>NC_083852.1:24862500-26062500 GCF_029169275.1 Apis cerana
TATTATATAATATATATATATATATATATTATATATAAACTATTCATTTAACATAGTGTAATTACTTAACATAACAAGATCGATATAAGTTTTGAGCTTTAAAATGATATTGTACCAATGTTTTCAAAGTTGTTAAGTTGAATTGATTTGAGGTTAGATTCTATTTGATAAAGAATATATATAATGATTATATTTTTTTTTATATGTATATATAAAATATATATACAATTACAATATATATATATTTGTGTAATGTATTAATACATATATATATATATATATATGTATGTATAAGATGTGCTATTTATTTTAAAATATTATTGTTGGATTTTTTGATAAATCGTGTGCCATTAATGTTTAGGACTATCACAGACATTATTCAGATTTTATTTAGATTTTATCGTTAAAGATGCATTTTAAAGATAACTTTTAGTTAATGCTACTTCTAACGTTTGTTTTGATAGATTTTGTATGAATTACATTATATTTTCTAAAAAAAAAATAAATTAGTGTATTTATTATTAACTTATTATTTAATTTTTTATATATAATTTTCAAAATATATTATGCAAGTATATATTGGAAAGCTAAATAAGCTTGAATTTTATATTTAATTTTTTACTTTATCATACTTTTTTCTAATTATATAAAACTTTTCATTCTATATTCGTATATACAAGTTTTCTTAAAGAATATTTTATTTTATATTTTCATATAAAGGGGATCATTCATTATTTTGATCATTATTAAAAGTTTTTTACAACGTTAGAAGAATACTAATAAATATAATAAAGTAAGCGAGTAGAGTAAATAGTAAAGTAAATAGAATAAGTAGTAGTATAAATATGATAATAGAGTAATAATACTTCAGAACATAAATAATTACATTTTTCAATATATGTGAAACAAATAACATAAAATATTATTTAATATGAGAAAAGTATAGATAGATAGTTAATATTTCTAATTCAATTACAATCTAAATCAATTACAAAGACTAATTTGTTTCAAGAACCATACATTTTTATTAAAATATTTTAATACATTGTTCATTTTTATTTAAAATTTTGTAAAATACTATTTATTGATATAACTGATATATTTATTATTGATTTTTTTTTTTTAATATGAAAGAATGCTTTTCAACTCTTTTGTTATTTTAAAATTTTTCCTTATATCGTTTTGTGAATCAAAGCATGAAATTCAGTATTTTAAATTAAGAACTGTGACTAATTAATCTTTAATGCTCACAACAATATCTCATAAAAAATTGTTAAAAAAGATATATTTAGCATGAAGAATTCATTTTTTTACTATAATAATTGTTTCAGTGAGTCAAAATAAGTTAAACTTATAACTTATTATATATAATTAAAAATTGAATTTTTTGTTAGATCTCTTTGAATTGATCAATTTTCTCCTTTTAAATTGTTCAAATTTATCACGTTATATAATTATTTAAATTATTATTATAAAAATATCTAAAAAAAATAAAAAATAAAATGCTATTCGTAAAAATAATTTACGAAAAAGAGATAATTAAATTTATTCAAATAATGTATTCGCATTCTTTAACACGTTGGTCATCAATAACCTACGTCGAAGCTTAGTTATTTTCATTATTCACATACGTATTGTGAAAAATCCTGATACGTTTATAAATTATTATGCATTTGATGACGAAGAATCTATTTCACTATTTCATACGTTGCATAATAATTTTCTTTTTAGACTATCAGATTCTCATCAATTCTTTTGATAATTTGTAACTTCTAGTAACTGTATTCTAATAGTAACAAATGAGAAATCAAAATAACATATAATCGATTTTTTTCAAAAAATACTTATCATCACTCTTCTGTAAACAAAACATGAAGTTGTCTTCAGTTTGTTCACTGAAAATTCTTGTACATGGTATTTACGCAGTTCACGTGCACGGATAGCCGTGCAGACGACATTATATACGAAAGCTATTCCCGAGCTGCGACGCTATGACGAATATGGCGTCGTTTCCTGTACGCAAGCTTATTTATTGCACGGTAAAACGAGGCTGGATCTCCAGGAATCGCGTCGCGCGATCGTAATTATCCGTTTAATTACGCCACTACCGGTGACTTGGAATGAAGCGATTCGTCCTTGGGGACTATGGAAACATTCTCTTCCTAAAAACTTGATCCTTTTATTCCTTATCATCCCGAAAAATGATTTTTCTCGTGTAGAATCTGAAATATTTAAATGTCGGTTAATTTTTTGCAATTTTTCTGGAGAAAATATTTTGGATATATAATGGAGAATAATAATAATAATAATAATAATTATTATTATTAAAAAATTAGAAACCAGATTTCTGTATTTAAAAATAATCTGTATTGTCACGAATTGAAATTTTTCATTTTCAAAAGATGAAGTAACTCTGATATAAATATTTCGAATATTTTCATTATTTCATTTCCATAATCTCTCCTCGTTTTGCCTTCATCACGACATTTGCATACACGATTTATTTATCGTACCTTTTATACGATTGTACATGCATTTGAGAATACTGGGTTACTGGGTTACGCAGACGCGTCGAACGATTAGAATAGTATTTCACGGTGATATGCGTGATAGTTAAAGAGAAATTGGTAAATTTTAACGCGAGATAACCTCGAAGTATAAATTCACGTGTTGCAAAAAATAGAAGATTTAAAATAGATGGCGGTTCGATGTTCTTTCTATTTTCTCTTTCTATTCTTTCTTATTCTATTCTTTTCTTTCAATTGGGTAGATCGTTTCTATCTAGAATTTAAATGTAATTTTAAAAATAAATCCTTGTCGTCCCTCCCTCCTTTCTTCTTTATCGATTATCGCAGACAAAAAAGTAGTTCTAAATATAGTAATTTTTGTCAGATTTGTTTTATTCTTGATTACTTTTTAATTAAAATATCGATGGAATTGTATATAAACTAACACATTCGTATTTTATTATTAAATTTCTGATTACTTTTAGAAAATTGCAGCAAAATTAATTAATTTTAATTCAAAATAAAAATTAAAATCTAACTTCACAAATTATTTTACTTTACTTTTATTTATTTTATTTATAGTGCAATTTGATATTTATCAAATTTTTATTTAGATTTTTTTCAATATATTTACGAATGTTAAAATTTTTATTAAAACTTAATCACTAATACTCTTCTAAAAGAATGAATTTATTGCTCAATCTAATAGATTAAATGTTCACAATTGTATTATTTTTACACTTGATAAATATTCAATACTCGGTACTTTTCTTCCTGAATAACGTTCTGCCCAACTATTCAATTGTTCATCCAACACGAAAGTTGAACTTGCCATTGTCCTGTACGGTTCGTAGTTTGGTTTGCACCGTTAATCTTGGCACATGGCAGCTTGCGCAAACCCGTAGCAATAAACAATCAATATGTAAGCATCATAGTGACCTCGTTATCGATGGTCAAGCTTGGCCTCCACCCAAACGAATCAGCCGTGTCTTTCGGTTCCTTTTAAAAAAAGGTGTCAGGAATCTAACTGGCCGATATAAGAAAGTGGCGATTGTCGTTTGCCAACTGATCCTTCTTTTCTTTAATGCGGAACGAATCACGTTTTAATGTCGATTAATACGACTTTAATGACGCCAATTTTTGAAAGTATTATATTGGCATTTGTAACGAAGGATTATCGATAGTCTTTTGTGAAAAGAATCGGAGATCAAAGTTGGATATCTCTAGAAAAAAAGTATTCTATTGTGTTTGTTGCTCTATATATTTTTGATTTTTATTTTTATTTATTTATTTTTTTAATATAACGCAATAATGGCTTAACGATATTTCAAGGGAGAAATTAAGCAAATAAAGTTTAATTTGAGACAATAAGTTAAAAGAAAGGAAAGAAATTCAAAGAAAAGGAGAATATAATTGTTCAATTTTTATTTATATATATTGTTGATAATAGAAAAATATGTTTTCTTTCAAATGAAAAAATCTAGGCTAATATAATAATTCCGCAATGATTATTTTTCTTTTGAGTATATAAATATTATTCGTTTATTTATCGTGGAATGCATGATTCTGTTTTGTTTTCTCTTCGATTGTTTGCATCCCGATAATTTTCTCCGGTGAATCTCATTTTCATTGATGTATTTTTCATCCGATAATATCTTTGTCCCATCGATTTAAGACTTATGTACAAATCGAGCAATAAATGGATCGAGATTGAAATCCAAGTTATTGAATTGGCTCGATTAATTCATTATCGATCGATGATAAGAATGTCATTGCTCATGACAGAGTTCGTATTTAGAGGATAAATTTGTCACGATTTGATATATTCGTCATTCATTGACTAACAGCTGTAACTATTCCCTCGTGTACAGCTGTGTGATATCGAGAAACTGGCGTTCGAAAAACGATCTTGTTTTCGTTCGTTTCTGTGAGAATTATTCATTAGCGCGTGAAATTATTTTTGTGTTATTTTTCGTTTAATTATCTCGAAGTGAAAACTGTGAAAGAATATTGTGGAAAAAAAAAAGATCGACCGTGGTTTGACACGCGTGCACTTCAATCTAAATAAAGTGAAATTGGTGGAAGAAAGCGATTTTCACAACGTTTGTTCCGAATATAGAGATTGGCCAATATAACGAGTTATTATTTAGAGGAGAACCACGTGAATTATTGAATTCGAACGAAATTTCATATCTGAACAAAAGATTGAAAATTGCTCGAATAATATCTGGATTGCTTTTGGTTAGAAGCTAAAAATATATAATTTTTACATTTTTATTTGTAAGAATTATTCTAGTATTTTTGCCTAATACTTGAGTACAACGCCTTAGTCAACAATATAAAGTTGCGTATAGAAATATATAAGATGGTTATGGACGATGGTATCTAAAAGAATCTTTAAGCCTCTTTAAATTGTTTCCGCTGATTAATGTTGCGGAAACGAACTACTTAATCTAAGGTGTGTCTCTTAATTCCATGCGTTGCGTTGAAGAAAATATTGTAACATTGTCACGAAGCGTAACAATTGGAATCAATTTTATCAAAATGAAAAAATTAAAATCGGTGAAATTAAAAATTTTAATATACAACCCGAAGAAAAATCTGGAATCTGCGTTTTTATATTTGTTCACTTTTTTTTGCTAATTTATTTAAACTTTCTTCGAAGAAATAGATAGTTTCTCGTCAATCTAAGAAATACCTACCTCGCGCAACTTTGGTCTCTCGTGTTCTCTCCAATTTCTCTCAAACTTCGTACGCAAACTTTGATGCCTGACCGACTCTGCATTCCTCCTCGTTATATTCCTTCCACAGACTGTACGATCCACAAATTGGTCACTGGTGTATTATTATACATTCCAGAAATAGTCGTGCAACAGTGACTCAGAGAATCGTGTTAATTCGAGCGAATGCGGTTTGCAAAATGTATTCAATCACGGTGCATCTATGTGTGCTTCTCCAGGAGCGATTTACAACGTTGTATCGCACCCATTGATACATCAAAGTAACACTGTTTATATAAAATCACGTGCAATTCACGATCCTGAAAGCAAGAAGGATGTAGATTCATTTTTATCAATTTTAGAGATGTTAAAAAAAAAACAGAATTTCAACCAATATATTTACTCACAATAAATACTATCTAGAATCTAGAAATGAACAGTTATTAAGATCAACGTTTCTTAGCAAAAAGAAATCTTGTGCAATCAAACAACAAATCACTTTCTATTTGCATGCAAGAAATTCCAAAATCAAAAGACGAAGTATAAGTTGAATAACTTTCTCCCGGCTCTAATATTCCAAGATTGGCAATAAGGTTATTCTAAAGAATCTACTGCTGGTAATCGACGATCTACTACTAGTCGACGTTAAACTCAATATAAGAAATAAACTCGATACAAGAAAAAAAAGAAAAAAGAAAAATTCTTATCTGCAAATGGACAGCAACCGAAGAAATGGATATAAAAAGTATATATAGGCGAAAACAAGACGATGAAAATTACTGTTGATCGAAGAGGAGAAAAGTTGAAGTTCGATTAGTTGGATACTTTGGATTTCAATACCTCGCGAACGAACCGAGTTCGGTTCTGAGTAGCTGGAGTGCAATCTGGGTCATCGGATTCGTAGGGATCTGTTGTGCAGCTTTCGCGAAACTAGGAAACGCGTACTTCCATTTCAAAGTGAAAGTAATGCTGACAGTTGGCAAAAATCGCTTGCACGAGTTCTATGATTTATCGAATTTCGAACTCGAGTCGATTATCGCGAGCGTGAAAATAAGCATATTCCTATTTCCGATCACGCAAGATCGGTTCTCGACTCAAACGTTCTCCCAACCTTTCTTTCTCGCGCATTTTTCGAAACGGTGTTCCGAGAAAAACGGATTTACACACGCACGTGTGTAAACTTGTCGAATTTAAAAAGCCCATGAACGTCAGTTTGAAGAATTTTAGTTTCTAAAATATTCTTTTCAAGCCCACGAAATTGTGATCTCTTCGTTCCTCATCTCCTCAACGTAGTGAAATTTATTCGAGAAAAATCGATTTTCTACTTTTATCTAGGTGTCGTAATGGAATTTAAGTAACCTTCTCTTACGATTCCTTAATTCGACAAGGAAGTTTCTCTTCTGAATTGTTTGAAACAAACTGCTCGATGATAATTTCCCCGAAGAAACGGAAGGAAAAAACGAAGCTGAAAATCGGTCGATTTCGTTTCATTGGGCGTCATCGTCGTTTCACACGTTCGAACAACTTCGTTGAGAGGTTGGAACGCATTCATCTCCTTCGTCTCCTATAAATAGCATTCGCCATTTACTTTCCGAACATTTTTTCCACTCTATCTCTCTTTCTCTCTCTCCCCCTTTGGATAAATAACTGAATGGCGCGGCCTGGTGTTTGCATCGAAACAGTTGGTTCGCGCATTTAGCTCATCATGCACGGGCCGATACTCCGCAACGAGAGTGAGACGAGATTAATGGAATAGCTCTGATTTCTTCGTTGATCTTCCATCAAAGCGTATCACTTGAAACTTACCATCACCGTTTCACATTTGGATACAGGCTGAACTTTTACGTCGAAATATACAGATTTGTGCAGCTAGTTTGAAGCTAGTTAAAAAAGGCGAACCGAATGACTTACGCTTTCTATTTCGAGCATCGAGTAAAAATTATAGTTGCAGATCAAAAGTCGTTGGAACGCTCGCATCGATATATTTGCAAAAAATGTTCAAAATGTATCCGAAGAGTTTTTCGTCGAGAGCGAAAAAGAATTATTTTCGTTATTACTCGAACACCGTGAAACTCCACTATATAGATGTAGTTAATCGCGACTGGCCGGTGTCATTGTACTCACGGGTCTAAATAAAGCTGTGCTTGTTCCAATGATCTTGACAGATGGATCGCGTTTGGTCACGACCGGTCCTCTCTCTAGAACTACTTAAGATCGAGGTTTTTCCGGGACATCGAGATCGGCCCCGCCACAGACGCGGTATCTTTCCAACAGGAAAATCGCCGCGCCACACCTTCGCGACACCTTGTACGGTAATCGAAACGTTCATGATGTATGCCTCTGACTCGTTTCTCATACGCGTTGCATCAGTGGTTCTTAATCTTTTTTCCATTTCTCACCTTCGGTCGTAGCGAATCGAATGAAAAAGATCAGGTGTCAACTTGAGGATTTAAACAAGTTGGTTCGCATTGTGTTGATCGTTAGCGACGTGTTCCAAAAGATAATCGTTGAGAATTGGTTTTCACCGGTGTGGATACCACGTGGAAAAGTTCAGTGAAGGAAGAAGAATACTTTAATACTCTTTTTTGTTAATAAACGTATGATCGAAAAAAGAACCACTGCGATGCTGCGATTTAAATCGCGTGGTTTCATCCTTGCGAGACGATCGAACGTTGTATTCGTATTATATAAGATAACGTTGGATCGGTCTTTTTCTTTTAATAAACACGCGTAGGCGTAATCGTGGGCAATTTTTTCTCTTACGCTCGTTTGCTTCGCTTTCTCTTTCTTTCGTGCGACTTCGTAATTCATAATTTCAACCGATATATATAAACTCGCTCCACAAATTTTTCTCAAACGTTCAAAATTTCATCGATATCGTATAAATACATTTTTATCTCTGCTTACAAACGAACGATAAGATTCCTATAAAAAACGCAAGCCAACTTTCGCCTCTCGTTTTCCTCGCGATGCGCGTCATTAATTCAGTTTTTCCAGCGATAACTCGAGGGAAAAGAAAGGAAAGGAACAAACCCCCCTGAAAAATCGGGTTTTTGATGAAAACGACGAGCTCACTACGAGGCGCGCCATTCTTTTCAATTTCGAAATCCGGTAAACCGTGACGGATAAAAACATGGTGGAAGGTAATGGCGTGGGTAGCAGAGGCGAAAGCGAGAGCTCGCCCGTTGCTGGAGTAGATCGTAAATGGTTTTGTTGCGCGTATACGTTGTTGTTGTTACGCGCGCCATTTACACCGGTCCGAAGTATCCTCCGTGCCGGACGACACGGGTTCGGAGGCTGTGGCAAGATAAATCGTCAGATTCGAACGGAAGGATCGGCAACGAAGAGAAAACTCTGCCGTGCATTCCGCTCAATTACGAATCCAGACTTATCCTCGCGATGATAAACGCGATGTCTGCTACTAACGAACCAGGGAACGGTGGTATATTTCATTCGATCGAACATCGAACCTTTCCATCTCGCAACGAAATTGTTTTTTAATGATATTCTATTGCGATAAAATGCGATAAGATTGTTATTTTTTTTTTTCTAATTAGACTCTTTTTAACTTCGAATATTTATCTGTAGTTAGAGATGGAGATATCAATGAATCGTTTGTGCGAACGATAAATTGTTTGTTTATCGGTACAATCGTTTGGCAACTGGTATCGTCGAGTAAACGATGATAACGTATAATGTTCTCGATATTTATAGAATATTCTTCAGAATGTGAAAATAAGATATAAAACAATTTCTGGAAATTATAATTGATTTTCCTATTTACATTACACACGAGGATTATAATAAGGATTTTACATGGGATATATTATTATATTGAATGGTTAATATTTGGTGACGCTTAAACACGTTTTATGTATTAAAATGTATTATTTAATATCGCGGAAACTGTATAATACAATACTCCGAGTTAATTTTGATATTTTTCGAAAATCGACAGTTCCAATAAAAAAAATAGTAGTATTATTAATTCATCAATATGATATTGGAAATTAATTTTCGACGCGATTTACTCAATTTACCGGTTTATTTTACGATAATGAGATTAGTCGTGTTACGATAGAACGTTATTTGTGTGTGCGTGAACGTAACTATATTCTCTGTATTCTCTGTTAAATGGTAGAACAACAGACGCGGTATCGTCAAGTTTATTGCCGGTTAGGTTTCCTCATAACTCGTAACTGCACTCTCTTCCCTTCATCTTCGTGGTAAACCGAGTTGGTTCGACGATTGTCCAATTCAACATGCGTGTCTCTCGTCTCATTTTTAAGAGCGGATTCTTGCGAAATATTTCACGAAATCGATCCATATCGATTCGTTTATTAAACATTCGCTATTTCCATTATTTCAACGAAACGACGATGATCAAGATGTTATCTTAGATTACCAATTGTGACACCAACAATCGAATCTCGATAGTAATCGCAGAGTTCAAACTAAAAATCATTCCGAATGGAAATTCTCGTTCAAAGGTATACAAAGATACGCGCAGTTTTATTGAATTACATAGCGGTTGCGTAGCAAGGATTCATCGGATTAAACATTAATGATGCGGTGTATACCGGGTTGAAATTCCATTCCGTTCGTATCCCCGTGACGGATGAAATTTTAATTCTCGATCGCAGTTCCCGTTCCTCGTTTTACTTGTCAATTATCGCGCTTGCCGCGTTACGTTAAAACCATTTATCGCGGTTTAAATTCCTTGGACCGATTCCGCGGACACCCTCGGTTTAAGGATCGGCAAAGACACGTGAGAGACGCGAGGCAAGAGAACAATCGTAACCACCGACCGACGAAATTAAATTATTATTATTACATGTTATTATATTACAATCGATTTCCTTTGGGAAGTATTATCCAATTATATGGAAATCGGCGTAACTCTGTTAATCACGAGATATACGCGTATTTCACGTTCAAAGTTCTCGTTTCATGGCAATAAATCATCGGAACGAGCTCCCATGGGACGAGAGAAACCGTGATGGGATTAGATAAGTCGTTCGCGCTTCCACCCGAGGGAGAAGGGAGCCGATGCACGCAACACCGTAATATCATCGCGCGTAGCCGAATTTTTTCCGATTATAACAATATTTTTCCTCTCTCATAATTCGCGAGAATTATTTTTCAAGAAAGGAAAGGAAGAAGAAGAGAATTTTCCACGAGATGTTTCGAAATACAAAATACCCCCCCTGGAATTAATTTCGACCCCTGTCGTTTTTAGGTCAAACGAGAAATTCAGCGGGGAAATGTGTGATCGGTCAGACGCGCCTCGCCGAAGTTTCTCAGCAACAGAATAACTAATTGCAGTGCATACAGAGAGTTGTGGTAGCCGAAGATATGACTAATTGCATCGAGCAACACTTATTTTACGCCACCTTTGATTCCCGCTGGGTAGTATATTTCTATCGGCTATTTAAGGGACGGGGCGCATAACAGATGTATTTCTATTAACCGAGACCCGTACGGTGTTCACGCTCGTTTATATCGAGCCTCTATTAAGGAGGCTCCGCTTCGTTTCTTCGTCGAGCGAAAAGTGTCCCCGCGATGATGGAACGAATTTCCACTTCCTTTGTGCGAAAAATCATCCTCCACCAGATGTTACCGGATCGATCTTCCACACGCCTCCGCTTCACGTTCACTATCCTCTCGATTTTTCTGTGTACCCTTGCATCTTCTCGCAACGCCTTTCGAAAACGTTAATTCTCCACGGTGCACGGTTACTCAACGACCAACCGATCGTACAATTTTACTACATCTCGCGTTGTACTTGCATCTCGGCTTCTCTCTACGAGAGGGGAAGGAGGAGGAGAAGGTTTTCTCGTCGAGTCACGTCTCCCTTCGTCGAGAGCCACGTTTCTGCAGCCCACCGTCCCCGGCCACGTGAATCACAACCATTCTCCCCTCCTCGTTCCACCTCCTAACAGACCTAACGATCCGACTTTGCACACACGCCAGGCTTAGAGCACGCCAGCTGACTCACGCAGCGAACCACGCGTGCTCTTCTCTCCCTCTCGATCCTCTGCTGCAGCGTGCATCGAGAGACGGAGAGAATGAAACCACGTTTCGCCTCTCTAGTCTCGTTCCATACTCGGCACACACTTGTGGCATTCGGTCAGTTCCGTGCGCCGCGCTCGTCACCGACTCGTCCATTTTCCTCGTCGGCGTTTCGATCATTTCCTCGGAGAGGATGGTCAGAACGGATCGAGGTAACACCGGTGTGGATTTTCGTGGTGTGTGTTTCAAGCTCGTGTTTGCGTAGCTCACTCGAGGTGGATTCTTTTTGGGAAGCGATGGATAAATTTGTGGATCCGATCGAACTGCTACGGACTTGGTGAACTGTGACTGTGAGAAAGAAACGTTGTTTTGACGCGCGATGATTTGACCTGACGTTCCATTTCTCTTTTCGCTCATCCGTGGTGATCCTGGAACATTTCTCGGCGGGATCTCGAAGAGTTTCTTCCCCTCGATTTTCCACGGTGGAAGAGAGAAGAAGTGACTTTATATTCGCGGTAGTGGTTTTCTTTTCGATTTAGTTTGCGAATCGTCAAATCATGGGGAAGGGCGACGAGTGTACGCGGGAACCGATGACGATTCGCGAGACGAGAGTTCTTTTATCCGACGCCACCACGGTCCAATCAGTTTTTCAACGACTGCTGCGTTGAAATCTGGCTCGTTGCCATTGTGAAATTTGATTCACACCGAGGATTACGTCCAAGTGGAATCAGCAATGCATCCGAACCACTCTGTTAACTTGGAGATTATGAGGAACCTCGATCGATATGTACCATGCCTCGATTATTCCGACACGCTGCTGCCATGTTCCAGTTTTTTCTTTTTTAATACTTGCGCGACAAATGCAAATTAAATGCCAAAAGTAGCTGTATAAATTCATATACCATCGTCTGGACAAATTCTAGTCATTTTTTTCTTAATTTTTTATCAAACCAGAGGAGATTAGAAAAATTAGAATTATCGGGGGAAGAGCGCGTACGAAAGTTCCAAAAGAATTTTCTTATCTCTCGAGTCGTTGGAATATGTTTGGAAAGTGGTCGGAATTTTCGTTTCTTTCGTGAGAAACGGCGCTTCCTCCCGTCGATGCGAGGAGAATTCGCAGGATGGCAAGCAGCGAAGTGATGCTGGCGCCCACCACGGCGCCCGGAACGTCCAGACGGGAGATAGACGACGTCAGAGATATGGTTAGAAACGCGACCGTCACAACCGTTTACGTAAGTTCTCGGGGATAATCTCTCGTTAACAATAGCGCCATCCCATCTACGATATGGGCCACGAGATTCGGAGATTATTAATCTTCGCTCCTCACCGAGGTTATCGTTTCTTATCTCGAACCGCTTCTTAATCAATCGCTTATCGCTATTCCACCGCTATTCCATGCTTCTTTTTACCAGATCTTCATCCAAATTCCGATTTCCATCACGATCAATGTGCGTGAAAGTGTAATAACATAGAAGTTGTATCAAAATTGTTGTATATGTGGATTATTAACGTATTCGATAAGCGATTTCTTTTGAACGAACTGGTTATAACAAGATGGGGAGCGATTTCTCGAAAAAGTTGTATCCATCTTTTCGTATACCGAAAGATTGTTCGATATCTTTCTTTCGATCTTTCTGTATTTATATTTGCGGTGTAATGTGTTATCTCGTGTACACGATATCACTGTTGATAGAGATAAAATATAGAATATCGAAATTTACGATAAAGAATTAAACTTTACACCGTAGGATACAGTCCATAGCGATTATTACGAGATTTTGTTGTTAACCTGTCTAATAGTTAATTAGACGATTATTTATGCGCGGAGAGGAAACTGGGTCGTGTGGAAAATTAGTAACGATCCGAAGTGATAACACACTGTTTTGTGGATATCTCTTATTCGCACGGAACAAGCTTATTGACTTGGATCGCGCATGGCAAATCCGGTACAGCAACTGTTTATCGTTAATCGATGGAAAAAATCTAGAGTGCACAGTGGTTCGCGCGATTTATCGGTAAAAATAAGCAACCGCGGTACTTTACCTCTGGTAAAAAAAAGAATTGAAAGATATCGTGTACGTGGATTAATGTTTCTTTGGATTTTCGTTTTGGATTTCGTTGGAATTTGAAGCGTAAAACGGTACGAATCTTATTTTAAAAAGATCGAATTTTCGAGATCGACGTGTTCCGTATTTTTCGTGGAATCATCGTTGAATGGGAATAAAAAAAAAAAAACAATATGAGAAACAATATGAGTTGTATAATCGATTGTTGTGCAGAAGAATTAATTCCTATTACACGATTCATCATCGTGAAATTGCTTGAGAATTATTAGATAACCGAGAAATAGTACTAGATCTGTGAAGATTCATTCATCGAACGTGAATTTTTTTCCATGGAGACCCGTGCGAATGTTTAAAAAAATTTTTTTAATGAAATGAAAATTAATGAAATTCGTTAATTCGTTTCTAAGAAGAGGAATCGAATTGAGTTAAAACAACGTTCTGACCAGGTTGAATAATAAGATTCTCAAATTTAAATATAATAACGAATGAATAAAATAAATGGAGAATACGTAAATTCGCACGGTTCGACGTACTCTACGAGATTACATTTCATCCTAGTCGGTTTTATGATATACGTGTTTTATATAGTCACGGTAACATCGTTTCGAGCCATTAAATGCATTTTAAACATTTCGTTGTTGTCGCCGGTTATTACTGGCCACCGCTTGTGTCGCAGTACTTGGCGAAGGACAATAGTAGTGTCAAGGACAAGATTTCACTCTCAAACCATGAAATGGTCACGGTGTCTGAGCGGTAATGATCGTGGATGGTGTGATTTTTAGCTGTGCAGCATTGGCTGTTTTTATTCCGCTACGCAAGCGTTACGATAAACGAGGCTTTTTTTTGCCGAGAATTGGTTTCGGTCCTTTGCTCGAACAAAGGATATTTTTCGAGGAAGAAAGATGTTTTCTAGGGAGGAAGAAATATAATTTATAGTCTTTACTTTGACGATGGTTGGCAAATTATCGGAAGCTGTGGAGAAACGAGAATCATTTATTTAGTATTTACGAACGTGTTCGATTTATGAGAAATTTAAAAAAAAATATACGCTTGGTCCAAATTTAATTCGACTACTGTGTTATTGGGGGAGAAAAAAAAGGAATGTAAACTGCATTTGAAAAAAAGGTAAAGGATAAAAGAATTTAAACGTATTTAGTTGGACGTGGGCCACAAAGTTTTTTTTCAAAAATCCCTTTGATCTTTTCGAGCTACGAGTTTAGGGAAAAAAGAGAAAAATGGAATAGTAGGTAAATATTTTTTGCAATTCGCAAATGTAACTTGTTAAATTTAACCGACGATACCTAATTTTTTAATTTATTTCTCGTAGCTATTTATCAATTCCAATATTTGATGAAGAGATATATATCATGCGCTAACTTTAAACGTTAGAAACGATATCAATACCGTGAACAGATATCGATTCCGAAGATCAAGACTTTTTAATTTCGCGTGCAAATATCAGCAATTGGATTCTTTTTCGCATTAACTGTTCCTAAGATTAACATGACTCAAAGATAACTCTTCTGAACCATTTCAACGATCGATAAAATTATCCCTCAGGTGTTTCCATCTGGAAGAAGCAAAACGAAGCAAATAGTTGAAAATATTTGACACGTAACAAATATTTCGATACGGTTCGACAGAGTTTCAATGCTCTGGGTGTTGTCGACTCGCGTTGCACAACTAATTAACAGGGTGATCACGTATTCGATGTATACTGGTTTTATGTTGCGTGTGCGCGTGTGGATCTCGGACTTCCTTTCGGTGTGTAGCGTGGATTGGCGGGGCGTAGGTTTGGAATGACGTTCGGCTGCCTACTACTTCTAGTTGCCTAGCTTTCCGTCCATTTTTTTTTCCACAATGTTGCGAGAAATTGTATGGGTTTGACAAATAAAAATCCCTTGGGCGTAACGCTGTCTAGCCGCCAGCTGCTGTCAAACGATAAATGTGGACACTTTCGCCTCTTGTTACAACAATGCACGCGGTTTAAACAACCGCGTGGGCGGTTGACGGTGATCGATTGACGCAATAATTTGTATTGATGAATTTTTGATTCGGTTCTTTTTTTTAGGTTTTTCCTTCTTTCCGATATTTTCGATACGAACGACGCGGAGTATGAATCTTAAAAAATTGAAAATTAATGGTAAAGAGAGATTAAATTATTCCTTAGGAATGAGTTGAATTTTTTTGTTTCTCGGAATTGTTGATTGTATTTTTCGCAGAGATGTAAGAGAAATTAAATATTATTTAGAAATGGATTGAATTTTTGTTGTTTGAGTTATTTTGGTTTTGGATGGATTATTGATTGGTGTTTTTTGTGAAACGAAATTGCTTAAATTTAGATTAATTTAGAGTTGTCAGTAATTCAATATTCTTTTGGAAGTTATTTTTTCTAAAAATTACAATCATCAAAGTTCGTTATTCTTTTACCATTTATTATTCCTTCAATTTTAATAAAAGTCTAATGAAATTTAATAATTTTAATCTTTGAAAAGTATTATATTTTTTTTAAAAAGCACGTTTTTCAGAGATGATTTGTCATAAATTGTTATAATAAACCTTTCGACGGAGGAATTTTTCAGGGAAAATTTCCTGGAAACGATTATGATAATATATAATATTATGACGAGCAGGATTATATTTATAATAATTGCAAGGAATTCAAATGAGCGTTTTTTTTAAGGTTAATTAGAATATTGAATACTGACGGATACAAAGATAAATGATGATAGGATGCGTTCTTAATTCACTCTTATTATTCCAGCTCTTTTTACTCTTAACGGATTTAACCCTTTCTTAATTACACGTGGCATTCTCATTACCGCTTTTCTTCATTGTTACAAAATTTCAAGATCATCCTCCTCCTGTAGAATTATATACATACAACTTTTCTCATCTTTCGTGTCTCTTATCCGTTCAACTTTCGTTCTTACCTTCACTTTTGCGCCATGTTCGTCTCTTCGATCATTTTTTTTTTTTTTGATATACCATCTTATATCGAATGAATCGTATCTTGAAAATATTTGATCACGAATTCAAATTTTATTCGCAATAAATTTTATCGAGAGTCACGAGTCGGTGGAGCGATATTTAAGTTAAACATATTTGCGAGTTTCATTTATACAAGAAACCTCGTATTTCCGTAATGCAACGACTTTGTGCTGCAATCGATACACGATATCGACTCCGTTATCCGAACAGTAGTTCGATTTCGTCGTCTCTGAAACAAACGCGAACCATAGGCACCACGTATCTACACAATTTTTCGCAATTGTATGTGGCCTAAAAAATTAACTGGTCGATCAACCGAATAATCTTCGAGGGGAGTCGATCGTTCCTTTCTTTCTTCTTCTTCTTTTTCTTTTTTTTTGTCGACAAAGAAATCATCGTGAGATTAAAAGTATTAAACGATCATGGTGTTGTTCTTTCTCTCACCGTGAGACCTTTGCGATCCTTGTAGGCGGATCGAAATGTGAGAACCAACCGCTTCCTTGTTTGGTAACGTCGATCAACGACGCTTTCCAGTATTTTTTATTCATCCGTGACAACACGAGCGTATCTGGTGGCCTCTTTACGCACAATTTTGTTGCTTTTTTACTCGAGGAAATTTTGAAAATTTCTGACGCATAATATAATCAATTAAAACTGGAGATTGGAAAATTTCGATTTAACGTCGTTCCTGAATATTTAATTTTTAATTTCTTTCAGTTACGTTAATTGATCTTTCATTATTATAATAAAATCATTGTAGAAGGTGATTAAGACCAATTGTATAATTAATTATAATTAGCATCGTGCCAAGATGCTTCGTCAAAATTTTTTTCTACCCGTTAGAAAGAATCGTGGCCAATTAAAACGTTTATTCTTACGCGCGAATTCATTTTAGATGAGGAATCAGCACCGAAATTCGAGCAGAAAGCAGGCGAATATTTGACCAGAGCTCGAAAAGAAGAGAAGACGATCGGAGAAGCGAAGTACTTCCACGATTTCGGAATTTCGAATTGGTATCTTTGACCGTGTAATGATTCGTTGCCTATGAGACGAGCGCTTTAACGATCTCGGTGAAATATCAAAGTGGCCACTTGGAAATAAATTCTGAAAAACTTTTTAGTATCACGGCACGTCGACGCGCTAAAGAGTTTTTTTTGTTTTTTTTTTCTCCCGCTTTAGGCTCTCGGCGCTCTTTCTAAGCAGCAGCTCGTCGAAACGCCACTCGAAGTTTCTCGAGTTCCCTTCGAATCGTCGCCCCGTCATCGCCTCGTAACACGCATCTGGCGAACGCTCGTAAGATCGGTGAAAACAAATTGGTATACGAGTATTTCTTCCAAAATCTCTTTCTTTCTTTCTTTTTCGAACGTTGTGAAAAAAGGATAATTTTGAATTTTAATCGTTTGTAAAGAAACGAAAGTATTTTGAAGAGGTAATTAAATTGGAGTTTGAGTCGATTGCGTACAGTCATTTTTTCGTAGAAGGAATCGCGCAATTTTGAAGTCGGGTCGACTAGAAGAATTATATGTTTTGTATAAAAAAGAAAATTTTGAACTTGATTGCGATATTCTTTTTAAAATAAATTATACGAGTTTAAGATCAATTTTTTTTAGAAGATTTGAACTTGAGTCAATTATAAATGTATCTTTCATATTGAATCTTGGAGCATGGATCGATTCAAAAAGAAAAAGAATAATACTTTTTCCAAAAATAAATCCACGTAGGTCGATTACAAAAGAATGGATCGTAAACGAATTCACATTTTCTCATAAATTATTTTCTTCTTTACGTAATCGAAGATTTCGAAGGAACAAAGATATTATAAGATCCGACTTCCTTCTGCCATCATCTTGGAGGAAGATTGTCTCGTCGCGTGCCCTTCCCTCCAATATCACTCCCGCAAATCGGATAGCGAATTCGATCGGTCCCACAATGTAAACGCTACTCGCGATAGAAGATCACCTTCAACTTTCGAAATTACACCGTATCTTGTGCAAATGGGTGGCGTGGGCACGCGTGGGCGTCGTACGAATGCCGTATTATATATTTATATATATCCTCGTGCCTCAGACAATAAAACTAACTTCTCTCTCTCTCGATATCGTGTACATCGATTGATCACACACCATCCTTTCGGTTTCTTTCGGTTACGCGATCGCGTTTCCGCTAGATTAATTTCCTCGTTAAATTACACGCGAGTATCGACGAATTTCTTCTCGCATTCGTGATTAATTCGCTCACATATGTTTATCTGATCACAGATAGGAATACGGGAAGAAGTATCAAATTTTGGAATTTTTCGGAAGAATACGATATTTCTTATCGCGTCGGAGGGATATTTTTACCGAAAGCGCGGACAATCTTTCTCGAACGGCGTCGTTCTATCTTATCTTCTCGGGAAGCATTATCAAAAACGAAATAAGAGGGTGGTATGCGGCATTTGCGTGAGCTTATCGTTATCTAGCAAATATGCAAATACGAAAGTAGGAACGCCTCGATAATCGAAGCGAATATTTTCACTACAAAATAACGGTTTCAAATAAATTAAAAAAATAAAAGATAATCGAAAGCAACGAAAAAGAGATAATTCGCGATAACGAAACGCAAATAATTCTTTGAAAGAAATTAACGAGGCAAAGAAGAATCCAAGAATAACCCGATATCCCTTCGCATCAGGTTTTCATCCTACCCTTTCATCCTGTTTACGGCAGAACGTAAAGCGTTTCACAAACGAACGATCGTACGGAGAAATTCGACTTTCTCCCCTTTCCGTTGTTTCCTCTTCTTCCGCGAATTAAAACATTTCCATTCCGGTGAGAGCTTTCGCCTCGTTCGAGTCCCTCGAAAAATCGCGTTTCGCCTTCTTCTCTCCACCGCGGCGCAAGCTCCACCGTGGTTGGTGACTCATCGCGCTCACGCACCGGTTTTTGCGCGTGTAAGTACGCCGTTGTGCGCGCCAGCTGACTTTCCAGACAGTACTCGACGCGGTCACAAGGGGAGGAGAGAACTCTCGGTTTCTATTCGCGGAAGAACGAAGGCAAAACGGAGCCAAAACCCTGCTCCCTTTTAGCTAAAAGGGAACGTAACCACGGTACAGGTGCAAAGCATCGGTCACAACCTCTTTATTTTCGAGAAATTATTATATTCGTTCGCTTTCCAAAGCGATCGATCGATTCGAATCAATAATTCTTAAAGTTAACATCCAACGGAAATGAATTCTAGATGATCCGAAATTTTATCAATGATATATTTTGATGTAAAGTGATAGATGGTACGTTTGTTTTAGTGAGGAGAAAGAGGGTGAAATTTTTGTATTATGAAATAGAAACGTTTTTTTTCTTTTTTGCTTTATGGCACTTGCCTTCCTTTTTTTTTTTAAGTCGAAAGATAAAGGAAACAACTCTTGTCGATTTTTGTGAAAGGATTTTATGATGCATTCATCGCGTTGAACGAATGAGAGCACCATTCAAGCCAAGTTTATTATTGAGATCAACTCTTTTATTCCTTATAACTGTACCTTTTACATACCTTTTACAAGGTATTTACGTAGCATCATTAACAATGCGATTTCATAAACAAATATTTCAATACTTAGATGATTGATTATTACTTTTAGTTAATCTCTTCATACTTTCAGACAAAGGAATTTTCATTTCATCGCATAGAGAGATTTTTTCTTTTTTCTTTTTTCTTTTTTTACGTCGAGAAAACTGGTTTGCGCTGTTTTAATGGTTCCTTTTTAAAGTGCTACAGTAGCTTAAGTAATGTACATACCGTGTAATATAAAGAAACGTGTGTTGTATCCTATTTTGATTTTAAAATATAATTTCAAAGAGTACGCGGTTTTATTGTTACAAGAAGTCTCCGTTTATGTGAGAATATGCCTCGTTAAGCGGAGCCTTTTGTGTCGTTATAATGACACGATTTTGCATCTATAATTTTTAGTTGGACCATAAGTCATAAATTTTTCTCGTAATTTCAAAATTATTACGATGTTTACTTTGTTGACAATTAATCATTAATCACATTAACTATTATCCTTGGGAATAAATATTTTCACATTCGTACTGTCAATTTATACCATGAATCGAGTCAGCAGTTATATTTTAAATATAAATATAATAGCGTTACGTTCATGGTAGAGTAAAATGAAGAATTTTGTATTCGTACATGTTGTCGTTCTGACGATATAGAATACGTTCTTCGAAGTTCTTGAACGAGAGTTGGCTATCTCTTGTCTCTGTAGATTTAGCCATAGATGTGGAACGCACAATTCATCTGTTACGATTATGTTTTTTATTCTTACTATTCTTATTTATAATAAAAACAACGTATTATCATAAAAATCAATAATTATACCAATCTCTTTTTAACTTTTTTCTTAACCAGTCATTTCAACTATATCTTTATCCACAAATTTAATGTTTTAAAAAATCAAACACTAGTTCTCGATTCTTCCTTCTTTGTTATTCTTTGTTCAATCATAAGTTTTATCACGTTTCATCAACAATCAAATCCCATACGATATTTTAAAAATCACTACTCTAAACTCTAATTTATTATTCAACATTTATCACAATTTCTACCCATTTATTATCGTCGAAAGCAAAAACTATACCAATCTCTTCAATTTCTTAATCAACATTCAACTATCCATAAATTCAATGTTTTAAAAAATAAAATACGAGTTCTCGACTCTCCCTTCTTTGTTATTCATTGTTCAATCAAGCTCTATCACGTTTCATCAATAATCAAACTTCTTACGGTATTTTAAAAATCATTAATCCAATTTCTCTAATTTCTTTTTCAACATTCGATTTTATCCACAATTTCTATCCGTTTATTATCGCCGAAAGCAAAAATTACATTCTCTTCAATTTCTTTCTTAACCAACATTCAACTATCCATAAATTCAATGTTTTAAAAAATAAAATACGAGTTCTCGACTCTCCCTTCTTTGTTATTCTTTGTTCATCAATCATAAGTTCTATCGCGTTTCATCAACAATCAAATCCCATACGGTATTTTAAAAATCGCTACTCCAAACTCTAATTTCTTATTCAACATTCGACCAACAACATTCACAAGCAAAAACACAGGTGTCGCTTCGCTCACGAGTCTGTACTCCAAGTATAAATACACCTTTGGAATCGACGAGTTTCCATCGAGCAGCTAGTGAATGGGCTGCTCCCCTTCCGGCTTCGATCCGGATGCCTGTCTAACACGGAGCTAATCGCGAAGGGATAGCCTCGATGCGGCATCTATCTCGGTTTCGAATCTTCACGCCAGATTCACCGTTTTCATTAATTATGACAGCCAGATGGCTGTTCGGTTTCTTCACCCCGTTAATCGTCACTCCTCCCCCTCCTCCCTCTCGAGGAACACCCGGTTAATCTATGCGCGTCTTCCACCACGCAACAAAGGAAGTTATAGCATCCCAGCGTGACCGATCCGTGTATATACAGGGTGTTGTCGTGTATTCGCGCGTCATCTTTCGAGGGCGCGAAAAACGAGTGAAGAAAAGTTGGTGGCAAATGTCGATCTATTAATCTGTTGTTGTGTTCCAGTGTTAAGGATGATGGATGACGGGATGGTACTTTTGATTCGAGGCTCGAGTCCGTGTGTTTAATATGAAATTTACTTGAATTAATTTGGACATTTGTTTTTATTTTACATTAGATATTTGCAGAAATATCCACGAATAAACCTCGATATTTTTGCACGTTAATTTTTATTAGACAATGATGTCCAGGCTCTATGAATAATTTAATTTTGTATTATATAGGTATAAATGTGGACGATACTTTTGATTCGAAGCGATAAGTTATAAGCAATCGTTTCAAGGGAGCGAGAAATTAATTAAACTTACTCAAGCTGTTTGTAATTTAGATATTTATGTTTATCTTACGGTTATCTTCGGATCAATAGCTGATCTTTTCGAGCTTTGTTGTATCCCTCTAGATAAAATAAAAATATTGGAAAAATATTTTGGAAAAATCCGTCTATAATCTATTTATGATTTAACGAGTGAACCTCGATATTTTTCGTACCCCAATTTTTATTTTACACGATCTTAGACATCCAAGGTTCCAGGAATAACACCCTGTATGTAGGTATAAATACGCTGTATGCATATTACGATGCGTGTCGCGTGCAGGATCGCGCGAGCGTGTACGCGAGAGGTGGCGACGAGTGTGTTCACGTTGGCCGGTTTAATCGTAAGTGCGGTTGCACACGCGCCGTGTGCAGTTGCATTTTGCAGTGATGCAATTCAGGTCATTGACTCATCGACAGGAATACGTCGGCTATGGGGAAAAATGGAGAAAAGTCGCCCGTTAGAAGGTGCCGACTTTTTGGCTGTCCAGAAATCTGTGCCGATCGCCTATTTGTGTCCAGCAATATTTTGTGCGACTGCTTGCTCTAGCAACTGCTCGAAAGGTTAACGAACTTCGATGAGATTCGAAAGGATTGGATGGATTTTGCACGCGATGATTAATTTGATATAAATTCGTATGTCTGACGAATGATTAAAAAGGATCGATATTAAAATTGTTATACTGTTTTCGATTCTGTCTGGTTTTTTTCTTATCGATGTTTCGAGTTATTCTCTCGGATCTCGATCGATTTTATAATCTCATTAGTACATCCTTCGAGTAATTATATATTTAATTCGTGCGGCGAAAATTCGGTTCTTATCTTCTCAACTTTGTGTCAATTTGCTCGAACGTGAGCCTCGATGCATGACCGATTTTACGATCTTTATATTACATATATCATGGAAGCTATATATAACAATTTATATTTATAACTTGTATTATTACCGTGAATAGATGTTGAAAATAGAAGTTTTCAAAAAAAAAAGAAAAATTGTACGATACAATCTTTTCTCTCGTGTTCGCAGAAAATATATTATGTTCGAAAAGTGATTGAAAAAAATTGATAGAAAATATCGAGGAAATTGAATTCGAAGATTTGTATTGCATGTTCGCGTGTAAAATATCATTGCTTTAAATTTTTCACTTGTGCCTAGTTTTAAAGCAGTTAGCATTCCGAAGGAATCGTAACAGAGAATATTAACAAAATTTTTATCAACAGTTGGTTCATCGTTTCTCGAATGCTTAGTCTTCCGAATAATTATCGTAATAATTAAAATAAAACCACGATAAAAGTATTTTTGTACGTACAGTGTGTAATATACGTATAATACATAAACAAATAAAACGATTATCATACTGCAGTTAACAAGGCAACGAATAACTGTGACGTGTTAAAGACATTCAGAAGACATACTTATTCGCTGTGGAGTACCAAGTCGGCGGTCGTTAACCTCCTGTAATTAACGAACAACTAGCCATGGTCAGACGGTCCTGACTCGAAGCGATCGTTGCATCGAACGAAGGAGGAGAACGAGAATCATAGATAATCAGTTAGAATTTCCGGCCATTTGTTCTTGATCATCTTTTTTTTTTTTTACGTTTCTCCTGAAATTCGTAAATTCCATCGAAGAGAGAAAATCATCTTCGTGAACAATTAATCTGTAAAACAGTTTAATAACGTGTTAAGATATGTATCGATAATATATTCAATATATTGGAATAGCTTTGAAGACAAAAAAAGTTGACATGGAAAAATCTCGATTGATTTATTAAGTTTATCCAAGTTAGACTATCTAATCTAAAGCATTTACTTGTATTATATATTAACATCCTGTGTATTTCTCATTCATAAATTGCCTTCACGTTTTTTGAATATGAAAAGCGGATACAAAAATATCGTTCGAAAGCATTTTCGTTTGTTGTTTTGGTGATTCGACGGTTCCTCGAAATCTCGAACGGACCGGTATCGACGAGAGGAAAGTAGAAAGTTGCCGCCGAGTTTACACGTTATTTTTTACGCGTTAATCGCGACGCGCGATTCTCTCCTCCTGAACCGATACGTTGCGGCTCACGTTGCAAGTTATGCGCTTTGCGTACCATTCTCGAACGCTTATACGCGTTGTCCGTTCGTCTCGTGTGCCTCTCGCGTTTCGTATCGGAAGGGATAACGGTATACCATTCCGATCCACGGATTTTTCGATCGATTTTGCCATGCTCGATATCCTCCACTTCGACGATTCTTATAGAGTTATACGATTAAATGTAGAAAGGAATTAAGATTTATCCAGTTTTTCAATCATATTTTCAACTTTGACGATTCTTCCTTTTCGTATAGAGATAAATTAAGATAAAGATTAAGTAGATATCGATTTTGTTGGTATATAATTATATAGATAGGTATAATGTTTTGAATTTTATGTGAAAAGTTTTATACGAAGGGGAATAATATTTGTCAAATTTGTTTAAGCATTAATAAAAGGTATTTTATATTGAAATAGCCGTTTAAATATTTTGAATCGACTTGATATTGATATTGCGTGAAGAGGATCGTTCGAATATTTCTCGGATTAAGCAGGCTTTAGCAAAAGAGTATTTTATTTTAAAATAGATTACTTTGCACCGTGATATTATTGATTTATCGAGTATCTTCCTCGATATTTGAGATGCGTTCAAGTGCTTTTAAAGCGCTCTTTATCCTTTAACGTTTTTTAGATTTCAGAGAATCATAGCAGGATTGACGAGGAAAGTGAATAATAAGAAACTTGTGCGATATTCTTGTTGCATTTACGTTACGCTAATCTGCTACTCGTCTTATCGAGCACTCCGTTTAATGGTTTTTCTCCACTTGTAAGCAGTTTATCTCGAAACTTCTACAGATTAGTTTACCGTTATCACTGTCCGCTGGTTTAAGTTCGTTCGTTCACGGTGAGATGGAATTTCAAAGCTCTGACGGGGACACAATTCTTAATGCTTGCGCGACTCGGCGGTTGTCGCGTTCCAGATTACGAATTTGAAGAAATTATTACTTCGCCAATACGGGTTTATACGGGTTTATCGTGCTAAATATCCTTTCAAATTTAAATTTTCAAATTTTTTAACGCGAAGTTTGACTAGCCGAAACGAAAAATGCACGCGACTCGATTTGCAGACGCGCAAAGTGGAACATTTTAATATCGTGCAATTTTGAAAATGAAATAAGACCCGACTTAATTAATCCCGTGTTGGATCCTTTTTTTTTTTTTACATTAATTATAAGAATCCTTAATTTATGACACATTTTAAAATTACCTCGGAAATATCGGGGAACAAGTAAATTTATTTATCCAGATGATTCTATCTTGATGATGAACCTCGAATTTCGAAAAGATCGGAAATTCGATGGGAGATGTTATTAAGACGTTATTAATTACTTGAAATGAAAATTCCAATGAAGCGAAGACGCGTATCCTTTAATCTCGTTAAGAAAGTCGGGACGGCCTTGACCAGTCGGTCGATGCGCCTTTCGCGAACAATGCTATCCAATTTTCATGCACGTGTTATCGTTGTTACGCTCCGACCCCGACACAAACGCACACGTTGCACCGGATCGCAATTTCTCCCGACTATTTACGACACAATGCGACAATTTTTAAATCCGATAAAAGCATGAAAAACAAAGCGTAAATTTATCGTATCCTGAATCAAGATCGATAGCTAAACCGAATCGAACGAGAAACATTAAATTATTTTTCATTCGAGCGATCACCTTTTCATTCTTCCGACTATTTTATATTTAAGACACAATTTTCAATTTCGAATCCAATAAAAAACATTCGTGAATCAAGTCGAAGATCGATAGTTAAATCGAATCGAACGAGAAACATTAAATTATTTTTCATCCGAGCGATCACCTTTTCATTCTTCCGACTATTTTATATTTAAGACACAATTTTCAGTTTCGAATCCAATAAAAAACATTCGTGAGTTTATCGTGAATCGAGTCGAAGATCGATAGTTAAATCGAATCGAACGAGAAACATTAAATTATTTTTCATCCTTTTCATTCTTCCGACTATTTTATATTTAAGACACAATTTTCAGTTTCAAATTCAATAAAAAACATTCGTGAGTTTATCGTGAATCGAGTCGAAGATGGATAATTAATCCGAACCGAAGATGAAACATCGTCGAATTATTTTTCTCCCGAGCGATCACCTTTTCGCTTCAACGCATCGAGAAGAAGGTATCCCTCGCCCATGGAAACATTGCAGATCTATCTCTGGTCGCTCGATCTTCTTCGTTGTGCAATGCGCTTAACGACTGTGCGTTAAATAATAGTTAACGTGGTCATCGGCGCGTGGATCGCGATCCACATACGAAACAGTGCGAAGTTCTTTCGTTCGTGGAACTCAGCCAGTCTTTCTCCGGTCTTTCCTCCGGCAGTCAGCCCTGTGTACACCTCTCCTCGTCGCTGTTGCTTCTCGTTCTCGTATCCCTCGCTCCACCCCCCTCTTTCTCTCTCTCTTTCTCTCTCTTTCTCTCTCGATCCTCGTTCACTGTCGAATTTTATTATCATTATCATTATTATTATCATTATCGATCGATAAATCGCGAGAAAGATGGCCGCGCTCCCGGAAAAGTAACGAGAGAAGCGGAGACTTTTGCGCGCCAACAAGGCTTTCCGCCTGGATGATTTGGATACTCAGGCTCGTTTTGGTAAGGACGTTGAACCACGGGAAAGTTGTATACCCGTCCGCGGAAATCGCGTTGTTCGGTTTCAGAAATCGGCCGGTTGCGCAACCGATCGCGCGGTTTCAACTTCTCTCTCTCTCTCTCTCTCTTTTATCATTTCTGTTATCCGTCGTTTCTCTCTCTTTCTCTCTCGGTGTCTTTTTTTTTATCATTCGTTTCTCTTCACATTTCTTCTCTCGTCTTCGCTCGCTTTTCTTCCTTCCTCTCGCTCCTCGATCGACAACTATCCGGGATAATTCAGTGATCGATTCGGTTTCCGTGACGGGATTTTTTTTTTTTTTTGGTAGGAATAAACTACTCGCGTGTGCAATTCGCCAAGGGATATGGAGATTCTGGAATGGGTTGGAGCGTTTTCACGTCGAGTCGCGTATCGCGTGCTCCATCTGATTCTCCGATTTGCTCGTTCTGGAACGGGCGAAGAATCGGGCGAGGAAGCAAGTTTCTGGCGCAATTGCGGTTTTAAGGAAGGTAATTGTTGGTAGACGGGGGTCGATCGACCCTTTTGCTCGATCCCCCATCGAATTCGATGTTTTGTCACACTTCCCACAGTGATTCCTATAAACGTAATGTAATTACGTTTGGATCGATCGATAAAAAATTGAACGAAGTAAAATATCGAGTTCGATTTCGCGCGTAGGGATCGCAAAGGGTTAAACCTTTTGATCAGCGAGCACGAATCTTTAAAGAAAAAAAAAAAATTGTTAAATCTTTCTAATTTTGAGATATCGTTAAGAGATCATAATTTATCTTGATATTTATAGAATTTTAGTTTACAAAGTTTTATCGTGTTTTAACGATAAAAGATATTAACGCTGATTAACGGGTTAAACGCGTTCAAGTGCAAAAGAGTGGAAGTGTATCGGTGAGCGAGAGCCGATCTTTTATTCGTTGGAATTTTAAATTTCCGAATTTTCGTGAATATCCAAGAATATAACAATATGATTATCGCGCGCGATGATTTGTAAGACAAGTCACGCCCAGATGGTTAATCGCTGCTTTGCATATATAGAGAGAGAAATACAGAGAACGAAGCGTTCCACTTTTTCCGCTCTTGAGCGTCGTAGCTTTGTTATTCTCTTTTGGGGAGGCCATTAAACTTCGCAAGGATTTGATATCTTGCTTGTTGCTTAAGGAAATTTATTCCTTCGCGAAAAGATTTACCAGAAAATTTTCCACATTTGTGTATAATTTCTTTCATGTTCCCGAGAGATTTTAAGCTCGTATTTGCATCCGGCAAGGAAAATCGGTTTCAACATTTTATTCTCATCGTTCAAGTAGACATTTCATATTTTCTTCCTCTTCGAATTATTCGTTATTCATCCGAAATATTTTATCCGTAAAGGTATCTCGTTCTTGTATAACAAGAGGATAAAATTGGTATTTATCGTTCCGAGATATAGGGTGAATGATACAATTGGAGCGAACTACGTTTCGTGGTTGGGTGAATGCAGACGTCGCGTGACAAGTGCTCCACGAACCGTTTCTTTTCTATATTACACGGTTTATCTTTCGAACGATGGCCGGCATGGAAGAAAATTCAGGAATTTGCTCCTCGTTCCAGGGCTAATTTCTTGTTACTCGAAATAGAAAATGCACAGGCGCGAATAAAAATTATATATATTTTATTATCGCAAGGATTTTTTTTATCTTCTTTTTCTTCTTCTCGAACGGTGTCAACTTCGCGATAGCAACCAGTCGTTCCAATGAAATTGTTTAATATGCAGCGCCTGTCTAGCTGCCCACGCCGTTGTCTTTTTTCTCTCTCTCTCTCTCTCTCTTTCCTCTCTCCTCTAGATAACGTTGCGCACGATACGTAAAAGGAGCGATGCGTGGCGGCAACGGCAGGAGGGACGACTTTCGTGTCCTTTGGTTTCGTTGCTCGGCTCGGCCATCGATTTTGGCAACGCGACAGATATGCAAATTGCAAAGTCGCCTTTATTTTACGCTTGCACGCGTCCAATTTTTTTTTCTATCCCCAATAAAATCCATCGAGAAAAGAAATTGGATGTTAACTAGGATTGTAATGTATTCCTCAAGAACATGGACGAAATAGAGTCAATTTTTCTTAGTAAGAATCGATAAGATAAACTAATCGAACGAATAAACAGACGTTTTAATAACAGAAAAGTCTCTTGTATCGAGTATCTTTTTTTTTTCTACATTCTATTTCGAAGAATATCTTCTTATCAATCGCAATCGATACGATTTCGATTCGATTCTCTATAACTCAATTAGCTCGATTAATCCTTCTCCTTTTTTCCTCTCTCTCTCTCCTCCGGTTCGATCGACTTCTATTTATGGATCAGATCGTTCAACTCGCGAGATTGAGATTTTATCGGTGTGGAACAATGTGCGATGAGAAATGGAATCACGGGGATTGGTTTTATTTATCGAGCCGTAAATAAAACGGTCTCGGTATCGTCTTACGACTAATTGTCTCGATCGATCGATCTTTGCGAATCTTTGCAAACGCACGCGGTTCCACAGGGATGTAATTATCCGCGGCTGGAAAAGGACTGCTCGTTACCGTTAACCATCAACCGATTACCAGTTTTGCCAAGCGAACGCCGCTGAATTCTTCTGGTTTTGCTAGCATTCTCAACCACATTCCCGCGCCGCGTCCACTTTTTCTCTTCACGATTCACGGAAATTTTCCGTTCGCCGTGAGCTTTATTTAACGAGGGAATCGTGGAAAGACGTATCCTTGAAGACGATTTCGATTTCCATCCCACACAGTGTTTCCAACGATGTAAATTGAAATTGCACGTCTGCACAATTTTATTTTTTCGCAAAGGGAAGAATTTGTGGATGATCTTCCGAAAAAACGATTCCATCCCATGCACAACTCTCGCGTATTCCAAACGCTGAAGATGTTGCGTAAAGGCTCGGTCTATTTTTGAACTCGCCGGCTATTGTTGCGTGCAACAACCAAGAATCAACCTCCGCTCGTTCCATCCTGGCCGAGATGGAAATTGCTCCCTGCGTAATTTTAATCCTTTGCCCGCGCGAATTAACTCGAGAACATTGGGAGGGGAAACGAGCCACCAGCCATGAAACTTGCGCTTCTCCCGCTTCTCTCACCTCAACGGTCAACGTACTCGAATCGTTGCCCAGCCTCGGTTTCGTGGACCGATTCGCTCCTTCGTTGCCAACTTTTTCCTTCCTTCCTTCCTTCCCTTCGGCAACGATTCCTCGCCCGCTTCCTTCTTCTGGGGAATAATCGGCTAGGAGTAACAGAAGTTGCGTGCAACATTCGTGCTACAAGAAATTGGAGAGCGAAAAAGAAAATGAAACGGTCACGGTGTCTTTTATTAGATGAAGTTACTTCGATAATTTGTTTTGTTCAAAGTATAATGCAATAATCGTAATGGCAAAGTGAGAAGTTGAATGTGGAAAGCGGATTGATCGCAATAGCTACGAATAATGCGTTTTATTGATAAGTAATTACTCGAAGTGACTTAACTTTTTCAACGGGTTAGTGGATTCTGGATACCTACGTTAGATGAAAATTCACTTGTCGAAGTTTCAACAGGTATCGAGTACGTATTTGAAGCTTTATCTTCAGAGATACGATAATTTGATCGTGTTTTTGAATTGATTAATAGGTAAAAAACGCGTTATCAGTTTGATCGGCAGTTTACAGAGATCTTCCTGATTTCTATGTTGTATAATCGGGATTGGGCTCGATGATGGTAAATGAAAGATTGGAGAGAGTTTATTTGGAAGATTACGTTCACGATGCAAGTTGATGTTGCATAATTGGTTATTACGAGGGGTAGCCGAGCAACAGTTACGATGTAGAGGTTGTAATTTGATAGGAATGCTGCATAGTTTGGTTGCTCTGCTCTTTCGAACGTGAACGTAAGAATTATGCGATATATTTGTCGAGCGTCTTTTTTAAATATTTTTTCTTTTTCTCTACTTATGATAATTCAATTCTTCCGAGGTTTCCTGTATTTTTAATTTTCGTCCATTCGATTCTTTCGTCGTCGATGTTTGGTTCGTTTATTTTTACTCGTCATGCTCCGTGAAGATAAGGTTTGGTCGACATCGTTCCAATTGAAAAAGGAATGTAATGGTGTGTATAGTATTTACAATCGAACATTATGGTGCAACGATAATCACTATTTACCGAATGTAAATTTGCAAAAGATTACATACAATTCTCTATCTTTAGATCGTTTACTCCATCTTTTGCATCGAGAACCACTTTCTACGAATACTTAATGCCTGCTAAGTATATATTCCATTGTTTATCGGCGATAAATATGGCGCAGACGAGCGCCATACCCGTCAAACTCGAATAGACTATCAAAATGTGTTTCATATTTATACATTTATGTGAGTACACGATGCAATGATTGTGCAATTGTATTCTTTTGTTCGAGTGTGCAATATATGTATAAAAGAATTGGAAATAGAATATATGCAAAAAGATGTAACGATTGGATGATGATTAAGAGAAATAGAGACAAAATTTAATCGAATTTTCATTAACTTTCAATTTTAAAATATAATTTAAAATATATTTATTTGTCATTTCATATCTTTTCTTCTCTATAATAAAATACAATTTTCTTGAAAAAAGATTTCAATATCTGATTATCGTTATCAGTAATATATATAACATATTGATGTGTTTTAAGAATCTGCTATCTTTACTTTCTACAAAAAGAGATAAATCTGAGTTAGAATTAATCGTAGGATACTGTTACGCTCGATTCTGAACTTGAATCATCGTTTTAACGATGAGTAAGACTATATGTATTTGTCATTTTGTTATAATTTGTGTAATGGCGTTTAATCGTATTTTAATTGATGATTATCCGTCCTACAACAATTTTAATTCAAGAATTTGTAATAATCGAGAAATATCTTTGATCGAGTTTTTGCTCGTAAATTTATAATCAAGTTCTTTTTCAACTCATAAATATCCATACAGAGAGATAAAGTTCAAAAGTTGCGCGTTTAATTTAAATTAATTTAAAATTCAGTTTCTAAATAGGATTGAATTTTCCGTTTAAAAGTTACAAGTTGCGTTTAAATCGGGACATTAATTTAATTAGCGTTTAATTAATTTACTACGAATTAAGAATTAATTATTATTTTTTTTCATTTTGTATCTATCTAAAATATACAGCGAAAACTAAAATTAAAATTTCTCTGGCAATTTATTCAATTCACTTTTCATTTAATAGAATCTTCTTCTCCAAAGAGAATTTGGCCTTTGAATTTCTTCTCTCAATCGCATATACGCTATATTTACACAGATCTGACGTTACATATTATATTTATCGCCTCTAAATGCTGCCGGTGTACAGCAATTCGCTATAATCCGCTCCATCCAGTTTTCTAATAAGATAAAATAAAATCTTGGAGCATCGTTCGTAACAACTATTTAGTTGCAATTCTCCGCGCGTTTTCAATGCCGTAAAATTTTGATTTGCCTCTCTTCTTTCTCCCCTTCCCCTCCTCTCGAAGCTCAGCCTTGGAAACCGTAACAGAACTAGCGTTGGCGATCCTCGCGATGCTGCCTACACGATCTTGGCCGTAGCTCGCCCACGCGACAACAGAAGCTTTTGCAAAACCGTGAAACGATCGTGGGATCGCGATGTACAGGGTATTTCATCAAACTTTGGCACCCTGTTGTGTAGAATAATTAAAAATTATTCGTTACGAACGGAGCAGAATTTTCAAATTTCCCGCTCTAAAAATCCCATTCTCCCGCGTTCGCTTTCACCCGCCAGTTTTGTAGCCATTTTTGTTTTAACGTAGATAAACGCATCGCGATTGAAACGCGAGTGAAAATCTATTCCGATATATTGCGCGATACGTGCAATTAATTTTTTAAAATCTTCAGATTCGACTGGATCATTTGAGTAACGAAACGAGAGAACAAAACGTATCTCTGATGCTAATGCATTTGTTTCGTATTAACGGTTGAACTAATTTTTAATAATTATTTCTTCGAACGTGAGACTCGTATGTTACGAAACGCTCTACGTAAATGAACGTGTCATATTTATTTTCGCTTTCACACGTTGCCAAGACAACTGTAATTGTTATTCTCAAAATATTTAAAACGTTTCGTGTATTTATATAGTTAATATTCGTGTATCTTTCGAATTATTTTGCGAATAGTCGAGTGAAATTATTCCTTTCTTTTTTGCGGACGTTTCATCGAAAACCACCCACTGTTTTACATTTGTATCCAAGCATCGTTGTTTCCAATGCATCATTCGTATCGTTTCGAAAACAAGAGATAAATTATGATATCGTTTCGCGAAATGTCAAGAACGAATTCGATTCGGTGATTCCTACTGTTTCAATATGGCGTCGAATTCTCGGCTATCGATCACAACAGAATATTCCGTTTAGAATTTTCACGGGAATAACGAGGTTTACGAGGTTCGTCAGAGATTTCCTTCCACTCGAAAGAAGCTATTTCGTTTCGAAAGATGTAATAATCGTGCGGACTTAAACGAGGAATTGGAATATTTGTAAAATGGAAAATTACCCTTTTTTGTACGAGCGTCGCTTTTATTTACGTTCCTCTTTCGACGATCATATTTTATTCGCCCTGTTTTTGGAATCAGTTTCTTAGAGATACGTATAAGGTCAGACGATGAAAATATCAGATCTCTCGAGTCACGATTCTCTTCTTATTCTCTTAAAAGGAAAAACTTTCTTATTACAACAGCATCCACTCAGTATGTTTCTCCCGTTACTTCTTCAGGTGTATTCACATAAATTTCATACGATACGAAACTTTCCAAAAATAAATGAATTTTCACGTTCGGAAAATAATATTTCAAAATATTCTGCCCTCTTTCTCTCTCTCTCTCTTTCTCCTTGCATCGTTATCGAACTTCGATCGATGTTCAAAGAAACAAACGGGTTCGAGTTTCCGGAAATGGCGCGCTCTTAGCTCTTAGATGGTCTCGGTCGGATGTTATGTTTGAAACGATCCTCTACTTTTTCTCAACGGATGTATGCGAAATTTCTGGACAAAGAACGGGATCGCGACGACGACGGGAAGTCGGACGTTTGTTTGATTGAACGATAACACCCCGGCAAAAAAGCTCTCCGTCTGTCAACCCTTTTCATTCTTGCCTTTTTTTTCTTCTTCTCCCTCTCTCCCTCTTTCTCGTCCGCTTCTTTCGTCGTCGTCGAACGGACAAACGGAAAGATTTCGTACAAACAAGCTCACAAAGTTTTCTGTTATATTTTTTCCCCCCTCCGCTTTGACATGGAATTTCGTAGAAAGATGTAAAGTCGAAAGATTTATATTAAGTTAAAACTTTTCCTCCCTTCTTTTTTTTTTATTTCGATTCCGAATTTCATTTTTCGCGTTATTCTTGCGAAGAATTATCCGCAGAAAATAAAGCGATCCTGTCGGGGGAACAAGATTATTTTTGAGCTTTGAAACATAGCTATTTCGATGTGGGCATGGTTCGTTGCTCGCAGGCCTTAAATAGACAAATGTGCCATTTCCAGCCCTGATTTAAATAAATTTTGGCGTCTCGAATTTTTCATTACGATTATTTTTTTCACGAAAGAACTAATAATCGCCTTTGGAATTTTAATTACTTCTATCCAAGACTATTACGCCTATCATTTTAATGCACGGAGGGAACACTTCTGTGGAACACTTCGCTACGGCTCATAAAGTTAAGGTTCCAGTTACAGTATGCTGACTCGTGGCATGACTGCTGAATTTCTTTCAGTTACTTTTATTTTTTCTCTCTCTCTCTCTATCTTTCTCTTTTTCTATGAAAGCCAGTCTCCACTCTTTGCGACATTCTTAAGGTTTCTCGAGAAGAAGCGAGCTCTTAGATATTGTCCAAGCTTTTGAACGAGAGTCGAGAATCTTTCAAAACACAATTCTGATGTCTCGTCGGTGTATCGAGATGCTATTTCGTTTAAACGAAAATTGTATCATCGAAAAATGATGTATCAACTATTTTTTTTTATTATTATTTTAAACAATCTTTAGCGAATTAGACTACGAATCTCTCGATACGTAGCAAAACGTGTGATCATCGCGATGTATCACGGTTCCTATCGTTGCTTTTAATCCTTTCTTCGTTATCGAGTTCCAGTTCTCATTGTACATTGAACGGATAAACGCACGATATCTTATTCAATTTCATTTTAAAGTGGTGGAATGGATGATTAAGATAACATCCATGGTGGAAAGGTGTGGAGAGATTTTCGCGGAGATCAAGCGACATTTTCAAATCGTTTCGGAAATTATTGAAATGGATGTTGCCACTCTCGCCACGGCCCTCTTAAATGTGCGTCTATGCGTCTCTTCGGTGAACGGTCGGAGTGCTTCTTGACACGAATTCTAATACGAGAAAGAGTCCGCCGCGTTTTTTAGAACAGAGTTCTTAAAAAATGATTAAAGGGGACATCCATTTCTACTCGAAGTACTCGTCGCAGTGGCGGCGGCTCACTTCGATTCCTTTAACGTCCCGATTTTTTTTTCCTTTGTCGAGGTTTCACGATATATTTAAAAAAAAGGAAAATAAGGAAGAGAGAGAACGCGTTTTTTTTTATATAATATTCAAGGATCTGAATGGAATTGCAAATTTTTATTCATCCGAGTGTTTCACGCGCATGCAGATTAATCGTTTTTTGATTATAAATTATGATAATATCTTACTATTTCCTACTCTCTGCAGTATTTACGTATTGTGCGAACGATAAATCTTTATTATCAGTTATCCAAAAATGAAAGAAAACACAATTTTGAAGAAACGTACACTTGCAATAAATAAAACGTAAAACTTGATAAAACCTCTTACCCTTAAAATCTCTTTGTTAAATTTTACAAAAGAAAGGACAATATTGAAAAAATATTGCAAATTGCGGACGATCCTAATAATTTTTTCTCCACGATATACAACAACGCCCCGAATTACCGGAAGATAAAATGCTGGGCGACGATTCCTCGGTTAAGGAGGAGCGCGTGTTTTCGCGAGAGAGAGAGAGAGAGACGTCTGGTGGAATCGTTCAAGGCTCGATCCAGTTCAACGAAGCTCGACGACGCGACAACCCTGACGCCATCGACTGTTCGTCGCCGAGGATCGTCGAACCGAAACCGATGTCTCGATGGGATCGATCGACCCTTTCCTCCTCCTCCTCCTCCCTCTTTGTTGGTTTGTCGAGGCTGTGTAGCGCTCGATGTCGTATAACGACTAGCTGTTGGCGATGACACGGCTTCTTTTTATAGCGGCGAGCGTAAGCGCACGCACGCACTCGTTTTCTCCGCGCGCATTAATGCTTCTGTGCAACAACGCACGTGTGTAGCCTGTGCACTTGGTCGCATGCAACGTCGTCGTCTGCAACCGCTTCCATAGCCTCTGGGGGAAATATTTTTCCATTCCATTCGACGCGTTGTGTACACGGTATCTGGGGTATCTGACGTGTGTTTGCTTCCAAGAGAGAGCAGTTCTTCCTACTTCTCTATCTCTGTCTTTCTCTCTCTCTTTTATCCTTTCTTTTCAATGAATTCCATGGAATCTGTTGGGAAAGCGCGGAATTCCTTCGAAAATTCGTCCTCTTGTTTACGCGCATTATTGGAAATGCGGCTATTTTCTTTTAGCTTCTTCTTTTTTTTTTGTAAATATTTTTTTGAATATGTATTTTTTCTTCATTTTTCTGTTGTTGTAATGTCGATGTAAGGAAGAACGAAAAAGTGGAAATTAATTTTGAATCGCGACCTCTGTCGTAAAAGCAGCAGCGCGCTAATTACATCATTGCTCAGGTAGCAGAAGTCAGGGAGAGAGGAAGAGGCTTAATAGGATATTATTTCGAAAACGTTACATCGAGGTTATTATATATATATATATATATTTTTATTATTTTCCAATACGATTTCTCCGAGATTTTGTAATTTAATTTATAATTTTATTCCGCTTCGTGGTTGATTAGATTTCTAGATTATCTTCTCCAGATATTTCCAATTGTTCCGAAAGTATTTATTTCCGTTTCGAATTGTTTATACAGTTTATATTACAGAGATTGGTCTTCTATTAAATTGAAGATCGGGGTGTTTGTGAAACGAGTAATTGGAACAGGAAGTAATCGTGAGTGATTATAGATTTATAAAATGTAGGTCGAGCGGGTATAATGGATTAATCATAGTAAAGAAATGAAAATCGAAGGATGGAAACGCAGAATGGAATTTAGATGCTCGGTTTAATATCGTTTTCGAATAAATTTTCCCCGTTTCCTTTCCATCCAATTGTTTATCCTCTCTCGAAAATATAGAATGCCGTGCCTTCATTTCGCCGCAACAAATTACGACACGTGCTCGCGAGGAAAGAGCGCTTAATATTGCACGAGGTTAGTTTCCTTGCTTCGAAATTCTAATTGTGTCGTTTCATTCATCCTCGTTTTTTTTTTTTTTTGAGGTAAAATTAATTACAATTACGTTCGAAAACGTTTCTCTTCCTCTCGAACTACTCGACTATATTCGTTCGTTCTCACATCTTTCGCGAAAATTTCAATTCTTCAAAAAAACCCGAACGAATCGGATAACAAAAATCAATCTTTTTGTACAATTCCATTATTATAATAACGTAAAATCTCGATCTCGATAAGGTAATAATATCCGGTATAAATCTTTTTTTTTTTTTCCATCACGAGTGAAAATCCTTGATATGAAATATCAGGCGGTAAAAATCAATTTCGAACCGAAAGAGAGAGAGAGAGAGAGAGAATGTAATTTCGCGTACGGATGAAAGAGAGGAGGAGGGGGGAAACGGACGATTCTCGAACAATCGTCGCGGAATCGTGCGGAGACGCTGCGAATCGTACGAGAGAAGATATATATCGAGCGCGATAAAAAAGAATCCTTGAGCGGTTTGCGATGTTAGCCAACGCTTCGTATAACTTCGAACGAATGGCTTTGGTTTTGTTACACAATCGGGTTGTTACCTATACGCATATGATGCTTGTTCGAGTGGAATAACGATCTCTATACGATCTACACGGCTGGAATAAATATTCGAGTCACGGCTCATCATCGCACGGGATCACGTAACTTTATTGGGCTGTCGATCGATCAGATCCTCTGTGTATCGTCGAGATATAAGTTATAGTTTGAGCTTGGAGATTAGCAAATTTATTTATTCCTCGTGAAGGGAACAACTTTCTCGTTCTTCTCGTTTATATAATAAAAGAAGAGATGAAAGAAAATTGTAAAAATCATATTAAACGCGCGTATTTCTGCGTTTTTATTTCTAGATAAGGAAAAGGATACGTATATTTTTCACGTGTGTAAAATTTACAAAAAAAAGAAAAAAAAAGAAAGAAAAACACGAAACCATAGATTCTCCCCACGTTTTTCTCCACGTCACGATTTTACGATTTCGTTCCCTATCGAATTTCAGTTATGAAATTTAAACTTGATATCTTCTTCCACGAGAATTTACGAATGGAATTTTATGGCACGTGATATAACACTTTCACGGTTTATTTAGTAGATATCTCGTTCCGGATAGGATTGATAATAATTTCTTGATAAATCTTGTCTTCACGCTCAATGGAGTTGGAAATACATCTAACGGTGATGATATCGTTTTACTCGAATTTTTCTATTTCATATAAATAAAGATTGGGGAGAAATATTTGCCCGGGATCAGAAGTTTCGATAAAAAGTTTCAATCGAGTTTCAATTAAGGATAATGGGGAATTTTTTTCTTTCGAAGGCCGACTTCGTCGATTGATATATTCTTTCGTTAATTACCAGAGAATTAATTGATCACTTTGTGATACCGAATTGTATATAGAGTAAGAAATATAAAATTCTTCTTGTGTGAAAAAAGACGCTGTGTTGTGTTACGATAACATTTGGTTAAACGGAAATATCAAACGGAATAAAAAGGATGTTTCGCGTAATTAATGGCATCACTTTCACACGCGCTTTGAAATTAGTAATTCAATTATTGGATCGATAATTTCGAAATAGATACGCTCGAAACGGAATACTCGAATAATAAAATAGTTCGATTCGTTCGATTTTGAAATTGTAATTTTACAAATTTCAACGATACTTTTTTGTTGAGCGATACTCTCTACTTGAAAAGTATTTTATTATCAGTTGAAAAACGTACTCTCTGTGTTAGCGTGAAATTATCGACGACACGAAACCGCGTATATTTTAATATATTTTTCTTTCTTCAACGATACAGTTTTCACGAGGCTTGCCGGGAGAAGGTTCTCCCGAGGGACGAGAATATCTAATATTGCAAATTCTTTGAAAACATGGGAGGAAGGTTCTTTCAACCATCTTTAAAAACGTTTATACACCGTCTCGATTACACCTACTCTCTTTTTCCCTCCCATCTTCGTGCATTTTCCTAGAGAAAGAAAAAAGAAAAAAAAAGTATATCTCTGTCTTTCTCGGGTCGTATATATTTATCACCGAGATCTATTTATTTGAGGACTCGCGTCATCTTTTTTGTTCACCGTGGGTAATAAAACAGCAAAGAATTTAGAATAACGAATAACAAATGGTAAAAACGGTTGGTAAACGCACGATTTCGATGATCGTTCCACGACTTCATCTTCGATGGGAACAAGAACCGGGCATTCGATTTTCAGCGAGCGAACGGAATAAGTTCCGTGCATGCACGCGGTCGGCGAAATGGGGCGTAAGGCGGGTATTCAGAGTTGGTCTATATTGCGAAGGATGACCACTGTATAACTAACAATGCCTCTGTTGGTCGATAACAATGATTGGCCGGACTTCGTTGACCCCCTTTGACTCGTTCGCGTTCCCGAGCCTCGCCCAACCTTGCGAATCGAATTCTCTCTCTCTCTCTCTCTCTCTCTCTCTCTCTCTCTCTCTCTCTCTCTCTTTCTCTCTCCGCTCAAAAATATCCACCGTACGGCGAAGCGCGTTCAATGACGTAATCGTCCCTGTTATCGTAATTAAATTGCGGCATCATGCGGACAAGCATTTCGGTTAATTAATAAAATCGGACAACTCCTTTCCTCCAAATTCGAGAACGAAATTTGGGATGTGTAATCGATCGGCGGTAGAAATTTGAATTGGAAAATAGGAATTGAAATTATAAAATTTGCAAGCTTGTATTATAATTGATTCCAATTACTTTGCGGAGCTCGTCCAAGTTCGAACGGAATTCGAGATGTTAGATTTTGGATTAATGCAAATACGAATTAAATGTAACGTATGTGAAAAAGTTGGATGGAAACTCGACAAATGGATGGAGAGTGAAATATATCCGTGAAAGAATTTGCGAACTCGTGTTGCGAGCATCAATTAATTTTAACAATTTCTCTTCCGTTCTTTCAAATCTTGGATCGAAGTCGATTTGACTCACTCGAGATTTCCGATTGTAATTTTGCGGAATAGAAATGAATCAAATATGATGAAATCTTTCGTGCAAGCTTCGTTCAAGATTGGCGAATAAATAGCGGAAGTTGGAACGATATCGGAAAATTTGCAAACTCGTTCTACGTTTCCATAGTAGCGTCACGGTGGATCATGTATACGTCATCGAGATAAATCGTCGTGAGATTACGCGATATTCGGGTTCATGAATATTCCTCGCGCGCGTTTCGAACACGGGATTGAAAATATCAGTTTTCGTGTTAAAAACAGTCGTCGGTTTGGATCGAACGGCGTTGAACGAGAGTTGTTCGCGATTTTGGGGAAGGGTGTGGCGATCCTTGTATATTTTAGTGTACAATAAGAAGCGTGAAGAAGCGTCTCGAGTGGGTGGTAAAGTGGCTTATCTTATTGTTAGGAGAAAGGTGCACCCGGATACAAAAAGTACGATGAAAGCGTGCTACCACCTCGTTGAATACCCGTTGAATTTTAAAAATTTATCTCGCGAAACGGAAGGAGATGCTTTCAATTTTATCTTATTTTATTCCTTTATCACGGGTTTGAAATAATTTTATATCCATCCTTTCTAAATATTTCGAAGAGAAATATTTCAATTTCACGACGATGAATTTCCAAAGATAACAACGATATTGAAAATTTAATTTCGTATCTCGACTCGTTACTCGATATAATAAGTTGATCAATTTACGAATATTCGCAGTACCAAGTCTCGAACATCTCCAAGTACTAATTATTGATTTTCTCTTCTATTTATTGTTGCAGGCCAAACAACGTGCCTCCGTAAAATGGCTCTTGTCGAAGGCGTACAACAACCGAGTGCCAGAAAACCTTCGTGAGCCGTATTATGTCGATAATGAGGTACGTAATCCTGATGATTTCACCACGATGACACACGATATTATTGTAACAATTGTTCGAAAAAAAAAAACAAGAACTCGCCTCTCTGCTTCTGCCTGAAGTCTTAATTTCACCACAATTCTTGTCGCGTATTCGTTTCTCGAACCATCGAAAATCCTCTTTTAAACGAACGAGGAGGACGTTCTTCGGTGGCGAGAGGTTCCCCCCTCTCCCCTCCATTCTTCTCGTTGTCCTGAAAACTGCCTTTTTTTGCCGCGGCACGTATCGCCGTTTTTTTCTTTTCTTTCTCTCTCGCATTCACGTTGTTTCACGACGGTGAAAACCGGCCGCATAGCGAAAGGCGTAGACAAAGTTTAGCAGCGCCAGTTTTCTCGGTAGAGGTTAATAAAGTTCCTTGAAAAGAATTCTCTCGCCGAAGTTCGAATAACTGGAAACTTTCTCGAAGGAAATGACACAGATATCTATTTAGACGTAAGATCGTTCATCTTTTCACCACGACGAGGAAATTAAGAGGAGGAATCGCTTTAATCGCAATAATTTCTTCGCTCGAGGCACGAACCTTGCTCGCGCTCACTCGCTGCCATTTGTCATCGATCGTCCTTTTCAATTAATCGATCGATCGATCGATTAAGGGAAGAAAAAGTGGTCGCACCGCTTTTATCCTATCCCAAATACAGGGCAATACATCATCTCGCGTTGTTAATTTCTTACGCTCTGTCGATCGTTACTTTCGCGCGGGGCGAAAGTAATTCATAAAATTCCGATTACCACTCGATGAATTTTTTTTCCTTTTTCGATAATTTATCCGTAACGATATCCTTCGATTTTTCGAAAAATTGTAAAAACAGTAAAAAGAAGCGAAAAAGAAGAAGAAGAAGAAGAAAAAAGAAACTCGTATCGATTATTGCACCATTAGCTCGCAACCGCATCCTACGTTTGAACGTGCACAGACCCGTATGCGTGAAAGCCTGGTGGGTTGTGTGGTTGTGTGGTTGATCCAGTTAAGCCAATCGAATTACTTTACAATCGTTCGTGTACGACCTCCTTCTCGGCGCTCAGTAAATCATGGAACTGCCGTGACGAACGTTCCCGTAACATTTATTCGTTCCTTCCTTCCTCGCCGCGTTGATGATCCCAGGATGCATTTAATCGAGGACCGCCCTCCTTTCGCGAAGCGGAACCGCACCACCAGACGCCGATTCCTCGTTTCGACGCGGTCGAAATTCACGGCCAAGAAGGGGTTCAAGGTGCACCGATGCCGCCAGGTGAGGCCCATTCTTTTCAAAACGTCCTAGAAAGCTAACTATTAATTTAAGAAACATTTGCTACAACCTTGATAGAATCTCGGAGAATCTTAACGATGCTAAGAATGTCAATCGATTTCTCGTATACCATTTACTTACGAAGATCATTTCGTACGAGATCAATTGCACAACGAGCGTTCGTCAGTCCGATTACGAAACGAAAGAGGAGGAGGAGGAGGAGGAGGAGGTTGGCAAGTGGGTTGGAACGGAGAGATAAATTGATAAGGACGGGAAGGAAGGATCGATTATCGGGATATATGGTTCAAGCCCTGTTCGCACAGGTGAAGAAAGACCACGAGACGGTAATAATGGCTGGTTCGAGACGAGCCATTCTCCATTGTTTCTTCGTCGAGAGTCGTAATCATCCTAGGCCTTTTTACATCTTTGACTTTAAGGGGAAAGTCTCGGGGACTGAGATTATACACGAACGAAAGTTCAAGTGTGAAAAGGACGGCTATTCGGGGAGAGAGACGGTTTACGAGGAGGAGTTACGAGGAGGAAAGAGGATTTCTCGCCGGTTCAATCAAGCGAGATCATCGTGGCTTTTGAGAGTGAAGATATCTATTGTCGGTGGATTCGTTATTCTTCTGGAACAAAAGGGTATCCGAATGTGTTCGGTCTCGTTTCAAAACTGAAAGCCTCGATATTTGTGCTCTTCATCCGATTAATATTAACTCTGAAGAAACCGAATCGTTGTACTAGGAAACTGGAAAAGAAGAAGAAAAAAAAAAAAGAAATGAAAAGAGTTACATCTAATCGTCAAAATCCTGGAATTGAAAATGAACGACAAATAATTTTTCGAAAATTTTTGGAACGAGAAAAGTAATATTCTTTTTCTTTCAAATATCTCGATTCGAATAATCTCTGTTGATCTTTCTTGGTTTTTTTTCGTTATATAATTTTGTTTATATAATCGGGTTAACTGTTTGAACGATTCGCCTTCAACTTGTGAGAAAAATCGCACAATGAATTTACATAATACCACCCTTTTCACGTATGATTCATTTTAAATCTTCTTTCATTTGAAACATCTTATATATCAACATCAATACAATGTTTAGAAATATTTTCCTCGTTAAATATTATTCTTAAATGAGATGTTTGATCTCCCTGTGCGATTGCAAAGGAGGTGTTCTTGTACAACATTTATGAATCGTTTGCTCGAGAAAAATTCGTACTGGTTTCTTCTTCGTTCTTGCGCCGTAGAGAGTCTCTTTGTTCGAGAATCCGCGATTTCGAGTCACAATCGTGGTGAAGGTTAATTGGATAAGATAGAATGGAATGCGTGGACGAGAATATAAACGGGTAAGCAAACATTTTTTTCATTGGAAACTTATAAAGTGAACATTTTCTAACTTTTAATGCTATAAAAATTTATTTTATATCGTTTATTTTTCACTTTATCATTAATTCGTGGAAAGCGTGTTTTATCGTCGAACAAATTCATTGAAAATTCTTATGAATGAATATAACAATTTCCATTGTTGTTTGAATATGAATAATTGTTTACATAAGAATATTCAAAGAGATCGCAATAAATTGCAATAATTGGCAAATATAAGGTACACAACTCGATACTTTCTATATTTTATACGAACGACTTCCTCTTTGGTTTTCAACAAATTTTTTTAACAATTCTTCTTCGAGCCATTTTTCATGAAATTTAATTGGCTGTGTTTTATTGCGCAGGGTTTGGCCTATTTAAATGACCACTATTAAAGAAATTTAACGTATCGTAAATCATAATGGTCATTAGTTTTCTGTTAAATCTTACATCATTCTTTTCCCTTGCGAACAACAACCAGCCTCTCACGCGCAAAATTGATGAATCAAGAAAATAAACGAATCGACGATTGATGCAGAAATAATTGCAACGACACCCTATTCATTTTTTCACCGCCCTCCCCGAAAATACTTATTTAAGATTTCTCGAATTTTAATTTAAACCTGGGAAGTGGTGCGAAAACGGTGATGCAAAACTAATAATAGTCGAAACGAATTAACTTTTCCGTATCCTATGGTATACGTATGCGAATACGAAGGTTGGAGCAAACTGGAAGAACGTCACGTTCCTGTCGTAAAGTTAACTCGATAACTCGAATGAACGACAAAACATCAACTTCGTCCCAATTTCTTTCGAGACGAACAAGTTTCCCGACTCTTTTTTCTTTTTTTTTTTTGCCTTGGGTCGTTTTCAGACGATATACGCGAAGATCCAGTTTCCAAGATGTTAATTCGTTATTGTTAGCTCGACGTTGTTTTATGCGTCACGATATATCGTAAAGATAAAAGATTATTATTATTGTCAAAAATTGTCAATACATCGATATTGTTATCCGAGATCACTATGACTCAGACCCAACCACGCTTACGAATAATAGTTTCACTTTCAGTTGTGGATCCGATTTCTTATAAAAATACGAGCCATTTCCATAATTTCCAATAATTCTTATTTAATGAGATATAATAATTTTCCTAGCGTTTCCGAGTCGATCCATTCGACAATTTTTCTTATAATAATCGCGATTAATGCTATATAGAAGAAGTGTGAATTTTCGTTTGAAATCCCAAAATGGATAAAACGGCAGCCAATGGACGAAATTGAGTCGAGATTGTTGACCGAAAAGGAACATAAAATATGGAATTCAAGAAATAATCCAACATATTCGATCAATTTCTAATAGGAGAAAATTGCGCGTACGATTCAAGTTCGTTCCACCAAAGCTTTCTTCGATGCGATTTTGCACGCGATACTCTGTGGGTCGTTGGCGATCGTTCGGCGACAATGGCCGCGACCAGTGTATTTCCGTTACCACGGCGCATCGTCTCGAGTTCTTCGCGTTTCCGCGCGCCACGCCGGAAATTACAGAATACTAATATTTGCTCGTCGTGTCGGCCGGATATTCTTATGCGGTTGCGGCCAACCTATGCCAGGATATTGTGTTTCAAACGGTCACCACGCTCTTTTGACACACGTCTGATTTCTTTAGGACAACTATTTTTTATGTATATGTATATATCTTTTGTCTAATCTTTTTTGTAATCGAGTTTTCTTCAATTTGAAACAATTATACTTGAACTGCGTTTCGAACACGCGGTTCCTTTAAAAAAAGTTTTAACGTGTAAACGTGATGCGTGGTATTTTACACGAGACCCTTCCACTGTTTGCATCGCGGTTGGGCGGCTATTATTACGCTGATACAATGGAATCGTAGCGGGTAATACCAATAGTTAGGTACTTTGTACGGTTTCTTGAAAATACGCTTACAACGAACATACATACATCGACAAAATAAACGCGTATATTATTACATCAATCTTTCTACGAGAACGAGAATAAAAATTACTCGATTAAGCGTCAAGGATTTTTATTAAGAAAAAAAAAAGAAAAAATCCATTTGTTTCTCATCTCTGTTTAAGAATCAAGAACACCTGAAGCCGCAGATCGTCCACGCACTTTCCAATGCAGAGTTGTACTGTTTGGCGCTGGCGAACATCTACTCGGATCCAAATTATCACAATCAGAATCATTGCGGCATCCTGCAGGCCCTCGCCAGAAAGGGTGTTTACCTTGCGGAGCCGAACAACACCCAACTCACCGAAACGATCCTCATTCAAAATTCGCCACTCAAGATGGTAAGAAAACGAAAAAGAGAAGGGAGAAACGTGAGGCAAAGGTTTGGAATCTCGATCGAATGGGTTGTCTGGTCTTTCAGTCCGCTCATATGGCTGTGATAGAGGGCCTGATGGTCTTGTACGCGAAGGAAGTGGTGACCGGGGACCGAGTGGTCTCCGCGATCCGCCGTTTCGACCCCCAGGCGGAAGTGGAGGTTCCGGGGGACCACGAGAAGGGCCTCCTCCTCTGGATCAGTCACGCGTCGCACGCGCTCATCGCCAAGATCCAGACGGAGGAGGGTGCCGGTGATAAAACGCGACTGCCAGAGCTGCCGGCTGCCAAGGATTTCCAATCGTTGTGCGACGGGGTGGGCCTGGCCGCGGTCGTCGCCTTCTACTGCCCGGGCGAGCTCAACTGGATGGACATCCGGGTGTCGAAGAGACCCTCGGTCGCGGACGCGCTGCACAATTTGTCGCTGGTCCACGCCTTTTGTAACAGATGCTTACCCTATTCCATTTTTCACATGCAACCCGAGGACGTGACGTACATGAGGGGGTAAGAGTTTCTTCTCTCTCCGCGAGAGAGAGATTATTTTTCCATTCCATTGTTCTCCGAGGAAACTTTCGATTAATTTGTAACGCTGAATGGAAGAAGGGCTTCTTGTTAAGTTTTTAATAGAAAGTCTGTGAAAGAAAGTCGTATCAGAAGCACCTCCATTCTTGCGTTCGATTTAATCTTACTGTGTTTTAAATGCGAAGTGAACGTTCTCCTGTATAAAATGTAAAAAGTTTAAACGAAAGTTTTTGAAAGTGAAAAATGTGTGTGCCAGGTCTATGAAGCAAAATTTAGTCGTTTTCCTGGCGGATATGTACAACGTGTTGGAGATCCATCCTGCGAAGTGTGTACGTTATCCGGGCGAGGAGAGGGCGATGCAGTTCTTAGATGGTACGTAAAATGGTATTGAAACGGCAGAATGGCGATTCCCGGTTAAAAAGCATTGGAGAGATTTGTTCGACACTATACCGAACGCAACTTCCTTTAATCAGGAAGGGCCGATGAATTTTGGTATCGGATTAAATGTGATTGGTGAAGGCTGCGTACATTCTGTATTGGACTTACCCGTTCTATAATTTATTTTATTATACTTTTTTTCCATGGAATCCCGTTTCTGTTGCGAGCAATCTACGGCATTTCTTTCTTTCCCAACATTTTTTTCTTCCTCTTCTGATATAACTTGAACGATTTTCCGCGAGAAAATTATTTAAATTCTGCAAGATCTTTCTCCTTTCACGGAACCAAGTAGAAGAATATTGCTCGCAGTTGGAACGGTGGTCACGCTTTTTATCAGTGTCAGTACACACACTCGTTCCCAGTCTCGAGACCCAGGTCCTTAGCAGCGACTAATAAACGCATCTTTCTTATTCTTACGGATATACACGTAATAATACGACGATCAATTGCAAAGAAAGTAAAAAAGAAAAAAAAAAGAAAAATGAAGAAAAAAAAGAAATAACAAAACAGCAGCGACGATCCTCCACACAGTAATTGTATCACTTAATGTTAAAACTGTAATATTTCTATATATTTCTATGGCGTAACCTTCTTGATGCTTGACAACAACGCTATCCTCGCCTTCTTCTTTCGTCAACTTCCGGTTGCCAATGAACGAATACGGTGCGGTGACGGGTGCAGCCTGCCCGCGCAATAGTCATGGCGTAGCTCATAAAAGAAGTCTGCCACAGTCTATAGCTCCGATACCTGATCTGAGAAGCAACCTCTCCGTATCCGCGCCAGGCTTCACAGGTACCCACACGTTACAAAACAAACCAAAAAATCATGAAACTAGGTGGTCTTCTCTTCTGCGAATTCGCGTTTTTTCGATGACTCATGATTCAAAACGAAAAAGATCGAATGCAATTGCGACAAATATATTCATATTTCCTATATACGAAAAGTGTCTTTGAGGTCTGTTGAGGAATCAACAGTTTGCCAAATTTGTCGTTTGTTCCTTAATGGTTTTTTTTTCTTTTCTCTCTCTCTCTCTTTTTTTTTTTTTTTTTTAATCATCTTGATTGATTTGATTCCTGTTTTTTCTGTTCTTTGATCTTTAAATTTACTACATTTTAAATGCGACGCATTTCCCTATTTCGTTTGATTGATTTTCCTATAACGATTTGAAAAGATAACGAAAACGATGTTCTCAATTTTTGTTTTTTTTTTTTTTTATACGTATAAATCTTTTTTCGAGAATCTCGCGATATCGTATCGATTTTTGTTCCGCGTATTTATTATCATCGCGATATTTGCATATTTTTTTTTCTTGAATTTATATTCTATACGTAAAAAAAAAAACAGGATATTATTCTACAACAAACGTGAAAGTAACGTTTCGATTCAGGAACAATCGAATAAAAAAAAAGAAATATCCATTCTTTTATCATCCGCAAAAGAATAATATCGGAAAGATGAAATTAAAAAAAAACAAAATATAGAAAAAGATTAAAGAACAACAACAACAACAATAATAATAATAATAATAAATAATGCGTTTTGCATTTAAAACGTGGGCAGATGTTTAGATTTAGCTGTGTAACAAAGCTCAAAATACTATTAGGCGCACTGCTTCTTTACTAACCATGTTACTTTGCGTATACGTATAATGCCATATGACATAACGATCCTTTAACCTTGTTGAAATGCATGCAAGATGTGTGTTTGCCCATTTTCGCGGTAATAAAGATAAAAGACATACCTATTTTCATTTTTGCTGTTCCGTTGCCGCTTTGCATTGACCGTTAGCTTTCCGTTCCTTTCGTTCTGCATGTCGCCTCCTCTTTGTCATATTGTGACATATTGATCGATTCAGGAAGAAATCTCGACGATTCATTAATATATCCATACTCCATATTGAGTTAGTATATTTGTTTTGCAAACGTACATTGTCTACGTTATTGCGTCTGTTTGGTATTTATTATGCGTCTATTTCTTTCCAACTTTTTTTTCCCCGTTTCTTCTCACTTCTTTTCTTTATCTTCTTTTTTTTGTTTTTATTCGTTTACGAATGGTTCGTTGTCGAATTGGTTTTTTTTTTTCCTTCCCTTTTGTTTTATTCTTGCGTGACACATCACCACCGACGAGTTAGAAACGAGTTACAGATTAGTTTTGTTATAGATCCAATTAACTTTTATTACCATCTGACGAGTGTATATTTTTCCAGTGTATGATAACATTAGCTTTTATTCCATAGACATATTAATTTTTTTTTTTTTTTTTTTGCGAAATTCGTGTGTCTTGAAATTTCTATGACAATTATAGATTGATTTGTTTCGTTGTGTAATCTCGTAGAAATAGAACTTTTAACTTTTAGCCAAAAATTCACAACGGTTCACAACGGATAGAAATTTCTCACATGAATTTTATTCGGTGTGTCATAATGCATAACTTTGAATTAATGTTTTCACACCGATTAAACTGATCCTTATGAATTTATTTATTATTCTACACGTCAGGAGTGATTATTGATTATAAATATTGATACTATTTTCTAGATACATAGGTAAACGATCGCTACAGCATTGAATTATTTTCTAGTTGCAAAAGCATCGTCATCTTCCTCCGTCAAGAAGTCTCAATCATTACAACAAACTGCCGAAAATTATTCTCACGACGACAGGTATGTGTTTCTTTCTCATGTTTCTCTCTTTCTCTTTCTCTCTCCTACACGATTCCTTGTTAATTGATCGACGATTAAAGAAATTGGTTAAAAAAAAGGAAAACAAGAATCTCCAACACTTTCTATAATTCGTTTATTCGAATCATTTAACTTTAAAGATGACCAAAATAAGAATTCGTTTCGTATCAATTTATATAATAATAATTTCGATTTGAACGCATTTGGAACAAAAAGAATAGAATAGAATAATCCGATTCATTCTCCTTGAGAATTATTTTTTTTTTTTTCTCATCGAGGATAGGATCGTTTTACACGCTATAACGTGTTCCACAACGATCGAAAAAACCGTAAATAGAAGCAATGAAAAGCAAGATTTTTTTTTTTACCTTACTATTGTAGTAGGATATGGGTCAATTCCGAAGCATATAATCAGCGTATTGCCGCATTCACATGAGTTAATCGCACATCCATTACGCTTCTCATTCTTTACTATTATTTCCTACACCTCTGACTCACATCATTTCTCACAGACGAGCGGGGAGCGAAGAAAGTTTCGTAGTCCATCGCGGCAAAGGCATTCCTACGTTAAGCTCCGTGGCGGACGAGAAATCCGTAACTAGAGCGGACGCCGCTGGTCGGCCGAGCAACTGGGAAGAGCAGAGGAGGAGCTCGTACGCTGGCCGACGATCCAGGCGTAACAGCGTTTCGGACGACTCTCAGTTGACGATAGAGAACTTTGGCGGATCCCAGGTGAGAGCGAAACGTCTAACGCGGAATCGAAACAAAGAAAAGAGCGAAAAGAGGCGAACCGATCGAATGATCGAGTGATTCCCCTGCGCAGGATAATTTACACAACTTCGGTAGAAATCCAGACAAGGAGGTTGGGGCGCACATCGGTAAAAGGAGTACCACGGAACCGACATTACCGGCGAGATCGAGCGTTCAGGACGTGTACGGCAGCGGGGTGCAGCACATTTTGTCGGATAACGGATACGACAAGGAAGAGCCGCCGAGATTGAGAAGGCAAACGTCCAACTCCAGCTTGGACAACGTCGCGCTCAAGCAAATTTTACATTCCAGTGAGAACGTTAATTCGGAGGGTGACACGTCCAAATTGGCCAGCTTCGCGAATCTGAGCAGGCAAAGCTCGGAGAAAGGGATCAACTTGACGTACACGGAGCAGGATCGAGATGACAACAAATCGACTCTGTCCGGGAAGAAGTTTGGCCAGACGAACGGAAATGGGAACGGCGAGAAGAAGACTACGTTCGCCACTTTACCGAATACGACCACGTGGCAACAGCAGAGCAATCAGCAATCCCAACAGGTGGAACAACATTCTGTTGGTACGTTATTTGTCGCTCAAGTTATATCGATGATTGTTTTGGTATTTCGATGATACAAATGATGTAATCATACCGGCAGATGAAAACGGTGGTAACACCATTATGGCCTCGCAACTGAATAACATTAGATTGAAGCTAGAGGAGAAACGTCGGCACATAGAGAACGAAAAGAGGAGGATGGAGGTTGTGATGTCGAAACAGCGTCAAAAAGTTGGCAAGGCTGCGTTCCTGCAAGCTGTCACGAAGGTAAAATTCGTGATTACGCTCGAAAAAAAGAACGATGGCGATCATATCGCGTCATATTTTCCATTTTTGAACCTCATTATCGAGATTCAGCCAGATCATTTTCATGGCCTCTTTAATGATTTGTTTCATTTATTGGCGGAGTATATAAATGTTTTTAAAGAATAAATCTTTTTAAAGGAACGAAACAGAACATTGAATATAGCCATGAGGTATTTAGCCACGGGTGTTTAGTATAGAGCAATGCATAATTAATAATTAATAATTGTATCGAAAATTGAACAGTTTCTTTTTCTTCTGCAGAAAGAAGTTATTTTTAGATTCACGAGCAATTCGATATTTATTGTTTATATTATTGCCTATATCGTTTTATTTTATTTCATATCTGGCTGTATTATTATATTCGATTATTTTAAAGTAGCGTGCAAGTGAGTTTGCAAAAATAATGTTTTTATTTCAGGTAAATGCCGCATATTTTTTCGATATTTGTTCATCTTTTTCTTTCGTAACATAATTATATATATATATACATATATATATATACATACATATATATTTTTATATATATATATTATCATTAGCTTTTAAAATAATGAATCTTTGTGTGTAGTTTGCAAATGTGATATAATCTTGATGCCTATTACGGTTAATGCAGATAATCTTTATTGCCAGTTATATTATTATATTATTGTAATTTGTAATTGTTTTTCTTTCTCATCTTTCAGCTGTACTTGGTGGTAAGTGCATGCTGACATGATCAAGTTTTATTGTTACAGAGATACAGAATTGAACGTAGACTACACACTTTGTACAATATAGACTATCAATTCCTTGGATGCCATTCTCGTTTTCCGCTTTATATACTCTGTGTTAATAAAGAAAGATCTCTAAACAATTACTGTGAATATATTAAATAACTGTTTAAATTAATATGGTGACGGTATGCATGCTTTATATTAGTAATTAGTAACCGAGCAAGTCAAATTGATTTATTCTTTATTTATTGATAATAATAAGTTTAGGAAAAATAAAAGAATTTATTAGAATAAATTAAATTATAACGATTGTAGTTCTTAGTAAAAATATGAAGAATGATAATAAAAATGCTATATTCCCTTTCCAAATTTTTCAAATAATCGGATAAAGAAGTATTTATTTTAGTTGAAAAAGATTAGATATTACGAAAGTTCTATTATATTTTTTTAAAAGAATTACTAAGTCGTATAAATAGTGAAGAAAGCCATTGGCAATGAAGTATTTGCAAGTATTTGAATTGGCTTTGGCATTTAGTGCTTGAATGTAACGTATACTTGGCCGTGAAGAAGTCCGACCATGGTGTGGTGATTGATGACATATTGGACTCGGTATATGCGGACTCCAAGTACTTAACAAGGCACGGTGCTTGGGCTGGTTGCAGGGTAAGGTTAAATCTCCCTCTTCATCAACGTCTGGGGGGGACAGTCCGGCTGAAATTGGTCCCCCCACTTCTGTAACCTCCGGATCTTCGGGGGAGACCCCGACAAGTGTTTCCGAGACGACCCCTGTAACCCAACAACCCTCTCAAGAAAAACCACAGAGACCCTTCTCGCTCAAGGTACGATATTTTACAACAATGTTCCTGTAGATGAACATTTGAGAAAGAAATATTTGCTGATTTGTCTAGCAATTTACATACATAGCTTATGTATGGCTTCTAGACATTTGTTAACTTCTTTTTTACCTTTGCTTTTATATTGTTAAAGTTTATATGGTTACTTATTTTTAATTCTTAATATATGAAATATATAAAGAGCAATAATAATAAATGCCTTGATGTATTGCAAGTAAGATAGAAATTGTGCTTTCTTTTCTTTCGATCAGAAAATCATTTCAGTTGAATCTTTTCTTTTTTTTTTTTTTTTTTTTTAATAATGAATGATTCTTATGCTTCTTGTTGCTTACATTTAGTCATAGAGGAAAACGAAACAGTCCCAATGCATTCTGTGGTCTTTGATCAAATTTGCTACTGTGTTCCCATATTTTAATGCAATCTTGTACAATATCGCTCTCGGAACGCATGGTGGTACAGTACTAAACACTCTCTGGACAAAAATCTATAGAGATATGTTTGGGATTTTATTTAAAATTATTATTTGTGGTGGCGGTTTTTTACACTTGTGTTCTAAACATATTTTAATACAAGAACATTAACAACAAAACCAAACTTATACTGTAATACATATGTAATCTGTATGTATGAGAATATATTTTGAATTGGATTGATCTATTGTTATATATGTATATCTTTACCTGAATGAATAGCTAAATGTAGACATTGGTCTGTGTTTATTGTAATTTAATCTATCAATTTAAAGGAAAATCGTATTTAATGACAAGTTTAGTATAATTATAAAGAAATAAGATTCGTATATTGATTCTAAATTTTAGGTCAACATCATGGATCTGTAATTTAAATAATCATTAAAAAATAATATGCTATTATTTATATGCATTGATCTCCTATTTATCTGTACATCTACAAGTAGATTAAGTATTTATAACACAAATGTTTAAAATTTTATTATAAATTTATCATTAATTATTAAAAATAATATTAAAAAGTAAAGATAATCAAAAATAATTCAATGTACCTGTAGGTGTACATTAGATTAAATACATTAGATTAAAATTATCAGTGAACATTTTCTTGACAATTCTGTACAATCATTCAATATTTATACTGATGACTATAGGAAATTAGTGAAGATGTTCGAGATGTTGAACATAAATGGTTGGAACATGACGGAAATGCGCCATTTATTGAAACAAGACGTACTCCAGATATTGAGAACATGGATATTGAACAGTATCATCAGTCCATATCACAGTCAGTATCCATTTATATTTCATGATATATAAAAATTTAATTTTTCAAAGTTTATTGAATGGACTTTAATTTTTCTATAGAATGAATAACAGTCTTAGTGAAATTCAAGCTGACATACAACGTTTAGCAAATCAGCAAAATCAAATACAACAACAACATCTAATGACCCAACACCAGCAACAAATGCAACAACAACTTCAGCAATTGCAAAGTCTTAGTCAGCAACATATGCAAGTATGTACTATTTTTGAATTTCTTATATTTGTTTTATTGTAATGTAACATTTATTTTTGTCTTTTCCTTTATTGTTTAGAATTTCGGAATGGCACCTATAAATCCATTAACATCGAAATTACAAGATACTCAACAATCCCAATTCTATTTACATGATCAACCTCAATTACAAAGACGAATGTGGGGTCAACCACCTCCAACACAAAGTTTAGCAAATGAAATGGCTGCTGTGGGTTATCAACAATCAATAGATCCTCGATATGGTACTCAACCAACAGGTATGTGTATTTTAATAAATTAGTATTTAATCATTGTTGATTTGATCATTAATAATTAATAAATTCATATATATATATATAATGTTATAATTTTAATATAAATGTATTAAAATTTTTTTTAGCTTACCAACAAGATTTGCGTTTATATCAAGATACACGGAATTGGGGAACACTCCCACCTCAACCGAAAGGATTTGTTTTGCATGATAATCAAGAACCAAGGTATCTTAATGGTGGAGATCATAGTCTTTGTAATAATCAAATGAGCCATTCTGGTTCTACATATCCATCATCTGCATCTATCTTCAATCAAACACCACCATCTTCTGCTAGTCCACAACATCGTAATGCTGTGAGTATAATAATTTTTATTTATTTTATTTGGTCATAGAAAGCAAAAGAAAAAAGAAATTTATTTTTTTAATTATTATTTAAATCCTAATTTTATTTATAAAAATAATATAAAAATATGATTCATTTATTTATATTTATTTATACATTCATTAATTTATGAAATTTTATTTTTTAAATAAATTATTTTAAGTAAAATTCATATTTTAAACATAAAAAAAAATAAAAATAAAAAGAAACGTGTGTATATGTATATATTTTGATAATACAAATTTAAATAAAAAAAAATCACGTTTAAGTGTTAGGATTGTATATCGTTCATTTTTTTTTTTTTTTAGTCAATTAGGTAGTAAATGAATTGCTTGATGTATATATGCAAGCAACTGTCATGGAACCAGTTAGTGATGTAATGCACATTTATAGATACTCTTTTCATACTCAGTATAGCAGACGCTACTTGAAGTTTCGACGTCTGTCTTTTAGCTCATAATTATTTGCATTTTTTATTAAATTACACAGATATATTTTAAAAATGCAGTTTTTTTATTCGTCGAATTTTATTGATTCGTGTAATTATCATTATGAGGTTCGTGTATTTTGTGTATTTATTTATTTATTTATTGTGTATAATCGTCATTATATATATATATATATATATATATATATCATTATAATATATATATATATATTATTTGTGTCATTGTATTATTTTAATGTTATTATATATTTATTTCATTTTTAATTTTTTAAGGTTCATCGAATAAGTCAGTTAATGAGTGAAAGTCCCGAACCAAAAAGGCCAACTGTACATCATATACCAATTAAATGTGAAAGCCCTACCGAAAAACGACAAATTACTGCGTTACATGCACCGGTACCAGCTCCGCCTGTAGATGACATGAAACCTCAGAATATATCATTTATTGGTAAGAATTCTTTTTTTTTCTTATAAGAACTTTTTTCTTCATTTAAAAACATATCATGTATAAATATTTTCAAGGAATTCATTACATTTATAGTTTTGTTCTCATCCTCTTTTTCTTCATTCATACATGTATTTTAAAGGAAATGATGATGAGCTTACACAAGGTATAAGAGGTTTAAACATCACGTCTGGCAGCCGTACATATAGAATTCCATCACCAACTAGACCTTCAATATCACGTAATTCATTTCAACCTCATCCATCATTAAGAGAAGCTACACCATCTCCATCAGGTACACCAGAAGTAACACCTCTAGATCCAACAGATGCTGGTGAGAAAGGATTTTATATTTGTTTCGACAATGACGCACCGAAAAAACCAAAACCGACTCTCAGAGTGAAAAGAACATCTCCGAAAAAGGTAAGTATATAATGTTTTTTAAATTTTTAGAATTATTTTGGATTAGGAAAAAAACATCAATTTTTTTTTTTTTTTTTTTTTTTTAGGAAAGAAGTGTATCATCGTATGTTGAAAATGAAGATTTTACGATGCGTCCTGATTCGCCTTCTGCTATTGCTATTGATAGACAAAAGCAACTGGAAGCTCAACGAGATTTAGATCGAGAAAAACATCAGATAGATGACAGAGATTTCCAACGACAAGAAATTAGAGATAAAGAAATTCAGAGGGAAGGAGAAAGAGAAAAACAAAGAGAACGACATGAAATCACTGGAGAAAGTCGACAATCTGGAGTCGGTTTAATAATTGGAAATCAATTAGCAAATCCTGATCCTGTAAGATTATATGACAAATATTATTAATTTCATAATTTCTTTTCGTTTTATTTAATTGATATATTCTTATAGAATTCTCTGGATGAAATGGAACGAAAAAAAGAACGTATAATGCTATTGTCATTGCAAAGAAGACAGCAGCAAGAAGAATTGAAAGAAAGAAAGGAAGCAGAAGCTCAAGCTCGACGAGAACAAGAGAAATTAAAAGCAGAAGAAAGAGCTCGTAAAAAAGAAGAAGAAAGGCAACGAAGAGCAGCTATTTTAGAACAACATAAAGTAAAGAAAGCAATTGAAGAGGCAGAAAGAGAAGTGAGTTTTTTTTATAGTTTAATAATTATGATATTTTAATTGAATTAATCACTAGTAAACATCACTATTATTTAGGGTAAGGTTATCGATAAGGAGCTTCTCAATGCAATAAAACCAACAAAATTGCGTAATAAGACTGCGACTCGACCACGACCCAAAACAATTCACGTGGATGCTGGTACAGAATTGGATTCTGGGGCCCTTACGCCAAGTCGTGGAAAAAAGGGTTCTTCTTCTAATTTAAGCACAGGTATGATAATATATTTAACATGATTCGATAGTGACACAATTATTCATTGCAATGATTAGTGTTTCTTGGAGATTAATTATTATCACATAAAGAAGTTGAGGAAGATACAATATGTAATAAAAACAATATCTATATTCTAATATACCATGTATAAAGTGTCTCCAAGATAACAGTTACCACTGCTATCGTATCAAATGTATTCCTTTGTTATAATCTTCTAATAGTAATAATTTCTCAGTGTTGTAATGTAATTGCATTCAGTTTTTGCATGGCAAAAATTCAAATCGGAATTCAAAACTTAATTTTTTTTAGTAACGCCATATTTTTTTCATATTAATTTTTTCATTGTGGTTTTCTTTTGTTTTATGAAATCTCACCCAGTCACAATTCTACAAGCTCAAAATTTTCTCGCCTATACTAGTTTATTTCGTCACTTCAAGACGGAAATTTACATATTACAAATTAATAAAAATCTCATACATTTCCTAGACTCCCATTTGAATAAACTAGATTGGTTAAGAAAATTCGAGCTGATTGTTTTGCACTAACACACTTACTGTAGCGTCGCTGACTTCCCCGACGATGAGGCGAGACTACTACCGAGGCTCGCAGGACAGTCTCACTGCTGCCCATTTCGATGAACGACGTTCCGGCCCTCTTTATCGGGGCGGCAGTCTCAGGGGTATGCACAACACACACTCTCTGACTCGCATAAATATTTAAAACATCATATATATATATATATGTATATTTATATATACATATATATTTGTTAGATTTGCATAAGAAGAAGCATTATAAATATATAAAAAGTTAAACAAATTAAATTATTAAATGTTTTTCTTTTGGTCATTAACATGCTGATTGGAGTGGTTATAACTATATGCTAATTTCTAATATTTAAAATGATGAAATTTTATGACATTACGTTTATGATATTACATTTAATATAAAAAATATGCGCGCACAATATGTTAAATATGTTAAAATATAAGTAGGATTTTTTAAAAACATTGAATGATATATTCAATATTTTCTTCAAAATTATTAATTTTTAACGTGTGAATGATCTATATTATAGCACTTTTCTTTATTTACGATTTTGCATGCTTCAAATTTATTTACTATCCGTTTATTAGTGTAATGTGGTAGCATATTTTTTAAAAATACGTAGTGTTTAGTATCTGATCCTGGAGAGGAACTAACTGATTGTAATAGAGGTACCCTATTTTAGTATCTTCCGTAGATTCACCCGACGATGGTAGAGGTTCCTCGCCTTGTCGAAGTATGAATCAACTTGGCCGACGTGGTTCCTACAAAACATCTAGAGGTGGGTTGATTATTATTTATGGAAAGAATGCCTTAAATCATATTCCTTAAACGTTTGGCTTGATGAAAGTAGACTCGTTGCAGGATGTATCACTGGTATGGGCAGCTACGTATGAATCTTACAATGTTAAATATTTCATTAGCATTTAATTATTCTTCAAATTACCTAAGTAAGGTTACTTAAGGGTATGATTCTTTATTTTTAAGTAGCGCCTTATAGTAGAAATCTTTCAGTTGGAACGCAACATTGTTCTGCACCAACCTGCACCAGCTACCTTGAATTTTTGATGTTCCTAATGGACATGGCTCGTAGTTAGACTCTGCCCCTGATGCAATGACGTACGATTGAAGCATCCCCTACTATTAATCTTTGATCGTACATAGCGTTTGGAATGTAACAAGGTAAACATTGCATTATTGCAGATGTGCAGGAGCCTCAGCAACAGGTTAGAGGCAGGCCTAAATACCCGAGTTACGAAAACTTTAAGGGGAGAAAGTCTAATTCCTTGATGAATTTGTGTGGTAAGAAGCACCAGTGACTTGGAATACGTTTAATCCCCCTTTTATCGTGCAACAATATATTTTACGTGTCCCGTACACTGTTCCAATTTTTTGTAGGCTATATAGCACGTAGTCGCATGGTGGCAGATCGGAGCACAGGTGGCAGTGATATACTTACACGCATACACCAACAGCACATTGTTTATATGTATTCGAAATTCTATCTGCTACGTTTATATTTTGTTCCTTTAATCATGAGCAATACGTAAAATGCTTCTTTTCTTTTATTTTGATTTTAAATTGTATTTTTTCCAGTAGGAAATGGAATTTCGATTTTCATTCACAGGATAACTCATTTGCCGCAGTAGATGAAATTAAGTTGAAGCTTGGTTGGGCTTATTGTTGTACAGCACTGGTTATGGGTACCGATATTTTCAATGTTTTTCAGATTATTGTTGGTGGTTCCAGTTTCCATTTAATAACCTTTCTCACTCTGACTCACATTTAGGTCCTGTATCATACGATTATCCCATCATTTATGTTGAATATGTATTTGTTCTCCTCTCTATTTTTATTTCCAGGTATTATGGTAATACAGCATAGTAAATTCATCTCGGCGATGAGCATTATACTTTTCAATAGAATTCATAAGCGCTGCACGAGTTAATACATTTATTAACATTTATAACAGCATTTAACGAATTATATTATCGTTAGATGAATTTGTTATGCTTTGTCCGCCTAAGATCGCAAAATTATCATTAGTAATCATATATTTTAATACAAATGAATCTGTCCACTGTTTTACGTGTTACAAAATATTAGATAAAATAGTACCCGAGTCAAAAAAGTCAAAATTATTAACAATTTTCAAAATTCCTGATAAATAGTTCCTTAGATCGTCTTAGAATTATGAAAAGCTTCCATTGTTTTGTTTGAACAAATTAGACGATATAGAAACAAAAATACATTTTAATCCTTAATCGTTGTCATATGATATATCAATATTTTCTTAATAAGTTTTTAATTGGACGCAAGCTATGAAGATGGATATTCTTGAAGGTCCTTCGTAAGTCTAACAAGTGACTAATATCTCACAGTCTATATCAGGGACTAACCGATTAGTAATTAATAAAATTGACTCAGTTCAGAATCCTTTTGCTTGGATGGGTATAAATATTTTATACATTGGACTTATCGTTGAAAAATCGTATCTCTTTGTTTCGTGGACGGACACGTACGTTCGAGTCTCTTTTTTTTTTATTTCTATCTTCATATATCGAGCTTGCGTTCGCAGGTTCGAGTAGTGATCAAGACGGTATGATGTGTCGATACACAGATACGGACAGCGGACTAGGCAGAGCCACACCTCCAAGGAGAGCACCAAGTCCAGGAATGGGTAGCATGAGGCATCTTCCGTCGCCATCTGGCCCTGGTTCCTTACCTCCCGGTTTGATGACCAAGAGACGAGTATTCGATGATGGTAGCAGCGACATCAGTAGCACACCAAGTTCAATGATGGACTATAATGGTGAAGAAATTTAATTTTAAATAAAATTTTAATTATTTAATTTTAAAGGAATGGATAATAATACTTTTAAATTAAATAATTATATTTTAATAAAATATATATTGTATAAATTTTATAAAATTTTATTTATAACTTTATTCTTTCTCTTAATAGGTCCAAGATTGTATAAGCAACCGACGACTAAGTCAAACCGTGGTATTATGTTAAATGCTGTGGAGTATTGTGTGTTTCCGGGTACGGTGAATAAAGAAGCGAAAAGAAGAGTTCTGGATGAAATTGCAAAATCAGAAAGCAAACATTTTCTTATTTTATTTCGAGATGCTGGTTGCCAATTCCGGGCTCTCTATTCATACTGCCCAGATAGAGAAGAAGTTTCGAAGTTGTATGGTACTGGACCTAAACAAGTCATTGATAAAATGTTCGATAAATTTTTCAAGTAAGTTCATTATCAAGTTAGATTAAATTTTATTACAAATATATTTCTATGATTTTATTATACACTGCAATATCATCTTATTACACAAGAATATGTGAAAAACATACATAACAACATATGTTCTCTCTAAAACGTAAGTTTCATCAATTACATTAATTATTAAATATAAATAGATGATCTCAAGTGATAGAATAGAGTCTAGAAACTTAGTTTTTATATTTTTTTAAATAATTTAATGTATAGCTTATGATACTTTTGTTATATTTTGTTATAGATGCTTATATATTGCAAATAGAAAATCAAATTTAGAATATAAATAAAATTCGGTGTAATAATTAAATTAATAATATTAATATTTTATATGGAGTATTACTACAAAAATGGTTAAATCTATTTTTGTATGTTTTTTAATATAATAAAAGTCATACGGATATTCTGTACAAATACGATAATTATTATAATATTATTAAATTTTGATAAAAAAAATATATATATGTACTTGCAATTATATTGTACATTTTGACTAAATATAATTCGTTTTATGTGTATAACTTTTTGTTTTTTTCTAGATACAATTCAGGAGCAAAATGTTTCTCGCAAGTACATACAAAGCATCTGACTGTGACCATAGATGCCTTTACGATACACAACAGCCTTTGGCAAGGTAAAAAGGTGAATTTACCGAACAAGAAAGACATGCCTCTCGTCATATAGTTTTACACAAATGTCACATTTTATGCCCTCTGTTGTTCATAGTTACTATTTTAATACAGGCCCATATTAAATTAATGCAAACGTTGCGTTCTTAGTCAATTTTATAAGGACAAATGATTGATGCTGACTCGGTATGGGATGCAATCATTTTCAGCGATTTTTTACGATTGCAAACCAAATTGAAACGGCGTAATGTTACCAAGTATACGTTTCTTTCTTCTCTTTTTTTTTTATAATTTTTTCTATCATTTCTTCTGGTATTTTTTTTCTATTTTATTCTCTTTGTTTTAAGTTAAGTTGTTGGCATCAATTATTGTGTCGTAAATTTACCAATATCTAATTAATAGGAATGGTTTGTTGTCAGTATCTAATATCTTTGCGGACTAACTCGACATGTAACCGTCTTGTAATCGTGTAAGCTGCTGTGTTGTAAATGAAAGTTATGACTGATTGTAAAAGGTATTGATTTTTTTTATAATCGTTTCTTCTTTGTTCATTAAGAGAGAGAGGCAGGGCTTTCATAAATGTCACATGATGAACGTTTTGTCTTTATATTACATAAAATAATTCGCACATATTTTCTCGTTATACGCGTAAATTAAAATTTCTCTTTATTATTATTATTATTATTATTATCATTATTATTATTATTATTATTATTATCATTATTATTATTATTATTATTATTATTATTATCATTATTATTATTATCATTATTATTATTATTATTATTATTATTATTATTATTATTATTATTATTATTATTATTATTATTATAATTATTATTATTATTATTATCATCATCATCATCATCATCATTATAATTATAATTATAATTATAAATATAATTATTATTATTATTATTATTATTATAATTATTATTATTATTATTATTATTATTATTATATGTCTTTTACTGAATACAAATAGAGGATCATTAATTTAAATGTACTTTTGACAGAGTCTATAAAAGGATTCGAATTTTTCAATGTGATTTTTGTATATGATTAATTTCTATTTAACAGAATTTATTTAAAGATGTAAGGAAGAAAGTAAATAAAGTGAAAGACTTGTCTTGCATGAAAATCTATTTCATTCATAGAATTGTAAGTTCTTCCACTTTTATCAAATGAATCGAAGTTTAACATTGTTTCGTATGATCCACTGTAACTGTCTTAAAACTTTCTTTTCATTGTGTATATCATCGTCGAATCCAAATTAATGATTCCTCATTAACCATCAGATTTTTGCAACTGTTGACAGTTGCAGCAGCATACGTAGATAATGTAATTCATTCGTTGAAAAATGTTGGAAAAAACCAACTTACGGATAAATGAGAAAAAAAAAATAATGTGGATTTGTAAATATATAAATTGATTCTGATTAATGAAAAAAAAAAATACCAAATCAGCCTTAAGATCGATCTGGATGTAATTGATGTTGTGCGAGGATGTTTTTTCTTTACAGTGTAGCTACCATTATAATTTATATAATGCCTCGTTGATTTGAATATCTTGCAAATATCTTGAATATGAAGCAAGTTTTTGTGAAGTATGTATTGGTATAAGATTATAAATAAACTTGTAAGGATTTGAGAGAGAAGAGAATGAAATTGTAGAGAAATGTACCAAAAGTAAAAGTTCATTTCTTGAAAGAACAGTAATAATTTTGGTAACTAGTAGGAAGTATCTGAATATATAAAGAGCTGCGAACTGCGTAAAATTTTTGATTGAATTGCTCTTTTTCTTTCCTGCGCGCAATCACATACTTATTCTTATTATGTATCAAATAGTTTGAGATCTTGTAATTGTTTTAAAGATTGTAAGAGGAAAGCAGAAGATGGAATGTAGAAGTATGAAAAGAACAAAAATTTTCATCTATATTCAAAGTTTTTGCTTTATTACTATTAAATAATTTATTTGAACATCCTAGGCCTAAATATTTATAATTGAAATTTGATCATCCACTGTCTGCGTTCCTCACGATCGAGACAAGAGATTCTGGAAAGAGTGTTAATTATTTATTTATAAACGTCTTAGCGTATTATTATAAATTTTAATGAAACGGACTAATTGTTTAACCCGTTCATAAGTTTGATGATTCTCCTTACGAGAATTATTTTGTCAACAGTATGTAGATTCTTTTTCTTTGGATAATAATCGTTTTTTTTTTTTGTTTTTCATTTATTTTCTAGTATATTATTCTCATTTCCTAATGGGAACGTGTCAGTCCAATTTTAAGCGAAATTAAATATGCGGTTTTTACATTGTACATGATGGATAATTAGCATAATAATGTAATAACGGAAGAACTATTTATTGTGCCATAAATTATAAACTGTCCGCTGTTCGTATGGGACTGGCACTAACCTTCCATCTTGACGATTCAATTTTTTTAACATATATACAATTCGATTTTCGTAATATGCCGATAGGACGAATGGATAGAAATTAGATAGAGGTAAAATACAAATTTTGTACAGAAATACGGAGGGTCTATAAATTATAGAATTTGTTCTTGTGTTCTTTATTATTAAATTATGTTTAATATTTAACATATATTATAGCATTTATCGATTTATTCTTTGTTCGATATTTCTATAATGTATTTTTTAGCTTAATGGCTATGTGCATGGAAATGAAAAAATTTATAAGAAAGAGCAGAAAAAAAACAAAAATGTGTTTAGAGGAATAATACGACCCTCCTTATATCTGTAATGGCATAACACAACATGATCGTATTGATTATTCTTAAGTAATTATGCAACATATCGAATTTCATGTTCTTCACGATTAATGATCGCGAAAAATATATTTTTAATTCGCAACGATACGATACTTGGTTCAATCGTCCCTAGATTGTTTTATTATGCGGGGCATATGTCTCATGTAAGGAACATGCAAAAAAAAACTTTAAAAAAGAAAAAATCCGTCGATCGTAGTATCCAAGGGAGTTCATTATATTCTATTCTCGTCTATTGTAAATCTATTGCGTGTATCATCGTAAAAAAATGATAAATAGAGAAATTTTTGCGAGCTTCAGACTCCGAAAATAGTCCGACTTGACAATATTGAATGCGAAAATTAGTAAATGCCATAAAATGAATTATAAGATTTGAAGTCATGATAAAAAGTCTATGATAACAATGAATGAGTAAAAGTGAACGAACAATGAATGAAGATTTATGATTAACAATATAATAGTCACTAATCTTAAGAATCGATGGAAGGATATCGGTTTGTGGAGAAGGGATTGAAAATATAATGGGGAAAAAGTTATAAAAACAAACAATAAAACAGTAAGAGAACGTTCGAAAAAAGGATGTATAACGGTAGTAAAGAAGGAAGATTGCTTATGCTTGATATTTATATTTTTCAAAGCAGAGAAATGTTATTAGTGAGCTGTTGGTAACTGGCGTGATAAACAATGAAACAAAAAACAGAGATACGAAAAAATGGAATATAATATAAAATCGCGCTTACTAATAATAAATGATTACCTTTATGTAATAATCCTTCATTTTTATTGTCACAAATGAAAGAAATGAAAACTGAAAACTTTGTCAAATCATACTTGTTCGATTTATCCATGTCTGTAAATATTATGTTTTTATATATGCATAAATGAAATTATTACTCAATGATATATATTTATTGAGTACGTCAAGTAAAAATTTGGGTCATATTTTACTGTTAACATCTTGCAGCGAATGTCATCAATAAAATTTAATAACCCACTTTGCAATAGACTTTTATTCTTTAATGAATAATATATATTATAATATATATATACATATATACATATATATATGTATATATATAAAAGTGTGTCTTCTTTATCTTAATTGGTTGTATAATGTAAATGTATATATAACTTTTGGAGTACAGAAGAGGGTGAATTAGATGACCATACTTTCTCATTGTTATATATTTTATACACAATAGCGAAGGCGTCATTGTTAATTTTTCTGCATATGTATAATATATTACAATTCAACGAATAAGAAAAATACTAGATATAAATATTAAAATATTCTTGTAAAGAACATTTCTTCCTACATATATACTACGTTTAATTCGTTAAGGGCACTTTATTACAGGGCGCAATATATGACTTTTCTTTCGCTATTAATTATTTTAAATATTAAAATATGTTATTTATTATTACTAAAATAGTACAAAATAATTTTATTTCGTTTATTTTTTTTTTTTTTCTAAAAAATATACGATTTCGATTGAGTACAATTTTTTATTATGCTCCTAATCGAAATCGTTGATTACACTTACATTAATGATAATAAATAGCTTTAAATACTGATGTACAATTCTTTCATGACTTACATAAATGAATTACAATTAGACTATATGGCAGTGATTTTGCTACTTACACGTATATCGTGGCGTTTGTTTTATATATTGAATCTATAATACAATTCGATTTAAATTTGTGCCATAATTTGTTAATGCTTTAAAAAACGTTTCTCAAACTGTGTTTTATAATATTACTATAAAATACTAAAGTTGTAAAAAACATTCCAATAGTAGGTAACAATTTAAATTTACTACGTGATACGTTGATATCTTGATATTGTAATAAATTATAGATTTATATAAAAATTTTTATTTTTATAATGAATTTAAATTAATTTCAAATTATTTTAATTTATTTTGTAAATTATTATTCTCTTATAAAGTTAATTTTCTATATACCTTTTCATCTTAAAGTCGAACTTTGATGAACGTTGTACTTGTTCATGAAGTTGTCAGTGTTCAAAGAATCGTGTAAGTGCGCGGGAAGATAATATTTTTTATTCGTTGTGTTTTAATAAATTGTTTGTGAATATTATTATTAAAATATCTATTGGAATGATAATACAAGTGCAATACATTATTTTTACTTCACATCATCATTGTTTTGAGGTAATTAATAATAAATTTCTTTAAATTTTATATATTGATGAATAGATAAAAAATCTATTATTTTTGATCGATTTGTTTTAGTAGAATAGTAAATTATATAACTTTTTGTTAATTAATTTTAAGATGGATATTTAAATAATTAATTAATAGTATTAATTTAATATTAACTTTTTAAATGTTGTAACGTTAAATGAATTTTCTTAATACATACTAAAAAAGTTCTTTGTTCTTTTCTTTTTTAGTAAAAATTTATTTCAAAAAGATTTAATTAAAATAGGTTAATGTAAAATTTTCTATGTACAAGTAGCAAATATTAACTTATTCTTTTTTTTTTTACATGATGTTCATTGTATCTTTATCTTTTCTCAACTTATTTTTAATATAAATATAATTATCAGATACATATAAAAATACAAAGGATTTTCATTAACATTTTGTAAGAATTTGTTATAGAATAGAAGTTCATAACAGTAAAAACAAGTTTGAGAAACATTGATACAAACTTCATGCATTTGCATGTTAGCATCTTTTGGCTTCGTTTAATCTTATGTCTTAACAATTAGAGAATTTCCCATCATGATATGGCACTTGATCCTGGTGTGAAATCGTATTTGAACACCGTTCATAGAAACCTTTCATTTCATTGTGCATCCTTTGAACAGTCTTTGGAACTAAATTGAATGACTCAGAGGAGTTCACACATTGTACTGATTATCATTGTACTGGGCAGGAGCTCAAGTGAATGTTATGCAATTCATCCATGTCTGTCCAATCCCGTCTCTCTCCCCCTATCATCACATTTCTTATACATCCATTGAAATGATCTCTTGTCATTAATGTTCCTTTTGGTGCAGAGGCTGTAAAATTATCATTTAATTTATAAAGATAGTAAATTCCATTATGTTTTTTCATATTTTATGAATATAAAATCTTTATAATACGTATATATGAATTCAATTAATACTAGATATATAATTTATTATTATATAACAATTTTTATTACAATTTTTGATAGTAAATTATGAATTGATAAGATTAATGAAATTTTACCTGGCAAACCACCAATGTAGAGAGGTCCAGAGATCGTAGAATCCATCATATGATAATTGACGTTAGGTGGAAGGCCATACTTCTGATCCATCTCGTCAACCTTCAATGCCAATTCCTCATCATTATAAACCGCTTGTATTCTGTGCCATCGATTGTCACAGATCGTGTATGGACTAGTAAAACGTTGCTCAGCATATAATGGATTGTTATCTCCCAAATCACCCGACATGATCACTTTGCCATTATTCAGCTCCAATGACAATGAAGGCGAATTGCCGGGTGCCGTTATGGAAAGCAAAACACCTGACAATTCCGATGTTCTAAATTCCAATTGAAGTTCAAGCACTGCACCTAATTCAAAGTTTCTCTCTGTAAAAAAAAAAAAGAGGAATTCAATTTATTAAGTTTCTCGATCTCGTTTTTTTCTATTATAATTATTTTTTGATATCACGTTAACATTTATAATTATACTCCGAATTATATCTTACTGTATATGGCATATGCTTCATCTTGGAAATAAGCTCCACTTTCCACGTTTGGAAAGCATTGTCCAACTTGATAAGCTCTACTCGTGGAACCAACCATATCAAACACGTTTCCATTGATCCTCAATCCTCTGATGCAGCCTTTTAGGGTTTCAAGTTTAACCACAACTTGTTCAGGAATCGGTGTGCCACTTTCAGGTAGACCTCCGATGTACATCATAGAAGCCAGTCCAATCTTTCTTGGTACTTTAATAGTGTGCGGTGTTAGAGAATCCACGAGTAACGTCAATTTCCTTTCATCGTGACTGATCATTACGTGATGCCAGTTACCGTCATTGAACGGCATTTTAAACAATATCTCTTTCTTCTGTTTGCTCTTCACTAAAAGCAAAAGTTGTCCATCCCGTATCACGACCATGAGATAGTGCTTTGGTCTAAGACCCTACAAAACGAAATAAAATATTTTAATCTGAAATATTACACATCATTGAAATACGGAATTGATCTACGAAGTTTAAATTAATATCTTAAAGAAGTTTTACGTACTGGTGTAATGAACAAAAGACCATTTGGATAATACGTTCTGAAATCAAATTCTATGGCGTATTTCTTCTCCCAAAATTTTTTAAAGTTTAAATAAAGTTGAGTGTGGCTATTTGGTTTGTCGCCAAACTTTAGAGCACCAGCTTCCAGAGAATAATACGGTACTTTTTGACATCCTTCCGGTTGTGTCGACATTCCTCTTGATAACGAGGCCGAAGGTGTGTAAGTAGGAGGATCTTTTCCCATACTTGGTCCAGAACGACCGATCAATGCATGCTCGAAACTGATAACTTCGTCGAATCGAATAATACTATAAAGAAAAAGAATTATTCGTATTCATATTCCTTCTTCCTTTCTTTTAAGATCATAGGTCACCATAAAATTTAAATAGATATATTTAACTTACTCGTCGTTAAATATCGCGTCTTTAATGGCACCATACAATGGAGTGGTAGTGGAAATCATTTCGGTATTGTTGATAAGAATGGGTAAACCTCCGAAGAATAATCCTCCGCTCTCTTCAGGAGCTTTAATAGCGGCGCTAGTTGGTAGTTTACCCGCCGTCTGATAAGCATCGTCTATTCGCAACTCGACATCTTTCCGCCTTTTAATTATCGTCACCGAGTGGTATCTTCCATCGTTGAAAGTGTCGTTCGATTTTAAAACGAGCTCTCCTCTCCCGGCGTTCAAGCGCACTTCAACTTGTCCATTCATTATGCACACGGAATAATAACTCTTTTTCTGAAATCGAAACAATAAATCAAGGATCGCTCGTTCGACAAATTTTCACAGTCACCACATTTCATTTATCTTACGTTTGATTCGTCGTTCATGTGTCGTATAAGAGGCATACGTTCTTCTTGTCCTTCAAACGTGGAAAGAAGGAGCACGGCCCTCTCTTGCATCGTTCTAAACGAGAAACTCACCGTGGAGTTTATTTTACGCAGCGTGTATGCTGCATGTTGCAAATAACCGTCTCCGTAAAATCCTACCAACCTCAATGGCTGCAAAAATGAAAATTTACTAACATTATCCACTTCTTCTTCGATTTTCAAAATAAAACTTATGCTTACCTTATTCGTGCAAATAGGCTCAACGCCATAATACTGTTCCGCCATTGGATCATAGCCCACCTCGATTATGATATTGGACATACAGCCGAGGAAAGAAACTTGGGAGGGCAGCATTAACTTATCCGCGCGAAAACTCGGTGGAACACCACCGATGTAATATTTAGCTTGAAGAAAATTGGGAATATCTTCCTTTTTGGGCTGAGTCGCGGGTGCCCCGATTCTCTTATCGTTTTCCCCTACGCTTAAGCTACACTTTTCAATGTTCTTATGCAACTGATAATATCTGAATGCATCCACCTTCGTCCAGTTGCCGGTATTATATTTAAAGTTTGAGGACATTTCCATGCTGACGTTACTACCGTAACCAATCTGCAGAATCACTTTCCCCTCTCGCAGGAATATTATGACGTGTTGATTCTGTAACATCGAATAAAAAAGTAGGACGTTTAATCACGTCCCGTTATAAAATAGAGATCATTCCAAGAAATTACTCGAACGTTACATACGTTGTCCGGGTTGATGGCCAGAAACAGCAAGGCATTCTCGTCGTAAGTCCTGAAGTTAATCGATATTACAAACCGGTATGGATTGTACGGCCCAGAAGAAACTCTGTTTCTCACCGCATATCCCTCTCCGTTAAAACTGTAAACCGTGTCGTCGCTGACATCTTCCACTCTACAACATTGAAGTGGAAAATGGGGGATAAAATCATTTTCAATCACGATGATAGAGAATATCTTTTCTATTATTACCCTTCCACGCACGCCTCGCAAGCCATATCTGGCGCGGTTGTAACAAAGTTCCAAAGACCTATAGGCTTCCCGTCTAAAATGACTTGATGTATACATCCCGGAAGCCCGCTAGACGCCATAAGCTCGGTCCTTCTTCGCTCCGGTCTGGGAATTTTTCCTATCCAGACACGATCTGACGTGGTAATGTCGAAACGACCGTACTCGGAGTTGGTCGAATTCTTCACCACGGGATACCCTCTAGCTGTCGATGCTTGCTTTCGTACGTATAATTTACCTACGTGTCGCACCCTGAAAATTATTTCCAATCGAAAAGAATTTTCTCACGTTACACGCAATACAATTTGTTACACGTACGTTACTTTACCTTTCAGCCTCGATGCGGTACCAGGACTTGTCGTCCTGAATGTCGCTGCTATGTATGATCTCAGGATGCGTAAGAATCCCCGTACCTCCTCCAACGTTCCATACGAATCTCACCTTTCTGTCAACCAGCTCCAGAGCGATGAAGTCATCCTGTAAGTCAAACGTATCGAAACTATTTTGTTTGCTCTGAAATACGAATTCGAAATGCTTACGTTTATGCTGCTCGGCAAATAAAATAGAGAACCTTCCTTCTTCCCTTTTGGAAGCGCGAACGTCATCACGATTGTATTCGTCGATGTTGGCTGCAATGTAGATGGCCTGTACGAACGACTACATTCTTTTCCCTCGGCCGATTTCAAAGAAACGCGAATCTGAAGGGGAGGGATATTTTATTCGAATATTTAGTCTATATATATATATTCTTATTCTGTATATTATTTGACAATATTTAAGAAGTAAGATAACGTGAACGTAATTACTCCGTCAGCGGTGTTTCTAGCTTCGGCAATTTTATCTTTGAGATTCTGCAATTTCGTGGCCAACGTATCGTTCCACTTGTCAAATACGTTCTTCCTTTTCGCGGCAGCATTCGAGAAGCTTATCAATCTCGCGTCTGCTTTTTTCGTGTTGCTAAGCGCTTCCGTCACTGAAATAATTTTCTTTTTTTTAAAGTCACATCGGTTAAGAATAAAGAAGTGTAAACATGGGACGAATGATTCTTACATTTTTCGCTAGCTAGACTAATCTTGGAATCACCTTCCCTCTTCAATTCGTTCAGTTTTGGTTTCAATCTATCGGCAATTCCTTCCTCGTAATCCTCGATAAGTTTCCGCGATATTTTCACGTTCTCTAGTACCATCTCGTTGTCTTTTAATATATTTTCTATATCTTCTCGTACTGAATAAAAGAGGGAAGAGTTTAAAATTTAAAAGCTTGGAAATTTAAGAACGGAATTGTTAGAAAATGTAGAAAGAAATTTTTCTCGGACAAACGGACACTCACATTTCTTACTATCATCTTTCAACTTTTGGAATTTTAGATTAACCTGATTGTCTCTGATTCCAGTGTTGTTCAAAGTATTTTTCAAAAGGGTCACAGCTTCCTTTTGCAATTCCAATTCAACACTCGCCTTTTTTACCAATTCCTCGTGCTGTTTCGCGCGTTCCAACTGTTTGGACGATGCCCTCGACACCTCTTTGGCAATGTCCAACAACGATTTCGAATTGAGCCCGTTGGGAAACGTCTGAAATTATACAGAAAGATGAGCGATCGTGTTACACAGCCACATTCGAATAATCGTCCCTTACCTTGTTGTACGCGTCGTTCGTAATCTCTTTACCTTCCATCGCTGTGATATTCGCGGTTCTTACGTTATCGACGATGTTCTTGTACGCTTGGCTGGCCTTGAGCGGGCTAGCTGCGATGTTTCTTGTCTCGGAAAACAGACTGCTCGGCAGAAACGCCAAGTTGCACTTTATCAAGTTATCGATCGTCAATTACGTAAATTAATAGCGTAAACGGCTAGTATAACGATTATTAATTCGCAACTGCGTTTTAAAATTACAGGATCATTTTGCGAAATACGTACGTATGTATATTCTTTTTCTTTTTTTTTTTTAACATCGCTTTTAAACAGTCAAGCAAATCTCGGCAGAGGGAAAGAACGCGCGACAATTTTCGCGGTTAGAAAAAGAAAATTACTTAACATTTTTTTTCTTGATGACAATGATGCTAGTCGCTTGACTATCTAAATATTAATTAATATCGCGATAAAGTGGATAGGAGGTAAAAGTACGAAGGAATGAAAATAATAAATAATTTCCCCTTACCTGACGTACTGGTCAACGTAGCTCGATAAATTCTTCACGTGTGCAATCGCGGGTATCACGTATGTGTCGTTATATTCGTAATTTAATCTGTACAGCAGTTCCTCCTTCATACCCAATTTATCAAACCAGTATGCTAATTTGTTTCGTAGTTCTGGAAGATCCTGTAATTTAATACATTTCTCCTTTCAGGTATTCCTCGACAGCTAGGCGATATAATTATTTTTACTTGTAATTAATATTAATAATCGAGATAACGCGATCTTTTTTCTTCTTCTTCTTTTTTTTTTTTACGTATCTATAAGGTGTGCGAAAGTGAATAAAAATTCGATATAACGAGACGACGGATAGAAACGTTGGAGGAAAAAACGATTCGATCAATTCCATCGATACCTACTTGAACGTTATTTTGGAAATCGAGGATGAAGCCGCGCGTCTCGTTAGTCAATTTTTCCCCTTCGATAATGGACGAGTTGATGTTATTGCGCAACGCGTTGATCTCGTTGCAATAATCCTTAGCCTCTGAAAACGTTTGATTAATATCGTTGTACAATCCGTCGTACGTGAACAACGTTTCCATCGTCTCCTCTATGATGCTTCTCACGTCGTTCAACTTTATCGAGTATTCTTCCGCTTCGTCTTGAGCGATCGCAAGTGGTTCCGTTGCATCGTACAACGAGTTTGACCAATCGATGGTCTTCTGGGCATCTCTGTTGATTTCCACACGAATATAGAAAAATAGTAATAAGAAATAATGATAGATAGTTATTGATACGAATCTCTACTAACTCGAGGAAACGTTCTACTTCCATTCTCTTCCTTGTCAAGTTCGCTTCCTTCATACCGTTTAAAATCATCTTCGCCGTTTTCAACGCTTTCTTCAATTCTATCCTTTTGTTTTCGTTGCTGTATTGATTCAACAGGAGAATCGTATCTGGAACAATGAAAATTATCGTTACAGATAAGATATAAAATTGGAACGCGACCTTTTTTTCTTTTTTCTCCCCAAGACGATCACCTTCTATGTATTTCTTCAGATTCTCCATTTCGATCTTTGCGCTAAATATGTTATTCTTTAAATCGTTGCTTTTTGAATTTAGAATATCCGAGCGTTTGGCTTGTTCATTGGCCTGAAAAATAAAATATCGATATATATATATATATATTTCTAATATTTCCTAGTAATAATAATATTCTTTTACAAAACCTTATAACACTCACAGTTCTGAACAACACTTCGACTTCTTTCAACAATTCTCTGTACTTGTTCCACGGAATATTTTTCATCCTTTGCTTCAATCTATTCTGTCGATTCATTTCTTCCAAATACTCGGTCGTGTTCGAATCGATGTAGGATAATTCCTGCCAGGGAGGGGGAACGTATCCGTCTGCTATGTGCACGGTACCTTCCGCTAATTCTTGTGCAAGCGCAGCCAAATTGTCGAGCAGTATACCAGTGCAGTTATCGTTGCACGCTGGAGAAAACGGAGGGACAAAAAGGGGAAAAAAATGATCAAATCGGTTAAAGAAGAAGAAGAAATAAATTCAAGGATAGTAAGATTTCCTTACACGTGCAAACGTTGTTTATAAAAACGTGGCGATACGCTGTACATTCGGAGCAATCACGACCCGTAGACCCAGCTCTGCACCTGCATTGCCCCGTTTCCGTGTCGCACTCGTCGTTCAAACTTCCAGCAGGGTTGCATTCGCACGGCGTGCATTTTCCAGCGGGCAGATGAGGGAATCCGTAATATCCGGGCGAGCATCGCTCGCATTTCCTCCCGGTGTAACCTTGCGCAGAAGCGGATAATAAAGCGCACGAAAAAAGTCACCTAAACGGATAGGTTTCCCATGGTCGGAGAATGGTAAGAGATTACGAACCAGGTTTGCAGACGCAGATCGGCTCCGTGTTGGCGAGAATCGTGCAAGTACTCGAAAATCTTTTGTCCGCTTGCGGGCAGGGGCACGGTTTGCAGCCAAAGTCGGCATGCCCGTAGAAACTGTCCGCGCAAATATCGCATCTTGGTCCCGCGGTATTTCCTCGACAATTCTAGAGTACAATTCGTGTGTTTTTACTTTCTTATTCCAAAGCTTTGATTACGTTACGTTACTTAAATTATATGCACTTTTTCTTTCATTTGAAAAACTAAAACGCTTGATCATATATATACGGTTTGCTTCCTTTAAATTACGATAATACACAATTATTCCATCTTGGATAACGATTTATAACGATTCGCATACTAACATTGCATATTATCAAATAATTAATTCTATGTGTTAGTTATTTCCTCGACAATTCTAGAAACGTGTGTTTTTGCTTTTTTAATCCAAAGGATTGATTATGTTACTTAAATTATAATATATGCACTTTTTCTTTCTAATCATTTGGAAAAATAAATCAACGCTTGATCATGTACGGTTTGCTTTCCTTAAATTACGGTAATACACAATTGTTTCAATTTGGATAACGATTTATAACGATACGGATAATGATTTGCATACTATCATTGCATAATATTATTAAATAATTAATTCTGTGTTAGTTATTTCCTCAACAATTCTAGAAACGTGTGTTTTTGCTTTCTTATTCCAAAGGATTGATTATGTTACTTAAATTATAATATATGCACTTTTTCTTTCTAATCATTTGGAAAAATAAATCAACGCTTGATCATGTACGGTTTGCTTTCCTTAAATTACGGTAATACACAATTGTTTCAATTTGGATAACGATTTATAACTATTTGCATACTATCATTGCATATTATCAAATAATTAATTCTATGTGTTAGTTATTTCCTCGACAATTCTAGAAACGTGTGTTTTTGCTTTCTTATTCCAAAGGATTGATTATGTTACTTGAATTATAATATATGCTCTTTTTCTTTCTAATCATTTGGAAAAATAAATCAACGCCTGATCATACACTATTTGCATACTATCACTGCATAATATCAAATAATTAATTCTGTGTGTTAGTTATTTCCTCGACAATTCTAGAAACGCGTATTTTTGTTTTCTTATTCCAAAGGTTTGATTACGTTACGCTTAAATTATTATATATGCATTATTATATATTGCTTCTCTTAAATTACGATAATACACAATTGTTCCGTCTTGGATAACGATTTATAAGATTTGCATACTATCATTGCATAATATCAAATAATTAATTCTATGTATTAGTTATTTCCTCGACAATTCTAGAAACGTGTATTTCTTTTTTTATTCCGGAGATTTGATACATTTAAATTATAATAAGTCGATATATGCATTTTCGATTCAAAAATAAATTAACGTCTGACCATACACGGTTGTTCTACCTTGAATAACAATTTATAAAGGTTTGTATGTTAATACCGTGAGAATTGTAATTAATTCTACGTGTTATTTCCTCGACAATTCCAGAAACGTGTATTTCTTTTTTTATTCCGGAGATTTGATACGCTATGATTAAATTAAAATAAATCGATATATGCACTTTTTCCCATTCAGATCGTTTGGAAAAATAAATTAACGTCTGACCATACACGGTTTACTTCCCTTATTCACTTAAATTACGATACACCTAATACACGGTTGTTCTATCTTGGATAACAATTTATAACGATTTGCATGCTAATATCTACGTGTTAGTTACAAGTTTGATAAGAATAGATTCGAATAGGCTTTACCAAGCAATATCCCGTCTCTATGTTGCAAATATTAGATCTTCCGTTACACTGGCAGGCTTTTGCTTCACCGACGAGATCGATGACGATCGTCGATGTGACTGTCGTATTCTTATACCATCGATAGTAACCGATGCTTGGATCCTGGCAGGACGTGCTGTTATACTCCGGGGGACATTTGCAAATCTCGACACCGGTTGCAAGTTGTGGGATGTGTGTAGGTGTTAGAACTGCAGCGTCCATAGAGGCTTCGAGTAAACTGAAACGCAACGCAGGCAACGAGGTTACGAACGAAAACGATATCATTTTATCGGGGGAATGGGAAACGTTTCACGTACGTCGCCTTCGTAAATTCGGCATTGTCGGAAGCTTTTATCAGAATGTATTGTAAATTTTGCAACGCAACCATCAGAACCTCCCTCGTCACTTTGTAATCGGGCCTATTCTGCAACTGCCACAACGACTCGTGAAATCTAAAGAAGAAAAGAAAAAAATTGAGGGAGATATATACTCGTGTATATCGTTTTTATACCAGAAATCGAATACGATGATTCCTCGAGATTTGAGATTTTTAATCACGATTACCTGACTTCGTAATGATTATCGTTGGCAGGTACAGGTAAATAATATTCCAGGACAATTTTATCGTTCCCCTGCAGTTGCACTATCGGATATTGAAAAGTCGATCTCAAAGGTATCCCACCCTCCGTCGAACTTGTAAATCTTAAAAATCCTCCGTAAGATACGACCTTCGAAATGAACGAATGAAGTTTCATTTTTCATTTGCACGCGTAAAAAAAGAAGGAAAAAGAAAGAAAGAGAGAGAGAGAGAAAAAGAAGAAAACTCGAAACCTTATCGCCAAGAAAAGACTCGGGCAGCATCCAATAGAGGGGATAATTGTAATACAAGTGTGCCGGTATCGTGACATCACCTTCGGTGTCAGGAATCGTGGAGAGTCCGTTGGTCATGTTCAAACCGCCGTTGACGGGAGATAAGAAAATTTGCGACCTAAATTTGCTCACCTGTAACCACCCGTCAATCCTTTTTTCAAAGACTTTTCATTTCTCAACGAACGAATTTCTTTCGGCAAACCCGATCCTCACCGCTATTTCGTTGATGGTGTCGTTGACGTAAAGGGTTCGTGGACGAGTCAATCTCCGTTGCCCCCAACTAAGGCCGGCTTGCCGGCAAGAAGTTGTTCTCCCGAAACAGAAGCACTCGGTGCAACCTTTCGGATTGTCCAACGCCAAACCGAACGTACCCTCCTTGCATCGATCGCACTGCCTTCCGACCGCGTATTCCTAACAAAAACAAGAAGAAGAAGAAGCAGCTCCCCCAAACGTCCTCCCGGATTCACCCCCGTTCTTACTTTCACTTCCAAATCGACCCATTTACCTTACAAGGACACTGTCCCTGGTCGTTGCAATCGCAAGTCTCGCGATCGCACCGCGTGGTGCCGGCCGCGTTGCAACCGCAAGGTCGACACCTGGGGTAACCGTAGTACCCTTTCGCGCATCTCTCGCACCTGAGCCCGGCGTAGCCTATTCTGCAAGGGCATTGTCCCCGGTGGTCGCAGTGGGGCTTCGTGGAGCCGAGGGTGCAGGCGCACGGCCTGCACCCAACCCCCGCCACCAAGTCCCAGGAGCCGGGCCTGCAGCGGTCGCAGTGCTCGCCGAAGGTGAGGGTCGGGCACACGCAGCGACCTGTGTCGGGGTCGCAGATGTGGCCCGGACGTACGCACGGGTCGCACGCTGCAAAATAATGGGATCTCGATTCCAGTTCTCCTTCTCCTCGTTGTTTCGCGACCGATACCTTGGCACCCGCTCGAGGAGAATCCGTAGTAGCCGGCCAGACACGTGTCGCAACGCGTCCCGCCTACGCCTTGCTTGCAGTAACACTGGCCCACGGCTTCGTGGCAGGAAGAGTTGTGCGCCCCGATCGGGTCGCATCCGCAGGGGGCGCATCCAGCTCCCGTCGGCAAGCCCCAGAACCCAACCTTTTCGAACGCAGCCGGAGGAGCAAGATTTAAGAGAGGAGGATTCATTCGAGGGATGACGCGTAAAGCGAGTACTCACCGTACATTGGTCGCATTGCCTGCCGGCCACGTGAGGCTTGCACTGGCACTGACCCGTCACGATGTCGCAGGTAGAGCTTATCGAGCCGACAGGATTGCATCGACACCCTGAAAATGTTGATTAAATATTAATAGTTGAGTAGAGCGACAGTGTATTGCCTCGACAGGACGTTATTTTCATTCTCTATGAGCTACGAGACGACGGGAGGGGAAATGATACCGCTCCTTTCATTCGTTTCTTCTGGGGTATAAATATATAAATCTACGGGTGTGATCAGCATCTATCGGCGACTGGGATCCCAGTCATGCGTGACTAGGCGTTTGCCGATGCGCGATCGATCGCGTTTCGCAATTAGCGATCCCGTCCATACGAATATCGTATTGCGTTCGAACAAAGGCCTGCTCGCCTTCGCTTTCGCAGCAACCGAAAGAGAAAGATCGTTCCGCAAGGAATTTTTACGACACGCTCGTAAATCGTGAATAAGTCGCAGTAGCCGCACATTTGAATTCAATTTGGCCAACCGGTGTTACCCGGTTCGTAATTGTCCCGTTTTTTGAAACGCAGATGGGATTAAATCGTTTACATTAATCGTAAATATCGCTCTGTTCCGAATTATTAGCTGTAATAAACAAGCGGTAACGCGATGTAGCCACTATCTTTCCCACGGGGCAATTCGATTTGAATAACGTCTCGCGCAGCAAACGAAACCACGGTTGGAAAGCTTTATTTATCATTCGACTGTTGTGAACGCTTTCGGCTCGGATTCGCAATAATCGACTGTTCCCGTGTAAACGTGAATTAGAGGATCGTATATTTTAAATATCGTAATTATTATCCTAAGCCGTCGTGCACATATATCGTGCCCTGTCGCTCGACCGATTACGAGCTGCAATAATTCCATTCTTGCCTGCTCCCGCACAACTTTGCCGATCGATCGATTTAAAAAAAGAAAAATGAAGAAGAAAAGAGAATACGTAAGCCAGCGAGTGACGTATGATTAATTCAAGCAGTGGTGACCGTGCTGCTAGAGCATAAATAACGATCTCCCTAATCCCGTAACGGCGTTCAGCCAATGCGCTTGGATAAATAAATAATCGTTCTCGTTACAAAGATCGAGAGGAGGGAAGGGAGGAGGAGAGGCTGCCCGTTGACTGCGACGCTTAAATCGCGGCTTAAATATCGATCATCCTTTAAACCGATAAGCAAACTGTCCGTTCCCTTTATTGGGCGAACGGTTCAATCACTTTGCGCGTCCACTCCTTTAACGAAGCCCATTGACGATGGATGGATGGGCAGAGATAAGGGGACGATGCGCGTAGCGTGGAGGCGAAAGTCGTATTGATTTATCGATCGATGCGTTGAACGAGAGTCGGCCAGGATTGCGATTTCGATTACGGCGAAGGGGGTGGCGAAGCGTGGCCAAGGTTTGTGGGGCACATGGACACGGAGGTTGTGATTTTTGTTTGATAAAATGTAATCACAATAGTTAGATTCATCCGGCGTGTAATCTTATTGGTGTCGATACGCGGTTGGTTGGTCGTTAAGTAAAGTCTGATTTATCGATCGAGTATTTACTCGACCGATTCGGTGAATCGGTATCGATGAGGATTTTTCGGATTAAAAAAAATATTCACAATATCTTTTAAGCTCCATATATCCATTAGCCTAAAACTCGATAGTTTCGTAAATAATTGAGATTCTTGGTGATCAATTTCTCTCGAAATATACAGAAAATGAGAGAAGCACGTACGAGGGATAATGATTAGATAAATTATACAAAAAATATTTATAATATATTTTCGTCGTTCTGATATTGGTTTCCAATTTATCGATCTAAAACTGGATAGGAAATAATTAAAATTCTGAAGCCAGTACGATTGTTAAGCAAACGAGAAAGAATTCCACGGCTAAATCAAGGATTTCGATGAGAATGTAAGAAAGGATGACGAAAGGAATAATTATAACATATTTTCTTCACTCTGATATTGACTTTCAAATCTATCGATTTGAAATACGATAGTTTGGTAGATAATTAAAATTCTTGGACCACTGGTATGTACGATTGTTAAGCAAATGGAGAATTCCACGGATTTCGATGAGAACGTAGAAAAGAACGATGAAAAAAATATTTACAATATATTTTCGTCGCTCTATTATCGGTTTTCACTTCCAACCTATCGATCTAAAATTCGATATGCGATTAAAATTCTTGGTACGATTACGTTAAGCAATCAGAGAATCAAATCGAGGATTTCGACGACGACGCGAAGAAATATAAAAAAAGATGACGATTTGTAAATAATTAAAATTCTTGGACCATTCTTGGTACGCAGGATTGTCGAGCAAAGAGAGAATTGCTGTGTTAAATGGAGGATTTCGATGAGAGCGTAGAGGAAGATAGAAAAGGACGACGATTTATTAGCCGATAAATTGCCGCTCGTTATTGCACCGGTCCCATGGAACGTCATTAAAGAAATCGAAGAAGTGTCGAGACGCGAAACAGACGCGAGAGCTTTGGCGCCATTTTCAGTTTCAAATTCCTCGTTACGCGTTAACAGGGCGGAAGTCGATGGTATTATACTTTGTAATAAAGATAAGCGTACGGCATATTAAACGGGAATTTACATCTATCGAGGTGTTATTCGACGTTTAATCGTGTTGGTAATTGAGAATCGGAGTAGTAATTAAGAGGTAATTAGACGAAGCTTTCTCGGGTTTCACGACTCGAGAGGAGGATCGGCGCGAGCGAAATCGCTTCATTCGAATCGCGCGAACAACGATAAAAACATTTGATCGATTTTTCTCATCGATCCAGAAATGGTAGAGATTATCGAAACAAAAACTATATATATATATATATGAAATATAGGAAAAATTATTTCATTTTACAAGATCTCCTCGGTATGGAAGAAACCGAGAACACGGGATTAATGTCTTGTTTGAGGAGAATTTATCGCATTGTAGCGCACGTTTCCGTGATCCTGTCTCCCGCGAGGATATAAATTCGTTCGCGTAACGATAAAGGTGGAAAGATTTAATCCCATCGATCGATCGAAAGAATTTCGCCGGCCGTTTTTAACGTGGATGTGGGCATCGAGATTGCGCGGAAAGCGCGGGAATGCGGCGAGTTAATCACCGCACCGATGTCACAATATATCGTCGAGATCCGTGGTAAAAATTAATCGGCGCCGAAGATAGTAAAACTCTTTGCGCAATGGATACTTAAAGTTGTGGATAATATGGACAATTTGAGCGAATGTTCTTTAAATCAATTTCGATCGTTTTTTAACGTTTTAAACTTTAACGACAGACCGAGACCGTTGAATAATTAATTTGGCTAATGGCTTGAAATTGCAATTGCTTCTCGCGTATTTAGATATTTTTGTGCGCGGTTATTTCTCAGAAAATTGCTCTTAAAATGAAATTGAAATTTGTTTTTTCCAACTATTAGTCGCGAACGACACTTTTGGAAAATGTTTATCAATTTTTTATTTTTCACGCGATGCAAAGCGGCAAATTTTTGTAAAAAAAATATTTTTGAAAAGAAAAGAGAAATATCTTGATATCTCGATCGAAAATTTATTATCGTTGGTTCGTAAATGCAGCCCGTATAAAAGCAATTCGCACGAGAAACGCGTATAACGCGTCGACACGGTTGATGAAATTGCTATTAAATCGGCTATTAAACCAATCGATGCAACGAAACTTGTAAAAAGCGTGAATCTTATATATTTCGAAACGAAAAAGGCTATCAATTATTCCAGACACGAACTAACGCAATCCGTGTTTTTTTACCTATACCATTCGTCGTTATTTCTATCTTTATTTCTTTAATCTGATATTTCAAAATTTCTCAGATATCGTCTCTATATACTTTCTTACGTTGTCGTAATTTTTCTTTTTCTTTATAAATCAATTCAGCCAAAATTAAATCAGATCAAATCAACATCTTTAAACGAACTTTATCCTATATATATACCTCTTAAAAACTTGTGGAATTTATTTAACCGCGTTTATTTATCAATGGTCCGTGAATCGTTTCCGCTCGATCCATATTTCACTGCTCGCATATCTTCTCTTTGATACTTCCTGCCCCTCCTTCCTGAACAAAATTTAGCTTCATCGGCTAAATTATTAATAATTTCAACGGGTTCGACGTTGCTTGCCCCCCTTTCGATTCGGCAAAACGTTTAAAACCCCCGTCCAATATTCCTCTCCAATTTCTCTTCCGCTTTACGATTCCGGTCAAAAGCTACGATACACTTATCCCGGAATAATTGTTTTCTTCGCAGAAGAACGGAGCAGTGCCAGTTGTAAAGTAAGAACGCGAACGAGTGTCGGCAAGTAGGCGTGCACAATGGTCTGAAACGCGAGAAACACGGTTGATAACGAGCCGCGGCCTCTTTGGATGTATCGGATCGTAAAACGTGGCCACGGTTAACTGGAAAATAATTCCACCGTAATTTTAACTGTGTACTCCCATACCTCTCCCCCATTCACCCGCTAATCAATCGCTCTTTACGCCTCGTCCGATCGAGGGCCCGCTTCCTCCACCCGCAAACCGTGCAAATTTCACGGACGCTCTTTCGAAGAATCGAGATCTTGTTGGAAAACAAATTACTCGTACGAACGAGTAACAAAGTATAAATGAAAAATATTATAAAATATAAGGAAACATTTTTTCCCCTCCCTGCAATTTTCGAATTGAATCGATTCTTAAATAAATTTCGCTACAGCTTTCCTTGCGGATCAATATTTCTCGAATTGCATCGGATAGAATCGTTTCGCAACATTGCCCGCTCCGATAATGACGGTACGGGCAACTCGTCGTATTATCGCGTACGTCGAATCGAAACAGTACAAGTTTTGTTCGAAGCGAAACGCCAGATGCCACGAGGGTACTCGTAACCACTCGAAAATTTGTTCCAATACTTTTCGTACGATCAATTTTCGCCGGGCCAGCGAAAGGAAGGAAGAAAAAAAAGTGAAACGTTCGCGTATGTATCGGCAGGAACGTTGTCGATCGACGTTATCTCTTCGAGTATCTTCTATTTATACTTAACCCGTGGAGAAAAGAAAACAGTGAAATCGTCTATTTCGAACGCCAGACGCCTTAGATCTCTCTCCACGGTTAAAAATTTGTTTTTAGCGATCATTGGGAGGGAGGAGGAATGGGCGGGCATAGAGGAATCTAAATCAAGCTAAACCAAAAACCAGTCACGGATTAAAGAAAAACAGATCCGCCGATGGTTGATCAAATAAACTGTAACGCCAATAACGCTCCGAGCTTGAAACATTAAGATAAGCGGCGTTGACGCATCGAAAGTCGGCGCTGCGAACGTTTTCCCTTTAATTATCGTGCAAAAATTCTGGAGAATCGTTGAAAGAGAGAAAGAAAGTAATGTTCAGAAGTCAGAATTTGCCGTGAGCGCAGAGACCACGGTTTCGATCCGTTATCGAATGGATCGCAGCGTAGGAGGATCGACATGATCTACGAGCCACCGTAGCGACAGCATTAACGTGATGTATGGCGAACGAGCCACGGCCTCCAATCCATTATTTCAACGATCGACCGGTGGAAACGGAAGGTGTGCTGCATCTAATCGGATCCATAGATCCTCGAACAAACTTCTCGACCGCGAAACGAGAATGAAAGCTTCGATTCAAATTTCCTTCTCGATAATGATTCCGCTATTTCCAATATATCGATTATTTTCTTTTCTTTCTTCTTCTTCTTCTTCTTTATCTTCTCGACTCGGTGTTCGTGACTTCGCTTCGTCAATTCCGTATGCGAGATAACTCGTCGACTAAGTCCGCTTTTTTTTCTTTGAAAAAAAAAACAACTCTTCCTTACCCGATACATAGACGCGGGACACGGAAATATCTTTATCTCGTAAAGATTGAGGATCTCTGGAGAGGAAGATTTCCTTTTGCACGCCCATACGCCAAGCCGCCCACGCGCGATATCTCGCACGGGGATTCTTTCGAAAGAAAGGAAAAAAGAGAGAAAGAAAGAAAGAAAAAAGAAAGAAAGCTCTCGTTTCAACCCTTCTTCCTCACCCTGTCCCTGGAAAAGATGTCGAACTACTAAGGGGTGAGGTTGGAAAATAGGAGGAAAAGGAATGGGGAAGAAGAAAAATCGCGATCCAAAAGAGAGAGATTTCTGTCTCGCCTACGCGTGTTTGTACAGCTATGCGCACGCCACGGGGGATTCTAATCGGAATGCGATAAGCGCGTTGATAATCCATGGCGAACCACTCGTGGATAGGAAGGAATCGAAACTCGCGTGGCTCGAGATAGGTGTAATATTAATTAGTCTGTCTTTCGTTAACTCGTTTTCGTTTGAGCAACGGCTAATCGATTTCACGGGGATTCTTCTCTTTCTTTTCTTTTCTTCCATTCGACAATGTCCAAAATCGTCGGGGGCGTTGAGGAAAAATGTGTTAAATTTATAGTGACTTTGATTGCTTAAATCGATCCATCTTTTCGTATTTTTGATTGTTATTACGTTTCGAAGGGAATAAATTATCGAAGTAACGCTTTATTCGTCACTGTTACGCGGAAGGATTCGTAATTTTCGATCAACGAAAATTCCTTTCCCCGACTCGATTGAAACGCCAAGCCTGTTGCAACGCCAACGTTTCTTAATAGCCCTGTTCCCACGAGGGGCGCGTGCTTTCCAGATTACACCAAGTCCGGTACACGAGATTTCGCTCGTTCCTCGCGACATTCTCAAACATCCGAGTCGGAAGAGGCGCGGGCAAAGGGAGAAACGAGGAGATACGGCGAGGTAAAAGCGTAAATCTGCCGGCCTGCCTCCAGCCCCGTTTCCTCTCCTTTGACCGATTCGTCGGCGACAGCCAGCTTTAAATCGCGGGTGAAAACGGTTTTTTCCAATACCTTTTCGATTTCCTATACGTGTATGTGGCACAGGCTCGCCGATCGATCGATCCACGAAGAAAACACGACGCGGGATCGATCGAGCTTAATTTATGCGCGCTCGTGCATCCAGACATATGTTCGCTTCGTACGAACGAGAAAAATTAATCTCGCTCGTACATTTCCTTGCGCGTCAAGATCAACCTCTTAACGGAAATTAATTATCTCGATATTAACCATCCTTATTCGTCCATCTCTTTTAAACAGAGATCCACTTCTCTTTAAAAAATATTCTCGAACGTTTAGAAAGTTGTAGAATTTCGTGGAAGCGTGATATTTCCATCTCGGTAGCGAAATTGATCGAGACGAGTCGAGTCTCGATTTTCGAAGGAGGAAGGATCGAAACGCGTTCCCATCTTCGATATTCTTCGATTTTTCTCCCGAACAGAAAGAAAGGATGAAAGAGACGAGGGGCGAACCAGCACACACCAGCTGCTGCTCCGTGCCGAGCCGCTCGAGGAAAAAGGTATGGAATTTTATCGAGAGTTGGGTTAAAAGTGCGCGATTTCTGCATCCTGTGCACCAGGCCTGATCCCAGTATAAATAGATGCGTGCGTGTTCAAGGTGCGCCACGTATCAAACCGACTGTTTCTGTGTCCCGCGAATTTATCTCTGCTGACAGCTCGTTACCCGATAACAGTCGGACAGCCTCGAGAAAGAGAGAGAAAGAGAGGGAGGCAATTACGAAATTCACGCGGACGAGTCTCTTCTTCTTTTCTCCCTTTGTAAATAAGTCATACAGGTGGGAAATCGTAACGTGTGCGAGCGAACGTATTACAAATTCCACTCTTCGTTCCTTTATTCCCTGCCAAGAACACAGGATGCGCCGCGATTGATTTATCATTCGATTGATCCCTCGATACGAATCTTACTCCTCTTCGAAACCATTTTCGCATTTGCGATGCGTAAATTCCCACTTCTCTAACTGTTATCGATACTTCCTTTTCCGGTCACGTAATTCTCTAACCGCGTTTACACGCGAATATCAAATAAGAGGACTGAACCGTGCGGTTGAGTTATCTATCTACTCGGAGTACAGTATCGGTGCGCGTAATGGAAAAACAAGGAGAAAAGAGCATCGCTTGTTCTTTAACTACGCATCTTCTTCAAAATCAAAAGTTGCCAAGAGAGGGGGGGAAAGAACTGGTCTTCCCTCCTCTCTCTCTCCTCTTCTACCCACGTACTCCCGCCGTATGTATACATATATATATATATACATATACATACGCACACATGAGCGTTCGACTCGATACACCCGTTTGCTTGCTGCCCCTTTATTACCGCGGTACGAGCAGTTTGCACACGTGTGCGATGCTCGTTTTTCATTCATCCTCGGGCGCAACGCAGAATGGCAGAAACGCGCGCAGGTGGTCTCTCTCCCCCGCTCGGCGAACGAATCTCTGCGTTTCTGGATTTCTCCTCTCGTGCAACAGACGCAAGTTTTATATATATGTATATATAGATCGATTTTTCCCTTCTTTTCATTTCCATTCTATCTTGATAACGGAGATAAAATTTATACATATATTTTTATAATAAAAAAGAAAAATCGAAGAGTTGCAACGCAACGGATCGTCGCGAGGGAAGCGAAGGTGTCGGTTCGATTGAACGCAGCTAGTAGCACCGGTGAGCGGGTGTTGGATGGTCGTAACGTTGACAGGGAACAATAAGGCGCGTTGTAGGAGGCGCGTTGGCCGCATCCCGGCCCGTTTGCTTCGCGACTTTCACGTGGGTCGATATGGGCCGTTTCAGAAGAAAATGCCACGCAAATGTCTCTTCAATTCAGTGAAGGAGGAGGAGGAGGGAAAGCGTTGTTTCGGTTTATAATTATTTTAAAAGATGGATGGAGGATAGGATATCGAAACGTAATTAAAATAATAAAATGCAATGAAATAAATAGGTTCAGGAGCGAGGATCATTGAGCGAAATACGAAAATCAATCTCTATTTCCCTTGGTTGAGAACCGGTAGTGTGACTACTCGCGTAATGTGCGTAATGGTACACGCACGCGCGTACACATGGAATTAGGGGATATATCCCTGTTATAATTTTTAAAGAATAGGGAAATCGAGGCAATCGAGCGTAAAGAAATTATTATGATCGGTGGGCAAGATAGGGAAAATTTGTATCGATTAAGATGAAACGATTAGAGCGATCATCAGCCCTATCATTGATCCCTATCTAAAGCAAGGACAGTGTCTCTGGTGGTGGGCTGGATCGCGTCTCGATTAAGTTACGAACGATCGATCGATCGATGTTGATAGCGATGTGTGTATGTGTGTGTGTGTTACGGGAACTCGTTTTAACGGAAGTAATTATATTTTAATCAATTTTTCCCCTAATATCGTATAATATCATTACGAGGGAGATTACGAGGATTCCGTTTCGATTAAAAAATAATAAAAATTTTCTCGAGAGCAAGAGACGTCGCATGTTTAATTGTTTGTCGCGTATATAATAATAAAAAAAACATCACAAAATTGTACACACACACACACACACACACATATATATAGAGCGAAATTAGAGTTTAAAGATGAACATTATCACACCTCGGCTGGTTATAAACGTGTTATAAAAATGCGAGATGCGATATAACGGAAGGATGGAGAAAAAGCGTGGAAACGATCGCGGTAATTTTTTCGATCGACACAAGCCCCTCCCCCCTCTCTTCCTATTTCCTTTTGTTCTCTTTGCTACGCGTATCTGGCCCGCCATACTGCAAGCGGGGTAATAACTCGTAAAGGGTACATGAACGCAAGCCAGCGCAGCGTCGAGAAATTATACGCTCGTAATTTGAGTTTGCTGGAACCAGCGGAGCCTCGAACGAGTTCGCATTCGAGATTGCTTTTACCATCCAACGATCCTTTATTCGCTCGCAAAATCCGATATACGTTTAAACTTGTGGAGCCAAGAATTCCACGTACTTCTCTCGCACGGAAATATTATTTGCATCACTTTTATCAATATCGATCTATGCGTTTTATCTTTTTTTGACTAATTATAATATCGTTAACTGTATCTTCTCTTTAAAAGATCTCCAACTTGCTAATTTCAATTTTCCGAAAAAGAAAAAGAAAAGAAAGTTACCGAGATCGAATAACTCGGATTGCGGTCGTGGAGACTAAAAATGGAGAAATAATTTGCAGCCTTCCGTAATAGAGGTAATATTTCATTGCTAGGTTAGGTACTAGGCGCTCGTTAGGTATCGTTAGAAAGAGGAGGGAAGGTGTTCTCCTCTCCTTGGAACGGCGTTAGATCGCGCGAAAGCTCGTTAAAGCTTAAAAATATACGCGGCGCTCTGTCCAAAGGACGACAACGACGGCGATCGTTGATTAATCGCGTGTCAATTTGCCGACGACGACGGACGAGAGAGTTGCACGGAACGGTGACTCAGCTGTGGTTTCATTTGAAATTCAAAACGAGCCGCGACGCTCGTACGGATTAAACGTTCGCCCTCGAGGAATTCCTCGATCGAAATCGTTTCTGTCCTCTCCTCGTACGTACCCTTTCGCGTCCACGACAAAGTGGCTTATTGATTTTGCCAGCGTTTCGTTCCACCCGATCCGAGCAACTATCAACAACCATAATAGCTATATAAATAACGCTTTAACTCGATATCAATATTAATCAGTTGTAACGTAATGATAAATTGCGTTATCGAAATCAACGATAAATTTGTGTATGGTGTATATGGAAAGTGAAATTTTGTTTTAAAATCGTGTTGTGATATTAAGAAATTTCTTAGCGCGAGATAGCGTAGGAAGGGTGGATACGAGGAGTGTAATTGAGATAGTAATTTGATCGTTTCTGTGAGTTGTTACATAAACTATTTTTACGATACGTAATTGCTATTAGATAATTTGACGAGGTAGCGTATTATGACATTTATATAAAGTTTCCAATAATTATATCGCGTTGGCGCTATTAATTATTCATCATTGGAAACTGGCGCGTGATTTATCTCTCCACGTTATTTTATTTTAACAAGGTTGACGCTGAATTCCGAGAACCGTATTGGTAACTGTTTATTGCCGTGAAAAAAATACGAGATATCTCACGTACCGATGTAAATAGTGCTAATTTGTACCGTTGCATCGGTAGAAAAAGACGTGACGTTCGTAATACGACACTTTTCCGTATCATTTATGCATACGCGTTATACACATGTATTCACGGAAACATTTGCCGTTTCGTGCAAAAATTAATTCTAAATTATCTAAATTTGAATTTCTAATTTAACGCCCCAACGTAATACGTGTCATTTTGTATCAAATGATTTCGTATTTGACATTTTTTTATCCAGCCAGGATAAAATCTGTCGCGAGAGAACTTCTGTCGAAAAGAAAAGAAAAACAAAAAATCTTCCAACAAATTACATTATCATAACCAATGACCATTTTACGAGAAAAAGAAAAAAAAAACGATCCCTAACCAGACACGCCCGTTTAATAACCATTTAGATAATATATCATGTATCCTTGACGTTGGAAGGTGTCACGCAGGTGAGATAATATTAATAAGGCCCCCTATATACGAGCAATTTTAATTGATATGTCAATGTGACAAGTGGCTAATGGCTATTCGGCACGATGCAACGCTCCAATCGTATCCTTTCCCCTTTCTCCCTTTTAAAACTAAGAAATTTCAATTGCCCCACTCGCATGGATGGACGCATGGAAAAGGAGTAAAAAGATCGCAATGTTGATACATGTATCTGTCGCTTTTCGGTATCCACCAATATTTTTCTCTTTGTTCAACGAAATGTCCAGAGAAAAAAAAATTGAAATTTTTCTTCATAGAGGGGGGGAAAAAATGCCACTGTTCGATATTTTAAATAAATAGGCGGAAGGTGTATAGAACTCTCTTGAGAATTCTCTCCTCATAGAGGTCGAAAATGGCGTACTTAATAATCGAGATAACGCGTGTATCGAGTTTGAATTTTTCGAAACGGCGCCAAGTATATTTATTACCGTCGCTTACTGTTAATTAAGATCATGTCCGTGGATTGAAAATAATTTAATCGGACGTACAGTGGACCATCGAGTGGTCGAGGGTACGATCGACTAAATCAATCTTCCTTTTAAAAGCCAAGATCATTAAATTAAACGTAGATGTAGAAACTTAATACTCGCGTCTCTAATAACGGCCGTATCCACGCCAACGCAGAGTTTCGCTTCGATAATTTCACGCATCATTTTTCAACCGCGTCATTAACGATATTAAAACGATCGACCCATCAGTCAAATCAACGCACGAACCATTTCGAGAACGCTTTCGCGGCCAGATTAATGTTCCTCTCGAGAATCGTCCGGATTCTTTTCCTCCACTTTACCTTATTACATACGATTTCCACGCTCTCGGTAATTTTCAATGTTAACGCATACGCATTAACCGGCGTTTACTCCTACTAAATTACATCAATTATCGCGCCTATACATATTCTTCACCTCTGGGAACACTGAAGACAAATTAAACAATTACTCGTGTCTAACCAACTTCATTCTTACGTAACTTTTACTTTTATTCCCGATCAAACCGTGCCAACTTGGAAAAAACGTCGTCCACTTGGCGAAAACAAAACACATTTCCCACCAACGCGACCGCAACGACACGCCGTACGCATCATCGTGCAGCCCGCAACGACACCCCCTCGACACCCCTGCCAATACCGACATAAACCGTTTTATACCGGTTTCGACGTTGTGACAACGTTCGAAAATTCAGCATCTCTTCTGTCCTGCAATTGTAGCAGCAGCAACGCTACGCTACGAGAGACCGGTCCAGCACACCGTTCGCGGTGCACCTTGCGGTCCCGCGGCTTCTTTCCATCCAATTCCTGGTAATTCGATACCTGGAAACGATTTCGCGTGTCGTATTACGCGTTTACACGACTGGTCATTCCCTGGCCAGCTTGTCAGCCGACCCACACACTTTGCTCGTGCAAAAGCAACGTGTTTGCGTGTGGGGGTGTTGCGCGTGTGGCCGGAACACGAGACCGTAATAATGACGACCACCTGTCGAGCGCGCCGATCCAACTTCGCTTCCTTTTCTTTTTCCTTTTTCTTTTTCTACCACTCGTTTTACTATCGCCTTCGTAATCCCTCTTATATCTTGCGTTTTTACTCCGTATCACGATGGTTTATTATTAATATATTTATAATATTAATATATCGAGATGAGGTCACAATGTAACAACGTTTTGCGTAAGGAAATCTCGATCGAATTTAGAAAACATATATATATTCAAGAAAGGAGAGAAAAAATTTTGAGGCTTTATTCGATTGATTTCATTGCGTCGAAATGATATTTCCATATCTTGGCGAAGAAAATTGTTTTCTCGATCTATCGCGGATTTCGATTAAAGAAAGATTTGCGAAATAATATTAGATTTTATAGAAAGAGAAAAAAAAATACACAAAGACGACCATTATGTTCGACGCAAACATTCGTTCTTTGCTTTCAGTTTCTGCGCACGTTGAAAGTAGTTTGCCGTCGCGCACTTTTATCCTGGTTTCGATCTTAATTAATTTCAGTTGCCTATTAGCCGACTTAAGAAGTGGTGACCTCGCACGTATTACGTCACTACGTAATGGAAAAACGATGAATCGGGTTATACGTTTTTGCGATAATAGAATGAACGATGGTTTCGCTCGTTTGGAAATTTAAATCGTGCAATTTCCAACGATTCTTATTATTCTTTTTTTTTTTTTTTTTTTACACCAAATAAAAATACACATTTTCGAACGATAAATGTAATCGTGGTCCGTTTAATTTTAATCGCGCACCCGAACGAATACACGAAGATACATTAATCATCATTCAAATTAAATTGATTGTTCCACGTTGAACGTAATTGATAGCGTTATTCGACTCAATTGGACGATTCGATGAGGAAGGCCCCCCATGACTCACACTCTTGCATTTATTATTACTCGTGCGAATTACATATACCGTCTTCTAGATTGTTGGCAACCGTATTTTAGATTAACATTTAACGTGGAATGGCGCCACGTCAGGGTGAATAGTTGTGTGCCTTTCGTTGATAAGCTTGACTTATGTCAGCATAAAATGAAACATGTTTGTAGTATACACGAAAAGAGATATCTGGGGACAAGGAAATAGTTCTTTTCTGGATTGATCAAACAATATTTCGAAAAAAAGAGGAAAAGACGACGAGACACAATTCTGTTTGAATATTTTTAATTCAAACAGAGAGAAGAGAAACAAAAGAAACACACGCGGATGTTTGAAATTATAATCTCTAATTTCGTGAATACGTATCTTTTCCAAATAAAGAACGGAACGAGAGAATTGATATCTAGAATATCTAGAATATTCTGTAATTTTTTCAATTAACACATCTTTTCCAAATGAAAATGAAACAAGGAAATCACACGGATGTTTAGAATCATTGTTCGTAATTTCGCGCTCTGTTAAATAGAATCGCGCACGGATTGTATTTTGGAATACAGCAACTATCCAAATTGCTATTTATCAGGATTGTATATTTAAGGCATCACTTGTACCTCTTCTTTCCCATACTCCATTTATTATTGTTCGAATAATGGCCGCATTAAATTGTTAAAACGATCGATAAAGGCCGGCTCAATTGAGATAGCCGCGAATAGTTTACGACCCCGGGTAATAGATAACTTAATTTCTTCCTCTTGGTACGCTATCGATTCGCGAGACATTGTAATTTAAATTGTGTCGCGTGTATACACAGCCGGCCTCTATCTAAATAACCTAAGTGCCTCGTTTAAGTTGACGCTCTCTTTATTGAACGTTGCACACGTTTTACACCGATCGATCGTTACGTTCCTTTTTTTTTTTTTTTTCCAAATCTTTTTCCCAACTTCACGCTTAACACTTGCCACCAATTATTACCGTTACACGCGTTACACGCCATACCGCTCTGCCCCGACATATAAATATGCAGATTTTCCAACAAACAAATTGCTCCACCTTGTTGAATTATAATATAAATGATAATTGACCGAGCGAAAAAGGTAAATTTTATCATTACGGCTTTCCCCCCTCCCCTTCCCGTGAACCGTTTTTCCCCTCTTTAATGCAAATCAGTTTAATTTAATTTTTCATCGATTATGCAAATACGCGAAAATAGACGTAGACCGCGATCGGAACGAAGGTTATTTATATTTAAGATTGGATACGTAATCCTTGTTTCCTATCCCATACACGATTGAAGAGATCTTACGCTCTGAAACGCGAATGAATTTTATCGTAGACGCATCCGTGCTTTATTTACTTCCTTTTTCCTCGAGAGATCGATCGCGTTTCAAATGTTTCAGTTTTGATTCGACGTCGCAATCTGGAAATTTTCTGGAAATCTCAATCATCGTTACACGTTCGCACGTGTTTTTTCACTCGGTGTATTTATAGATGCAAAGGAAAGAATGGTAATCTGACTTTTTTTTCTTATTAATTATTATTCGTCTTAAATAAAGAAATTGGGATCAAGCTGGATTTCGATTAATAATATTTTACGAAATTTTAAGATATTCCTCGAGAACGATGACGATCGAAATGAAGAAACGAACAGTTTCGAATCCCTTTTTCTCTTCTGGGCAAACCATTGCATGGAATAATCCTAGATCGAAGAGCGATCGAAATGAAAGAAAGGAAGAAAAAAGGGAAGAACCTAAGGTTATCTTTTAATTCAAACGTCGAGCAGCATCTTAAACATTCCCGTCCCGAACGCCACACGCGACGAACCTAAACGGTTTACCTACCTATCGATTCCCCAATTACATTAACCAATATACCATTCCCTCTGTCAAAAGTGTTCCACCCTAACTAGCTCCTCTCCTATCATTATCCATTTATCTCATTCGACGTTTTAATTCACTCACGAGAGCAACGCGAAAAAACGCAGCAACCAACCAACTTTTTCCTCTTCCACAACCATCTTCCTTCATTTTTTCTTCATCTTCTTCTTCTTGTTCGATGTTTCAAAGGCTCGATGAGGTAATAAGCGTTCGAAAGGTATTTGCACAGGCCTGGCTGCATCGACACGGGCCGATCGTGCGGGATGCGCATTATGCATGCACGTAATTCGTGCGTGCATCGCCTGTAATTTCGGATTATGGGAATTGGAACAGGGCGGTGGGATCCTCGCGGTTAACCACGGAGGAGGGGAAAAAAGTAAAAACGAAATACGCGCGGGCTTGCATCGGGCCGATCTCGCGGAAACGCGAGACGACTTTGATTAAGAATCGCCGAGAGACGAAAATTTGATAGCGCGAGATTAGCGCGTGCTTCGACTTTCCGCGATTCGACCGGCTGCGATTCTTTTTTATTTTTTTTTTTTTTTTAAGAAACGTGTTAGCTATATACAATTCGTGACATTTTTACGCGAATGGCGTCGACTTTCAGCTTCGAGTTTCTTTCCATTATTATTGCAACGTGTGAAACGAATAAAATTATGTCTCTTACTTTGTTTTATAACGATGAAAAATACGGGTGAGGGGAGGAAACGTATTTATCGAATTTTTCTTTTCTTCGTTGGTCGTGAACGGAGAGAAAGAGAGAGGATCGCGTAGAACTCTCACAGAGTTAACTAATTTGAATAAGTGAAATTAAAATTTTTTAGTTAATTTAAAATGCTCGAGTAGAATTTATTCGCAGTCTTTTTCCCCCACTCTTCGTCTAATCTTTGAACAATAAATTATAAAAAAATATTATTCAATTTCATGGTTCGACAGGAACAACTTTAAATGTCACGCAAAAATATGTATTGTTTATTTTATTTTTTAACGATGAAAAGTAAAGAGATCGAGGAAATAGCAAAATTTTTCCTTTTCCTTCGTTGTTTATGAACGGAGAGAAAGAGAGAGGATCGCGTAGAACTCTCACAGAGTTAACTAATTTGAATAAGTGAAATTAAAATTTTTTAGTTAATTTAAAATGCTCGAGTAGAATTTATTCGCAGTCTTTTTCCCCCACTCTTCGTCTAATCTTTGAACAATAAATTATAAAAAAATATTATTCAATTTCATGGTTCGACAGGAACAACTTTAAATGTCACGCAAAAATATGTATTGTTTATTTTATTTTTTAACGATGAAAAGTAAAGAGATCGAGGAAATAGCAAAATTTTTCCTTTTCCTCCGTTGTTTATGAACGGAGAGAAAGAGAGAGGATCGCGTAGAACTCTCACAGAGTTAACTAATTTGAATAAGTGAAATTAAAATTTTTTAGTTAATTTAAAATGCTCGAGTAGAATTTATTCGCAGTCTTTTTCCCCCACTCTTCGTCTAATCTTTGAACAATAAATTATAAAAAAATATTATTCAATTTCATGGTTCGACAGGAACAACTTTAAATGTCACGCAAAAATATGTATTGTTTATTTTATTTTTTAACGATGAAAAGTAAAGAGATCGAGGAAATAGCAAAATAAAACGAGAGTTTATCGAATTTTTCTTTTCCTCCTCCCATTTTCAAGGCTTCGTTTTATTCGAGGGCATCGTTTGCGAAGTTAACGGGACCGATTTCAATAATGGATCCTTAAAATTTTTTAACTTTAAAACGCTCGAATAAAATTTACCCACAGTTATTATAATTAATCCTTGTCCAATCTTTGAACAACGATAAATTATTCAAATATCATTCAATTACATTCAGTTTCCGGGAACAAGTTATATCAAATCGATATCCTCGACGATCGATCATTTGTCACCTGGTGCGTGTCGCAATTAACCGTTTTTCTTAAATTTTCCGCGTACGTCGGAATAAATCTACCGCTGCTTTTCTTCCTTTTTGCAGACGAAGAACGGATTTTAGAAACGCGTTGGAAAACAATTGTACTAAACACAAAAGCAATTATACGTAGGAAGCTGGTGGTTCGCGTTATCGCGTTAGGTACGTGTTTCTCGCTTATCAGTCGCTTTGGTACCAGGAGTGGCTCGTAGGTGGTAACACTCCCAGTCACCCAGAACAACGAGTATCTTCTACAGGATCTCCTACAGGAATCTTAGTAAAATATGCATCCATTGAATCATTTCTCAATTATATATTTTTCTTTTTTAACCGGATTTATTTATTCCGTTCCGAGTCGAGCCAGCCGTCTCGTGTTTCAAAAGTTCACGCGTGATCTTTCGCTCGTTTGATTTACGACGTGTGTGTATTCGCGTGAAAGGTAAGATAAAGATTTGTTAATTTAAAAATTGATACACGAATATCGTATATATATATATATATACATATATGCGCGTATAGAAGAGGAATACGCGAGACGAATCGCTGTTTATAAAATCGAGTGGTTGTTTGTTAAAATTCTAAAGAGAAAATATTTGAAGAAACGAGTAAAAATGAAAATATAGAAGGGGACGAGATGTTGACATATCGATGTTATTACGAAATCGTCCCCTCTAATCCTTTTTGCGTGTTCCACGTCGAACGATTATGAAACTAATGAGAATATTTACGAGAATTTTAACGCGTACTTTAGAGACTGTCGAGCTGCTGGCGCGCGATGCGCCATTAATTTATGAATACGATTATTAAGTATTCACGACGGGTAGAAGAATGACAAGTGAGAATGTTCCTTTAACTTTCCAAAGCAATTGAGTAAATTTTGCAATTGTGCCAATCTTAATCTTACCCTTTTAACGCGATATTTGTTACCTCGAATCGTTGAATCATCAATTTACCACGAAAAGTGTAGGCCTTCGCGCGCCACTACCAACAAATATCGTTTATCGAGGGAATCATTATTCCCCCTTCCAGCTCGCGATAAAAACAATTACTCTTCGCCCTGTTCGATATCGATCCGATATTAAATCGTTCGTATAACATAAATTCTAATTATCGCTTCAAATCACTCGACTCGTATCGATACGACCGATACCTCGATCGCTCCCAACTATTCTGACAATCGTTTCGTACCAAATGCACCAAATACATTCGCGCATATCTTTGCTCTTAGAGATAGCGCGAGCTATAATTATCTCATAATTCAGAGAACGGGGTGATAAGAAAATTACATCACAAGGAACACGCTGGAAACGGTTGAAACCGTTTCTTTCTTCTCTTTTTTTCCGCCTAGCGTGTAACAGTTTGCCTCTAGATTTCTTCGCGGAGAAACTGGTATTTTCTCTCGCTTCGCGATCGGAACTTCCTCGTTCACCTTTGCATTGTCGAGGGTCAAGGCTCTCCGCTCGCCGCAGATTGTCAGACGATTAAATGCCGCGATCGTAGATTCAATTCACCGCGCGTAATAAAATTTAATCCAAATCTCCCGCCCATTTTATCGATCGTGAAATAATTAAAGGTATTATTGGAAAAATTGTAGAGAGGTTCGATAGTTTCTTTCTCTCCTCGCCGATTTTCACTATCGACCTCATCCTCTCATCGTTCTGCTGTAAAACTAAATATATTCCAATAAACGAGAAGCGCTTTGCCAACGTTTTCCGTATAAATTGCCTGTAATCTTTCGTTTCGTGGCGTCGTCGACAACGCGATCGATCGTAACGCGGATTCGAGCGCGAAGAAGAGAAGAAAAGATGGATCCGCCGCTACTTAATCGCCGACAGTTAATTGGAGAGGCTGGTCGTCACCCAACGGACGAGAATTTTCGATATCGGGATGCGTGGAATTATTTATGCGACTCGTATCCGCTCGCATCCTCCGCTTTCTGCCCCTTCTGTTTCGTCCCTTCGATGGGGAGGAGGAGGGGAGGGCTTCGAGAAGCTGGGGGAACGATGGCTAAACTGCGATGGCCGCGTGACGGACGTGGAGGAACGTGGCAAGTATCGCGTGATGAAGTTTGCGGATACGTACGATACGAGAAAAGATATAAAACAAAGCGAAGGACGTTAAAGTGGTTGTAAAAATTTTGTTAAAAAATTATACGCTGCTTGGAACGCGAGATTCAAAGAAAAACGGGGGAGAGGGGGGGATATAACGGCTCGATATTTCGGGGGAAAGAGTGGAGGGACGGATAAAAACGTGGAAATTATCGAAATTTATCGAAGGCAAATGTTTATGGAAATAAGGATTCGATATATGTATTTTGCTACCATTATTTAAACGGCACTAAATGTAAATCGCACTCTATTTTCATATTTTCTAATTATCCTTCCAGATTTTCTCCGCAAGGGCATTATATTTGCATAACACCGTAGAATTCACTGTGGTTGCACTTTGCGACCACATTTCCTGCTCCACATCGTTTCTTCCCCTTCCTCCCTATATCTTTCTCTGTCTGCCGCTCTCATTCGCGTAACTTTAACTTTAACTACGTCCATCCCCCCTCCCTTCTTCTTCTTTTACTCCCTTGTAAATTTCTTTTCGGACCAACCTCGTTCGCAATTCACGTCTCGCGAATTAAATGTGGTGCAAATATTTCGCGAAAACTCAAAATACGAGACGTACGTGTGTTCGTTTGCACTCCACAATTACAATCCTTTATAACTCCCTTCTTTTTTTCCTCCCTCAATACTCTGTTACTAATTCGAAAAAAAAAGAAAAACAAAGTCTATATTTATTAAATTAAAAAGAAAGAGAGAGAGAGAGAAAAATTTGCCAATTATTTCGCGACCGGGATCGTGGCTCATAGCTTCTCACAGCCGCCACCACCGCGCATACGTGTCTTCCAATTTATGCGCGCAAATACACAAGGTATATACATGGTGTTCCAGCCAAGTTACAAGCTCCTCCTCTCCCTCGAGCTCCTTAAAATACCGAGAGAGAGAGAAAGACTGAGTGAGGAAGAAAGAGAGAAAGAGAGAGTTTTAAATTATTCCGTTACACCATAATTCTTTACCTGAAACCGATACCACGTTCGGATTTCCATCGAACCGCAAACAGTGCGATACTGCTCTGCCCGTTTACATAGTTGATCCAACAAGCGGTAACTAGAATCGGTGGGATTAAAAGGCGCACAAAATCCTCCACCTCGGGGGAAAGAGGTGGAATCAGGACGAGGAAACATCTAAGTCTATCCGTTCTCTTCTTTTCACGCCGAACGAAATACATTTTCGTATTTCCTTCGACATCCCCGTTTCGTGCGCGTAACGACCGATCACACGGCCTCGAACACGTCCGCATCTCTCTCTCTCTCTCTCTCTCTCCTTCGTCGGATCTGAGCGCACACGTGTTATTATTCAATAACAGGTGTAATGCAAGCCAGCGCTATGGGCCTCTAATCCATGTGCGTGCGAGGCAAACAAAACGTAGTAGATGCACCACCGGATGCCAACCTCGGTATTATCCGCATACGTGAGCGTACTCGCGGTTTATACCTTGTGTTATATGGTGTACGTATACTGGGTGTCCTTGCGAACGTGTCCTTCCCCCTCCTCGAGAATTTTCACAAATTTTAACTCATACCTCGATAAAGCACGCTTTTCTTTTTTTTTTGTTTCTTCAAACATCTTCAAACGCGGTCAAACACAATCAAATTTATCGAGGGGATATCGAGGGCAAATAAATCATGAAATTGAAACGATAATTTCGACCTTTGTACCTTGTGTTATATAGTGTTATGTGATTTGTATCTTATGTTATATGGTGTATATATACTAAGTATCCTTGTCCTTCTTTCTCCTCGAAAAACAAATTTTTCATGAAACAACGATAATACTCATACCTCGATAAAGCACGTTTTTACATTTCTTTTTTTTTTTTTTTGCTTCTTCAAACATCTTCAAACATAGTCGAATTTATCGAGGATAAATCGTGATGAAACGATAATTTCGACGGTTTGTATTTTGTGTTATATGGTACACGTATACCGTGGGTGTCCTTTCCTCTCTTCCCCTCCTTTTCTCGAGAGTTTTCACGAATTTTTCACGGGCGAACTTCCACGCGAGTTTTTACATTTTCTCCCTTTTTTCCTCTTTTTTTTCTTTCCCCAAACATCTTCGAACACGATCGAATTTATCGAGGACGGATAAATCGTAAAATTGATACGATACAGACGAATCTTGAGGGACATCGATACGTTGGATACGGAGCCCTTGGCAATGTCGGAAAGGAAGGCAAGATTCGCGAGGCACGCGGATACCGTTATCTACTTCTACTTCTAGTCTCTCTCTCTCTCTCTCTTTCTCTCTCTGTGTCTTTCTCTGTCTCTCTGTCTTCGATCACGACCATTGTCGCGTTGCCATTGTACCGGATACTCAACCGAGAATAAACAAGCCGATTAAGATACGCAGGGCGGGGAGGAGGGAAGAGAGACGCGTGTTGCTCGGTCGCCACGAAGAATTTCAGTTAACGGCAGAAATTTACCATACGTTACCATGGTTCCCAGATTACCCAGAAATAACACGCGTGCCTCCCCATTCGTTTCTCTCTCTCTTTTTTTTTCGAGACGACAGGAGACGATATTGGAGGTGGCAAAGGAGGGGAGAATAGGGGGATAAAGGAGGAAGGAACTCCTCCTTTAGGAATTTAATCGAGACTGATTTACATAATTATAAATGCCGGGATTATAAGTACGATTCCGAGAATATCTCCGAGAATATGTGTCCGAGTGTAACGTTAGTTGTTGATGAATTATTAGGGAGGAAAATGAAATTTTATTTCCCTTTTTCTCTTTCCCCTCCCTTTTTAATTAACCGCATTTTCCTGTAGTCAGGCGAATGTGCTTTTTGGAGAAAGATCATTGAGATTAAGCGGTAAAAATACAAGGATCTCGCGTCAAGGGTGTAATGATATGTCCGAGCGGGGATCGTGAGTTTACGACGGTTGCTTGATATGGTGAGAATGGTTTGAAAGTTTTTTTCAAGTTGGTGTTTTCTTTTTTAATGCCGCGGTTATACGTTTTAAGGAAGCAAGTGTAAATTGCACGTTACGAGAGTGTGATACAAGAGAAGATCGAGAAGGATATATTTCTGGTAATAATGAGTTTGAAAAAGAAGAAGAAAAGTATAGAACGAGAGGTTTTTAACTATGCCGCAATAAATTATACGCTCGATATAAATTATCGCTTCGTGTAATTACGATATTGCCTCAAGATGCCAATTAACTAATAAACAATTCTCTTAACAATAGAAAATTGTTATTATCTAAGAATCAGAAGGATAAAATTTGTATTCGTTGGAGCAACGATTTGTGTATATTCGTTACAAATATTCATAGAAATCAAGACGAGATACTACAGGACAAAATATATATATATATATATAAAATACATATGCATACACCGCAAGAACGGTTGAAAAGCGACCGCGAGTCGCATCGAACCGGCTCGAATGCAACTCCTTGCATCGCATCCTCCTGAGTGAAGGAAACAAGGCCGGCCTTCGTACAAGCTCCTTTCTCTAACCTCTGAACTTTCCAACCGTCTTACTCTCCTATTTCTTTTCTTTTTTTTTCTTTTTTCCATCGTCTATCTTCCGTCCAAGCGGCTCTCGTTCCCGCCTTAGCCCACTCTCCGATCGTGCTCGTTGTTTTGACCACTTCTTGCATAAATAGCCCGACCAACCTATTTTCGCCTCGTCTGCCGATCGACAGAATTCTCTTGGCGCATAGTTAGGGGAGAGAGAAGCGTTAGATTTGTTTGGGTTCTCCGTTGAAGGATCGAATTTATTATATATTTTATATTATAGTTGGACGGTTGTGGCAACGTCTCTTCTCGAACGAAAGAACGAAACATCGGGTCGTCGAAGCATCGCGACAGTGATAAGCGTAATCTACGATGATGTTACAACATTCTCTCTTCAACTCTTTATCCAACCGCGCTTACTCTTATTTACTCTTATTTCGACGCCATAACTCATCCCTCGTTTGCTCAAACACGTGCATACGCGCGAGAGAGATCATAGGTACGATCTTCTTCTTTTTTTTATTTCCTCTTAGTAAATAAAACACCGAGATGACCCAACCTTGCCGGCGCAACTGGTACAACCGAACTCTTGTGAAAATGTAATTTACGACTCGATTAACCAGTCGAGCTTTGCTAAAAAATGCTTTGCTCGAGCATTGCTCCGACTCGCCGACGATTTGCCGATTTTCGTGGAAACGTGGAATGCTACGTTTCTACTCTGGTTATTTGATATTTTATATCGATTCTTTTCGAGTCTAAAAGAAAGAAAAATATTCCTTTGTGTTGTGATTGTAATTTAATGAAAATCTGTAAACGCACTCTACTCGCTTATATTTTTCGCTTATACTTTTTTGTATCGGTAAATGTACGAAGTAAGTTCAAAAATTAGAGGAAATGGTCGGTTAAAAACGTCAACGAAAAATGTAAAAAGGGGTGATAAGCGAGTACTCGATCTGGATATTTTTTTTTTAATCTTTCAATAATTACAATTAATTATACGATAATTCGACGAGAGTAACATCATTCTTATTGTGTTTAATGATACGTAATTATGAATGAGAAAAATAATTGAAACGATTCTAAGCGTGTACATGGATGAATATACGCTTTTACTTGTTTTACTTGTCTCAAAAATTTAAGATAGCTCGATATTATGTTTAATAACGAGGTAAAAATCTTACCCGTTTACGACGATATTATTAATCGGGGAATTAATATTTCACGAGAATTTTCAAATGGCGGTGATCAAAAGATAATTTATACATTCATTCGTTATGCAATTTGTACATCATGACAGGGGTCAGCGGCAAGCATTTTTAAAGCGCTCGCCGCTTAACTACCAAAATGACAGGTTCATGTTTAATATAAATATGCATTGGATGTACCTTGCTGAAATATTAAATGTAAAGTGTCCTTTGTCATAAACCTGTTATAAACCGGGCTACTTTGCTCGCAATAAAGGTCGACAACCTTGTCGACGAGAAAAAAAAAAAATTACAAATCTTGTCCAAAAGCGAATCTCTCCTCAACGGTGATTTCCTTCGATAAAAGGAAACGTAGCTGATATTTTGCAGTTATTGCACTTTGTCGAAATGTGTGAAATTTATCTACTAAATTGCTCGAAACTTTTTTTTTTATTATTCATTTTTCATACTTGTCGTTCAAAACGACACGTACGCAATCGCATTATTCTTAAATTTATATCGCTTCAGACCTCTTGCGCCGTGGTGATTTAGTGATTTCCTTTTTTACCGACGTACAATCAACGAAATTACGGTTTCTTCGACGCGATAAGACGGAAAAATTAAAGGCTGGAAAGCGATTTAACTTAAGAATTGCGAATTTATCGTTTGAAAATAACCGTTTCTTCCCTCGATCCAAGTAATTTTTTTTGCTTTTTATAAAACTATACTTTTACTTGAAATTCGAAGTTTTCGAAAGTGTGGAGAAATAAATTTGCCTTTCGAGAAATAAAATTGAAAAACACGGGACAACGGAAGCAGCCGTGATTGCAAATTGTTACACGGAACAGCAATGCTCGATTCGTATCTCGCTGCCATTAATAACCAAGAAGCGTAAAATTCTGTACGATCATCGGCGCATCCTCTATATCGACATCGTTGCACCGTCGCCGGACGGAATGTTAATAAAGGTGTGCGAGCGGTGCGCTAATAAAGAAGCATGTTACGAGATTCTTCTCACAAGGCCGGTACGACGAGTGATTCTGCATCGGTTTGCGAATACTCACTCGCGCGATATCTCCCTGTGATTAAAAATTTTTTCACGACAATAATTCTACATTCGAAACGGATTCAATTGAGAATCCTCGGATCAGGGATTTGTGATTGCTTTTATCAAACTCTTGATCTCTTTTCTCTTCGATTAAAAAGAAAAAAGAATTCCAAATAGAGGTGATAACGCAACAATATCGTCATTAAATATCTAACTAATCGGAACAAGGATTTCTTTTTTTTTTTTTTTTAATAATCGTTCGATGCCATCGCTCGATGGATTATTATCGGCCACTAATTGCGGCAATTCTTCGAAAATGCGCGTCGATTATTCGGAATTTTAATCGAGGACCACCACGAGTTTAATTACCACACGCCAACACGCGCTTCCCACGATCCACGTTTCGTATCGTATCGTTCAAATAACGATTGTCAATTTCAATTTCAATATCTAATATCGGACAATAATCTGAAATTTGTTCGCATCGAAACGAATCGAGTGTAAATAGTGTTTGATCGGGATAATAATTCGTGAAAAGATACCCTATCGCATCGTTATATCGAGAAATATATTGCATCGAATCATAATTGTTTTAGAGATATAGAAATGTTCAAAGTATTTTATCTAACGATACTTATTGTATTATTATATTATGTTATTATAAACTATATTAAAATAAATTTTTAGAAAAAAGGAAAAAAACAAAAGTGCCTTTATCGTTTTTAAAGATTAAACGAAATCAGCGAATCAGAGATTCCGCTAAGAGGAAGTTGGAAGAAGAGAGAAAGAAAAAATTAATTTCATAATAATGAAAATGGCGTGTGGTGTGTGGGCCAGATAAAAAAAATGTAATTAATATCGGTTGATGGCGTTAATTAAAAAAGCCAGGAACAAAATGTTCCTGGCGAGGCCAGCGAAGAAACGGGCATTTCCACGCTCCGCCATCGTGGAGAATCGGGATTCAATTCGATTACGTCGTAACGTTCTTGTGATTGATACCGGTCATTAACCGCATTCGTGACGTAATTAATGGGAATCCGTAAAACGACGAGGAGGTAAAAAATTGGCGGAGCGGCGTGAAAACGTGTTGTAAACTGTTAATTGCTCGAAAAGTTGGCGGTCGAATTTCAGAGATTATTACAAAAGTTAATTAATCTCGATTTTACCACAACGTTTTGTAAATTAAGTAATATGAAATATATATTTCAACCCCGATCATTCCCGATTTAATTATGAGCAAATGTGATTTGCAAATTGAATATTAATTTGAAGATGACAAACAAGGATTTGCGAACAAAGTATTTTAGAAGAAGTAATTTGAAGAAGCAGGATCGATCCTAAGGCACGATGAATATGTAACAATTACGTAAATTAATCGTTTATTCCGCCAACACCTTTTCCGTTTCCGATTACCGTTTCATCGAGGAGAAGGTAAACTCCGATTCGTATCGTTCAGAAACGCTCGTTTCCTGGATAAAGCGAACGTGTTGAGACATTGATTCATCGCTCCACAGCGATGGAGTCAAGTTGAACGCGTTTATACGCGCGTTTAAACGATTCGGTTTATAATTTATAATTTTTTCGTATTCGTATAAGACAAATATTTAAGTTATCGTGTAAGCGTTTAAACGTGAATGTAATTGAAAACAATAATTTATTTTATACATCGTTGTATAGGTTTTCTTTACTAAGATTGTTTGTTTGTGCAAAAATTGATGCAAAGTATACGAAAATCTAGGGAATATATTCGAAGAAGGGAAGGAAAGCCTCTATTTTTCTAACCATCTTTTTACAAATTTCGTTTTGCATAAACATCGATTAATAAACATAAATATCGTATAAATATCATCGATATTATCGTAAATCGATTAAAAGTCTGTATGCACATTTTAGATTAGATAATTTTATAAATTTTTTACGAAATCAAGTTTTTATCGAGCGACCTTGGTGTATTCCGATCAGAGTTTGTTCCATCAATCGAGAATGAACGATCCAGATAGATAAATGTAAAAAGCGATAGAATTATCTTTGGAATTTTAAATTCGTAAACTCTGTCGTTGTTCCAACGGCGATTGCTCTCGAGTCTCTCGAAGGCATCGCTACTCGCGCGCACTTTCGCCCAGACATCACGCACTTTTCTACGTGCGAATGCACGCGTACATCTGCCGCCACGTTGATATGCCGATATTTTTAGTTTCTCCACCGTTCCTCAATGGTACGTGCCTATACAACTTTCCTTTCCATTTGCCTTATTCATCCTTATTATTCCTTTTTACCCGGCGAATATAATCAATACTTCCTTGAAACATCGAAATCAATAAACAAGTATTATTGCTTAAGAAGTTGCATGGATGGAACGTTGATGGCACACTTAGATAATGGAATATTATTTTATTATCTATTTATATATATATATCCTATTATCCATCCATACCATTAATCATCGTGTTTCTTTACCTCGACGAATGAAAATTATTTGAAAAAAGAAAATTAAGTAATAACGCCGCATCTCGAAAGTGTCTAACAGTAAGACGATAAATCGGGTAAAAAGGAAAAAAGAAAAGAAGAAAGGATACTTGAAAAGCTCGATTCCACGAGACGAATCTTAAGGTGTGGGGTCGTTCAACGACGGACGGGAGAAAACGGAAGTCGTGTTGGGTCGATCGAGAGATTCGACCTTCGACCCCCGCGAACTCGAGGAGGCCTCGAACGCGAGCCTCATTAACCGATGTTTCGTCCACGTGGTTTTTCTAGCAATGAAACGGCGCGGCGATAAATTGCAATCAACGTCCGGGGATATGGACGAGGTTTCGGCGAATTTCGCGAAAAAAAGTAGCGTGAAAAGCGTAATTAAGGTTTCTTAGCGACTTCGAATCACCAGGATCCTCCTCTTCCGCTTTTTCTTCGAGAGGAGGACGATATCCTATCGTCGTTTCGCGCTATTTTTTCTCTCGAAAGGAAACAAAAAATACGAATAAAGTGGATTTATCACAAGTATAAACGTAGGTTTAAACGCGTGTTCCGTTCATCGTGTGTAACGGCACGGGCATAATCACAGTCGCCCGGCTGCGACTATAATTAGAACTAATAACACGATTCCATTTGTAACGACGCTTTAATTCTATTACGATTAGAAACTTCCCCTCCGCTTAATATCCCTCGCTCGTTATAATTAAATAAATATCGAGTATAATGACGATTCCGGAGACGCGAGCTCGTTCGTTCACTTACCGTATTTAAGCCCGAACCACTTGGAAGCCAGCTCCTGATACTTATAGGTTGGGAAAGGTGGTTGTCTAGGCGTGGATGGGCAAGGTTTGTAAACAACCATGCATTGTACGCACTTCCGGCTCGGTGGTGAGGCCTGCGCCACCGGATACACCGGTTGGATGTGCACGTACGCCATGGGGGTGGCGGATTGTTGCGAATAGTAATTCGCGCGCCTCCTTCGACGAATTCGACCCGCTCGTTTCTGCACCCGAGAACGATCGATCTTTCGAAACGACCACCCTTTCTTTCGTCCCGCGTTCCCAAATTTCTCCACCATTCCCCTCGGCCATTCGTCCCCTCGGCCCGTCTTCTCTTCTTCCTCCACCAAATTTTCACTCGATTCGCGTCCCAGATCCTCCTCCGCCTTCGGAAACTCCTCGTCGAACGATTCCTCCCTTTCGAAACGAAGCGATTCTTCCAAACGCGAGTCATCACTATCCTCGTCGTCGTTTTCCAATTTTTCGTCGCGAATATCGATGGTTGGAGAGCGGACGGTGGGAGATCTCGTCCCCTCCAGGATATTCCCTTCCCCACTCACGAACGTGTTCGCAGAGGATCCGTGATCCGGGCGAAAAAAAAGATCCATCGGCGTCGCTGGGGGCGAGATCGATCGCTCGTCAACACGTTCCTTCTGCTCCTTGTTCGTATTCCACGGGACTCGCCTCCACCCTCTGCTTTCGGTGGACGCCGAGCGAGGTTGGTTCGAGGGGTGGTGGCCGGATTCGGATTCCGCTTTCCTCGCCTCGGCTTCGCCTCGGTTCGCGCGTGCATCGGACGTCAGCGAGTGGCCGCGGTTGGCCGAGCCGAGGTAGTGGTAACTTTGCCCCGAACTCTTCTCCGCTTCATTCATCGATCGCCCATTCACCTCGCGCGACAAATTCTCCTCAACGTCGCTGCTCCTTTCACTCGACCCATTCAACGTGCCCGTCCTCGTCCTCTGCCCGTCGTCGTCCGTCGTCGTCGAAAACCGAGTCCCATCCTCTTCTCCCCTTCCTCTCTTTCCGCTCCCTTGCGACGACGCCACATCGATCCCCTTTGTAATCGGATCCTCGCTCGTTCCGCGCTTCTTCTCTCGTCTCCGCGCGTTTTCGCCCTCCTTTCTCCTCGCTACTCGACTCCTCGTCCGTTCCTTTCGATCGATTTCCGTTTCGAGCCGAGACGAACCCCTCTCGTCCTCGATGCGTCGTTCCTTCGTTTCAAGATTCGATAAGGGAAGCGACTTTTCCACGGGATAACTCGTCCAACTGCTATCGTCCTTTATTCCGTCTTTTTCTTCCTCGGGATCGAGCGAGTCACGATCCACCCGTAGTGGGGACGAGCTCGACACCGAATAACTCGTTGATTCTCGATCGTCCTCCCCCTCGAAACTCCCGCGCGAACGACCGACGACCCTCGACGCATCCGAGTTTTCATCCTCCTCTCTCTCCGGCTTCCATGGAAACGAGATTTTTCTCGAATCGTCTACGCGATTACCTTCCTCCTCGTTTTCCAAATTTCTCGTCCAAGGAAAATCCAACAATCCCTCCTCGCCATCGTAACCCCTCGATCCACTCTCCTCCTTCTTCCTCCTCCCAAAGTCGATCGTCGAACCGTTCTCCGCCTCGAGATTCGAGGGGGGCCAACTTCCCTTCCAACGTGCCGCGCCTCTCGTTTCTCGATCCTCCCTCTCGATCTCTCCTTCTCTCCGTTCCTCCTCCTCCTCCTCCTCCTCGTTCCTCTCGTCTTCTTTTTCGCGGCGAACGCGACCTCGCGGCCCGGACGACGCGACGTCCGCCGCGAAATAAGCCGAATCGATCGTGGACGGAGCAGACAACGCGTCGCCGCCCGTGTCGATCCGCCATCCGACCAGGAACAAGGCCCCTACTCCGAGGGCCAGCACGGCCAGGGTCCAAGCTGACCTTCCGGGCCGCATTTTTCTACCCCATGCTCGCACCCATTCCTCGCGCCCCTCTCATCGCCGCGCCCCTGTCATCCTCGCCTCCCCTTCGGGGAATCTATGTCGACGGGGGCAGAGAAGGGAGGGGAACACGGATTCTTCGTTTATCCTTCGATTTTCGGACGATCTTCACTTCGATCTTCTCGATGGATGTCGTTCGAGGACGAGTCGACGAGTTTCCTTCGACGGTGGAGTTTTTCGAAAGGCAGTGCTGGAATTTGTTGTTCGCTGGTTGAGAAGCGGAGAAGTGATTTTCACGGATGTGCAACGATTTCACGAATTCGCGGTTGTTTCGTCGGGAAGGGAGAGGACACACTGTTTCGACGATGAGTCACTCGCGAATGCTCGCTGCTCTTAACGGGGGGAGGGGGTGCGTGAGGGATTGGAAAGTCGGATTGTTAAGTTTCGCCGCACAATTTACAAGGATGATTTACGATCGTACGGGATCGATCGTTTCGATTTCCTCCGTTGATTCGTCGCGAGAGAGAGAGAAAGGGAGAGGGGAAGGAAAAAAAACACTGGTGTTCGGACACGTGTCTTCGATAACGTTAATTGGAGACGATCCCCCCTACGAGAGTCAACCTCGCTCTTTAATTATACCCACTCGCGCGGATGATGATTTAAAGAGCAAACATTTATCATCTTGATCACTGTTTGCATTCGCACATTGATTACATCGATAAAATGTTTTATTAGAAACGCGTTTTATATTTGACGCGGGCACGATTTCGAGATAAATATAAATCTCGAGGTCACTCTGCCACTCGGCCGCTCCGCTCGGACCTCTTCTATTTCTTTAAAATAATCTCATCTTCGTCGTCCCTCGTCCATTCGCCGACCTCTTGCTCGCTGATTTCGTCGCCGGAAGAACGATCAATTCCATTAAACGTATTTGAATACGAGTCTTTCATGAACGATGGCTCTCCTTATCTTTACGATCCACCAATTTATCACGATCCAACGTTACTACTCTCATCGGCAACGAACGAAAAGAGGGATACCGCCGACGATCCCTTCGATCCCTCTTTCACGATCCTTTCGCCTAAACGCAACGCCGTCCCGAGACGGGATGTTATATAACCGAAAAAATCCGAATTTCAATCCGACCGTTCGCTCCAATTCGATCGAGTCGTGCTCCTTTCTTTCTTTCTTTCTTTCTTTCTTTCCTTTCCTTTCCTTTTTCTTTTCTTTCTTTCTTTCTTTCTTTCTTTTCACGCGTTTCTCCCCGCGACTCCGCGAAGCGGCGAACGAACACCCTCGAGGAGACTCGACTCTCTCGCGATACTCGATCTCTCGATCGTAAAAGAAAAAAAAGAAAAAAGGTAAATCGACGATCGCGGAAGAGGGGGAAATGTTTGACGAAACGGGCAGGTGGAGGAGACGCCAAAGGTCGGATCTCGAGAGGGATATCGGAGGAGGAGGTGATCTCGAGGGGGGGAGCTCGGTGACCGGAAGAGAAAAAGAGAATCGAAGAACCCGTCTCGATCGACTCCTCCTCGAAGGTGAACGGTTCCAACGGCAGCAGGGACACGCACGGACACGCTCGGTCCCTGTTTCCAAATCCTCGAGGATGAAAAAGCGAGCGAGCGGGCGAGCGAGAGAGAGAGAGAGATGGGGAGAAAGAGAGAAAGAGAGAGAGAGAGAGAAAGAGAGAGAGAGCGAGCGAGCACACGTGGACCACGACGTGGATATGTACCGGCTTGGACGGCGGCCCGAGAGACACTGGCTTGCTACCATTACCATTAGCCGCGTTTGCCCTCTCCTCTCGCGTCCTCTTCTTCTTCGTTCGCGGCTCGCGTTCCTCCTCCTTCCTCGGGGAAACCCGAATATCCTCCTCTCCGTGGCTACGAGGCAGGCGCACGTGGGTGTACAACCGAGCCGATCGCCGACCTCTCCCTGGATCCATCGGAGATGGATCTGTCGCGAGATCCGGTGCTCCCGTTTTTTCCTCCTTCCACTCCTTCCTGCTTTCCTCTCCGCCTTGCTTCTTCTCTCTCTCTCTCTTTTCTCTCTTTTCTCTCCGACTTCTTGCTCGAGTTACGTCACGTCGCGTAAACAATCGCGTCCAGTTTTGATCAGCGCTCTTTTTTTTTCTTTTCTTGGAGCAGAAAAAGAACAGAAAGATATTTCGCGCGGAGGGAACGCGTCGAAGGAAAGTTGTTTCGTCGTCGAGGAATTTTTTTGAAGTTGGAGAAAAGAATTGGAATTTCGACGATGTCCGTCCAACGAAGAACTTGTGTCCAAGTTTTGATCCAAGCGCCGCGAGACTTTTCGAAATTTCGAAGAGAAAGTAAAAAGGTGCGGAGAATTTTTCCTCTCTCGTAGAACGAGAATAATATTCTGGTATCGAGGGAAAAGCTTTCGTCCAGGCTCGTCTTGGAATTTTTTTGAAATTAACGGAGGAAGGAGAGGGAATGAATTTAATTGTTTTCTTATTTATAAAATCGTTGATGAATCCATCGTGATTCACGATATCTTTTGTTATATCTATTCCCAGTCAACGATGACAAATCTTAGATGCACGATAGTTTATCTGATGCACACTTGACGGACGATCCACGTGTTTTACGAAGTAATTTGCAACGATGATTCATTTTTTCTTTTCCTCTTTATAAATATCTTTGTAACGTTACGCAACGTTACCTTATCCCTTTTATAATTCAATCTTCTTCGAATCTTCTTTCATCTGTCGCGAAATATTATACACACATATATATATGCGTCTTTCTTCCTAATGGATCGAGTGAAAATGTCCGCTTTGCGATTTAAAAATTACGCGCTCGTTTCAGTATCTACGTATCTACACGTACCGTGAATAAGCATTAAAACCTTGGCTGTTCATATTGTAGGTAAAGTAGGTCGAACTCAATACCGCAGTGTTATCGATTGTTTAGTTGTTAGATAAGATGATGTGTTTCACGCGTGCGAAAGATAAATCCGTTCTCTAACGTTTGCAATGACGCGAAACGACGACGGAAATTTCGAAAGGAATCACCATTTTTTTTCTCTTTTCTCTATTCACGTCTCGAATGAAATATTCGAAAATCCTGCCGAGCCGAGGCGAACATCAACGATATCGAGTCGCCATCTTTCCCTCCCCGATCAAAAGAATCGGTAAAGTCAACTCGATCGTATAAATATTAATCGCCTATTTTTTTTCTCGCCCCGGGTACACGCGTTGTGTGCACATCCGTTGCATATTTATAAAGCGCCTCTCGAATCCGTCCATTACGAATGCGGCTCGCGAGATCTCGTTTCGTAAGGCCTCTTCTTTTCTGTGTTCCCGTCCTCGATGTAATGGCCGACGCGAGAGGTCATCGCGACCGAACGCGCTCTCGCTTTTACCAATCGATTACAACGCCTCCATCCATTATCAAATTCTAATTATATATATATATATTTCACAAAAAATCTCCCAAAAAATTGGATATCCAAAGATTCTTTTCTCAGATATATCTAGAAACAGTGTCTAAGAGAGAGAGAGAAAGAGAGGATGACGCGCAATTAAGCCTCGATAAGGATTTATCGTGGCGAATGCGAAGCATGCTTATTTTTTTCCCTTTCTTTTTCTTTTTTTTTTATATATATCGTCTAAGCGGCGAGGATCCGTTGCGAGCCGTGTCGCATTCCACCCGGTTCCTCGTCTGAAATTCTCGGCTGTCTGGATGCCGGAAGCGTAATCCGAGCGGTATACTCGCGAGCGCGCAATTAACGGGAGTTCCTCCTTGAGAGGATACGGAAAGGACGAGATAAAGTATCTGCAATTTTTTCGAAAAGCTCTTTTCCTTTCTCCCTCCGTCTCTCTTATTGGAAAATATTTCTTCCGCTCGCCACGCGCAACCAGCAGCAGCACTGTTCACTGGTGGAAAGAAGTCTCGAACAGGGGATCTGTTCGCTCAAGAAGCCACGAATAAAGTTAGCTCCGATGATTTACTTGTTCGAAACGTAATAATGAATCGCGTGAAAAGCGAATTGGAAATTATTCTTTGGACCATCTCCACTTCACGCTTGTTTTGTTGACGATCGTATAACAGAAGAGAATCTAAAAATTATTTTCATTTAGATCGAAATATTTTCGAAACTATTATTCGTATACAGTTACATCTATAAATTAAATCATTGTTACGAATAATTAGCTTACGCGAAATTACGAGAGAAGAAAAGTACAGATTTTAAATAGAGATCGTGTCGAACACCGTGGTAAAAGGCGACAAAAATTCGCGCGAAAACATTTCCTTCCAAATTCCTTCTGCCGCGAAGTAGACGCCGCTCGCTTACTTACCTACTTACTCAAATAAATCCGACCAACAGATCCAATTCACACGCGACATCGTCTCCACGCTTGACAAATACATCGCGCATTCGTCACGGGGAAAACGCGGAATCGGGTGGCCGCGAGACGAGTTGGAAGGAAAGGGAGGAAGAAGAAAAAGAAAAGGTGGGAGGAGGTAGAGAAAGAAAGCGCCGACGCGTATATCACCTCGTATTCGCCCTCCTGTAACGTAACGTGTTGTTAACGTTTGAATCAATTTTATGAATGAATACATTTATACGTAATTGTAAAGCGTGCGTGAGTTACGATTTGAAATTAGCATAGTCAGCCGGTATTCGCGTGGTGGTGGTGCCGTGTTCTTGGGAGAGGAAAAAAAGGGGGAGGAGGAGGGGCAGGAGGGAAAGAAAGGTGACACTACGTACCGTTACGGTGTTCGCAATTTTTGCCACGGTAACGATAAATTATACCCGGGTGAGCAATGATTAACAGACGGTTGTGATGGCAGGATATAAAATATGTCACGATATGAAGAATGGTTTAATTCACTGTAACTTACGGTTCCCCGGTTCCCTATCGTATTCAAATCGGCCGATTTATTTCGTTTCGACCGACAATGGATTTCGACCCTCTTTGAATTCGCGCTGCCGACGATATCGGCGCGCTCCAGTCTCTTCGAGACTTGTACACCTATACCGATTCGAAACGATTACCATTCTAAATTACTCGTTTTTCTATTTGATTCACCTTCTCCTCTCCTATCGGGAGGAAAGGAAGCGAATTTTGAATTTTCGCGAAAAAAGGGAACGGAAGAAGAGTGGAAACGAGCTCGATCTTTTTAATACTCCAAGAAAGAAACTCTTCTTTTTTTCTTTTAATACCAAACGAGTCCTAGTCCGTGGAACAACAAGTGGAGCGATTATTACGCTTGTCAACGAACTCGCACTTCGTAACCAACCGATAAACACGCTCCCCTCCAATGAGAAAACGAGCACCGGTTCATTAATTATCCAATCGAGTCTCTTCCCGTTTTCTTTCACCTCGATCGGCCGAGACCACCTGCGATAACTTCATAAAATCCATCGTGTATCACTGCGTTCGATTAACGAGAGAGAGAGGGGGGATCCGTTGCTTTGTATCCTCGCACAGAGAGGAATGGCGGCGACTGGTCGGCCACGTGCGCGTCGTCCAACAGGTGGTCTTCTATTATTTCCACGCTGCTATTCGTAAATCGAGCCGAGGATCGATATTTTTCTTCCTTAGATTTACGTATCGGGTGGAAAATTGAATTATCTGGCCAAATATTTAATTTTTTGGATCCTTTCGAATAAAGATATTTAAAAATCGAAAGAATACGTATCGTCGTCCGGAATCTAAATATCTGTAATTCCGTAATTGCGTTTTACGCAACGGTTCATTGTGTGTAGGTATGTTTACGAGCCGTTTGCGAAATCTAACGAACCGGCGGAATTTATGAAATCGGGGAATTTTATGTCACACATTTACGCGTGACACACTATTTTTAATGAAAGCGTTAAAACGATCTTTTCGATAGTCCACTTTCTCTCTTGAATCGAAATTTTAAACTCCGATTATTGGCCGATCCGTGTTACGATCTGGTTTTCTGCCGGATATATGATATCGGATATCAGCCATCGTTGAACTTTGGGTTTTCCTTTATGGGCCGTTTAAAAATTATTACGCAGCAATAAACGTTGATTTCCTTTCGTTTTATATAACTTTATTACCGCGAATTTTTATCGAATCCAGTCGGAATGCTTGTAGCGCGAATGCTTCAAATTAATTATTCCGAGATAATCGTAATAGTAATAATGGTAATTATTATCATCGTTATTTCTTCGTATAATACCTCTGAAATTCGAGGATTTTTATCAGATTCGCTTTCACAAGCGTGGACCTTTTTTTTTTTTTCTTTTCATTCCACCTGTCTTTAGTTTGCCCACGATAAACACGCTTTTCTACGTAAGTCGATTAACGCTAACTAGCACCGTGTTTCGACACGCGTAAATTCGAACGAAGCCTCCTTGCTACCTCGTTTATACTTTCATCGACGGAATTTCTCACGAGTGAAATTTTCGGATCTTGTTCAACGTTTATTTAAAAATAAAAGATGGAAAAGGGAGAAAGATGCAAGAAAAATTCCATCTTTCCACCGATTTAAACCGATTCCCAGAGAAAAACTTTACTCCTCGCCATTCGAATTATCGAAATCGGAAACGTATATCTCGACTACCGATTCTCTTCAGGTTGAAAAGTCGAAGGTTTATCGGCTGCTGCGCCCATTCCGCCACCATCTTCGTAATTACCTTTTCTCCTCGACGCGCTGCTCTCCTACGATACAATAGCATTGCGATACCACTTTTGCTAAATGCAACGATTTATAACGTACGATTTAGAGTGGCGTTTATGTGCCCACATGTTACTCCCATGCGAACCATTTATCCCGAGTTTCATGAATCGTCACCTAGACGAGGACGACGTTCGAATCGTGCACCGCATCTTTCATCTGCCTACGTGCCCGTCTATTCATATAGGTTAAAGCCCTCGCGCGTTACGTGAGCAAACACTTGTTATAATAATGCAATAAAGGAAAAAAATAAGAGAGAGAGAGAGAGAGAGAGAGAAATCCACGTTTATATTATGCCGCACACCTCTATGGCTTCGATGGCTTTAACGGCTCGATGATTCATTGAGATCCATTAATGCTTGGAAGAAGTGTTTTTGTTTCGTCTTTACCTTTTGCACATGGCGAATCGATTACACGCTTTTGGTCAGTTGATTTTTTTTTTTTTTCGTTACGAAAATATTCTATTCTTAAATTCAAATCAACTTCCATTTATTTTCAATGAAATAAATTTTGTAATTTTTTGATTCTGATTGATAGACAAAAATAAAGAAATACACTCGAGAAAGATAGCAATCAATTTCGAGCAATGGTTATTCCTTTTTATCAAAATTATCGAATGGCTTTCAACAAAGTTCGAAGAAGCGTTAAGAAAATGTTACAGTTGTTGTTGCTGCTGACTCGTTTTCTAGCTTCCGGGTGCATATCTCCTTTACTAGCAACTTAATACCTACCACGTTTTGCTAGCGATGCAGCTAGCTTCCTCAGAGGTCGAATGACACACCGATATTCCGTGTCTGGTGAACCGTGCTCGCGTCCCTCTATCTCTCTATACCATCGAACAGAGACAAACTGTACCTATTCTTAATTCGATTAATTCGTAATTGAAACGAGAATTCTTTACACAATCGACAACCACGCCGCCCTCTCCTTACCATCGTTGCAGGTTTATCTGTCGAACCTATCGCCGTTCCAACTTTCGCGAGCGTGAAATAATTTAATTGAAAAAGAGAATTCTTAATTGGATTAGATTCGAATTTTTCCCCCTTTTTTCTCCAGCCGGCTACGAATCTTACACGAGTCGAATTATACGACGAGTTGCACAACCCGCGACTCGGGCACGAAAACGTTCAGAAACCGCACACCCACATCTTCCAAAACCGGATCGATAAACTAAGAGAGACGCAGCGTAAATTTCACGAATTTACTACTGAATGAAACGTTGGCTGGCAAAGAGCAATCGGTGGAACACGTACGCGATAGCGATAGTTTCACTTTTATATAAAGCCGTACACGGGATTCGAGTTTTCTCTCTCTCTCTCTCCCTTTACATTAGGGATCAAAGGTCAGCCACGGCGTTAATTAGCAGCCGAGTGAAAGCGTTAACTTGGAATTACACGAGTCCACTCGGCCATGGCGATTATCTTTCTTTTTATTATACACCTCGCAGGATAAACTTTGATTTCGGCGGGAGAAATATAATCGATCGATTGAATGTGTTTTCGTCGAGATCGAATTGAAGCCGGGAGTCAAAGATTCGAAGACGCGGAAAAGATAATAATAAGAAAAATAGATTAGCTTCTTCTCGCAATTTTACAATCGATTATTCTATGCGCCACGTTAAAATCTTCTTCGAACCGATCGAAGCAGCGACGAAACAGCGTATACAGTCGATTTCCAGCTACCTAATAAATATCAACTGGCCCCACGGTAAACATCGCGAGTCCCACGACCACGCCTCTCAGTCTATTCTGTTTCGCCGTGCGGCAGTCAATGAGCATAAATCGAAAGAGATTTTTCCGGGATCCGAACCTGTTCCTTCCTCTCCCTCGAGTAAGCTCTCCTCTTTCTCCGTTACGAATGACCCTTAAATATCGGGGTTCGAACCAACCCCGTTTCGATCTCTCCTCGCGCACTTCTCAGGAACGTTCAATCGAAAAAGAAGAAGAAACGATCTCAAAATTTCTCGATGAAGCGTACGATTGAAATTTAATTCCTGAAACTTTTTCAGCCTCGATAGTTTCACAGAATGTTTTTCTCTCTGGAAGAAAACGCACGAAATTTTCTCGATAAAATACATTATTGAAATTAAAAATAACACGCAAACCGATTCGAAGAAAGCACGTGACCGATCCCAAAATTTCTCAATAAAATACACCATTGAAATTTAATTCCAATATTTGTTTCTCGAGGAGTCGAATTTTATCTAGTCTTTTTCGAATTCTCTCTCGAAGAAAAGGTACGAAATTAAAAATCGTGTAACACGGAGTGGACCATTCCAAAATTGCCTTTAAGATCGATACTCTCTTTTCCAAAATCCATTCGATCTCTTTCTTAAACAAACAATGTCCCTTTCTTAAAATATATTACGATTCGAAGAAAGCGAGCAATCTCAAATTTTGACTTTCGTTTCTCCAAAAGACGAAGAAACTAAAGATCAAAAACTGGCAAGATCGATACTTTTTTCCCGAAATTCGAATCTGTCTATCATTACAAATGATCCATACGAACGAACGACTCTTGGAAACCGACTGAATTACCGATCGATTCGAAGAAAGCACGTGGCCGATCCCAAAATTTGCGGACAAAATATATCATTAAAATTGAAGGCGGTGCCCCGAAAACTGGCTTTTGTTCATCCCCGCGAGTGGCGCACGAGCCAAGAATGAGGAACTGGGAGAGCGACGCACTCCGGTAGATCGAAGAAAGAAAAGCAAAAGGCGATTTTATGGTATATTCATGGTGGCACAGGTGGCCTGGCTACGTGACGATGAGTATCTGACGGCGCGCATAATGGACAGGGCCGCGTGGGCACGGTTAGTTTTATAGAGCCCACACGTCCGGAATACAAAATTCTCGCGGTGCACTTCCGCGATGAGATCACCCGCCCTCTTCTTCAACCGTGGCGGGCGTGTTTGGCAATTCGACGTCGCTTGGGGAGGGCTTGGGTCGTGATACACGACTTTGGCGGCCAAGAAGGAGAAGATCTGGTGGCGAGGAAGCAGGAAAAGGGTGACTAGCCATCGTTTACCGTCTCCTCGCGATCGTGGTTATTCGTTATTACATGGAATTGAATTGAAAGAGAAATGGAAATACTTGCGTTCGAGTCGATCAATTGGATCAGAATGGGACGATCCTGTTGTAAATTCGTAAAGTTGCACGATCAAAGTTTAATATCGAGGTCTAGAAGCAAGGTTTCGAGAGAGATTTATGAAACTTGGAAACTTTCTATCTCGTACGATACATACACGATGTATGGTATATGAGAAGGGATGGGCGAAGCGCAGGTGCATCGATATCACTGTAGATAGGAGACAGAGTGTACGTTTAACAAGATGGAATTAATTTTTATATGGTATATAAATAACAGTCGTAACAAAGTTGGATACCTCGATTTCATTAATAAGAAGGCGGTGCTAAGGGGTACGGTTTCCGTGCTCGATCTTCCGGTACGCAAACTTGTACCGGGAATGTATAAATTACTTTCCAAATTGTTTTCCTTTATTTTATTGTATATATCATTTTCTCGATATAGAATAAGTGTAGCCAATTGTCAGCAATAAATACTGGAGGAAGGAATATTTCGAAACTTTGGTTGATTATGTAGACAGATGTGTGTAAATTTACAAGAGGGACTTATTATCTTTATTATCCTCTCGCGAGAAATCGAGGGTATAAAATATAAAAACGAGTCCCTCAATTTCGAATTAGTTCTAGCGGAGATGATCGGCGCGGGCGACACACCTCGATTAAATCTCGCCAAAGACGAAGCCCACGCCTCGCGACACACACACGCGCACACGAGAAGGGATCGAGAAATTAGCGTTGATTCGTGTAATTAGAGTTCATCCGAGTAATTATATAGCCTCACGTCCAATCGAGAATCCTGTGCCGCTAGCGTCATTAATAAATTTATTGATAAATACGTCAGGCCAACTGACTCCCTTCCTTCTTTTTCTCTCTCCTCTCGCCCCCCTCCGTCTATCAATATCCTTCCAGCTGATAATGCGAGTAATTACGCCCGCTCATTCGCCTCGTGTGTTATTAACGTGTATTTACATGTTTGCATAAATTCCGATCCTTTTCGAAATGGAACTTTATCAGTTGCGTTCCGGGACAAGATTTTTCTCCGACTAATGCGGCTGAGTTTTCGTGGAAGGTGAGTTTTACCGGCCGATTGGAAACTTGATTTTCGTGGAATGAATAAATTTCATTTTTTCTCCTCCTCCTCCTCCGAAGATCCTCGTTATCTTTCGATAAAATTTCTTCACGCGCGTGGCTTTTCGCGGAGGCTGAGTTTCGTTCGTTATTGATAGCGATATGGGAATGAAAGAGGACGCGATTGAAGTTGATTTTCGTGGAACGAGTAAATTTCATGGAAAGAGAATCGAGTAAGAATTTTTCTGCTCCTTCAAAGAGGATTTAACTTCGTTATGTTTCGATAAGATTTCTATACGAGTGAGTTTCGTTCATACTTTGATGGTCACACACGAAGAAGTGAAAAAAGACGCGATTGATTTTCATGGAAAGAAAATTAAGTAAGAATTTTTCTGTTCCACGAAACGAGATTTAATTTCGTTATGTTTCAATAAGGATTTCTATGCGACTAATGTGCGTTTCCTCCATCTTTGATCAAGTGAAACAAGATGCGATTAAAGTTGATTTTCGTGGAATAAATAAATTTTATGGAGAGAGAATTAAGCAACAATTTTTCTTCAAAGAAGATTACCTTTCGATAAAATTTCTATGCGATTTTCGTGGAGGCTGAGTTTCGTCCATTTTTTGGTAACTTTGGCGAAAAGGGAATGAAAGAGAAAACTAAGCAAAGAGTCCTATTATTCCTCGAGAGAAGACTTGGAGGGTCTGGCGAGGCAAAATTCGTGGATCGAGCAATAAATCAGTAATGACCGTGTCGGAATCGCGAGAAGCATTTGGTAAAATCGGAGTAGGATCCGAGCCTCCGTTAGGACGGCGCTCGTGGCGATGAAACTATCGAGAGAATCGATCCCCAGTTTCTCTAAACACCACGTCGATCCTCCCTTTCGTTAACGAGCCGTCGACGATCCCTCGTCCACCTATATTAACCGCGCCCTGCTTTCTCATCATCCGCCACTAAAAACACGAATTTCGACCCATTATGAAACGTCTGGCACTCCCAGTGAGCCAACCACCGTCACGCGATTTCTTTTTAACCGATCGATCAGCCAATCGACGAATCGAGAAAAAATATTAAAATACAAAGTGTATCGATCGAGCGAATTTTTCAATGAAATACGAAATGTATAACCGCTGATCCGAGATACAACCTAACGACATCGATAATAAGTAAAATATTGAGACAAGAAAAAGAAATTTTCGTAAAATTTTCCCCACAAACGTAGGCCGACAAGAGCACGTCATCGATCATCCCGACGACACGTGTTTGCGCATGGAACACGAGTCGAGGCACGCGACGACAGATCAGTTTCCCTGGGCGAAGAATTCGATCTCGTTCGAATTCGATCCACCTTCCGGGGGCTTATTGACGGAACGAAGCACGCGGGAAAATGACTTAATACGAGCATACGAGGGAGTTGGGGAGGAGAGATGGCCCCTGGCGATCGGCCGGACCACCCAGCAGGTGATTGCCGTGGAGAGGATCTATCCGTGCACCGCTCTGCCTTCCACGCTGCTTTAATAGTGCCCCGCATTCCTAGATCCTCCTCTAAGCCAGACGGAAAACTCTTTGGTTGGATCTTGCCTCCAGCCATCGAGACTCGTTCGTGTCTCGTCGATATTTTCTTCTTCTTCTTCTTCTTCTCTTCCTTCTTCTTTCTTTTCTTTTCTTTCCTTCTTTTGTTCGCCTGTCGATTCGCTCTTTTTAGATCATGTTTCATAATTATTCGTCGTTTCACGTTCGCACGAAGGGAGAAAGATTTGAGATAGACTTTTTTTTAGATGTAGTATAGAACGATGGAATAGATGTTTATAGATCGTTGGTTTTCTCTCCTTTTCGTAAATAAAATTTATTACATGTAAGAAAGTTCGCTTTAGAAATGGTTTCCAGTCGAAACTCGTAATTTACGGCTTTACGGTACTCTGTAATTACAGTTTCAATTACACTTGATAAATTGGTGATATGAATTAACGTAAAATCCTAAAATCCTTATAGATTATAGACGATTGCTCGAGTACTTTCGACCTGAAATAACAAAACTCGTATTAGCATCGACAGGTCTCTATATTTAAATGAGGATCGAGACGAGGAAATTTGCCTCGTAAACGAGATCTACTACAATGGCTTTATCGTTACGTAGCATCTTTTGTTACCATCTATTCGAACGTATCCACGCGAACGTATCGATCGAGATATTTGTTTTTAAAATGTATCAACATTGTAATTAGATGGAAGGAGATCAGATAAGCCGCCTCCTCCCCGAATCGCTTTCGCCAAATGAAATGTAAATTCCTTCCGCGGAAAGATCGGCCATCGGCGGCGCGAATGAAATGCAAATTTCGATTCGATACAGATGAGAAATCCGATACCAAGGCCGTTCCTTGCCTCCTCATCAGCTGACACCGATCTCGACCGCAAAGCCGCACTTTTTTCGCAACGCTTCGTCGATGCCATCTACCGGCTCCTCTCGAAGGATTAACCTCGATGGAAAAATTCATGGACGTTGTATATATATACTCTTGCTTGTGTATACGTACGTTCGTGAGACACGTGTTTAGAAAGATCTAGAGGGCAAAGTTTGTAAACTAAAATATCGGTTTTATTTACGAACACATCGAGGACGTATTTTCTGTGCGCTTGACGATCACGGGAATTCTTGGGTTTTCATTGTTGTCGGTAAACGGTATTCGTATGAAGACATATCTAGTCATAAAGCTCGCAATAAAACTATTGGTTTGGCGATGCGTTAAGTTACAAGTGAATTGCGGAAGTTTATGCAATTATGGAAAATGTGGAAAAAAATTCACAGAATATTTTACGATACGCTAAATACATAAATACTTTTAAATACGATGCGTATTATGACATTTAAAGGATGAATAGATCTTTATTTCAATTCAACTTTTCTAATTATGTTCTTGGAAATATTAATTTGTACAAATATCCGGAGTGTAGTTGTATTAAAAGATATATATTACGATATTTAATAGAGGAACAGATTCTATTTCAATTCCACTTTTCTAATTATGTTCGTGGAATTATTAATGTATATAATGCTGTGTAGTTACAAGCAATTGAAGTTTGCGTTAAGCGAAGCGAAACGCAAATAGAACGAGATTGCTCTGTTGCACTGCCGTTTCCCGTCTCGCTTCATCTAAAATGCTCACAATTTAATAAATAAACCTGAAATATTTTTGTGTACCATCTTTTGTGTTTGTTTCGTCTCTATAATTGACTCTCCAAAGATGTTTCATAAATACATATATATATTCAGTGCACGAATATCGTTCCGTATTCTAATTTCTATTTATATTGTTGGCACAAGGAAATACGTAGTATTACATTCGTATCAAAAACGTGAGAGAATTTGCAATTGATATTTGTTATACGTTTCTACGCAATTTTTTATTTAAAATTTACCGGACTTATTAAAACGTATTATTGATCATTCGTTTTAGCAAGCGGTATTCAATTATCCGAATAAAAGAACGTTATGTCGGAGACGCATAGTAGTAACAACGAAGCAACGATCATGCGTACATTCTATTCAATTTTATGTCTAATTTATCGTCACTTTGACGTTGAATATAATGTTCATTTTATTGCCCGGAGAAAGTGCAGCGTAAGTAAAAATTTTCCAACAATTCACCATAAACTTTATCATTCGTTCGTTGTGTAATCCATGCCTCATTGTGAAAGAAACGAGAACGATTGTGCCGGAGTTTAAATTATTTGAAAAATATTTTGTTTGAATATCCATGCATAAATTAAACCTCGATTATTCGACATACGATGAATACGTGCCGTGTATTAACATTCAACGAAACCATTCACGATTTTCGCGAACCAATTACCATTACCAACTCTTAAACAACTTAAAGAAGCGTGGTGGTATCGCCGACGGGAAAATTCCACGCGACATTTTTCCACTTAATGACGCGTCGTAAAATCTAAGCGGTTTCGATCGTATTATTTTTGCGGGAAAACGCGCATTCGAGATCGATCCACGGGCTTGGAAAGTCTTAACGATACCTCAAATCAATCGATCGAGTCAACCTTACTTCTCATCTCCATCTCCAGGAAATCGATGATGAGATGAGAAGAACTGAATGATATATCTCGACGAATTGATACAAATTGAAATTGCGCGCTTTATTTAAGAGGGAGAGAGAGAGAAGAAAATTTGAATTTTGAAAATAGAACAAACATATAACGACCAATTAATAAATTCTACTCGAGAATATTTGAAGCGTTCAAGTATCGAGAGATCGTACGTATGTAAATTTCTGTTGACAAAATTTGTTGATTTAACATTTAATATCTCTGCTCACCGTTCTCCTTCTTTTTCTCCTCGATCACTCGTTACCGGTACTAGAGTTGCGATAATGATAGGTATCGGATCGTAATAAAGACAGGGTTGGGGCGCGCAGGACGTTACGCTGATTTAATGACCCGTTCCTCGAGTTGTCGTTGGCCATGGGGTCAATTAACAGGCATATTTTTCATGCGACGCGCTCGTTGCCCGGAAGCTGCAACGCCACACGCGATTTCGATCATCAGGATGCGCGCGCGCGCGTGTATTCTTCCCGATAAGAACGAGTTTCTTTTTTAATTCGAATTTGTTAATTTATTAGACGAAAATTATTTTCTTTTTTTTTTATTTTTCGTACGACGAAGAAACAATTGTACGCGGTTTTTTACGAGATTTCGATGAGAATGGATAAGAACAAATTAATTTAGTTTAATTTGCGAACAAGTAAGTTTCTTCCTTCTTCTCATACGAATATTTCAATTTATAATATTTATTTTTTATAAATATTTTATTATTCTAAAGAATTTATCGATTAGGCTTGAAAGAGGGGGGCTTGTTCTTCTTTTGATATCTCGGTTATTTTTCACGCTATAGATAAAAGTTGAGACGTAAAACATTCTGTCCAAACTAAATGAATAATTCTACGCGACAAAGTGCAATTAACATTCATTCCCGTGAAGAGAAAGAAAAAGGAAAAAAAAATTCACGTCACTGCTCGAATCACTCGGCCAAATGCACGCGCAATCGAGTGCATACGAATCTAATCGTTATCCACGTGTGTGGACGCGCGGTATCTGCGTGGACTTCTTCATTAACGCGAGAGGGATTCTTTATCGGCGTGGTTCGTCGAGTTTTAGCGATTCGCACGACTATTAGCATCTCGTTTCCTCCTTTCCTTCTAAATCAATTAATCGTTTCGAGCATAAATAATTTATTTCCAGTAAATTGTGGCCTCCATCCTCCATCTTGCTAAGTAAGTAAGTTATATGATGAAAACGTGGTTTTATTTGAATAGAATTTGAACGAGAGGAATATTTTTTCGCGATTAAAGATTATTAATCAAGATTTCGAATTTTTTTCGATGAAAAAATTTCATAAATATATAAATTGAAATATTTTAAAAATTGTAATTATGTAAAATGATTATGTTATGATTATTAATTGTGATAATAAATATTTTAATGTAAATATTTTAAATAATTGGAAATATTGATTTATTTCGCTCAACAATTGTTGTCCAAGTTATTTCGGCGTAATAATAGTCGATAAAATTAGAAATTAGTGATCTGTTTGACACAAACTTCAGAATTGTTAACTTGTTGACAAATGGAAAAGAGAGTGGGAAAAATCAGTTCAACAACTATAAACGTTCTTTAAAAAATATCTTTAAAAAATAGCTACTTTTACATTTCTCTTCATAGTCATCTTCGTTTGCAAGGAACAATTTCTAGAATTTTCTGATCATCTAATTCATTACACATTGCAATGCGTAAATACAAAGTGTGAAAAGGTCAACGTTTTGATAAGTGGAAAAATGAAATTGAAGATTGATAAAAGAAATTGAAGAGGTGATAAAACGTTGAAAACAAAATAAGTACAGCATTCACGATTTTTGAAACAAATATAGATTTATTAATTATTTTAATATTTTTTCTTGTTACAATATAATTGGAAAGAGCAATCTCAAGTGAAGAATTTAGAAATAATAAAAGAGCAATTCGTTTCCTACTACTAAAGGATTTTTACCACTCGATGATTCAAGAGCAAGAAAAAGAGTAGAAAGATTCTTCTAGAAGAATCGCTCGACGGATTGCAATATGTAGGACTGGAATCAAATTACAAAAAATCTAAGATAGAAAAAGTAATTCGTTCAATTTTATTTTTCTGAAACCGTGAAATTTATAATTGCACATATTGTGAAAAAAGTCATCAAATAGCTCTTAATATCAAATAAATAATTATTAATCAATTTTAGTTATTTTTATTTTTATTTAATTTATAGTTAGTTTGATTTTTTTATTTTATATCTCATTATTTTTAAATATATTATAAAATTTTATAATAATATAAGTAATGTGTGTAAATATTTTTTCCCCCATTCCTAATAGAAATTTCACTGAAAAATTATAGATAGAAAATAAATATTATTTAGAAAATGATCATTTTTTTAAAAATTTGGATATAGAATTTTGAACAAATATATGTTATTTTGTATAAATGAATAAACCTGATATATTTACATATTAAAATATTAACAGATTAATGCAACATTGATATCCAATTAAAAAATAAAATTTCTTATGTACATTAATAATCTTGAATAATTAAATGAAAAAAGGTAAAATTAAAAATACTTAATATGATTTCATGCAAACGTAAATAAGTAGATAAGATCTTCTAATGTCAGACAGCATCTGGACAGCATCTCTAACAATTGAAATGTTACCAATGTTCTTATTTGTGTGTATTATAAAACAGATAAAATAAACACTGATTCTTTTTCGATGCGATTCCAATCGCATTTACATAGCTATATCGATTAATTATCCTTGTTGAAAAGTCGTACATCGTATAAAATTACTATACTCTACTAATTTTAATCAAAATAAATGTTACCAATGTTCTTATTTGTGTATATTATAAAACAGATAAAATAAACACTGATTTTCTTTCGATACGTTCCGATCGCATTTGCATAAATCGATTAATTACGCTTGCTGAATATACATCGTATAAAATGTATCTACCAATTTTAACCGAAAGATGGATTGTATTTTATACGCTATTTTGCATATATTAGTTTTCATAAAAAAATTTTGTAACACTGTCCCCTGATTTCAGTGAAAAAATTATGCTCTATATTATAGTACAAATTCCAATTTTGTACGTGGTTACATTAATATTGAGATCGTCAACATATTTTTAAAGTTTACGGAATTCTTCGCTATTTTAATATCTAATTTATTTCATTGGAAAAAACAAGGGATCAACAAGAAACATCTATAATAATATTTCAATATACCTTTCTAAAAAGATAAATGAAGAGAGATTACAGCTACTAGTAAACATTTATAAAAATATTCTAAAGTTGTTATCGAATGCTAAGAAGAAGCAAACAGAATTAACGACAAGAAGATTCGAGAAAAGTAACATTCTTAAAATTACTTAAAATTCGCATATATATGATAATTGAAGATAAAGAAAATAAACAAAAATTAAAAAAAAAAAACATAGGAAATAAGTTTAACAGAATTAGAATATTAAAAAAGAAAAACAAGAAGATTGTCTATTTAGAAAACAACGAAGGATTAGATTTAACTTGTAATAAGAATATAAAAAGTATTATGATATTCTTGAATGTTCCAACCATTATGCGATCCTAATAAATTATATTAAAATAATAAATTTTATACCAAAGTTTCACGTTGAAATAACTATTATAATAATTTTGATTATTTTGTTTCATTTTAATAAAAAAATATTCTAATATTGTTAACTTATAAACAAAGTAAAAATAAAAAGAATAAAATATTATATTTTTCTTATTATTCATGAGGAAAAGCTTAAGAGAAGTTGAAGAAAGGAGAAGAACTATCTAGAAAAATCTTGAACTTGCAAATATGTGTAACAGGTGCAAAGTGATGTCTGGTTTTTACTTTTATTGCTAGAGATTAAATTTGCACGCATATTATGGGTTTTGACCATAACGATAAATTGAACATGTGCTATTCAAAGTCGATCGCTGAGGATTAATAATGACAAAATGTTTACTGATGAATGGAAAGTATCACCTGATTTTTACTTTTATTGTTAGAGTTTAAATTTGCACGCATATTATGGTTTTGACCGGTAAGTTGAGGATTAATAATAACAAAATGTTGATTGATGAATGCAAAGTATCACCTGATTTTTATTTTTATTGTTAGAGTTTGCACGCATATTATGAATTTTGACCATAACGGTAAGTTGTCACGTGCAAATTCAAAGATAATAATTATGTGAAAATATTTATTCACTAAATCTGGTAAGTAAGTCATACATTTTCTCAGTTTTGACAAAACCTTGATTTATTGACCGCACAGGTGTATCACGCTTCTTCCTTCTTCCTTGTTTTGACGAAAAGTTGTTATTATGTTGAATAAATATATATACTTATAATGTATTTTTCTTTTTTCTTTTTGATTTCTTTGATTTTTCTCCTTCTTTTATTTTTTTTCTCCTTTCCTCCTTGTTTTCGTTGTTTCTTTTTTTTTTCATTTTCATTTCGATTAATATTTTCATGGAAAGTAACGAAAAGAAAATTATATAAATCTGTTCTTTCATCCTTGCAACTCATTTCTAAATTTTGATTGTTTTAAAATTTATCAATTTATCAACAATGGCAACAATTGGAATTTATAAAAGAAATTTTTGGTAAACTGGTAGCAAATGAATTCATCTTCTTTAGAATCTTCTGTAGCGTTTTATTTCTTTACGAATTTTATGTTACATTACTTATTAGTATTTCAAATTGTATTTCAGCTAGAAAGTGAAGATCTAAAAGTGATCTTCAAATATTTCTGCAAGTCACTTAAGAATAAATACAAATATATCACTTAATGTATCAATATAATTTAATATATAATTTTATAAATAAAATATCTTTAGTTTGTAAAAAGTGAACGGTATATATTTTTTTACTTTGTTCGTACGAACTTTTTAATAAAAAATTAATTATAAAGTTTGAAGAAGTTTCATTACGAAAAATTTGAGATATTTATATTAATTCTTTCAGGATTTGTTTAAATAGTAAGAAATTTCAGGGAGAATGAAGCATGTGCAATTTCCCCTATTAAAAATAATAATATATAAGAGAAAAGGAATTGATCTAACTGTTTGTCTTTAATTTTGATATTGACAGCATTTATCAGTATTCTCTTTAAAAAGAAATATCTCAGTCTTGAATTCTATCAGTTGTTATACATTTACTTTTCGTCCCAAATGACTCAACATGATTCACAATGTTGCATCATCGTATTTATCTGTGAAGGTTTTAATAATAACACAATTTTTTAGGTTTTAATTAACAAAAATATTTTATTCAATTGAAAAAATTTAACTATAAAAGTATCAATATTACGTATAAGTTTATTCATATTTATATATGTACATAAAAAAAGATATATTACCTGATTTTTAATAAATATTATTATTATTATTACAATTATTATACTATTACAAAGTTCCTTATTTATTACATATCACAATATTTCTTATGAAATGTCTTTCAAAATAAATTAATATAATATTTTACAATTTTAAAATTATATGTACAATTAAATACAAAAACATAATATATAAAAAATTAAATACATTGAATACAAAAAACATATAAAAATAAAAATATAAAATATAAAATATAAAAATAAAATTTAAAAATACAATATAATATAATATAATGTACAATATAATATACAATATAATATATATAAATATACAATAATATATAATAAAAATGTACAATAAAAATATACAATAAAAATATACAATAATATAGAATAATATACAATAATATACAATGATATACAATAATATACAATGATATACAATGATATACAATAATATACAATGATATACAATAATATACAATAAAATATACAATATAATATCTATACAATTTGTACATTAACAATTATGCATTATGATTTATAAAAAGATATAAAATTTCTTTTCATTATGTCCTAAAGTCTTCTATAACAGTCTTCATTGAATTTTTGTTCTATTTAAAATTAATAAAAAATTTCCTGAGCAATTGCAAATCTTTCTATAATACATGCTTTTATAAATATATATAAAAATTTTTTTTAATATAAAATATATATATATATATGTATACAATAATAAATATCTTTAAATATCTATAGGTCATTATAAAGCTATTGATAATATCATAATACAACCCTGAGAATTATCTTTTCAGATATATCAAATTTCTCAATGTAATACAAATATAATAATATAATATATCTGTAATGATGAATCTAATTATGTTTCGATTGAATCAGTGGAAAAAAAAAAAATTCCAGACACTCCTAGATGAATCTAATTATGTTTCGATTGAATCAGTGGAAAAAAAAAAAAAAAATTGCAGACACTCCTAGATGAATCTAATTATGTTTCGATTGAATCAGGGGAAAAAAAAAAAAATTGCAGACACTCCTAGATGAATCTAATTATGTTTCGATTGAATCAGTGAAAAAAAATTTTGTATAATTAAAATTATCAAAAAAAAAAAAAAATTAGACATCCCTAGATGAATCTAATTATGTTTCGATTGAATCAGTGGAAAAAAAAAAAAAAAATTGCAGACACCCCTAGATGAATCTAGTTATGTTTCGATTGAATCAGTGGAAAAAAAAAAAAAATTATGGACACCCTTAAATGAATCTAATTCTGTTTTGATTAAATTAATGGAAACAAATTTTATAATTAAAATTATCAAAAAAAAAAAAAAAAAAAAAAAAAAATTATTAAATGAATTACTAAATAAATCTAATTCTATTTCGATCAATGAAAACAAATTTTGTATAATCAAAATTATCAAAAAAAAAAAAAAAAAAAAAAAAAAAAAAATTTATATTGCCAAATATCACTGATTACATTTTCATTCTGATTGCAAACTCTCAGTAGGACTATTTTTTTCAACAAGAATTTTGAAACTTGAAAATTTGTAATTGGTAACTGTTAACTGGTAACTGTTAACTGGTAACTGAATAATTTTCAACGATGATCCATTATAACTTCTCGAGGATCGTAGAAATGGTAATATTTGTAATGCCTTCGAAGATCGCTAACGTTGAAGCATCGTCTTCCACAGCATTGGCACTGGAGTAGTTGCTTCACATGCTTCACGTGATGTTTGCGGCATGCTTTTTTGTTGTAAAACTGTTTGTTGCAATATATGCATTTAAATATTTTCGGTACTAAGAAATTGTGTTGGTCCTCTGGAGTTTGCGTATTATCCCCTGTTCCGTCCTCAGTTCCTGGTTCCCGTATATAAGTTTGTTGAGAGCTGCTAGCTTCATTTCGACTGTTTGTCCCAAGTGTCGCAATTGAGATATGATCAAAGAGATCGATGTTAATGTAACCCGCTTCTAAGATCATGTTCTCTAATTGTGACAACATTGGGACATCGTCGAAAGCTGCTAAGAGCTGTAATAAAAATTTTCTGTTATATATAAATGCTAATTTGGAATATTATTATTAATCATTCTATAATAATTAACAATCATTGAAATTTTAATTAATATAATAAAATCGAATAAATACCTCTAGATCGATGTCTCCAATGTTGTCCTTCATGATCTCTTACTCCCCTTTCATCTTAGTAGATGAAGATGTAAAAATGATGTAGAAATCAGATTTTAAAAATAAGTTTAACATGACTGCGATTTGCACTTTCTTCTACGACAAGTGAACACTCGAATGACAAATTTTGAGAGTCGTCTAATTTATAACTATGGCCGACCATCTTGACCACCCCTATTTTCGGTGGTAGGGATATCTCATTATACCTGACGAACTCGAAAAATGACTTCCGATTGGGTATTCCGTTTTAGGGGAAAGGGAAACCCAAAACTATTGGCCATTTGTATAAATTAGCTGATTGGTTAAACATCTCCTTCCGGAAGTCTTTTCACCCTGTACATTATAAATTTTTACCTGCTAATTTATATTAGAAGTTACAAAGTCATATTGGGAACACGTGCAAAAATACGTATTGTACATACAAATACAAATATTAATATAATATCGAATGCAACATTAATTAATTACAACGTTGCATAGAATGCAAGAAATTGGTTGAAAACTTAATTTGAGTATGAAAAAAAAATATAATAAATGGAATAAACTTTTTCTTTTTTTTTTCTGACAATCGTATCTGAAAATATGATTCGTTCTTCTCGATAATCACATTTGATTTAATAATATGCTTCGATAATCGAGCATATATACATATATTGCAAGATATGAAACAGGACTACACGTGTTAATCTATGCGGAAATGATAAGAAGTAGTTAGCTTCGATGATTTCAACATTGCATCGATGCACGGCAATCGTAACATCTATCGTGAGATAAGATTTTTGTTATTTAAAAACGATCTTATTTATTAAAACGATCTTGAAAATACGCCGCGACAAAAAAATAGAGCGAAATGAAATTTGAAATTCTCTATCTGGAAAAAAATTATTAACTTCTTCCACACCGTACGATTTATTATATTATCCAATATCGATATCATTGAAAATGATATTCAATCATAGAGTTATCGTTCCACCCTGTATTTCCCCTCAAATTTTCTAAACTCAATATTCTCAAGCATCAAAAGCAAGAAATATTAATCCGCTATTACTCATTTTTTTCTATTCAATTATTTTTATTCGTATCTCGCTTCGAAGTGTATCCATACATTTTGCATTAATATCATCCATTTTGAATTCATCTTCACCCGAATTAATTGATATCAGCCGCAAGACGAGCCGCGCTTGTGCTCTTAATTCCTCGACTTGAACCGCGTTTTTTTCGCCCTTAAATCTCAATCGTTTGGATCGAATCGGCGCAAGTTCGATCGGTATTGTCTTTTATCGAGGCAACGTGCGGTATCTCGCCAAGTCGGAGGAGAAATAGGTCGTGGTATTAGACTCTAGAGCAAGTGGGTGGTGGCCGAGTAATCTTGTTCTCATACATAAAACATATATACAGAACGGCATTACGCCCGATCTTCTTATCGTCGAACGCGATTCGCGGCCATTTCTTTCTATTCTATTATCCATAAATTCGAAGAGTTCCTATTACTTGGTGCATCGTAGCGCGACGTATCAAAGGAGTAAAATCATATTTTACGAATTTTTTCCAAAATTTGATTGAAAAAGTAAAGATTGGGTCGATAAAGTCGATATTGAAAATTGATATTTCCCCCCTAAAAATCGTAAGTTGCAAGCGTGAAGAAAACCTTTTCACTTTTGTACTTTCAAAGATATTTTTCGATTAAAAGTAATAGAAAGTAAAGATTGGACAATTGTTCGAAGAGAATCGGTATCGAAGTTCGATTATACGTTCTTAATTCCAAAAAAATGATTAAAGTTAAAGGAAACAAGAATCAGGATGAGGTTGCAAAATAAATGGAAGGGGGATTCGGAAGAGAGGGAAAAAAGAAGAAGGAAAGAATTAAACGAGGTTCACGTTTTACGCGCATATCTGCATATTATGCCCATATATCTGACGATATTTTAAATGGCGCATCCTATTACGGTGTTGACAGATTTGCGCCAAGGAGCTGGAACGATCGACCGATGAAAAAAAGAAGGGGTGGAGGGAAAAAAGACCGGGCAATCAACCCTTCTTCCCTCTTCCACCGATCATGTGTTTTATCAACAAGGCCTAACGCGGGAGTGATTAACGAGGATATTCTCCAAGAATGACGCAGCCGAATTTCAGCATCGTGGTTGTATAAAATCGTCGAATATACACGGTGTCTCTAAAGTCGGCCGTATACGTCCACAAACAGAAGAACTTCAATTTTTCCCAATTTCCTTTCTTTAACAATAACATAACCACGAATATCTTTAATCAATCGCACTTTGGTCTCGATCAATTGATCGATGCGGCTGGATCGATCGAAATAAATGGAGCGAGGGAAGGAATAAAGGAGGAGACGATTTGAGAATCACTGAGACGCAACGGATAAAAATTGAACCGATGAACGGTCGATTTGTAAGCGGAATGTTATTACTACGGCGGAACGGTATGGCCAGGTATTAATCAGTGATATACAATTATTGCCACGTATCGATAATTATTGATTTGATGGAGATCAGCTACCCACGTAGCTGGTCTCGATCCACGATCGTTAAAATACGATCGTCCCGAGGTCGGTGAGAGAGGCCTCGCGTCATCGACACCACCGAGTTTCGCGAGTGGGTGGATTGAATCGCCGGGCGATGATATCGCGAACGGTGGATGAAGGAAGGCGCGGAGGAGCAAGGCGCAATTACAAAGAGGCGCGGATCGGCAAACAGTCGGATGGTGGAATGGCGCGGCCTCCTCTTCGTTTAATGCGCTTCTTGTGTCTTTCCTTTCGTTCCAAGGCCACGTGGGGTGATTTGCGGCTCGATCGAGCAAGTTCGTGAGAAATGATTTATGGGGAGTGATCGAAGATGATAATCAGGATGATGCACGATGTAAATGGGTATCGCGTTAAGATCGAAACCGTTGAAGCTTCTATTATATTTGCAACATTTTCGATATATCCTTTTTTTATTTCCAGGATTTAGAATAAATTTCAAACGATAAAATTCTAAATCGATACAAGGAACTTTGGCAATAAAAGACGATAAGTTATTACGTTTTATTACGTTAATTATCATTAATGTTGTCCCAAGAGGAATTTATGAGTCGTAATATCTGTGACAAAACGTGCATTTATTCAATATTTTCCTCGCTAGAGAGACTTTCTCAGTCAATGTAAATGACGTCGAAATCTCCACATTGTATCGAGCTTTTGTCCCACCCCTAAAACACTCATGAGTCATTTCGTTTAAAATGGAAACAGGTAAGAAGCGACAAATGTCCGGATTTTCTTCCGGTTTCACGCAGCTGTGCATCCGGAAGTTTGGAGAAAAATTTTCGGCGACCATCGTGCGAATTGTACGAATCGTTCACGGATTAAACCGATATTTTAAAACGGTGTATCCACGCTGTGGAGGCCGCTTAAAGTTAACAGGTAACCGATCTCTACCAATATAATTTGCATATCAGATTATCGATCGGAGTAAATCATTGCAAGTCGGCAGGCCTGTAGAGCTGCCGGAAGGGAAGCCGATATTCCCCCGATAATATTGATTCCTGATTGTTCTTTCTTTAATTACATCATTCGTCTCGTGCACGAAAACGGTTAATTAAAAGAAAAATTTTCATCGATTGACGATCGATGAGTGGCTGTGGGGAAAATTCAACATCATCGATTCTCGGTTGAAAGGTAGATCGAAATATGATTTTTTTTCGGTAATAACTTATTATTTGCATCTCCTTTCTTTGCTTTAGTCTTGTGAACCAAAATTTTCAGGTTTCAAGGAAATTTTTGAATAGTTGCTTGCACTGTATGCTAGTTATATATATCCGTATTTCTCAAAACCTGTGCTTTTGTATAGCCTTGCTTTTCAATATTTCAAACAGAGAAATCGGTAAGTACAGTAAACAATAAGTCTTTGCAAGTCTTTGCAAACCTTTGCAAGCCTTTGCAAGCCTTTGCAAACCTTTGCAAACTCTCCCAAAGAAATTCACCTCCATTATACAAAGTATATAATTTTAATGAAAATTTGGATATATATAGAGCGTAAAATTAATTTTTTTATGTTTCAAATATTTTTTACTATAGCATATTAAAATCTGAATATTTTACAATTTAAAATTATCTTGTATCTATTGCGAAGTATATTTCAGAAAAATTTCAGGAAAGTGATATTCCGCCATAAAAACGATGTTTCGTTCAAAATTATGCTTCGTTTTCGATAACACGACTTATTAAATGAATTTAGAAAGAGTTCCGTGATTGACCGTGTATCTCGAAAATTTTAAATACTGTTCAAAGTCTTCTCTAACTTGGAATATTCTTTTTACGATTCGTAGAGGGAAATTTCTCGAATAAAATTCTCCATCCTATATCCGTACATATCGACAATCTATATTTGTACATAATTATTTCAAGGATTCATGTACATCTACCTGAAATTTTACATCGATCGTAAAAGATGTGAAAAACAAGGATGTAAATTTGCTTCTTGTCGTCAGGCTGAAAACTGAAAATCCTGCCACCATAATGACTCATTCGAGGGACTTTTCACCGATTCTCCGAATGTAAGCTGTTTCCTTGACAGGAAGCAAGATTTATAAGTATATACTAAGAGATCTGCCGATATCGCGTAAACAGCGTGTAAAACTATCGAATAATAATGGCGCTCTTGAACGTGCCACGAGCAAATGTGTGATTTACAGGAATGGTGTGTTTGGATCTGCTACTTTAAAATAGAATTTGCACATGGTCAGAGTTGCCACGAAATTTCCACGATCAATCCGGTAAGAAGAGTTGGATTTGTATAAATTTGCAGATTTTTATTTGAAAATATTTTTATGGCATTTTGAATATTGCTTAAATAAAATATTCGGAAAAATGAATAATAAAATTCAAATGTAACTTAGAAAATATTAAGAAGGAATCTCTATATATATTTTTGTTTAAAAATATTTTTATAATATTTTGAATATTGCTTAAATGAAATATTTGGAAAAAATTGGAGAATTCAAATGCAGTTTAAATACTGGAAAAAGATGGATTGAAATATGAAAAGATTATTATTTAAAAATATTCTCAAAATATTTTAACACGTGGAATATTATTTAAATAAAACGTTTGGAATCATAAATAATAAAATATATTTTAAAGTAAAGTAGAATTTATAAGTAGAATTTACAAACTTCTAGTTCGTAAATCATTTAAATATAATCCTGGTACCGTTTTAAGGAAGCAAAATGAAGAGGTAGGATTATTTAAGTTAATTATGGGGAAAACCCATGAAGCAGGAAGCTTCTTCAAGTAGATTTAAATGTGCAACCATACCTTTTGTTGTACAAAAGCACGTAAATAAATATTTCTAAGAATCTAGAGTGTAAAAGTTAGTTCATGACGTGTCTCGTTCAAAGTTGACCATATTAAAATAGCAGGTAGAAAAATATGGAGAGAACAACAGAAGGACATTTTCTCCCATTATCAAAATAAGGTGAAACTTATCCATAAATTTAACGTTTCACTCTTCATATCTTTATTCACAACAAATAAATATTAATATTACGTTTCCATTTACTCGTACGAAAATATCGCAAAATATACTATTTTCTAATTCTACTTTATTACAAACCACGGGGAAAATTTAATAATAGTAAAAGTTAGGAATATTTCGATAATTTATCGTTAAAAACGCAATTATTCCTAACATTTTTAATAAAAGTAATTGCTTAAAATTAACTTTATTCGAAATTTTTAACTAGTTATTTTTTCAATTGTGTTAATACTCTGACTACAAACGCACGTACATAGAAAATTAATTTCTATTTAGAGAGAAGCTAGTACATTACGGTTACTACGCAAGTATGAATCACCCAATGATCTCACGAAAAGTATATCGACCCGTCTCAAAGTAAATATTTAAATGATGAGAAGAGATTTGAAAATTCTCTGCGGTTTATTTTATCTCCGTCGAAGAAGAAAGGAAACCTTGTTCCACGTTTCCTCGTCTGGGTTACAAAAACTGGGTTACAAAGTTGTAATTCTTTAGTGTGTCGAAAATACACGGAAGGAGAGAGAGGAAAGAAGAGAAAGAAAATTGGATCCAGTTGAAAAGTTATTATAAACTGGCCATTACGCGCGAGTGATGGTGATTAATAGAAAAAAAAAACCAGATTCCAATGCCACTGTACGCCACCCTCAGCCGCGTGGGCCGGATTATTTTCTGGTAACCGCGTACCACGTTACCACCCCGTAAATTAACCATCGACCGGGACGCGTGGGTGTCGCTGATCGTATTATTACACCGCGAGCCAGTAAATCCAGCTAAATCGCACGGTCTCGCGTTACAAATTCGACCCCTCTGCTCCCGTCGCTTTTGAACCTGGTTTCCGAACTCCGCAACAGTTAAGTTGCAAAACAGTTTCGAAAAAGGGGGCAAGCATAGAGTCGGTTGGAAGCCGAAATGCGAATACGACGAGTTGTGTTAAAGTCGTTAAAGTTCAAGTTCCGAATTTTCTCGACTCGGAGGAAGAAAGCGGACGAAATAATTGCAACGTCTATCGGATATCGTAACAACGTTCTCTCGCAAACTGGGTAAAATGGTGGTAAAAAACGAGCGGCGAGATACGTTCAGATAGGAATTGTGCCGCGAGACATCGTCCCCATTATTACGTTCTAAAAACAATGCATCGGGGGATATCTGAGGGCAAATTACCGGAACGGGATCGAGCTCGATCGAAAGGACGACGAGGAAGGGACGACGAGGAGTGGAATGAAGTGCATGGGAGCATAAATCGTCGGCGCATAAGTCGGCTTATAAATGGTCGGGTTGGAAAGCAGCGGTACGAGCCGCGGATATGGGCGAGCCTCTTTCGAAATTCTGCCAACCCCGGTGAAAACGATATAATGAGAATCCTGTCAAAGTGGCGGGTGAAACGGCGGACAATGGAACGATCGATAAACGTTCCAGATTGGGCAAATTATAGACGAACTCGCGAATTTCTGATCTTCGAATTTTTCTCCACTTTCTCGCCTATTGTGTTGACCGGTTCGAGTCGACCAGATCTCACGAGGCGAGATATCGTCGCAATTTGCGAGTGCGAGATAGATATCAGTAGAGATTGAAAGAGTGGAAACGAAGAAAAGAAAGCTACGAAATTCTAATCATTCTCTAATCCGACATAACGGGGCCTCGTTGATCGTTCGGAAGCTTGATGAAAAGACAAATTTCAAATGATTTATGAAGCTGGTTTCCACTCAACGAATATCGGTTTCCGGTTCTTCGAAAGTGGAAGAATCGTGCTCTACCTGACATTGACGATTCGACCTCTCGACACGGCTCGTGTACCTGGCTCGCTCGAGGCGAGAATTTATAAACCTGCAACTCGAGTCGTGCTCCCACCCCACCTTCTTCCTCTGCACGTGCACTCCACGCCTAAGGAAAATATAAATCCTTTCACGGCAATGGGAATTCGTTGCAAACCAATTGTTTCCAAAAATTTAAAACAGATTACAACGAAATCTACTGTAGAATAATATACGTGACTGTATCGTAACTAATATTATCTTTTTTCTTGCAACGTGATCGCGTTCAATTTCGTAGCACACTGTCGTCGATACACGCGTTGGCTGAATTTTAAAAATTCAGCAATTTCAACGTTTGAAGAAAAGTATACGTCACGACGTAAGCAAGCAAGCAAGCAAGCAAGCGAGTAGGCAAGGTGGAGAGGCAACGATCGTAAAAATTCAGGAACGAACAAAATTGTTTATTACTCGCCTGCGAGTAACGTAGACAATACAGTCGTAAAATCGTAGAGTCTGTGGGTCACGGTTTCCGTTATGAGGGATTAGAATATGCATTTCGGACAGTGCGTAGTCATTTTCATATTTAAGTGGAAGCTAAAGCTTATGGTACTTTATGGCTTTATTGCTGCACGTGCCTTATTGTACAGCTTTTTTGACAGATTAACTGTCGTTTCTGCTGGAAAGGAAAAACGAATTATAAGTTATGATTTCTGCTTTTTGATTAAAAGTCAACTTGTTGCTATCCTATGATTGGCAATATGTCGATTGTGGGACAGATTTATGATTTATTATAGTACACACTTTTTTCCAAATAATCATTTCCGAATTTTTAAATAATTTTAAAATATTCGCCCATAATTTTATTCCGAAAGTTTCCAAATAGAAGAATCAATAAATTAATCTTTTCTTTACACCATTGGAAGAGAAAGTATTTACGACCAAATGTTCGCAAAATACAATGAAGAAGATTGTCTCGTAATCCATCCATGATTTATATTATTCCTGACGTCTTTTTCCATCTACCATTGATTTATGAAATCAGTTTGTCGATAAAACCATCGAATATTTATTTCGATGATGTTTAAAGAAATTATTTCCGAGGTGAGCACAGTAAGAATGTAATTAAAGGAAAGAAATACGGAAGTTGCATAAAATTTATAGATATTATTATCGAATTTTTTCATTTCTTTATTATAATTTGAACAACATTCTGTACCTCTATTGACTCGTAACTTATTTTTAAATTCTATATATATATTTTTTCAAAAAATTTTATTTAAAAAAAAACGAATGAAATATATAATATATTTATATTTATCCAGATAAACGTTCGTCCTTTCAGGTTTCTATACAAATTTGTTTTTTTTAATTAGTATAATAAAAATAAAATTCAATGTAATTGTTCAAAAATTTTAATTTTATATTTTACGCGATACTAAATCTACTGCTACGATAATTTCATATCTTACACATTCGTATAATCTGCAAGAGCAATAGAATGTTCCATCAAAAGGATCGATCGATCGATAATTTTTCAAAAAACTTTCTCGACTCGTCATAGAGTATACGAATATGACGATATGGAAATAACAAAATGGCATTATTTCGCTCACGAGAAGAAATTTGATTGGAAGCAAAAAAAGAAAAGCGAGTACAATCTGCAAAATCCGTATAAGAATCTATGATCCTTGCGAATCTAAATTGGTAAGTAAGCAGCAAGCTTATTTAAATTACTTCATTACTTTATCCGTGTGATTGAGCATCCACGAGATATTTGTTGAATCCGGTCCATTACCAGTTGGCGCATCGCGATAACAAATCGAATTATCCGGCAGATCGATATCCTCAAGCAAAGACCAAAAGCCTCGCCACGAACGATCTTGATCCACTTAGTTCGATCGCTCCCTAACTGGTGAGACCGCTGTGTTTAATGAGAGATAACTTTGATAACGTAATAGTGGACCGGCTCTACGCCGTTCGAGTTAATAATTCAACCGGTGCTGTGTCAATTGCTTTTGATCGTAAAACTACGGATCGACGACGATGACGATGACGACGACGACGACTTGTTTAGCGGCCTCTGGAAAGATCGACGATACCGATCGTAACGTTTTGCCCGTTGCACGAAGAAATTTCATACGCGTTTCTTTTCCTTTTTCCTTTCTCTTTTTTTTTTTTTCTTTTTTTTTTCCCCGTTTCTTTTTTTCTCACAGTGTGTCGAATCGGTAATGAATTCGTAATGAGATATCGGTCGAGGCGAGTTACGAAGACAAAGGGGAAAAAAAGGCGATTGGATGTTAATGAAGTTTTTACGTGGGACTATAAACATTTCTAATGAAAGAAACTATTTTACGGTGGCTTAGAAGTTAATAATTGTAAGTCGAATATGATATGTAACCAATCTGTATATTAAAGTAGTCTTTTATAGTATACTTTCTTCTCTCTTTCTCTCTCTCTCTCTCTCTCTTTCAAACTATACCCCGTCGCTTCACCAGGGGTATTAAACAAGTGCAACTAATAAAATTAAAAAAGTGACCTCTTTGGAGGTTAGGACAACTGAATCGTCCTACGAACACTCTTACTTTCAAAAATATCTATTTTGAAAAAAAATAGGTGATTTCTTCGATCGATTTGCGTCGAAACACCACATTCAGAGTTTTCTGATCTAGTTTTCGTGCCGCTGCGTTGTTCAAGATGAAGTTTTTTTTCCCCTGAAAATGTGAGTAACAAACAAAAAAAAAAAATAAGAATCACGAATATTTTCACGTACGTGAAAATTTATTTAAAATAAATACTTGACGAATAATAAAGAAGCATTTCGTTTTCTATTTAAAAAGGAGGAAGAATTTTTTGCTTTTAGGAAAAAAAGATGACAATATTTAAAGATTAGAGTAAAATTGCAAAAAATCTAAGAAAGAAGAAGAGATTTCAATTTTACTTTTCCGAAATTACAAGTTTTTAATTGCACATATTGTGAAACAACGTTAGAATTTATATCAAATGCGTGATTAATACGACATAAAAATTTGTCATATGTTGTATTTTTGTATTACATATCTCACAATTTTAAATACATCACAAAACCTAATAATGATATAAATAATAATATAAACAACATATTTTTTTGCTACAAATTTCAAGATAGAAATTAAAAACAGAAAGAGAAAAATATCTTACTTTTACTTACAACTCGCCAACCATTTATATTCTTTTAAAAATACGAACATAGAATTGTTCAAAATTCCTACTCATCAAACCTACGAAACAAATCCCCGAAATATTAATAACTCTGCCACTCGTCATCGAGAAATTACCAGCCCAACTTAAATATCCTTCATTTACACGCACATGTTGGTGCGTAATCCCATCCGATCTACTCTAGAACAATTCTCGTCAAACCATTCTCCTTAACGTTCCTCAGCCATCGTTCAAATAATCTGAGATTACATCGATTCCATGGATTAATCCCCGCGAAACGAAGGGATATCGTGGCTGCGTTTTACCTACGCGATGAATGGAATGCCAGGAGGCTCGAGATAAAACGAAGCGGATGCCTTCCCTCCTCTCTCGGGCCCGGGAGCGTGTGTTGCACGCGCGCGACACCGCTCGGGCCCGCTCCGAGGCAAGAGAAAAACGACCTCGAGCATCGCCTTTACTCGAGATCAACGGCCAGTTTATGGAAATTGGCTGGATGTACGGAAATTGATTGGCTACAAGTTGGCGGTATGCGCGGGGGGACCACCCGCAGGTGCTAGAATGGCTTTTAGACGTGGTTACACGCATGAGACCGCGGCCGTGTTCGTCTATTTTCCCGGGGAACAGAGCTACCTAGAGGAGGAAGAGGAGGAGGAGGAGGAACGTGGCCGATCGTGGAGAAGGAGATGGGAACGACCATGGCAATCCTTTGATCTCTCCAACAAGCTGTGCACGGCCGAGGGTACTGTTCGGCCTCGAGAGGCGCGAGTATTCACGATTCAAGAGTTATGGCCAAGTTACGATCCAATGGTAGAAAGTTTTCGTTTTCGATTCGAGCAAGGTGTGTATTATATGTTTATATATGGAGAGTGGATTTGAAGGTATTTTTCGAAAAGAGGAGAAGAGGATGAGAGTAATTTTGTAATAAAAGAAAGGAAAGGCACTAAGTCTTTTCGAGATACGAGACGATCGCAGAATCGTAGAAACGATTTGTAAATAATATACGAATGCAGTTTTTTGATTAAACTCTAATCGTGAATGCAAGATACAAGAAACAAAGTGTAGGAAAAAAAAGAGAGATAATCTTTTGGAAATAGAGACGATTGGCGGGGCATTCGATTTACAAGCGAATATACACCGTGGACGTAGTTTTAATTTAACTCCAAGTTTAATTGGCAACGAGCAATACGCTAACGATGTTTCAATTAACAAATTGAAGTAGGGACGTTGTACGAGGTGGATGTTAAACGTCCAATATTTCCCTATAATCGAAACGCTAATATGGACGAGACTGTAATTATCGTAAGATCCCATCCGTCGCGTCATTTGTTTCTCGTCTCGTCTCGAACCTTTTCTCCCCGTTTAATTATTGTACTCTTAATTAAGTACAGAGAGTACAAACTGGAAGGATGTTAATAGACCGTTTCTTCCTCTTCCGAGTAAACATAAAATATTTAAACAAAGACCTCCCACTCGAAAATCTCCTTATACATTCCGTACTTTTTCCAATATCGATTCGATCATCGAGGATTTATTCGTCGGTCAACGACGAACGGATGGAGAGAAAAAAAAATAATTTTAATTTTAAATCCACGCTTATCTACTCCTCTCTCCTCTGACGCGAATTTAAAAAGAACTCGTGGTCTCGAGTTTGTTTCTCGCAGGTACGTCGGTGCAGAAAAAAGAAGAAAAGAAAAGAAAAGAAAAAGAAAGAAAGAAAAGAAAAAAACGTTCCACCCAATGAATTTGTACCAGTTATGATAATGCGTTTTTTGCCCGGCCGAGCGAATAATTTTTGAAGTCTCAGTTGACATGTTCCGCGACTTCGTGACTCATAAGTATTTACATATTTATCGAAGGGAAAAATAATCAAGCACGCGTAACAAAAATTCCTGGATAATTAGATTCGATTAATCATCGCGTATCGCGATGTCCTTCCCAATAATAACTCGATATCTCCGAGATGAAAAATTGCGAGTATTCCGCGTCTCAACGTTTATTACGCGAGATTATCCTTGCTTATGCGATATTTTCACAACATCGCAGCCCTCGATACTCTCCAATCGAATCTTCGATCGAAGCGATTTAATCCACATCTCTCGCACACGCGCCCTCCTGTACAAACAAAGGGATCGAGCCTTTCAATTTCACGCACGATTTCATCTTAGAAATACGCGTCGAACGAAGAAAAACTCGCGTTTTCGCGTCGCCAACGAAACATATGGCTCGCTGCCATGTAATTTCTCGCGTACGCTTTATGCGATCACGTATGCGTATTCGTAATTAATCCGATAATAGCGCAACGAGGGTTTAACAAATCGGATAAAATCCCGTTCTCCTTTCCTTCCTCTCCATCGAGCCCCTTCTTTCTCCTTTTCCACCATTTTTTCCGCGAGAATTCATGAATGAAATCGATCGCCGACGGACCAACGTTATTCGACGTTGCCTCTCTGAACCCAGGAATCCTTGAATCACGTTGCCCGGCCAGGTGTCGACTCGCTCTAACGGGTGTTTCAAAACGAACGCGATTGCGTAATCGCGCAACTGTCAATTCAATCGGGATAACAACGCTGGAGATTTTATCGGGAGATAAATGGAACGAGTCGAAAGGTCGCGAGGATGGAGTCGAATGAATTGGCGCGTTTCGCGGTATGCGCTAGAGGCGTTCCAAGCCGAGGTAATGTCGCAATTAGATAAAGTTGAAGCGAACAAATTTATAACGCGATTAACCCTGCATTAACCGTGATTTTATCGTTGCAAACTTTTTATTTTATTCGACCGTGCGCGAAAGATCCCCTCTTTTTCATTTATTATTTAAAACTTTCCGTCGTATTTTCCTCTGCGTCTCGCAGAGGATGATTTTGATCATTCAAACGCTTCAATTCATATTTCTTTTTGTAAACAACCTAATCGAGGATAATCGAGTTTTTAAATACGTATCGGATAAACTTTCATTTTCACTCAATTCTAAAAATAAAGGAATCAAAATTCATGATCCGGGACAAAAATGTATATGATTTTTCGGTAATAACAAAAACTAGACTTCTTTTAAACTAGATATTCTTTATGAAAAAAAGTATCAATCTTATTAACACTTATAACACTTCTTAAGAAGTTGACAAAACTCGTCACGTTAAAGAAAAGATATATTCACACGCAAATATTCCACCATTCCCTTTCGTATAAATTATACCAATTCAAATACTAACAATTTTTCCTTTCCAGAAACCGACTCGATTCCACTTTTTCCTATTCTTCTTTTCTAATGAAAAAAATAAAAAGAAACCCACGACGATTATATTATAATATCCTACGAACCATTTATCACATACCATTACGTACTACGCGAAGCGAAGAAGACAATAACCCGTTGAGGATTGTGGGAAAAAGGCGATATCTAATTAAAGAGGAGCACCCGTTACACGAGCAACCCACGCGCTCCCTGGACCAGCACCAGATGATCAGGTGAGTATATATATAAGGTATATACACAAGCAGCGAGGAAATAAGGAGCAGCCGGTCGAGGGCTATCTGATGGGCCGATTGCATCATTAGCGAGGGTTACGTGCTCGCTGGAAGAGAAACTCGCGCGCCACTCGCGTAGAATGCGCGGCGATACGCAGGGGAGGGGAGCGGGAGAGGACAGGACTCACCAATTAAATCCTACAGAGGACGGATTTCCCTGGGATATTCACCGCAAGTGACGTGGTTCTCCCTTCACGAGAAAGATCTCGATCGACGCTCGCGGATGATAAAACGTACGAGCCCCTTTCTCCCCCCCGATATTTTCCTCTTCGATATTTCTGCCGAAGGAATTTTGCGAGGGAGGAGTCGTCGAAAAATCTGAATGAAGGGAAAGTGTAATGATCCGCGAGGTAATAGGGAGGAGGACGGAGAAGGAAGAAGAGGAGGCCGTCCTCGTGGACGGCATTCCGCGGTTTCGTCGAGTTTTTGCGGCCGTGGATCGAGAGTGAAAGAGGGAAAGGGGAGGGGAGGGAAGCAAGAACGAAATGTCGCCTCCGTGTCACTGTCCGCGAAGGGTTCCTTATACAGAGGGCCGTTATCGGGGCGGTGGATCGCCGCCACTTCGTATTGTGTATCGGCGCCGATTTAAAAAGGGAATGACGTTTTATCGTGCGGCTCGATCGATAAGCCGTGGGATGGAGGGGGGTCCGTCTTTTCTTCTCCCGCCTCCCCGCCACGGATGTAAGAAATGACTTAGTGCCGACTTTAAGCGGCGCTTCTACCGAAAATACACGCGCGCAAATTCCCTTTGCGCCGAGTTCGTCTCAAATACAAATAAGTACGTTTCACGTGGATATAGACACTTGTCATACACGCGTGAATAGAAAAGAATTACTCGTCGTAACCCTTACGTAATCTTCCGAATTCTTATTATAACTGCGCGTCGAAAGGAGGTTTTCGAGTTGCTTCGATATATATTTACGTTACTCGGCGTGGATGTAAACGCGACTTAATTATAAACGATTACTTATCGATCCTTTCGACCGAGTTTGATTATTTATCCTCTCGCTCATTCGGTTCCGCTATAGCCAACCGCATAAGTCGACTAATTCGTTGCACTCTTCCCCAATAACGATCCTTTCCACAGGCGCGAGAACCGATAAGATAAAGTGCGGATCACCGGTGATGAGAAGCATGATGAGAACCAGATCGCGGAGGAATTGGAAAACAGTGGGAACAAATCACCATCAGCGTTTATCTCGTCCGCGACGATAATGGTATCGTGCGCACGCGCTCTGAACGTGAAAACGGGATAAAACGTAGAATTTGTGGAAAGAAACTAGATCTACTCTCCCAGCCCAAAATTTTATACCACTCGGCCCTCTACGATAAATCGTGGAAGGAAATTTCCTCTTCCTTCGTTCGATCGTTGATTCGAAGGAGAGAGAAACGCGAGACGGTTTGTATATAACGTTCGAAACCGTATCTCTTCGTTTTCATTTGGCAAAACATACTTTGTTGCTCCGCGCTGTGCTTAGATCCTTGATCGGAATGGGGCGTGGGTGGAGGAGAGAGAGAGATCGGCGCGATGGAAACTCGAGAAGCGCGAAAACGGCGCGGCCGAGACTCCGATAATCGTCGACCCCCTCGAGAGTCGCGTTTATTATAGAGCGCGATTGTCGTTGGACGTCGAGTCGCGGAGCAAGATTCGTGCGTAGGGAGTGGCCCCTCGAAAACTGGGTGGAGATATTAGAACGGCGATACCTTACAATGGTATGTCGCGCTCGTGTCTTCATTTTTTTCAAACGGTTAATCGAGGAACGAGTGGATTTTAACGAGTGGCCGGTCGACGTGATTTAAATCCTGCGTTTTCTCCTGCAACGAATTCCTTCCGCGAATTTCTTCGAGCGTTGTCGCGAGCGTGGAAAAAAGAATTTTTAGAATCTGGACATTCGTTTCTACCACGCGGATAAGGTTATTGGAATACGAACCATTCCTTTCGAAAATCTTTATCCATATCTTCGTGAGAGCGTATCGTTTTATTATTCTATCGTGCAAAGTTGCAATATTACGGGATTTTATTGCTAAATCCTTTCTGCACTTTGAGCCAACAATTTTCCTTTGCACTTGCGTATTACTTTCTTCCATTCCTTATCATTCATCGCAGAAAAAGATTATCAGAATGATTCGTTTGCTTTTTACTCGTTCGAAAATTTCTATTTACCTTATTTCGCGAGATCGTATCATTTTATCGTTAAATCTTTACAATTTTTCTTTGCGTATATATTATCATACTTTCTTCCATTCTTTACCATTAATCATAGAAAAGAAAAAATGCACGAGGAATTTTCAGAATTAGAATTCGCATTCCGTATTCCAACTGCGAAAACGTGAAAAATTCGCGTACGTTTCATTCCTCTCTTTCTCTCTCTCAGAAAAAAAGCCAGCAATAACAAGTTATCGCGAATACGAGAGCCCGCCGCCATTCCCCCCTCCCATCGCCGTTGCGTGGTATCGTTTCGTTTGAAATGCGAACTCGGGTCCACTTGTAAACTTCGACTCGAGTCGGAACTCGAAACAAGCCTCGATACTTTGTGGAAACGATCCTCCCCGCCTGTGTTCGAGCAGCGCGTTACGTTACGGTAAAGGACGCGCGATCCTGGATATAAACTTCAACCGTTCGCAACGTTGGATACCACAATGCGAGCTCCGCGAGCTTTCGTCATTTCCGGGAATGGAGAAATGTATCCCTGTCGCCCCTTCCTCTCCTGCTGTCCAAAATATACATATACATATGGAAATATAAAGGATGAAATATAAAGGCGTAGGAAAGAGGAACGTTGGTTCGTCGTATGGGAGGAAGATAATTAACGTCTGGCGGACAAGTAGAAGAGTGGAGTGGCTCGTGTACGGTGTATCTTACGATATCTGTCCCCTCTGGTATCTGGACGCTGTTGAGAGATACGGTGTGCCTTGGCGTTTCGACTAATCGTAAATAAGGATTCGATTTCTTGCCGAGGATAAGTTGCGAGATCGCGAAAACGATAAATTCCCTTTTTCCTTTCTTTTTTATTTTCCGTACGCGCTTCATCGAAGAATATATGCATATATTTTAACCTGGTTGAAGTTTAAAATTCTAATTTAATCTCCAACGATTTTTCTTAGTCAATTTTTCGAAACGTGAAAAATGTTATCCGACGACAATATCTCGATTATCGACAATATCCAGCGAACATGGTTGGAAAATGAGAGAAAGAGAGAGAAGGGGGGGAGAAATGAGACGAGCGACTGCATCGATCTCGTGGTCGCGATGGGTGGATCGATCGATCTTTCGAGTTAACGGGATCTCGCGAGTGGATTACGCAACTGGATCACGATCCACGGTTGGATCACGAGCAAAGGGAAGCGCGAATCGTTCGCCGAATGATTACGATTTATGGGATCGCAGCCGATCCGCCGACCCAATCTTCCACGGTCGAGCTACCAACATCTAAGGGTGCGATCACAACGGAATACCGAATATTGATCGATATTAATCTTTTCGTTAGTTCGACTATTAGTCGCTCTCTCCGCATAAAATGGCGTACTATACGCCTACGACTATGCAATAGCTCCGCACAAGATGCAGCGTATTGTACCTTTCTTTCATCATTTGCTTCTCACCGTTATTAACAGTTATCATTATCACGCAATTATTATATATTCCGTAATGTTATTTGATTCCAAAGTAAGAAGTTTGAAAGTTATAAATACCGCCCGCTTTGAGGAAAATTTTTTTTTCAATAAACGAGGGTTTTTTTCAATAAACGTTTGGGAGATACAATTCACGCCTCGAAACTGAACATTTTCGCGCGTTTCTGGAACGGGAAAAGATGAAAATAGAGATTCTTTGGAATGATACGGTATCGAAACGGTGAGAAGCGCGCGAGGATAGCTGGCTCGCCACTTGTGGATCTCGAGCGCGGCATCCTCGACTCCGCTAAGTCCATATATCCGGATAAGTGGCCCGTCGCACTTGAGCCAACTTGGAGATAAACTTAAGGTAGTTGAAACAAGAGGATGCTCTTTCCGTTCTTGTGTTACGCGATTTTTGCGAGGGGGAGAATATCGAAGAGTACGCGTTTAGGAAATTTAAAATCAATCGATCGTTTCTCTCTCTCGAAAGAAAAAAGGATCACGATACATTTGTGAAGATATGAAAGAAGAAGAAGAAGAAATGGTACTTACCTTTGCAGCCATCCGCGGATAATCCATAATGGTCGAGGCGGCAGTGGTCGCAGCGGAAGCCAAGGACGCCATCCGCGCACCTGCACTCGCCTGTTACGGGATCGCAGATCTCGTCGAGGGCACCCACGTCGCAGTCGCATTCCCTGCAACCTGCGGTCACGTTCCCGTAACCTTCCACGCAGGAGGAACAGTCACGACCCTCGAACAAGGGCTTGCAGGGACACTGGCCGCTCTTCTCGTCGCATTCCGGGGAATCGCTGCCCTTAGGATCGCAGTTGCACGCTGCAATCGGATTTTCCCGCGTTTGGATCGATGTTGGATCGAACAAAGAGGGGGGAGATGTAAGGGGCTCTTCGAAATCGAACGATTCTACGTCTAGGATTAATTTTATTTACGTTCTTGCAAAGGTGGACCACCTTTTCATCTCGAAAAAAACTTATTTTCCCGCGTTTAAATCGATGTTGGATCGAACAAAAAGGGAGGAGATGTAAGGGGCTCTTCGAAATCGAACGATTCTACGTCTAGGATTAATTTTATTTACGTTCTTGCAAAGGTGGACCACCTTTTCATCTCGAAAAAGGTTATTTTCGCCGAGGCGAAAACTTCTTTCATCTTCTTCTGTAAGATTGTCGAGTTTTTCTTTTTCTTTTTTTTTTTAATCGAAAGGATAATTAAGATGTTTGCAAGTATATCTTGAAATATGCAAAATATACGTACAAATGATCCGTTAACGGATAATTTAGCATTTGACGCGTACGTAGGCGAGATACGGGTGTAAAATTTGTGGCGTATACGTACTGTTAATGATGAAATATGTATTTTGAAATTGGAAATTCTTATGTTTCTGTATCTGGCTTCGTCATTAGCTTATCGCCGACTTAAAGGATTCGTTTTTTTTTCTAATTGGGAAGATTGTTTAAACCACAACTCCTCTTTATTAAATATACGGATGGCGTAATTTGCATGAAATATTGCAGATTTAGCGATCGAAATGTTCAAGAATCGCTTCGATATCCACGATATCGCGTGCTGGCGTCGATGAAATAACGAACCAGAAGTAATCGACGATACTCACGCAAACAGCTCTGTTCCAAGGGATTTCCGTAATGAGCTGGTTTACATTTGTCGCATTTCCAGCCTTCCGTGTTACCACGACACTCCAGGCAGCGTCCGGTTTCCTGATCGCAGGGGCCGCCGCCGCAGAAACAGGGTTCGCACGTGCCACCGGGTATCAAAGGATTTCCAAAGAATCCTACGTCACAGCTTTCACAGATAAAATTGAATTTAAGTTTTCATCGATATCGATAATATCGTTAAAATTTTAGAAATTATTTTCACTTTTCTAGAAAGTATCTCGGAAGGAATTTTCATGTTTCATCGATTAGATTAATTAATTCTTGACCGTGTGATACGAAAATATAATTTTATTCATTCCGTTACCTTTCGCAATGATCGCCGGTGTAACCGTTTGGACATTGCGTGCACACATATCCGCTATCTACGTCGGTGGGATCATCGAGTTGACAGTTTGGACTAAAATTGTTGCTCTCGATCAAAAGTGGACAGCCGCATCTTTTGCAATCGTTTGGTGTGCCTTTGAGAGCAATACCGTAAAAACCGGGCGCGCAGCGATCGCATTTCGGGCCCACGGTGTTGTGTTCGCAGGTCTATCGAATAAAGATAATAAATTGATTTTAAATTCGAATACTTTGTCGATTGAAAGAGAAACATCGATGGGCTCTCTTAAGATTCTTGGTTGAAAAGTTAGGCGAAGAAAACGATGAAATTAATAAATTATCGGAATCGTCTCTGGAACGCATAAATTTTTGCGTTTTAAAATTAAAGTTTAGGGAAGAATAACGATTAGTTGGAGAAGGACAGAGATAGGATAAAAATATCGAAATCAACGCCATCTTCAGTGTGCCGCAAATGAAACTCAGTGGGCAAGGACAGAAAATAGAAAGAAAAGGATAGAGATAAGGATAGGAATTGGTCGTTAGCGCCATCTCTCGAATGTCGTAAGTATCATATTGCCATTTCGAGGCAAGATAAGGTAGACTGAATCGAACACTGGCGCCATCTTTCGAGTACTTTTGAAAGATATGGTCGAAAAAGATACTTGTAACGGTCGAGAGATGGCACTGGCGGTTAATTTCTACCCTATCTCTATCCTCTTCTTTCTATTTTCTGTCCTTGCCCACTGAGTTTCATTTGCGGCACACTGAAGATGGCGCTGATTTCAATATTTTTATTCTATCTCTATCCTTTTCTCACTACTTTCTCTCCTTGTCTATTGCACATGCTTAGCACATGGTCACGAACGAGATACAATTTTCATTCGAAACAATATTTTTTCGACGATTCCGCGTTATTTTTCTTCGCGATATTAATAAAATAATTATTTTGCAAAATAAAACGCGTATTATTGAAAAAAATATCTAATTTAATAACAGCTTATAAGAATATAATATACAAATACTCACTGTGCATTCTCCGAGAACAAGATCACAGGTACTCGCGTGCCCATTGCAATCGCATTTTACGCACACGTGATGATCTTGATAATCAGATCCGTTCTTGATTAATTTCACGTAACCCCACGCACAATTTTCACAAGACAAGCCGGTATATCCTTGAGGACATTCGCAATTCTCGACCAAATTGTTATTGTCGCCATCGGACGAAACCTCTCCGGTCGATAGGACTGCTGACTGTAAACTGAAACGTATATAAACATATTTAACCTTGAAAACATTCGCAGAAGAACTTCTCCTCTATGTGTACATAAAAACTTGTTTACGTATAATGGAAACAGCGCGACTTTTACTTCTAACTTTTTTTACCCACTCAACGTTTTTACGTACCTTCCCTCGATCTGCTCGGAATGGTATTGCGCTCTTATCAAAAGATACTTCAAATCCATGAGAACGTTCATCATTTGTACTCTGCTAACGGAATCTCCGCGAAATTCGGTTCTTCTCAGCCTGGTAGGTATATCTTGAATCTCGTCGCGTACGTGATACCAGCCATTTTCGCGAAGAGGCACCATGATCTCTGCTTCCTGCCCATTATATTGTTCCTCGCCGTAAGCTATTCGCATCCCATTATTACCCTGTAAGGAAACGAGACGAGGAGATTAATAAGAAGAGAGAAAAGAAACGAAAAGAAGAGAAAAAATAAAAATAACGTAATCTAATCCTTTCAGGGCAAACTAAAGACCTAAAAAGATACGATATATATATATGTACAGGATAGTACACTTTTCATATATATTCAAGCGTCTAATTATCATTCGATATTAAGAATAATTTTTATTCGTGTAATAAATCGCGTTATTATTATTCGACGAAATCATTTATCGTATATCGTATTAAGAATATATATTTACGACAAGAATAACGTTGGGTCCTGTGGTAGGCTTTCCACTGGTGTCACCGCGCATAACGACCCAGCTGACGGAATAAGTAAGATTGCTCCCATAAGCCGAGATTCGATTACCGCAATAAATTCGCGGAGCTAACCAGAACGGGCTATCGTATTCGACGTCGAACGCCGCGATCGTGAGCCACCCGTTATCCGTGTCCAAAATAGGAACAATCGCGCGGGTTGCGTTCATGTCGGTCACCAGCCAATTCTCCATCGAAGATATCTGAAAATAATTGATCATCAAAATGGATCATCCGAACGAAACGTTTTTAAAAGTGGAAATTTTTTGAAAATTTGAAATATTAAACAATTGATAGTAATAATGTAATTCGAAAGGAAATAAATTAACAGTTCATTTCGAAATACACTTTTACAACTACTCTTACTGCTCCTTTTTACGAAACTGGGATTTAATTTCTCCCGTTTAATTGTTTCGCGTTAAAACGATAACAACGTACTATAACACGTTGATACTCGATGCACAACACGCGACTCAGGAAAGTTGTCATGCGACAAAGTAATTGCCCACTCGTCGTTTACTCGTGAGGAGATAAATGCAGATATTGTCCATTTATCCATCTCACGTTGAAACGTGAATCGTGGCAGGACTCGAGTGTTCAAACCCAAGGGGATCGGATTTGAGACGTGGCAATTTTAATTACTTTCACCAATGCAACGTAATGAAATACATATTACACTTTGCGTATTTCTCTCGAATACTTTTCTTAAATGCTCGTTAGTTTCCGTTCCTTTTATGGTTAACGATCATTCTACGCTTGTCAGTCGTAAGTTTCTCGTTAAGCACGTTCTCGAAACACGCATTTTTCTTAAATACTTCGATATCCCCGTTACTTTCCATTCTCCTCTCTTCTACACTTGTTGCAAAGCCATGACCTTTTCGTTTCTTTTGATCGCCTCGTACGTTATAAATTTCAACCAAACCCAGCTTGATCACTTTCGATCCCGACGATGTAATTGATATTTAGTTACAGATCTCGGATATCGTAACTGAAAAATCGCTTCTCGATTCGAGGATCGAGACAGATATCGTCGAATAATTTTTCAAACAAACCTACCGCAGAGTAGGAGAGTCTGGCTATGGAACAGCGATCGGTGATCCCGAAACAGTAACACGGAAGGCATCCATCGAGATTCTCCTTGGTGAGCGCGAAGTGTCCCGGTTTGCACTGGTCGCAGAACTCGCCGGCGACGTTCGCCTTGCACAGACAATCCCCTTCGCAATCGTGGGATGGGAGGATCCCGCGGGAATCGCACGGACAGGGCATGCAATCGGGAAATTGGCGGTAACCGGCAGCGCACTGGTCACACTTGTACCCCGAGTAACCCGGTTTGCAATCACAAGCGCCTGCTACCTGGAACACGATCGGTGTTTAAACTCGCGAATGGTAAAAAAATCAATCCCGATTTATATATATTTATACATATAATTTCGTATGATCGTTGGAAAAGGCCATTATATCTTTAGAAGAATAAAAGTTGGCCAACATTGAGTTATAAAATATATTGCAATTTCAATTTTAAACTTACATCGTTGGAATTTATAAAAAAGAACGTGGAATCTAGTTGAGTACTTTATTCAAAAAGGATCTGAAGAATAAAAGTTCGTTGGCCAACACTGAGTTATAAAATGTATTGTAATTTTGAAGTTTGAAAGAATTGGAAGAGAATTTATAAAAAAGAATGTGGAATCTAGTTGAGTACTTTATTCAAAAAGGATCTGAAGAATAAAAGTTCGTTGGCCAACACTGAGTTATAAAATATATTGCAATTTCAATTTTAAAGTTACAACGTTGGAATTCATAAAAAAAAACGTGGAATCTAGTTGAGTTTATTCAAAAAGGATCTGAAGAATAAAAGTTCGTTGGCCAACACTGAGTTATAAAATATATTGTAATTTTGAAGTTTGAAAGAATTGGAAGAGAATTTATAAAAAAGAACGTGGAATCTAATTGAGTACTTTATTCAAAAAGGATCTGAAGAATAAAAGTTCGTTGGCCAACACTGAGTTATAAAATATATTGCAATTTCAATTTTAAAGTTACAACGTTGGAATTCATAAAAAAAAACGTGGAATCTAGTTGAGTTTATTCAAAAAGGATCTGAAGAATAAAAGTTGGCCAACATTGAGTTATAAAATATATTGCAATTTCAATTTTAAACTTACATCGTTGGAATTTATAAAAAAGAACGTGGAATCTAGTTGAGTACTTTATTCAAAAAGGATCTGAAGAATAAAAGTTCGTTGGCCAACACTGAGTTATAAAATATATTGTAATTTTGAAGTTTGAAAGAATTGGAAGAGAATTTATAAAAAAGAATGTGGAATCTAGTTGAGTACTTTATTCAAAAAGGATCTGAAGAATAAAAGTTCGTTGGCCAACACTGAGTTATAAAATATATTGCAATTTCAATTTTAAACTTACATCGTTGGAATTTATAAAAAAGAACGTGGAATCTAGTTGAGTACTTTATTCAAAAAGGATCTGAAGAATAAAAGTTCGTTGGCCAACACTGAGTTATAAAATGTATTGTAATTTTGAAGTTTGAAAGAATTGGAAGAGAATTTATAAAAAAGAACGTGGAATCTAATTGAGTACTTTATTCAAAAAGGATCTGAAGAATAAAAGTTCGTTGGCCAACACTGAGTTATAAAATATATTGCAATTTCAATTTTAAAGTTACAACGTTGGAATTCATAAAAAAAAACGTGGAATCTAGTTGAGTATTCTATTCAAGATCGGAACATCTCGAGGCCTTTCTTCTATATCTTTAGAAGAGTAAAAGTTGATTGAGTTAAAATACGTTGTAATTTCGTGGATTTTAATTAAATATTTTATTAAAAAAAAATCTTGAGACATTTCTTGCAACGGTACAATTACACGTGCATACCTTTCCCATGTGTGTATAGGAGTCATCCGGGGTGCAGTAACCCGTGCTACCGTGCTCGTTGCAGTCGCAGGGCAAGCACGGTTCAGGTGCATCAGGGGTAACCCCGTTTGGCCTGTAGTAACCAACTCGACACTTCTCGCAATTGACTCCATCCGTGTGCTCCTGGAACACATCATTTTACCCAACGAATGTTAATAAAAGTGAAATTTTAATCATTTAAAACGTTACTTTAAAATGTTACTTTGAAATCTGAGTATTAGAGAGTGTACAATGGAATCCGTACATTAGCTGTTGAGTAGAATGAATTTTTTCCCAATAAGAATCGATGAAAAAATAATTAAGAAAAACGAAACTTTGAGAAAGTTTTATCGGATTTGAGTTAATATAAAGATTCCATTGTATCCAACGAAGCACAGTATAGATGCCAATTCTACAGAAATTACACAGGAATGGAAGGAGTTTAGTTTAAAGAATACAGAATTAACGTTTCATTTAATTTCGTTCAAAGAATACAAGAATACAAAAACAATAAAATGAAACGAAAGATGCAAAATTTATCGCACGATTGATCGTACGACAGATTCGAAGTATTCGAAAAATATTTGAGAAAATAATTCCCGCGTTTTATTTTCGTCGAGCGAGAATCCCCCCGGACGAAAATTCCACGATAAATCGCGTAATACGTGACTCGAGAAATTCGGGCTTACTGTGCAATTAATGCAGACGCCACCGCCACGAAATTTCCCACGAATGTCCATGGACATTCTTCCATCGGCCACATCCTGATCATATCTGCACGAGGTTGCATGTCCATTGCAGTTGCATTTCTCACAGTGAAAGCCCTTCGCAGCTGTGCCAGGTTTCCACGGAATTTGATTGTACATGGGACAGCATTTTTCGCATCTTTCGCCGCACGTGTGGCGCTCGCATTCGCATTCTTGATGCTACGGAACAATACCACCTCTTAATGCAATCCCTTATTAATCTTCCTCGAGGAACAATGTGAAATACTCGATTCTTTTATCTCTTATTGGACAACGATTATTGACGATTCTTCCACGAATCTTCGCTAAACTATTATTCGAGTATATCTTTTCTTTCCTTTTTTTTTTTTGATATATAAAATAACAATAGAACACGAGGAATGATGTACTCGTTGGAATATTTGAAAAAAGAAGCAGATGTATGAAATTATATCGCTTCGTGATGAATCGGTCAAAAAAGTTTAATCCTTTATTAACTAAGCATATGCGACGCATATTGCGTTCCAATTTTTTTATTTACTTGCATTAAACATAGCTCCATATGTTTATCTCACGCACACGTCAAAGTATCGGGCATCGCAACGGGATTATTCTAAAAACGTTATTTTCCTCGATTCAGAAAAATTCTGTAGAGAAGGATCGTCCAATGTCAAGCTTAAATCAATTTTTTCCATCGAATATTCACCCATTTCTTTATATATTAACATGTTATATTCATCCGTTGTTAAAAAAAATATTAATATTTGACGTGAAAAATCGAAAATCGTTGATCGATACTCTTTGCGCAATGGATACACGTGCAATCGATTAATCGACTAATGTTTCTAGAAAAGAAAAAAAAGATAGACAAAATACTCGGCATACAACGATAACAATCCTCGCGGAAAATAATTACATGGTAATCGCATCGTTTCCAAGCAACGAATCGCCCCGTTCACGATTAATCTGTGGAAAAAAGAAACAAAGTGGATGAACCCGTGATACCGCGCTTCCGGTCTCCAGCGGAGCCTTCCATCGAATCAATTAACACGAAAGACGTAATGGATGTCATCGGGCATGCTTTGTAAAATCGCGACACGGCCAAGCCAAGCTTTTTTATTGCGATATCCGGTATTGCTCCCTCTCCGCAATCTCCTCTTTCCGACGTTTCGAAATTTATTTACGAGCGTTAAGATAGCCACCTCCATTTTATTCTTCGGGCAAATGATCGAACTTTTCGTTTCACGTTTTCCACAGATCGCGAATCGCATCTTTCGATCGACAAACCGCGCAACTGTTTACGGCAGAATGGAATTTCGAGATTTTTAAATGCGAAATCTCGAATATTTTCTTGCGCTTTTTACTTTCGATGAGACGATTTTTCGATTCGCTAATGAAGGAATCGTTGCTGGATATTTTTAATAATATAACTTGTGAGTTCACGCTATTATTCACGATATAGTAAATAATATCGAGCACTTTGAACCCTTAGTTTCTAAGAGACCACCAGCGTTGAGTTTAACCCTTTGTCTTGTGCTTTGTTTTAAATTTACCGCGCTCCTTCGTTTATCGTCTCGAAAAAAAAAATACGAGATTCCTTTTTTTTTTTACATCGAATATAATAAGAAATTTTTCCACTCTTTTTCCATTATCAAAATTATATTATCAGACGACCATGCGAGGAAAAAAATAAATAAATAAAATAGAAATTGAATGGAAGATGAAAGAATTTCCATTCCGAGAGTGCGCGCATTCATCCAGCACGCGGATCTTAATAAATTATTAAAGATCCATTGTGAAGAACGATCGTAAGCACTACGAGCGATATTACAAACCCATAAAGCGATAACGCTTTACTCGAGACGTGTTTATACGGTAACTCGGGGAGATATTCTCAGCACCAGATGGGAGCTGGTGAATCGTAACTCACACTTTTTTTCCTTTCTTTTTTCTTTTTTTCACCACGCATCACAGGCCTTATTGTGTTTCCATTAATGACCATTGCCATTCACGACACAGAATAGACGACGTATCCCTCCCCCCCGGGGGAAACGGTTAACGACTGGCTACTTCAATGAAACGTTATCGTATGATTTAGTGAGATCGATGCACCGAGGCTTTAATTAACGTCAGTTGCGCGCCGCAATAATACGATAATCGAGAATGATTCCACGGTTCTTTTTTTTTTTTTTATTTTAATTCGAAACTGCCATCGATCCAGCGTTTTTCGTTTCTCTTTTTTTCTCTCTCTCTCTTGCCCACCAACGATTAATCAAAACATGGAGGAATATTGAAACGCTCGTCTCGAGGAAGGGTTGTACGACGATGATTTAATTGAGACGTAAAGAGGGGAATATCTCGGATGCTCGAGGACCAACCGTTTCGTATTCAGCAATGCGATCGAGATATCGTGGACCGCGTGCCTCTCCAAAAAAACATTAATTCAATTTACGGAGAGCAAGGCCAAAACTCGATTCTAATCGAATCCGAAGGTGAAGAACCTTTGAACGAATCGATTTTGATTAATCACCCGTCCATTTCGTTATTCCATTGCCGTTGATCCATTATTTCGTATTATATAAATAAATCTTCGCGATTTAAAAAACTCGTTTTATCGAGAGGTTCGGTAACCGATTGCGATTCCTTTGAGAAACCATTTTTCCAATTTTCCCCCCTCCGCGAGGAAATGATTAATGTGCATCGTTAGAATGATATTTCGCAATACAATACGATTAACAACAATACTCGGAGAAGATTGAAAACGTGAGCTCGAGACGTGGCTGTTATTGCTTTATATTAATAACGCGCGAGATTCTTATTATCGTTACTCTATTGATTTCATATGAGTTTCCCACGAGAATGATTAATCTTCGCGGACAATTATTACGTAAGCTCTCTTCCTCGAGGAAAACTGTGAAATTGTGCTTACGGATAGGAAGAAAATCGGTTTCTTCGAGATACATGTCGAAATCTCGAAACAACCCAAATCCTTTTTTCCTTCCGTTCTTTCTTCCTTGTACCGTTTACCTCTCATTAGCGAGACGAAAAAAGAAAAAAAAGTTAAAAGACGTCCGAAAAATTTGGTTCTGAACCGCCACGATACAAGAAACCGAGGGAACGTAGTTGGTTGTGGCCAATCTCTAACGAACGAACGAACTGGAAACGAAGGCGATCCTGCCATTAGTAGCGACGGTAGACAAAGGTCTGACAAGTTTATGGCATTTCCGACAGATTTATTCCCTGGACCTCGGTGGCTCCTTCGAATCGCAGATTATTCCCGGTCTAACTTTAGAGAGGAAACTGGCCGAAAGGAAATGGAAACGCGCGTTTCGCTCTCTGGTGGCCAGTGATGGGCAAAATTTAATAATCGAACCTGCTTCGTTGTAATTTATCCTTCGAGACGCAACGATAATAAATTATTCGTTATTCGAGCATCTTAATAAGTAATTATTCCAAGTAATTTTTAGTTGGAAATTTTTAACAAGTTACCCTTTCATAGGGTCAATGCTCAATGCTTCTGGTAAAATCTTTGCTTCTTTTGTGTCGTCTTTTGCAATCGAGGAATAGTTCGATTAAGATTTTGGATAATTTCTTCTTTTAATATAGAATGAAATTGGAAGGAAGGGGTATCAAAACGAATCTACCGTTGATTAATTAAACCTAAGTTAGATATATTTATTAGCAAAGGAGAAATAAATTACAATATTTTCATATTGAAAATTAGAAGAAATGTGTTAAAATAACGACGACAGACCTTCTAATTAAAAGCTCTATTGAGTTTCCAACGTGTGTTTAATAAACGTTTACAACATTGGTCGAGAGAGGAGGAATCGGGTTGTGATTCCTCGCTCGTGTCGAACGTGATAGTGTTAATTGCAGAACTTGTAACGTTCATCCGGAGTCAATGTGTGAGTTTTACGATTTTTAATTTAAAACGAGTCAAAATGTGTGAATTATAGAGCTCGTAACTCTGGCCTCGAGATAACGCAAAGGCATAAAATCAAATATATTTAAAGTAATTATATTTAAAGTGTTATCTCTTCTATACACGAATCAACAAATTGAATACACGCGTTGACAAATTACAAAACACGAGTCTTAGTTACATAATTACATATTATTGACATCTAATTTACTTTCAATAAAATAAGTAAAATACACGGTTAGTTATGAAAATCACACATATTATTAACTCTCATCCGTACTTCGTGTCGATTTGACAGATTTTTCACCATCAAAAACACGACGTTATTCCGTTATTTGTATTTATATGTTGTGAGTATTGCTAATGATAAAAATTACAATTAAATATTTATATCTTTGATCAAAATATGAATGAAAATTCGATACCTTGGAAAAACTCGAGTAATATAAAATATATTTATCTCTCTATTTTCAACTAATTATTAATAAAGTTAATCGCTCATCTTTTCGATGTTTTAAGTAGAGAAAACGAGGGACGGATGAGGGTTAATCGATCAACCTACCCTCGACCACAAGAGAAAACAAATTGCAATTTCCGAAACAAAAGTATTCTCCAAAGGACTCACCCCGTGTTGGACGCTGTAGCGACATCTGCCAGCGTGGCCGGAACACAGGCATCTTCCGCCGACGTTGATCTCCTTTATCGAGTAGAAAGCGCGCCTTTTGTCGGCGATCGTCTCCCCGTTACGTCGAACACCCTGAAGACGAAGCCGTACGTATCTCGCCTGTGTGAATTCCTGTAGGGTCGTGCTGTGATTCAGGGCACCGGGTCTACCGTTCACCAGATGGGTATGGATCTATAAAGAAATCGTTGCTCGTTAATATCGGAGGCAATTGCAAAATTTCACTTTATTATCGTACCATGTCCGTACGTGTTCAAGGCAAGAGAAACGTTCGAACGCGGGTGGTAAATCGCGTGGAATAGGGTGAAAAAAATCTCTGCGAAAAAGAATGAGACATGGGAAAGTGTAGGCGCGTCTATTCCCTGAAATCTTCGTGTAATTGTTCCGTATTAGGAGCCGCGGACTGCCATTTACGGGGACCGCGTTTTCTACTTAACGCGCGGCACCATTCGCCAATGATTTACTCCCTCGATTCCATCCTTCTCCTCGATTTAATGCCATTGCGGACACGAACCTTTTGTATCTCTTATATTATCGATCCGAGTGTCGCTTTACGTCGATTCCCTGCGCAGGGACGAGTAAGATGTCTCTGTTCTTTCGATAAACGCGTCGAAAATTCTGTTCCACAGAAAATTGCAAATTCTTGAATATGAAAATGAATGCCCTTTCCGCCAATGCTGCATTGAATTTAATAAATAATTCTTAAAAAAAAAAGTCAACATCCTTTCCTCGAAACCGCGTTTCCCATTTACAGAATTAAAAGCAAATATTTCTGTATACACATAGCTACGAAGAAATGATTTCCATGACATCTCTCTTTATCACTTTATTTCTTGTAACGAGTCGTCCTGTTCATTTTTTACTCGAACTGAAAAATCATATCACCACCCCGTTCCATTCGTGACGTGTACAACACCGGTTCCCTTCTCCTCGCCTCTCGATTTTTTCCCGCCCGGTTCCGTGGCGCGCCGTACAGGAGCGTAAAAGCTGGCAACCCTCCCCCTCCTCCCCCCGTCCCGATAGGAGTGCGTACGTGATAGCCCCATATAAGGTGTGCCTACGCCATACATGGCCGGAATGTAGGGATCGCCGTTTTTGTATCACCGATTCCTTCTCCTTTTCTTCCACCTCCTCTCTTTCCACCATCGATCCGCCCGCCCTCCTCCTCCTTCCCCCTCCTCCTCTCGTCCAGTTTACACAAAACCGATCTCGTGCGCGCCTGCCTCGCGCACGGCCATAAGCTCTAATTATCCTCTCCGCTCTTCCGAGAACCCCGTTAATTCCCCTCCGGCTAGATGCTCCTCGCGTTTTCGCATCCGTTATAAATTTTCAGTTTTCAGCGACAATGAGATTTGTCGTGGAAGGGAGGAGGGAGAAAATGGAGGATATATAGGGTCCCGTTATACGAAGCGAACGGAGATTCTAAATTTGATATTCTCTCTAAATTTAGAGAATAAATTAAATTGGAAGTTGAATTATATGGAATCGCGGGGATTCGAGGATCGTAAAGATTCATACGTTTATCAGTTTATTAAATGTATAGACGGAAGAAGGATCCATAAGTTCGATCGTTCTAACCAGTTTGGTCGAAAGATAAATTATCACTGGGGCAACGATCCCCACTAACGATCGTAACATCGTAAATTTTTTCTAGAGAGAGAGAGAGAGAGAGAGAGAGAGAGAGAGAGAGAGAGAGAGATTCGTTTCAATCACGGTGAAAATCACTCTATAACTCAAGCTCGAGCTGGATACGGAGGAGAAAAAGTTGGGTTGGCAGAGGAAATACCTTGGAAGAGAGACTTTGGACTTCCGCCTCGCGAGTTATCCAACGCGAGTATCAACAGCTTGGCAAAGCGTCGGTCGACTAATCGTCCAATCGTATAATTACACCAACGATTGCCCGAGACAAACGATAATTAATGACCTCGTCCTGGACGACTAATCAGGAACGAAACGCGTTGGGAAAGAAAGTGACTTGATATTCTCCACCAATCTACGCTTAAGGACTTAAACGTCGTTACAATTTATTTATTAAATATATCAGGCAAGTTTTCTTTTCTGGATTTTTTAAAAATTTAACACGCTATCATAGCAACGTTATTAAACATTCTTTTCTTTTATAAAATTATTGGAAGTTGGATATATTAAAAATTTAGCGTGCCAAGATCAACATTCTTTTTTCTATTAAACCGTGGAAATTAAGCTCACCTCTCCGTTTTCCATAGGAGTCTGCCTGGAATAGACGCTGGTGCATATCACATCGTCGTCACCGATGAAAATGGGTTTCCCCGTCACTGGAGGGACGGAGTAACGCGTCCAACATTCTTCGTCGCTAGGCGCGTAATACTGCCACGGCTGGAAATTGTCACCGTCGACAGATTTCTCCAAAATCCATGCGGCTGGCCTCGGTGAATTCGCCGCCTTCACTATCACGTATTCTATTTGATACACCTACACAGACAGAGAACCTATTAATAAAATTATATAACGATGAATCTTGTCTTGGATTACAGGTATCATAAATTTCAGTTTTCAGTCTGGCCTTCCAGGAAGCAACAATTAAAATAGAGAAGAAAATATTTGAATACGCAGTAATTTTCAAGGTATAGGGGGTCGATTCGTTCATCTTCGCGAGAAGGAGAAATATTCCGATCATCCAACGCGATGTCTTATAAAAGGATCGCCAAGGTGGTGTGCAAGACGCCTACGATACTTGGAGCTATTTTATTCCGTGCGTGTAACAGTGGAAAGCGAGATAGAGGACAGAGAGAGATTCATAGATATCCTGCAGTTTGCCAGAAATCCCCCGCGGTGTACGTTGAATTTTCTGAAACCGGATAATTAATTCCAACCACGCAGAAATCGTATGGAATAATTCACCGGCTGGATTACACACAATCCATCCGACTTTTACCGACGTTTCCCGCCGCGCCAACAAATAATCCAAGATCCGTCCGTTAATGCTCGAGATTTATGCTATTTCTCGTTAGAAAACTGTGCTTCTTGCGCGATCCAATGAAATTCATTTCTCACGGAACAATCGACGTCAATTCTTCGCGAACGAAATGTTGCCGCTGCAACATTTCTTCTTTTTATAAATTCATTTAATCTCGTTTCACGTAGAAGGAAAAACATCTTTCTCGATCCGGAGAGAAAGAGAAAGAGAGAGAGAATCAAAATGGAAATATAAAAATTCACCTCGTTCAATCTCGACTCTTTATCGCATCTTGGTTTGAACCAAGACCACCATCGTCCCAACAGAAGAATAAACGCGGTCATCCGACATTTTTCTGGCTCTTTTAATAATTTGTCCAACAGCGGTGCGCAGTAACTCACGGAGTACTATCATTCTCATCCCGAACGTCGCCGTCGGTCGGACGTGGTCGCGTCAGAGGAGAGACACGCGTCGCCCTGTTCCGTCGAGTTAACAAGACAGGAGAAGTCCCTCATTCTCTCTGGTCGGGCCCGTCTTTGTCGTTGTCGTTGTCCTCGTTGTGTGTCGTCGTTACGCGGCCATTGTGAGGCCCAGACCGACGCCCACTTTCGGACCATAAAGACAGATCGCATGCCCGCGATACCGCCGGGGCCCGCTTCCTTCTAAGGACTTTGCTCTGAAACGCTCGAATCCGCAGGAAACGGACGTTCAATTATCCGATTCTCTTGCTGCCTCGAGCTCCGCGTATGTAGATGCCTCGGAATCAACTAGTCGAATCGCGAAAATCTGCCTCGTTAATATCAAGGATGAATCTGTTTTCGATTCGCTCACTTTCTCGTTCCATTGTTATTGTTTTGTTATTCTTTCTTTCCAATACCAAGTGACGACATTGATACGTACTCTTTGTTGGACGCTTTGTTGACAATCGCTCTATTTGCTGACTCCGCACGCTATATAGAAGAGCTAGAAGAGTTATAACTTGAATATTCAAAATCGTAAGAATTATTTTTCATTTTATGAAGTTGGATAATTATCTAAGAGCGTGAAAAGTGAAATATTTCCAAACTTATTAATTATTTCGATATATTTATCTAGTATATCTAGTTTATTCATATATATATGAATAATTATAATTAGACTATTATTATGAGAAATAAAAAGAATTTCTGGATTCTGCCTACGCTAATGCTAATGAGATTTAGATTAATATATGTAATAAATATATGTAGAAGTAAAAATGTGTGTAAAAATAAGCATTTCTTTCCATCACTGAATTTCATTGATAAATGTATTGCTCTTGCATCGAAATCTTCTCTTCCTTTCGAGAGATTTTTTGGTTAATAAAATATAGAGATCCCTGCTATTTTATATAAATATATTTCGAATCTTAATCCGTATATTCATATTACACGTTTTATTTTAATACAGGTTGATACGATCGAACAAAAAGTTTCATTTTTAAAATTGGTTCTTCATTCTCTTACAATCCAATTGTTTGGAAGCCATATATAAAAACGTATATATCCGTGTAGAAAGGGGAATAAAATAATTATAACGATTCATGGATTTTCACGTGCCGAAAGTAGCAATATAAAAAGAATAATGGAAATAAGCCTCTCATTCATCTTGAAAAGCTGGGCACGTATGGTGCAAAAAGTGATCACAAGTATCACGGTCATCGAGGCGAAATAACAGTTGGCCATTTAATAAAGCGACGAGACGTATCAATCAAAGGCCTGTCACGTCTTCGAAAATCGTTGCTTTTTAATCCATTTACGATCCAGACTCGTGCTCGATATTCACTCGTACGAGGTTGTCGTGCGCCCGGATCGAAACCTCGAGAAGAAGACGGAAGACAAAAGTAGAGGAGGAAAGGTAACGCAGCAACCACACGCAGCGTGCAAACGTTCCAAAGGCTAAATATTTACACTGGGTGCACGTGTTCGTCTCCTTCTTCAACTCTGCATATCAGCATCGCGTGTCTCGTCATGGGATAGGTCGTGTATTCGGAGTTCAAGGTTGATCCCTTCTTCGTGGCAAGCGCATACATACATATTGAATTCTCTTCGCAGCGTGATGGACATCGATGAACGAAAGGTAAACAAGCATGGTTTTCTACGCCGTGTTATGTTTCGACGAGAATGGAACATTGTTTGGTGTTTGATTTCGTGTTCGCGGTTATTTTTAACGTGCATTCAAGTGATGCGAGAAATGGGCTCTTAAGAATCTTTTGATAGATAGGTATCTAAATCATTCGACGAACAGATAAATAACAAAAGGATCGAACAATTTATTATTGCGACTGGACGATTATATTACGTAAGAATATAAGAAAATTTTATATTATAAAAAAAAAAAGATGGTTTTATACATCGATAAATAGTATGAAGTAATCTTTTAACATTTTCTTCAAAATTCTTCAAAATTGAACAAATATGATTAAATAACGATTTATGTTAAATTTAGAAAGAACAAGTTGCGAGTGAATTAAATTTGATAATTATATTTAATCGTTTTGAAAAATGGAGAAAGAAAGAAAAATGAGAAATATTTGTTAATTTCTTTCGAAAGAACAAGAAGAATTTGTGGAGAATAGAGGATACAAGACTTGGAATATAAAGTCATCGAGTAATGGCGCTAATTTTTAACGGATCGTGTGAAAAAAGTGTTTGGAACCGGTCTTCTCGGTTCAAGGGCCAGAAGCGTTTATACCTCAGAGTAAATAGTAGACTCGATTGGATGACCCTGCAAGAAAACACGTGAAGAGCAGTACTCGACGCACCTGATCCAACGCGATCTTTACACGGTACAATATCGCGAAAACTTCGATTACACTCAGCTTCGTAGAAATTGCTTGTTCGCATCCGGGTAAGTACCGAGTAATCTTCTATCATTTTCTTCAAGTTTCTTTAAAAATCGAACAAACGCGCAAATAACGTTAAATTTAGAAAGAGCAGGTTGCGAGTGAATTAAATTTGATTTATATACATTTCATCGTCACGTTTGATCTGGTCTCAAATTTATAAAATCTTGAACGCGCACCGTGGTGAAAAAAAGTGGTGGGAGAGGAAGGGGAGGAGAAACGTTGCGAGTCGGTTCGAAGAAAATGAAAAGTGAGCACGACCGCAACCGTCACGCTCGATCTCGCTCCAAACAGCCGAGAAACACGATTTTTTTGCAAGGTGGGACAGAGCGCGAGAGTGGGCCGAGAAGAAGCGGCCAGGGGGAAGGCTCCCACGATCGGGTCGGCGACTAGTCGCCTCGGTTCGAGCACATCCACGCAGCCTTGTAAGGATGCGGCCGGTATTAGCATCGAATGACAGAAATGGCTTTATAGTGGAAGCTCGGCGGACGAAGAAAGTCAATAATGATCGGATCGACGTCGGGTCGCCGATCCCTTAGTTAAGAATGCGTGTAGATCGAGCCAGATTGCGTTGTAATGGAACAGATTTTATCGTCCGTTTGTATGGACGTACAGCTATAGTAGCTGTGTCGTTTTGTCGGGATCGAAACAGTTGGGTGTTTCGATCAGATGTGAATTTCGATTTTTTTTTATTTAATCCTCCGTTTAATTTATTTTAAGTTGTATTATTTACTCGCAAAAAATTTTTTTAACAAGTCGGTTCCGTAATCGGTTATTGCTCGCGGCGCTTTGAACGACCGCTTTGCAATTTCATCGGTAGCTCATCGGAGAACGAATCACCGCATCATCATTCCGGTGCTATTCATCCCCTCTTTCTACACCCCTCTATAGTACTTTTGTTTTCACGCGTCGGATGATATAACGCCAAAGTAAATTGCGCGCTCTATTCTCGGTGTAGGGCAGATATTCTGAATACACGAGCAATCGCTATTTTCTGACCGAGCGAGCGTTAAGTGTATATACAGGAACGAGTAAAAAGTACCGTGGCGATAATGGACTGGCAATTTTCACACGAGAAACTTTCGCGCGAGATACTTGTCAACTATTATAACTATTATAACTCGTATACCTATAATTTATAAACAATTATCACGCTTTCTATTTATCCCTTTTTTAAATCCAAGTCTGAGTTTGAAAATGAACAATAACACACTTTTGTCCAATTTTCATAATAATTTCATGATTCGAATTAAAAAAGATTGTCACGCTTTCGTCTTGTTTTAGAAATATTTATCCCTTTACTTATTCGTAGCAGTTACAGAGATTAAGAAAGCCAAGCCTTGAAACAAACAGGCGCGTATCGTGAAGAAGAATTTCGATTTATCATGAAAGCGCAGCATCTGAAAAAGGCTTTTTCTCAGATGTTGTCACAACGGATTCCTCGGAACCCGGCTCGTCCAAGAATTCTAATAACGACAAACGTCGCCCTTTCTTCGATGAAAACCTCTCCGACCCTGAGGAACGAGTCTCGGCCACGCAAAGAGGAGCACTTCAAGACTTACCGGCTCCAGGAACCGTCTCAGCTCCGGTAAACTTTCTTGCCGCTCGTACCTCGGCGCACCCCATTTACGGAGCTTGCAAGATAGCGCACAATGCCAATTTATTAGTGGTGCCCCTTAGCCTCGCTTCAGCGGGGGTCTCGCGTCTCGCCCATAAAGGGATGCCCGACACCGTGACTCGTGAGAAACATTGGCAACGATACCACGTACTTTACCACGCTCCATTTGTTCCGACTTTCGAAAATCTCTACTTTTTGCGTTCCTCATCAAGAAATATTCCTCCAGAAGATTTTCTCTTTCTCGTTTCTTTCTTTTTTTTTTTTTTTTTTTTTACACTGAATCGAATATCCTAATGCGTGCATCACTTACCGACAGCCGATTAACGGGCTTATACCGGCCGGGTTTATTGACCGATAATTTATATATCGGCGTTTTTTGGTTATCGATCGATACATCGTTAATCGACAAATTTTTTAAATTTGTTGCAATAGAAAAATTATCAAACGCATTTTTTGATGTTATAATATTATAATACTCTACTCGTTTTCTTTTTTTCGTAGTTATTATAATTTCCAAAAATGAATTCCGAAACGAACGAAATCGAAGTATTTTTGGATCATTTGTCAGAAAATCGAACAGCGATAAGAATGACGAGAGAAATTGAAATTGACAATACGAAAAGTTTTCACTTTCGTTCTCCGGAAACGGTCCAACACTCGAAATGAAAAGATTACGATCTCGAACCCTTTCACTGGTCACATCGCGATGCAAATAGTAGCGGTGGTAAACGATGGCATACAATGGCTTATTGTCGGCGACACGTGCGAAAAGCTCGCGTGGAGACACGCGTATAAAGTCGCGTACAGAGGTGTCGTTCCTCGAGATCCTATCGCGGATAACAACGCGAGATCTGTTTACGATACAACCTCCACTTCTGCCTTCTTCTTCTTCTTCTTCTTCTTCTTCTTCTTCCACGTCGTTCGCGGAACGGAGTTTGAGAAAGTGTTCATCCCGAGCGACGGCGTACATCGAAATTGAAAATTCATCTTAGACATTTGACTCAAATTAGACTTAATCTCAAGAGATGTAGATTCGTAAAAGTTATACCGATGTTTTCGTAATAACGAGCGTAAAAATTCGTGCGATTACAATGCGAAAAGAAAAAGGGAGAGAGAGAGAGAGAGAGAAGGATGGGATCGAACCACAAGATCCCGTAACCCTATATTCAACCAGAAATCCTCGTCGTCGAAACTGACGTCTAGCCGACACGAGTCTCATAATCGGATTATGTCGTCTCGCGTTACCTTAAATCCATCTGCAATTAATACGTCCACCTTCCATTTGGTAACACGATACCACGATCTAAGTATGCTTGTTTCACGCGCACGTACGCACTGCTATATGGGTCTAGGGGAATCGAAAGGTGGTAGCCGCGATATGACACCCTATCAAAATAAAGTGTACAACAGGTAAACATAATACGCGAAGAGTGGTCGAAGAACCACCAACGTTTTCACTTCCATTATAATTAGAAACTCATTAAGGATTTCTAATGATCTACTAATAAAAAACGCACTTAAATCGAACGAATTAATTGTTGGGTTAGCAGAGATGGATTATCAGAAACGCATCCTCTATCTCAACATCATTGAATTTCACGGAATTTTCTACTCCATTGTACGAACTTTTCCAAGATAAAATAATAGTAAAAAAAAATTGTATTCCACTTTCGTTATTTCGTTTCTCGTAATTTTAAAAATTGTTCTTTTATTTCTTTTACACAATGAAAATCAAATCATCAGAATACAACGCGAGGACATTCATTGTCCTCAAAATTTGCCAAACGTTTCCAAGCATTTACGTACAAAGTGTGTTTGAGAGGAGACAGTTTCGGGGTACTCGACATCCACGGTCGAAAACCGAGCGTTGAAAATCGAGAAGCGGACTCCGCGCGGTCTGCCGCGGAGATTCCTAGTCCCTTGCCAAACGTGATCTTGGCTTGGATCCCGTTTCGCGATGGCACCATTGCCAAAAGTAATTCGCGTGAACCGTGAAAACGCGCAGGTTAGGCCAGCGTTAACTGGAAATCCGCGCGCGTGGATATATAGCGCCCGGATACAAGCGGCTGTTGGCGAAATTAGTCTGGGACACGAGGAAGCGCGCTCGAATCCGATATAAACTTCCGCCGAATGAGGAGATCAAATGGCGGACCCATACTTAGAGATCATTAATCTTTTCCCGTGCACCTTTGAGCGCGTGCACTTGTGCTGTACAATGTATTACGTACCCGCTTCCGGTACCACTGCTCCTTTCAATATCATTTTTATTCGCCTTTCATTTCCTCTCTTTCTCTCTCTCTCGTTTGCGACCCACGTCGATGCATTGAGAGTCGAAAATTAAATCTATAATTTAATCCCTTCCTATGGACTCAAGATCTTCATTATAATAAATTATACTTTCGAATTTCATCTCTGGCAAACGTTAAAATCTTCTCGTGTATATATATATATATTATTCTACGCTTATTATCGGCTCGTTAAAATTCAATACGTTTAATAATACACTTATTGTACGCACGCTAATCTTGGTTGTAAATACCGCGGTTGAATACTTTTCTCGAACGATCACGGCAAAAAATCATTGGTCGGTGTCAAATATACGAGGCAGGCCGGGCGTAAAAAAATTTGTGAAAGGATCGTTTACATTGCTAATTACGAGTCGTGACGTTGCCCAATTTATATTTATACGTATCGTGCGCGATCCTCGAAGAGGATCTTTCCCATTTCACGGACCGCGCGGCTTTGATTCGTTACCGACCAAATCGTCCTCATCGGCCGAGAAAGTCCGAAGGAAAGACCGTATTATCGCTTTTGGGTGGTCCTCGATCGTCGATTTTACTCGAGTCGGATTCGCTTTCACGAGAAGCGAGGGGGAGGCAATATCTCCTCTCGAACAATTGAATTTCACACGTTCGATTCGAGGTTTAGAAATCTTATAGATTAATTCGAGAATTATTTAAATTAAGAAACGAGGCATTGCACGATATTGCATCGATAATCACCACGATTCTTTCTGGGAAAAAAAAAGAATCGCAAGTACTTGGGTGCAAGCCGAATCGATCTTTTCGCGCCGAAATCAGCATCTCGAGAGCGAGAAGCATCCATGGGGGTCTCTCTCCCATGGACCTCGACCGTTCACCTTTTTTTCTCCTCTCTTTCTCTCTCTCTCGAGGGACCACGCCGCGTATACTCGTACGTAGGATCGGCTACGTGCGCCCGAGGAGCCGAAAGTATGCAGGTACCGTGTACAACCTGCGCGGGTAAATACCTGCTCCAGTATATACCTGCGGCGCGACATAAGCCCTCCTCCATAAACGGCTCGCCATTGCATTCGTTCTTTCTCCGTTCCGTTCCAGCATCCTTGCCGCGAACGATCACGCCTCGAATCGAAAGGTAAACGAACAACTCCTTGGATAACGGCCGGCGATATGCCGGTTAACCGCCAGTGAATCCTTTTTTTTTATCATTCGTTGTTTATTTATGTTGGGGGTGGGGGAGACGTTTAAACTGGTGATGATGATGCGAAGGGAAAAGGCAAGGTGGAAATAGATGGAAAGAAAATAGAAAATATCTCAAGTATAGCGTTGGAAAGATTGTACGTCCGTGTATTAGGAGATAAGTTTTAATTGGTGAAATGAAATTATGATTTGCCAATATGTGATGTTATGGAATTTGGAAGAACGAAGCAAATTTCAATTCCATTTCTTTAATATTTATAAAAAATTGATTTTGCACAAATATCCCAACAATTGATAATAAAATTTGAAAATTTAATCTCTTTATCTAGGCCACGATGCTTATGTATAATTTTTTTATTAATAGAATATCCCTTCGAATTTAGAATGTTAGTATTATTTTTTAAATATAATTTCGTAATGAGATTAAACTAGAGGAAAAAGAGAAAAATAAATTCATTCAAAGTCAGATTTTTCAATAGAATAACGCGACGTTCCGACACAGTATCGTCCAGAGTGAACAACCTTTAAAAACCCTCGATCCACACGCGCGCATATAGGGATTACAAGAAGACAGGAGCATGGTTGGAAAGCATAACACGTGCGGCGGAGCACGAAAGCTTGCCGGCTCGATCGGTCTCGGCCGATTAAAGGGCGAGCGAGCTGAAACGTCAGGTGAAATAATCGGCTCGTCGTGACGTCGCGCTCTCACCTTCCTCCTCCCCTCACGTGCCCCAATGCAATTATTTAATGCAACGTCTAGGCTGCCCTCCCTGTGCACGTGCATTTCACCCGCTGCACCGTGCGCGCGTACGCGTTTAAAAATAACCAGAAGCCGTGCGGCACGGGCTTAATTGCCGTGAACCCGCCTCGATCGTGTGTACATGCGCCACGTAGCAGGGACAGATCACGTTAAACGCAGGGAACGATGGAAAATTGCCGCCCTTCCAACGCGCGTGAACGAACTACGTGCCAGGGCCATATAGTAATCGCCATTTCGATTTTTCCTACTCCTACTCCTCTTTTTCTTCTTTACTCCGAATTCTGTGAATTTAGAAAGTTTATGAATTTGCAATTGGATATGTGGGCCACGATTTTTTTTTACCGTAGTATTTGCGGTTTTTCGTCCCTCGTCGATCAATCCCGCTTACATAACTGTACTTTCGAAATATCGTCCATGTTTTTTCCGTCGTAATGATCTCGCACGCACACGTATTGTGTATCATATATCTTTTTTGGTGCTTCCCATCGACGTGCTACTTATGATTCGAAAAGGACGAACGATACCGATCAAGAGCGTATCAGCGAGTCGCCGTTATTCGAGAATTTCTTTATCCTCAAACGCTAAATATATATACATGTACGTGTAATAAAATTTTCCAAGCCGTCATCAAGACTCCAAGTATCGGTTCCGGCCGATTCATCATCGTCGCTCCGTTTTCACCTGGACAAGTTTTCAACCGGTCACGATCCTCGCATTTTCACCTCGTCCACATAAACAGTCCTAATATCCGTTATAAATCGGCACAGAACAACCACAGCCAGAGTGTAAAACTTCCCCTTTATTGCTTTACTGTATCTCTCTCGAACCGAAGGAGGATCCATCGATTTTATCACTTTTCGATTTTCTCGCCGCTGCGTTACCCCTCGATATTATTTTTTTCTCTCTCAACTCTCGCAGCTTTCTAAACCATTTTACTCTTCGTGAAAAGTGGGTGATGCTTGGGCCGCTACCTGGAAAATAGCTCCCCTCTGTTCCACGGATCATTATACGAGAAGAAGGCAGCGGTCATCGAACAGGAATTTATGACGCGCCTCGAGCGCGCTAATTGGACAGCTGTTACGGGCAACCAAAGCTTTGAACTTTTACAACTGGCCGGCTGACCGACAAATTTTTCTCGATACCTCGAACCATCGTCGGGGTTGATCCAACGTGAAACTGTCGTTTCGACCTGTTTCGCCTTGTTGAAAGTGGATTAATATTTCCTTATTTATCTCTGTTCTTTTGTTTTTTCTTTTTAGAATTTTCACGTGCTCGAAGAAGAAGGAGTTCAAATCTAAATCGTGAATTCGAGAAAAAATGATAAATTAATCATCGCATCCACAAATTATAGGAACAAACGCGATTTATATCTTTCGGAGGATATTGAAAAATCGATAGGAATTCTTCCGTGTTTCTTCCTTCTCGTTTCCTCCTCTCGAGGTTGTTCTGGAGGCGAGGGAAGGGGCCTAACGGGGATAATATCATTCGGGGCTCCGAAATATCTTAATAACGAGTTGTGCCGTTCGACCGTGGCTCGAGATAATAATTCACACTGGTGCTCTCCCGCGTGCGCCGCGGATAAAGAGGGAAGAGTTGGGAGAGGAGAAACGAGAGGCGCGGCGACAGAAGGGAATATAGCCGGCGAGGAAATGGGCGAGAAAGAAATGGAATAAAAAGTGGATGGGGAGGGGATATAAATCGAGGGAAGAGGAAGGAAGAATGAGAAGAAGGACGGTGAAAGAATGCGCGTGGAATGTAAACGAAGTGGAAGAATCGGAACGAACGATTCTTCCTTTAATTTTTAGCTCCCTTTCGACTCCCCCCGCTTTTCCCTCGTCTTATTTAATCCGAGAACGATCCGTTAGCTCACAAATACAGGATCGAATAGAACAGGAGAAAGAGAGAGAGAGAGAATTAAATGCAAGAATTGGCCGAAGAGAAAAAAAAACAAAACGTTGCGAAAACCAAGATATTAAAGAGCGAAGTAAACGGTGGAAGAAGAAAAGAAGAAAGAAAGAAAGAAGAGAAGAGAGCGAGAATGGAGGTAAAGGCGCGAATGAGGGCGAGGCACTGAAAAAAAAGCAGGTAAGAGGTACAAAGTGAGGATAAAAGAAGAGAGGGGGGAAGGGGGAAAGGAGGGAAGAAAGACGGAGGAATAAAAGGAGCTGCGTGGATGGAGAGAAAGAAAGCTGGAAGAAAAGGAGCGCGGTGGTTGGCGGAGAAGGAACACGGAGGGGAATCACCTGTGCGGTGAAAGAGAGCAAAAAGATGGCCGGGCACGGCGCGGTGATGCGCCAAGGTTCAGCACCGCGGTCTGTAATTATCGCCACTGGCCGTGGGAATTGAATTACGAGGTAAATTCGTAACGTGGCACGGCGTGTCCGCCAAATGGCGAAATCAAAGAGCCGCCTCACCGGATCTCTTAAATCGTTTCGACCTGTAAAAACTCCCTTCTTCCGACTGATCCTCGACCGACACACTTTGATCGCTTTCAAATCCTCTTCCCGTTTACTTTCTTCTTATTAATGACCGGTGGAGACGACGATTTATTTGAAACGCGGGGGGATACGATTGAAAAATTAAGAAATAACAGGTTTATTTGGCTTGGCGTATCGCTGAACGATCAAACTAGACTAGCTTCGAATCGTATCTCACGAATTTCACGATGATATCTTCTCAACACCTTAAAAGATAAAAACGATTTACGTGAACAATAATATTTTGCCTGTTCAGAGCCATCGCTTACAAGTGAAACACGCGATATCTTCTTCATTAAACGAATTCAAAACGTTTCTTTATAGGAGATATATATATCCCAACCGTGAGAAGAAGATATTTACACGTTCCATTTTATCGAAATAATAACCATGGAAGAGTTAGAAAGATTAATAAAAGATACAATGTACCGCGTTGAAAGGTTTGGCCGAAAGATAGAAAAATCTTGTATAATGAATTCGAGGAAGGATGGGTGGGATATCCACGGGGGTTAAAAGGCCGCTAAAAATTCATAAGACGGCGGGGATGGAGGATGGGGAGCAGTTCCCTCCGAAACCCAGTTCGAGTATCACACTCGGCGGCAGACGCGATTCGCACGAGGCCCGCGATCTCCGATAAAGGAGGGTTCCTCGTGTTACAGGCCGCATCATCCGCTCGAGAAAAGGAACAAACCTAACTTACTCGAGAACCGATCTTCTCTGCCCTCGAGGGTATTATTTACGCGACCTCGTCTTCCTCCATTCTTCTCCACGGTCGAACGAGAGATGATTCATTCAGCGGTTGGAAGACCGACCGGTCAGGGCCTCGAGAACAACCAGCCATCTTACGGCCACCGCGACTCGACTCGTTAATCCACCAACAATGAGAGATTTCGATCGTCCAGTCCTCCCCATTTCATACTCCTCTCGTCTTTTTCCATCTACCTTCGTTACGATCAAAAATTAACGTTCTACGTTTAATTAACGTCATCTATGGAGTACGTATACTCATATAGCGTTTTAGCATTAGCGTTAAAAGTACTATCCAAGTATATAGAATATCGTATATTTGGGTATATAAATTCTACAATAAATCCACGAGTGTAATCAAGCCTTTTTTCTTCCCTCCCCGATTTTTCGACCGTCATTTGTCTAATAATTGCGTAACAAGTTTCCAGCCGGCCGGGTTGTTGGAGTATAATAGGCAGTCCATCAACACGGCCATTTTAGGTAGGAACAAATTAATTTATTTCGCCGACCGTGTCCGCGTGGGCGTCGATCTCTCGTTGTGTACCCTCGTGCCAATCAGAAGCGCAAACAGAAGTTAAATTTAAAATGAGCCAGCGACTCGAGCGAAATGCGCGGAATGCCAGGCGCCCCGCGAATATATTAAGCGTTGTTTGTCGCCGCTTTTACGAAAGAAAATGGTGTCACGCCGTCGGATTATTCGATATTCCCAAGGGGATACTAATTGCGCGAATCTGGCCTCAAAGTTCATCCTTCGTACATTATGAAAAAAATTGAATAGAATTGGTGCGAAGGAAATAGATACATTTGGCAAATAATGAAAAAGATTAGAAATGGTTAGAATTGGAAAAATAAAAGGTAATTATTTACAGGAAAGATCGGCACTTTTCAATGATGTTATGGAGGTTTTTCTTTTTTATTATATACTTTATTAAAAACAGTTTAGATCGGATTAAAAAGATTAATTTGAAGCTAAATGCATTAAATTGGCTAACAGCTTAAACGAGTTTTGATTACAGGTGAAATTAAACTTGGAATTATCGTAAATTAATTGACAAGAATTTACAAACCTACTTTGATGCTTCGTATTAAGTTTGTTCTTATTTATTAGCCTGATTAATTCAATTGCAAATATTAAACAATTATCGAGATTCTCTCGATAACAAAAATCTTCACATTACGTGGATTGGAAAAAATTTTTTAAACGTTTAATTACTACGAATCCCAACGTTTCGATGAATAAAGTCTAAGTAAGTTTTCTGGTTCGTGCGTTTCGTTAATGAAACATATAATTGGAAATCGTTGGAATATTATATCCGTGGCCGATCGAAAAATAAGTTTGACGATGATCGAACCAGGAGACACAATGATACGATGTCGATTCGACGTTGGCTCGTGACCAGACGAAAGAAAACAATCGGGAACACATGCGACGACCGCTCGTAAAATTAATAAGCGCAATGAACGTTAACGAGGACCATAAATATGGCCGCCGCGGCCTGCTTATCCGCCGATTAGCATAATCACTTCTGATACCCGTGGACCGTAATTTAAAAATATCTTGCTGTACACGGCCGTTTTACAAAGGGCCTGACAGGGTCCGTAGCTCGAAAGTTCGATGGTTGGATGATATATGGCAACTCACCCTCTCCCTCTCTCTCTCTCTCTCTCCGTTCTCTATTTTTTAATATTTAATATTCGTTGTAGCGTTGTAACGTGAAATAGCCAATTTATTTAGCCGGGTTTTAGATTGAAATTTTTCGATCGTTATCAAAAATGTTTTATGAATTTGGTGAATTAATGATGAAGAACACACGCTAATGAATATTTATAAACACGTATCGTTACTTATATCTCCAATAAATAATTTTTATCATTCCCATCTATCGTACCCATTTTTCATTATAATTTTCACGATTAATTGAAAAAAAAAGAACAGTCGAAGCATCGTTCATTGATCCAATACTTCTTGCAACTATATCAATAACAAATATGATTTTACTAGAAATATATTAAAACCACTCGTTAACGAAGCATATAGATTAATTATTATACCGAGAAATCAGCTTTCACAGTTTCAAAGATATCTCTTCTCCGTGGAGGGATTAACTTTGGCAATCGATATCCAATTAGAGGCCACTAATTACACGCCAAGATTTCGTCTAGCTTGACGTGTCCATTATTCCGATTATTCAATTTTTATCCTCGTATTTAATGTAACGATAGTTGTCGATAATTATTCGTTCATTATTTAACCACGCACTCGCAACAAACGATCGTTCAAATCACAAGGAAAAATCCGTACTATTCTAATTTGCATAAGAGAATCCGACTCTTGTGTGACCATTATCGCGGAAGCGGGACGCATCATCGCAAAGACCGCCTCGACCACTCCAACTGGAACTCGACGCCAGCTTGCTAACGATCTCGAGAATATCTTTCGTTTCGTTAACATTGTATCTTAATAGTCGCGCTATAAATTCTATTCTCCGAATCGCGCATACGTTCCACACATTCCGAGCATGTTCGAAAATTCGTAAACGTAACTATCACCTCCTCCATTAATTTTAACTCTTATTTCGAATACGTATAAAAAGAAAAGGAAAAAAATCCTCCTTTTTCTTCTCAAGAAGAACGTTCCTTTGATTCTCACTTTCTCGATTCTTCTCCCCTCATCGTCCTTATTACCAAACAGAGGAGGAGAAGGTTTGCGCCGCTCGTTAAAACGTTTTTCGCCCGCCAATTTGCTCTCGGGGTCCCCAGGTATGTATATATATATATATATATACATACACCTTTGCTTCGCTCGCTGCACGCGAAATTCCGAGAAAGGGGCCAGAAAGTACCCACGGTCTCTCCTCTAGTCCTCCCTTCTATCCATCTATCTCCTTTTTTCCTTACTCCCTCTTCCATTCCTTGCTTGCAAGGGCATAAATTCGTAAATAAAGAGAGGAGTCGGAGGGCACAATGCGAGAAACGAGGGCTAACGAGCGGGGGGAAAAGCGACTTTACGATTTTTTCGGAAGGGACGGAAAGGGACCTGTCGCCGACACACCTACAAGGCGACCCTTTAACGTAAAGGCCGCTCGAGTTTCGAGCTGGAAGAGAGAGAGAGAGGGGGGGTGGATAAATCGTTCGACCTCTTTGAATAAGTTTGAATAAAACGCGGTTTTCTCACGATCCGCTTTTCTCACATCTTTCGAACGGGTTTCTTTCGGTGGAACGAAGGAGAGAATGCAGAGATTTGATTGGAGAAGCGAACACTTCTTTTCGTACGACGTACCTGTTTCAGGTCGAGAACTATAGTGACGTACTCGTAGCGATCTCCCCTGGCCAGGGTGGGGCTCTGCCACCACTTTCCAGGGCTCGAGTCGAGTATGTTGCTGATGTTGTGCCTCTTGCCGGGATCCGGGCTCCTCGCGTCGCACACCCCGCACCTCGACGATTCGGAAGGTTTGCAGAAGGTTTCCGGCCCTTCCTCGCCGCAGGTCGCGTTCACGAAAATATCCGCCTTCGCGGCCACGTTGAACGTCGACGGAAATATCCCGCCACTTTTTAGACTTCTGTTCATTCCGTATAGCGCGGAATGCCCTGCAAATTGGAAATAACAGGAAACAAATTAGTCGGGATTGAAGTGCATAAGTAAAAAATTCGAAAAGGACGATCATTGAATAATTATCGTTGACGGAACAATCCAACTTTCGTTTCGATTTTAAAAATATTCCTTACTTACTTCGAACGACAACGATTTTTTCAAGAGAGAGAGAGAAAAAAAAGGAAAAATATAACATTAGTTTAATAACAATTGAACTTTCGTTGAATCTGGGTTCGATAGGCATCTAGATATACAATCATCGAACGTAAAATTCTTGTCAGCGAGTTTGTTTCACTTTCGATACTTCAAAAAAAAACATAAAACACTAGTTTGATAACAGTGGAATTCTCCTACCTGGACTCAATAGACACATCGTACAATTAAACGTAAAATTCTTGCTAACGAGTTCGTTCCACTTTCGATACTTATTTCGAATGGAACAGGCAATTTTTAAAGATGAAAAAAATGTAAAACATTAGTTCGATAACAGTCGAATTCTCCTAGCTAGGCTCAATAAGCAACTAGACGCAATCATAGGTACAATCATGGTCGAAGGTAAAATTCTAGGAGGAGAGGGAAAACACACGGTGTAGAACTCGACGTTGAGAAACGGTCGATCCATCGGTTCGGTTGTTTCCTCGGGATAAGTTGAGTACTTACACATGGACAGGTTTTGACAGAGCTCGCAGCACGGAACCAGTCGCACACGAACGAGCGACGAAGGTGGATCGGCGAACAGGTTCATCGTGCACACCCGAGGCAGGTTAAACGTGCGTAATCGACACGCGAGAGTCTGTGCCGTGTCGAAGAAACGTGACGGCCGATCGTGTCGCCGCCAATCATCGGATGAAACCTAATTCCTCCGCGAAAATTTTCTAGCAGAAGGTACACGTGCGATGAGAAAATTGTAAAGTTGTAAAGTTACGACAGATTTAACTGTGATTCGTATCTTTGGCCTCCCATGATTCTTTTAACATTCCGTCAACATCATCGTCTTTGGATTTTAGATTTCGGCAATTATTTCATATCTATATTTCTTGTTAATTAAATTGTTTATCATTGGAAAGAAATTATGCGTTCCAGAATCCGTATTATCGCATTAAATTGTATCAACTGTTTAATTTTCGTATTTTTTTTGAACGGAGATCGATCTCTGTGATTTAAGTCGACGTTTAATTTAAAGTGAACCTAGAAAGACACGAATTATGGATTTCTTGGAGCATTACGTGGTATCAAAGATTTTTCAGATAGCTGGTCAATGATTGTGCCGAGTGTAAATTATGCAATGGCCATCGCGCGTATTGGCGAGGAGGAGTCGGAGAGTGGACCGAGTGGCTTTGAAATGCAAATGCTCTGATTCAGGAGTTCACCCACAGAAGAATGTACGAATCTTCGTTTTTTTGAAATTCGGAAAAATATTTATTATTCGCGGATTATCAATATACGATAACAAAAGTTCTTTTTGCTCGTGAAAATCCAGAATTATATGGATCTTAACTTACATAAATTGAATCTATACAAGTTTCTTGTAAGATTCTATTCATTTGGATCTCGCAAAATTTAGAATTCCAAGTAAACGTTCAAACGTCGTTTAAAAATCCAAATCGTTGAATCCCTCGACTTGCGCATAGTTTTTTAAACTTTAGAATTCCGGATAAAAAGAAAAAAAACTTAAACCTACATCAAGAAATGTGTCGAAAAGTTCAAGACAAAAAATTATCGGTAAATCGGTTTGTATGATAACTAACTAACTAACTAATTAAGTAAAAACGTTTTGCACACGTTCCATTCCCCGACTTGAAGACTCGCGTATGACTCAATTGGTATCTAGATCCATTAAATTTCCCAATCATCTCCGCTTTTTCTCTCTAACGAGCGCGCTGATTCACGCGATCCAACGATCGATTTCCTGGCCCCTCGGCTGCCTCTTTTCCCAACGCGTCAACGGGAGTCACGCCTACATCCTTACGGTCTCTCCCCCCTCCCCTCCCTCCTCCACTTTCGTTCGATCTTATCTGAAAAGCAGAGAGCCCCGTCCCCTCGTGGAATTCTTCGACCTCCTTCGTTCCACCACAAAGAAACGGACTGTTCGCGTATCGAGATGAAATCGTAGCTCGAGAACGCAACCGCGATCCACGATAATCGACGAATGCCTCCGAGACAACGGAGATCACGCTCCCCATCATCCTCCTCGATCCTCGCGATTCTCTCGGTAGTTGGCCGCCGTATCTTCGGCGTGACGAAATCTCGAGATCGTGTCGTTTATACGAACGTCGAAGCGGCCATTGAAATCGAATCGAGCTTTCGGATTATTGGCCGATGGTGACGCGCTTCGATATCTTCTCGGACCGCTTCGCGATTAATTGGAACGCGGACGAAACGAGAGAGGATTGTAAAGTTACTAGGATTTTATAAGAAAAAATCGCGGAGAAGAAAGAAACATTCGAGAATCTCGAGCGAAACGAAGGAGAATTTTCCGTCAACGAGAAATATTGGCATCTTCTCTGTCCTTACTTTCCAAAAATAATAAAGGATGGGCAATTTTACAGAGACAACATCGTAGAAGAAAAACTTGCAAGATAATTTCGATCGCCTAAAATTGGAGGACGAAATAAAAACGAAGGGTCAATTGGAAGGATGTTTTATTCCGTGTAAGGTATGGTTAAATATCGTTGGCGCGGTTGCGCAAAAGCGGCGGAAAAGGAACAGATCCTGGTGGTAGCGGCATTGTGTTTTGTCTCGCCGCCAGAAACCGGCCTGTTCCCTTTCTCCCGTGCGCCAGGGGCTCGAGAACCCGCCACGAGTGACTGATGACGACAGAAATAACCCTGTTCCATCTTTCCGCCGGCGCACGTGTCCACGCAAACCTACGCGAAAACGACGCCGGCCAACACGGTGTGCCGGAAACAGAAGGAAACGGGCGCTGCATCGCGCCATTTGCGATTCGAGCGCCGGATGGAACATGCCGATGGATCAAAACGAGGGATTAATTTGAATCGAAATTTGAAATTTTGAAAAGATCAACGGATGAGATTAATGATTGGTAAAAAAAGGGCAAAATTTAAGCTTCCAATTCTTACCGACCCGACAAGGTTAAACCTCTTTCTTTCTTTCATTCCTGGAAATACTCAAACCACTCGTTTATTACAATTACTTCGACGAGACTGAGACACATTGCGGATACACGTGTAGTTCGTGCAGCTAACAAAGCTAATGGATCTTACTCTGCTCGTTATTAATTACAGATACAATATCGCTTGATTAGCATAAAAACGAGCGATCCTTTCATAAGTAATTCTATATCTCGTAGAGCCGCTACGGGGAATTAAATAAAGCGTGTATTGCATTTCGATTCATTATGCAATTATGCATTGGAAAGGTGTAATCGGATTTGTTCGAAGGGAGAATATAATTCATAATAGAAATTGGCGTCGATGTAGCGTGTCTTACGTTGTACACGTGCGCTCGTGACAACGTCGACTAAATCACGGAGTAACGATATTTCGGAATTGAGATTAACTCGAAGAAAAATGATTTCATCAGCGTGGTGTGCGCGCTCGCAACATTGTGAACACCAGAGGACGAGTAGTATTAAACTTGTTCAACAGGTTGCTAAGAGGTTGTACACTTGTCGCATTACGCGGAATTAACAACGTCGACGGCCAATATAAATTTTATCATTTTTACGCTGTGTAAAAACGATTTAAAAAACAATGATAATAAAATTATATAATAAAATGGAGCAATTATTCGCGGATATATCTTTAAATTATTGCAAATGATTCCAATATCGATTAAATTACTCCCGTGCGAGAGTGATAAACGAAGAGAGGGAGGGGCAAAGATAAAATCTATTTTCACGAAAAACAGCACAGCGATGACATCAAATCCCGCGCTATGAATTACCGCGGAACACGGTCGACTGAATCATCAAAAATACTAATGGCACTAAAATATACCGCGCTGTACCGTATAGCGTCGGAGTAGTAGAAGAGATCGAGGATACTATGACTCACGTTTACGGTTCGTTTAACTGGTTACGAGCTCATTGTCCTACGCTAAATTGTTCTATTCATGATCGCGTCGATCGGGCACAGCCAACGAAATGAAGAAAAGATTCCAACGAGTTCCATCCTTCTCTCTCTCTCTCTCTCGAATATTCGATCGAATATTTCTATAAAATTATTCACAAAAAAGAATAGAGACATCAAATTTCCCCTTTCTTTAGAAAAATCAAAAATTCTCTTTATTAAGGGAAGAAAAAACGTGGAAGAAAAATCGGGTGGAAAAAGACACGGCAGCAAGTTGGTTAAAAATATCAACAGAGGAGGTGTCTAACTCATCTCTCGAGACTACTCTCCGGCTGTCAGTGGCCTGGCCGTAGCGATTTATGGCCCGCTTAAACGAGCAAAGCCAAAAGTGGACGGGGGACGAAAACTTTTTCCAAAAAGCCTCGCGGCCGCCCACGCGTTCTCGAATTCGCCTCGAAAAGCCCTCCTCTTCCTCGGAAGAGCGCTCCTCCGGGAAGAGAGGAGCCACGTTTTCGTGTTCACGATAACGTGTTTACAAAATATCCAGCGGAGGCATGGGCCACATGCCGATGGCCCACGAATGGTCCCTCGCACGGTGGTCCTTATGACTAATAGCCCCTGTGGCCGTGGCTTGTTCCTGCTGTTCTACCGTTCTCTCCCTTCCTCTCTCTCTCTCTCAAGAATCCGTAGACCAACGAAAGAAAATAAGATCTGTGCGAGGCAGTGACCGACACCACTCCTTCCAAACTCCCCTGGAACCCCTGACATAATCTCTAGGGCGGGCCAAACTCGAGGATGGGAAGAGTTGGCGGGAAACTCGATGTTTGTCCATTAAGTTATCGTGGGCCACAGGCTACGCCACGTTATCACGTCACGCGCGTTTCAACCATGTCCAACTAGCTATAGTACGGGGAATGACGGATGTTATCGAGTTTCTGCTGCTTTACAGCCTCTTTTTTCCTTCTTCTTCTTCTTTTTCTTTGCTTCTCGATAGAGGCTCGTTCGAAAGAAAGAGAGAGAGAGAGAGAGAGACTTACTTTTGGTGTGTATATATTTTTTTGACAGTAGTCTCGCGGAACTTTCTACTCATTTACATAACGTCGTTGAACGGAAGAATGGATAGATGATACTACAATGGACAAGTAATAATGTGTAATAAATGACGATAGTTTTTGTGCGGTATTGTTATTATTATTGTTATTGTTATTGATTTTTTCTTAGATTTCACCGGTGAGATGAGCAAGATTGGGATACAAAGACGCGAAAAGGAAAAGGTTAACTTTCGATCAGGATCGAATAAATCAGTAGGAGTCGATTTCGTGACAATGTTGGGACGGTAATCGTTGGATAAATCATAGGTAAATCGTAGACATCGTCTAAGCAAACGAATGTATGAATAACGCGATACTTTATCGTTTCGTTATACCATTCGCGTCATCTCTGGCTACCGTAAAACCCACTCGCCTTTAACTATCGCCGCTCCCATGCATTCATACGAAACGATGCGCGCAACTCGTTCCGTCTTTTGCTCGAGATATTCGTAGTAAAAAGTAACTGAAATGCTCGAGAATTTAATCTTTACCTCGGTTTAAACTTTTCAGATGATCGAATCAATGACTCGTTGATCATTTGCTCTCGAGAGGCGACTATCAGGGCATCGATTGAATTGCGCAAACTGGTGCAAATTGAAATATTAAAGTTTCATTACGTTAATTCGTACGTTGGAAAATAAATTGTATTAACTTTTAGCTCTCCTCTTCGCTCTTCTTCGGATGGAAATTTTTAGAAACCGTCGCGTTGGACGATTCCATTGAGAGGCACTGGCTCGAACGATACTTAAATCTTAAAGCTCGGCAATTATCCTGCCTACAGACAAAGACATCATCCACGATTTTCGTTTTCTCTTCGTTCACGGCTGAGCCGCGCGCAGCCGAGCCATTCATCCTCCGCTATCATAAACCGAAACGCGCCCATTAAAAAGTACCATTAACAACGATCTATTCTCTTCCCCTACGGAGCCTACGTGCACCGCCTCCGCTCCTTCCAAACCGAAACGCATAAATAATTGCCCGTACGCGTGTGCAGGGAACGGTTTGTCTAGCGCCTGTTGCGAAAACAGTTTCATTGACCGGCGAACCAACGACGCCCCTCCAATGAATGAGCGGCGTCAATGAAAACGCGACTCTCGTAAACGCGAGTGTCGCGCGTCCGTAAATTCCAAACGAGGCGTAGTTTTCGCGACCCGCACCGATGCGAGACGCCTGCCCACAGTTGTCTGCCACGTTAATTATCCAACAATGGCGCCCCTAACCGACCGTCCTCGACGCCTCTTCCCGTCGATCAACGCGTCTGCCCGACCGATCTCGAAAACTTGGCGAACGTGGGATGCAAATGGGGGGTAAAACGAAACGTCGAGGAGAAATCTCGTTTATTACTCGAGACGTGATTCGATACACGTAGCTTTTCTCGCGGCAGTAACGATCCTCGTGCGCGTTCGTACTGCCTCGTTTTTACACACGGTGTTCTATTGACAGTGAAAAGAAGCGGTCGCGACCACTCGAAGGCGGACAAAGTCAATTTCCTGCATTCAAAGTGGCCGGGTGCGCTGCACACTGTCATCGGCCGACTCGAAACCGCTTTTGTACGCGGTGTATCGCGTTTAACGTAGCCCCGTGTTTATTGAGGGTAATTTGTCAGGGTGAGCGCGCATACAAGCGCCATCCTCACAGCTCTCCTTTCGTACTTACCACGTTTTTCGAGATATCGAAGAACGAAGTTGCTCGATTTATTTTTCATTCCATTCCTCGTTTATCCCTGAATTCCGTCTGATTAAATCGTTAAAGTATGGACGTAAGTTTAGTTCTGGAACTATCAACGAAGTTATTCGGTTTATCCTTCAATCCCATCTGACTAAATCACCAAAATATGGGCATAGAATCATGAGTGTTGTCGCGAAAGGTTGTGGCGATTATTTATTTATATATAATCGGGTTTTGGAAGCGGCGATTTAAAGAAAGGATACAGGTGCGTCCCTGGGCCGCGAGAAATCGATTATCGTGGCCGGTGAACTCGGTGTATAAGTGGCGTCCCGCGGCGAATATCGGGCCGAAAATGAAAAGCTGTCCATGGGATATAATTAATGCCGGCCGGTCGGCGAACCGTTCGTTCGATTAATCAGCCACCGCTCGCCGCAAGATTAACGAGGCGCGATATTAATGGTTTTCTTACAGGGAGCGTTCTAGAATTCGCGAGTGGATGGATTAGGCTTCGACAGAGGATGCTTTCTGTTCTCGCCGAGAATGCTCGGTATTCTTAATATCGCGAATATTTCTTTTCCTTTTAACGAAAATCTGAATTCTCTACTAGGATAGTTTGCACACGATCGAATCAACATTTCGTAACGTTGTATTAGGATAAATCGTATGTTTGGGCACAGTTGCGGGACATTTAATTATAATTCATCGAATTGGAATGTACGAATAGTGTATTATTTTTGCACCTGGTCAACGACCCAGGAACGGTACCGTCGACGCGAAAGAAGGAGGTAATTTCTGAATTCGAAAAATCCGTGGATGTAAATCTCTCGCAGGGTGGAGCGAAAGGGTAATATTCTTACGCGTTTAGCTCGCCTCGTGAATCCCATTAGCAAATAAATTTATCGTCGACAGGAAGAGATCAAGCGGCCTACACACACTATTGAACCACCTAAATGCTAAATAAATCTCTATATGTCACCGTGCTTACCATTAATTCGTATAAAGGGTCTCGCCAACGTAATTCACTCGGATAAAATACGAGCGTGAACAACCGGAAACGTATATTTATTTGGGCATAAAACTCGCAATCCACCTGCGAGATTTTTCTAAATATTAAAATTACCATAGCTCGATGGAACTAATTCGACGAAATACCGAAAATGGCACCGTTAACTTATTAACATGATAAATACATAAAAAGAAAGAATATGGTATTTTATGGTAATTCCATATCGAGCATGTATACGTGAAATTTTAATAAATCTTTTGTTCCAGATAACCTCCAGTGGATAGTTTCCACGAAACTTTTTCCCACGCTGACCCGATGTTCACACTTCTCTAATCGTCTTGAAAACAGCTTCGTGACTAATCGAGTAATTGGTAAAATTTGTTATCTGGGCGATAGCGCACCGTCAAACAAAATCGACAAACGAACTGCTTTATCTTATTCTCGGTATCGTTGAAGCCTGGCTTTCACAAATATTTCGAACCTTGCTCCACGAACTTTTCCTTTTTCCAAAAATGTCTCGAACGTGGCACGCGATTCTTAACCGCGCAACGAGTAATTGTACCCGACAGATCGTAACGACAGAAATTAAATTCTTTTGATTCGAGCGACGAGGTAACACGATCGCTCCGAGTGACCCGATTATTAATCATCGCGGCGCTTTGTTCGACGACTGTTTCGATTCAATTCGCACGCGACACGTATTAATAATTTCATTACGTATTTACGGCGATATATAGATCTCCGCGATTCGCCATTTCGCGATTGGACTCCTCGCGTTTTGCTTTTCGTAAATAAAAATTCGAGGAATGAACTTTGCCGTGCATCGAGGATCGATCGTCTAATTTATCGCCGACTAATGAGTTCCGAGAAGAGAGATCAATCGTCATATCGACACTATTCAAGGCTGTTGCATTGTAATTAATAATCGAATTTAATAAATCGAGGATTAAAGATAGAAAAGGAGTGGATCGAAGAGAAAGAGAGTAGGCTTCTGATCGTTTGAAACGGCGATGCAGGCAGGATCGAGAAGGATGATCGTGTCGTCAGTCCTTTCATCCGGATGGAACCGACAAAAGAAATCGTGATCCTTGGGCCATGAATCGCCGCTTCTTTTCAACCGTGGCACACCTATCAAACTCTCCGATGCCTTTACTTACGACGCGTTGTACATCGAACACGGGAGAAGACACGCTGTAAATCGTCAGTTTAACCGCCTCGTCCCGTCATTTCGTTGTTTTTCAGCTAGTTTCCGGGTGGACGCCATTCACGTGCTCACAATGGAACGTAATTGGCCATAAGCATGAATAAATATTTTCAATTATGGCATTCGTTCCATGGAAATGCGAAATTATAAGAGAGAATTAAGATTTTTCTTTCCTCTCTCTCTCTTTCTGTTTCTTTCGAACATTTCGAAACTTCGTCAGATATTATTAATGGCGAAGAAGCGCAAGCTTCGTTCTATGATTTTTTCTACGACTCGTTGGATGGAAACACTGAACTAATAAACCCAAATTCTCTTAGAAGTATGGAAAGTATACAACGTCACGTTATATGACTGTGTATCAACGATAATGGAGAGACGTCACATATTCTCTTTCCACGGAAAAGAAAAAAAGAAGGAGAGAAGAAATGGAGAACTACTTTTAATGTATCACATTTTGACGCTACTTTCAACTTTTCCTCTGATATCAAACGGATGAAAATTCCGTTGCACGAGTATTAAACTAAGGCGAATTACATTTCAGCTTACAATTTAACTGAATCAAGCGAGTTGTTCATTTGCTTCATTTCTTTGAGTAAAACGGGCAAAAAAGAGACGTCTCTCCGTTTGACGAGTTCAATGGCAACGTCAATTAACGGTCTTAATTGCATGCTTACCAGAAGTTCGTTCACTCTTAATTACCGCATCGACATCAACCGTTTAAAACGGTCCCCTCCCCCCCTCCTTTCGACGAATCAAAGAATTATCCCGACGGATGATATTTATGCGGGACACGGCCGATAATTTTTAACCGGTATTTATTATTTTTACGAGACGCGGTTCACCGAGCCGAGCCGAGTGTAATTAATTATGCGCAGGGGTACATTAATATTTCAAATGTCCGCATCGGCCTCCGGTTTGATACTTGCGCGGCTTTTGCACGCGAAGTTTCTCCTTGTCGGGAGTCGCAGTCGGATAGAATTGAAAAGCGTCTGCGAAATTAACCCGCCCCGCTCACCGCGAATAAATTATCTTCCAGATGTCGATATCTAATTAAACGCTGAGAAGAAGAATTTTGGAAATATCCACGATATGGATAAATTATTAAGTTTTTCAAATTTATATATACGTATTTTTTTTTTTTTTTTTTTAAGAGAAGCATATCTCTGTTGGCAGAGTATTGGAAATATGGGAATGGTAAAACGGTCGAAATACTTATCTCGGGGACATAATTCAGGTTGAAAATGTACGGGTTATCGTGTTTATGGGTCGTTTCTTATGGGTCCAAGTTGCACCTCGAGTTTTAAGTTTCTAGTAGACAGAAATGTACTACACTTTTGAGATTCGGCCACCACGTGGTAACAATATTTTGGAAACTCGTGATGGCTCGTATAACGATAAAACTGTCTCTCATTTTAACCCCTCTGAACGGAATATTATTATTTCCGTGGAACCTCGGAGAAGTTATTTATTTATCGAACGATATATTTTACTGTCAAGAGGAATTCTTTCGCGAAAGAACGATTCGTTTCGAAATAAGATCCATGTTCCCCGAATTTCGTGCATCGTTTTCTTCCAAAATATCGTTGATTTTTCATTTCGATGAATCTTCGTTAATTTTATCGGATAACGAGAATTTTAGATTTATGTATTAATTCTTTGTCATATGAATGAAAAAAGAAAAAAGAAAAATTAAAATTCGTGGGATTCTCTGTTAATATAATTGTAACGTTGGAATCAATAGCAAATGTGCCAAGTAAACACGATGATCCAATTCGAAAATCTTTTTAACATCTCGTCATCTTGTGAGTGGGAAAAGAATTTATTTGTATGGTCGACCGAGCAACACTGTAATCGTTGCACACGTGTGACGAATCAACAACGAACAAAGTATAATTTCGATTCTCATTTTCCCCGACAATTCGAATAATTAACCTCGATATGGTCCATTAAATTTTTTCCTCTTTCCGTTATTACAGTTTGAAATACAGAATTATATAAGGAGATTGTTACGATTCTTTCACATTTTTCTCCAACGAAAAAAACAAAAAAATTACAATAACGAACCGATGAAAAATAATCGAAATTGAAACGTAACGGTTGATTAAAGTTTCCTAAGAAACTGGCTGGAACATTTCTTTTTTATTTATCTTCTCAAGCTAGAACATGAATAGAAAAAGGAAAGAGGGAGAAAAAGTTCGCCTCGCGATTAGTTATTAACTCCGCTCGAACGTTTTCCAGAACGCGTATTAAATAAAATAACAGCACGTTCCAGATTTGCTTTTAAAGTAGCGGGAATGCGAAATGATTGTGCAGCTCATCGAGCTTCTCTCTCCGTCAGTTTTGCGTGAAAGTGAAGCGCTCGGTGAAACCAGATTTGCGAGTTGCCGAGTTCACTTCAAGATCAATCGTAAAGGAATCCAAAGATAAATTTTTACGTTTTATCGGCCGAGATCAGAAATCAGACACTTCGAATTTATTCACTCCATCTTTCTTATTTATCGCCTTCGCACGTACATTACACAAAGTGTAAAAATTACGCACATACGCATAAAAGAACAAATTTTAAGAGAAATTTTGCAATGTCTCAGTAAGTATAATACTTCTCGGTACTAGGAGTGAGAATTTAAAAAAAAATATTTAATGTCGTTTATCGATTAAAAGAAATCACCAACCTTTTGATTTTCTTATATCAAATAGCAAATCGATCGAGGTTTTACACGCGCTCACAATGCCTTAATAACGAATTCAACACGTGTCGATCTCTTTTTTTATTTTTACAGGTAAGGTGAGCAGAGTCGCGCGGGTTGCACGTAGCGTGGAGATCTTATCGTGCCGATCTCTTCGATCTTATTTGCATTCGCTGACACGGGCCAGGCTCTATTAATTAACATCGCGGCCAGGAAATTGCGATCGATCTATTTCTCGCAAAAGAACAACCTCGCCCTTCCCAGGACGCATTCTCCAACGAGTCGAACGTCCTCCAGTATTAATAAAATTATAATTTCTCGATTCGTCGAATTCGATTTTGTCGAAATTAAAAAAGTTTAACCAGGACGAAGAGGATAATCAGATTAGAAGAATATTATACAAGTTGTGTTACTCGTGTAATCATAATCCAATAACATCCTTAATTATCGTTTAACATGTTTTAATGTGATATATTTTCATATATCGTATTATAATTTTGATCCTACCGGATTACGAAATAAATAATTATGATAATATAATATAATAAATTGGATTTGCAATTTTAAAATTATCTGGATCACCTAAAATAAGGAAATTGAATGTTAATAAATATAAAGATAAATAAGATGATATAAAATCCTAGTAAATCTTTAACCGAAAAATATGGATGAAATGAAATTTTATAATTATTAAAATCTGATCCTAATGGATTTGATGAACCAGTTAAATGAAGTGCAAATGTAAGATAACCACAAATAAAATGGATTACGAAAAAAAAAAATATTCAAAGATATAGAAGATTATTTACCAAGTTACGAGCAATTTAAGCTGGCTCGTTGGATGAAGCGGAAATTAGACGGAAATAGAGCATACATTCGCTTCGTCCAAGTGCAAACTTCAACCGCTAACTCGATAAATAATTTTTGATCGACATCCCATTCGTCCTTATTTCTCTATATCGATCCTCTAAACAGAGAAATCGGCAAAATAGCAATAGTTGAAATTATAATTTATCGTTCGAATGAGAAAATAGCGATCAATCAACGTCTCTAACTGCCGTACTTTCCTCGAAATGTTTAACTAGCTTACTTTTATACCCCTCCAACGTTAACAACGTTCAATCTCCATTAAAGAACAAACGCAAATCTCTGTCTCTTCCCCGTTCTCAAGCATCTCGACAACAACAAGATCGATCACGCGTGGCATCTCGCGTTAAAGCTAATAATTCATCGAAACGCGGGACTGATCGCGGTGACAGGGTCCGTGCGCGGCGTCATCAAGAAACCGGGCGTCCGTCATCAATCGTCCCCAACATTTTCATTAAATCGGGCAGGGAAACGTCGAGAAATTGAGCAAATTGATGAATTGGTTTGCCGCAATTCGTAATTAATAATTGGAAGAGAAAGGAAGATCGAGCCCCAATCGCTTCTTTTTCGTCGACCAAGAACAAAAGAAGGGAGCGTCGTTGGCTGAACGCTGAACGTGGTTGGAAAGAGAAGTGTCCCTTTTTGGCCTTAGACAGTATCGATAGATAGATCTCTTGTGATTTACTGTGATGATACGAAAACTGATTACGCTTTGTCGGTTTTTTCATTGCGATTGACAAACGAAATGTGGACGAATGAAAGTGATGGCGTTGATTAGATAGATGGAAAGAACAAGTAATTTTAACGAACTGACTAATCCCGTATTTCTTCACTATTCAACTATTGAATCATCGTTCTTTTATCTTTGCTCACTTTTTCGTTGTGTCGATCGTAAATTAGATTCCTCGAGAGGGTTAAAAATCTTGCTCTCTTCGAGTCCAATTGCCCGACATTCAATCGAAATTTGAAAATCTCTCGCCTCTGTTACACGATCTCTGCGACGGAGAATCGCTACAGAGAGGAGAGTAGAGAGAGAGCGAGAGTAAATTGAAGAGTTAATGCGGCACGAGATGAAATGACTGCAATTACGAGTGCAATTATTTGTTGATTGACGCGCAAATAAGTACGAAACGCGTTGCGTGGGAAGACGCTTGGACGCTTTCGAAAGAATGCTCCTTGGACGAACAGTGGACGGAGATTTAATTATATTATATCGTATTACGACGTCGTATTCGCGAGTTATTCGTCAGATATTTTTAACGATCTCGTGAAAATCCAAAAATTTTCCTTCTCTTCGAACCAAGAAATTCTCTCTCTTTGTGTTCCGATCCCAATGCAAATCGCGAAATATCTTCGAGAAAACACCTGTCGGCACGAATGTCGCGTCTGGCTGCCAAGATTTCTTCCTCCTTTCTTTCTTTCCTGCTTTTTTTTCCTCTTCTCCTCGCGTGGCGCGCATTATTTACGAGGCAAGAGAAAGAGAGGATCGTCAACGGAAAGAGCTAATAACGGTGCTTGGAACGAAGAACAGACCTCAAAGATTTCAGCCGTGTGCCGTAAAATTAGGAGCGGCGATCCGTTTCCTGTTCCCTCCTTGGAGTGGCGCCTCGAGGAAGCTCGAAGAGAAGAAACGACGAGAGAGAGAGAGAGAGAGAAAGAAAGAAAGCAGAGGCGGAGGAAAAAAAGAGGAGAGTAGGCGCCCTCGATCTCGAAAAGGTGCAATTTCGGGCGAGTGGGCGGTTGCGAGGCCGAGGAAAAAGAATAGAAACGAGAAGGAGAGTTGAACGACCGAGCGATCGAACGGACATTTTTACTCTTACATCACGATGTCTTCGGGTCACGCGAGAAGGTGTCGCATTCTGGAACGACAGCCCTCGCTTTCAAACCTTCCCCCTTGCTTATGAGTCCGCCTCGCGACTCCTTTTTTAAATCTTTGTTTCCAATCTTCGATGGAAAGATGCTCCTCCATTCTCTATGATATCATGGAACCAATCGATAATTTAGTTAAATTATATTTAACGTCAGAGTGTCAAAAGTGAGTCTATAGAACAAACACTTCGTTATAATTCGAATACCCGATTCTTCCTTTAACTTTAATTTACGTCGAAAAAGATCTTTCGTGAGAAAATTAAAAATTTCGAAGGATTAATCGAAATATTTGGATGAATATACGTTTTTTAGCCGTCGAGTTATATATCCAGATCCCGAGAGCATCCGTCAATCCGTGTCGTTCGAATCGGTTTAAATCAAGGAGAAAAACGAAGGATAAACGGTTCGTTAGCAGCGTCACTTTTACATCACGTTTGTGTCGGAACGCGTTACCCCGTCATCGAACCACGTGTCGATACCCGAGTCCAGCGTGTCGATCGTGAATGATGAACGTTAAAGCGGATTTACAGCTACGCGACGTTACACGTGTGTACACACACGTTTCACGAATAGGTAAACGTCGGTGACACGATGATGTTGCAACGCCTGGCTTGGTTACCTTTATAAGAGAAGAGGCTTGGCTTCGTACGTGCGATTTTCGTGCGTGATTAGGCGAGATGTCAGCGCGCGATTTTGAGGTAAGAGGCACGAGGTCTCTTTCTCCGCGAGAAATTCCCTCTAACGTTTTTCTTTCTTTATTTTCCATTCACATCCCTTTAACAAATATTTAACCGTACACGTGTATGATAATTCGTATCCTGGAATGGATTCGTTCGTGGAAAGGAGACTGTTCAAGTACTCGGGGAAGCTATACTTTTACGTATACGGTTAATTGTACTGTAATTACAGTTGATAAGTACAGTTTGCATCATCGATGCATTTAATCGTATTATAGCCCTCGCACGTAGCAATTTGACGGAGTTTCACTTTGGTAAATCGTTGAACAAAATTTTGCACGAATTACTCGGGATAAATATCGGGTGTTCTTTCTTTTCCCTTTAGCGCAAAATGAATTTTCTTAAATATTTGTGTCAGATGGAAATTTTACAACTTGAATTTGAAACGAGGAATAAAAATAACAGGGATTCGGCTAAATCCATTCGAGCGAACGTGCTGTGTGTTTTTTTTTTCTACAATTTTATTTGCATTTTATTATGCAAATTTATTTTTATTCTTCTCGAGGCGCAACGAAGAGGCTATGGAAAAACAATGTAATAGCGAAAACCAGTTGTAGAGGAATTCGCAATAAAAATAAATAAAGTTTAGAGAGCGTAGAAATAAAAATGGCAGATAAAAATATATTTTCTTCGTAATATACTCCTTCCTACGTGTTTCTTTTCTCATTTGAAACCTATACATTGAGTATCGGAAAAATTTATGCGACGTAAAGTTTTTTTTCTTTATATACAGAACCTTTGTTTAGCTACAGAGATTGCTAAATAAATTATTTATCTTTAAACGACAGTTATCTTTAAACACTCGTTATTGTCCCTCTTCCCATGTTTTCTCTCTCTTAATAAATTAATAAATCATTCGCTACAAGTAATATTTCTGCTACTTGATTGCAAATAAACGGAACGCAGACACGTAAGCTGCGCCACTATCAAACTAGAAAACACGTATCTGCTTTCGAGAGTGCACTCGAGTTTTCCACGCTTAAAAATGTTACGATAATACGTCTTTTCAAAACTCATCTTCAATCCTCATTTAATCCTCAAAATAGAATCAATCAAACCAATTCGTACGCTCATCTTTCGTATCAATCCTTTTCTTAATGCATTCGCTTTTCAATTCTCCAAGTAATAAAATTTTCATAAACAGTGCATTTTATAATCTCGACAGAGAATATCCTTCACGAGAAGCCAGACTTGAAATACAGTCCCTTGATCTCTTCCCTCCGTTTTCCACGTTTCCTTGAAGAAAAGAACGGAGAGAAAATCCTGCCGCTCCCTCGAGGGAGGATTTACGCCATATTTCAAATTCTAAACAATTTTGTGGCTCGATAGGAGGGAAGGAGAGCGAGAGAGGAGAAAAGACGAGGTTGGTAGACGTTATCGCTGACAAAACGGCGTCCATCTTTTGTCGGAAGGTAGAAATTGTGCCAGGGACGCATGGCGGCATTCCGGCGAAGACCGATAACGATCGGCAACACGCGGCCAACAGGGCTGGATAATCTTGCGGGAGGATCGCGCGAACGATATCCCCCTAAAAAAAGAGATAGGAGCGGAGAGGAGCGGAGAGGAGTCGCGAGACCGCACGCATCTTTCGCCGTAAATTCAGACAAGGATTACCCGACAATTCGGCTACTCGTCACTTCGTATCAGATCCAGCGTCCAGATTTGTTGTTGCATTATCTCGAGGATAAAGCGACGGGGGATAAATTTCATTTCCCCGTGCTTTACGTGTTTCTTTTTACCATGAATTTCTTATTCCTGCTCCTTTATTTCTACGAATTTCTCTTCTTTTTTTAATAAAATTAGTAAAGTTAGCAGGGAAGGTTCCATCCAGAGATGAGAAAATTAAGAGAGGAGGGGAAAAATTTTACCTGAGCAAATTGCACGAGACACTTTCCGTACGCAGTTCTGGCATTCGTCTCTCTCGTTTCTATCGTTCTTTAGACCGTGAACGTCGGTCGTAATGGGATCGCGCATGACCATCAACATCTGGCAAGACTTCCTGTCGCAGCCTATTTACGAAGCGCGCCTCTACGAGAGTTTTACGCATCCCCCCCTTCATTGCTCGCCCACCTTCCACCACTTCCGCTAGATTCGAATAAAGCGGTACGCGTGATTTCATCTCGAACGAACGCTCCCTTCTATCTTCTATTCACCGGCCGAAACCAACGAAGAAGAAAACGATTATTCTTTTTTCTCCACGTTGAATTAGACTTTGACTGGATTTCCGTGACGCGCAAAATGGGAAGAGAAAAAATTTTCTTTCCATTCGGATTATATTAGTTAATTATTATTGTAAAGGTATCGTTCTTTGATTGGAATGGATCTTTTTAAATGTTTGCGATTCTAAATTTCTGTTTCACATTTCAAACAATTTTCTAGTAATTTTTCAGCAGACCACGGTGAAATCATATAAAAAACGAACGTATGGAGAAAATGGGATATTCAACGCCCTGGGACGATGGAAGCTAGCTCGACACGAGGCGTACACGTTGGAAGGCACATCTCGTGTTAATTGCACAGTGCTCTCGTGGTACACTCCTTGATGACACTCGCAGGTAGTTGTCAGAAACGTGTTTCACTTCCGGCTTCTAATCTCGTGCCCACCAAGCTTCAACCGAGCTTTTCGTCTTCGATAAAGAAAATTCGACCGGAAAAATCGACAAGATTTTCGTTCCCTCGAGACGAGTTAATTAATAAACCATCTTAAAAACTTTAAGATCCTACTTGTACGGTATATAACAGATAAATGGATATGCTCAATGAACTCGTTGATTTATTTCTTTTTCAATACGATTTTTTTATCGGTAATTATTAACTGACGACTTCTTTTACAGATTCATCTTTATTCGATTTAGGAAATTTAATTGATTATTAACGATAGATTCTCACTTTAATTACAATTTTTCTTTGCGCATCGATCAAATACTAACTTCTAGATGAGACCTTTCACTTGGACCGGAAATGGAAGCACTTTACCGCGATCAAAACTGATCTGAGCAACGTAACTGAACGTAAGCAACACATCAGTCGAAGCAATGATGCAACAATTCCCAACCATATTTCTTCATCCCCCTCCAAATCAAACATTAATTTCGTCCAGCTACGTGATTTCGCTTCAAGATCAACGCGTAGTTTTAACTTCCTGCCAATCTGGCACGATCTCTCATCCACATAACAGCCCGATGCATATTTGAACCAGTGTAAAACTTGCACGGACAAAAAGTTTCTCGAATTAAAAATCCTCCTCTCCATTACTAGTTTGCCCGTTTAAATTAAAAATAACGGAAAGGAAGAAACTTTCACAAATAATATTTCTCATGTGTTAAGAGCCGAAAAAGAGAGAGAGAGAGAGAGGGAGAGAGAGAAAGAGAGAGATGTACGAGACGCATTTCTGCGGAGCACTTAAAATCTTACTTCCAGCTACCGGTTTCATCCCAGTATCAAACAAATTCATTATTCCCAAAGTTAGTTTCCTGTCAATCTACGGTAACGCACAAATCTATACAATAATATAATAATTCTACGCGCATTTAAAGCTTAAAACTTGCTTCGGCTCGAAAAACATTAAAATTTCTGAAATTAAAAATCCTCGTCTCCATTTACTCAGAAAATCGTAAAATTAAAAATAACGGAATTGGGAAGAAACTTTCACAAATGATATTTCTCAACGTGGCAACGCGTTGAGAGCTCGAAAAAGAAAGAAAGAAAAAGGAATTATTTTTATCACAGATCCATCACCGTCGAGCTTCCTCCTGTCGATCCACGATAAACGATACGATCTCTCGATCATGCAACCTTCCTTGCGCGTTCAACGTTTAACTCGATTCAGCTCGAGAAATACCAAATATTCCATTACTAATCCAGAAAAACGTTGCTTGGCCACGCGCAAGAACAGTGCCAGAAGAAAAAGAGAAGGGGCGCTTAAAGTCCTACGTATCTCGTGTTCGCCGTTCAGCGGTATCGGATTCACCTGGTAAACAGATTCCTCTAAAAAGCTACGGATAAAACGGATGGAAAGGAGCCTCCGTTTGGAGAGGAGCGGGGGAAGAAGATAAGGCAAGGTAGGAGATAAACGTATGCACGGCACTGGGGATCTCATACCGTGGATCGGTATAAATAGCTTCTACTTACGGGGGCCCGGATTTTGCCGGCTTAATGCGACATTGCGATCGGTGACAGTCGCCGGACGAAGCTGTCCACTTCAACCGCCGTGAATCACGGCCATTACTATTCCGACTTTAAACCATAAATAATAAAGAGGAGAGGGGGCCTCGTGATTTCCACCACCGCCACCACGGGTTTCGAGATGTCTCGATCACGGCCATCCTACCGAGAAACTAACCGTTTCTAATTTTCCACGAACTCGCGCCGTCTAACCGCTGGTCTCCTCTGCTTTTTTGGGGGGAAGGAGAGGAGCGCTATTGCGGGACTCGCGGAAATTGCTTGCTTTTTCAATCCGTTTCTATCCGTGGGAGGAAATTGGTTTCGGCGAGGAAAGATCACGGGACTAAAGGGGATAAATTTGGAATTTAGATGGAGATTGAACGTTTCTTGGTGGATAATTTTAGAGCGGAGCAAATGCGTTTCTGGAGGAAATGATTAAACCAAAATGCCATGATTTTGGTTATTCCATGATTTTGAACGTTTATAAGCGTTTAACGATTATTTATATTGTCTCAGTTTTTAAATGTATTTTATCCATATATTTTTCTTATGTATTTTAAGTATAATCGAGAGGTGTTTAACATCGTTTCATCAATTTTTGACAAATTTGATTCTTGCCGATCATCCAAAAGCGTTTTCCAATTAATTCAAATAATTAAAACCGAATGCTAAGATTCTGAACGATCTTAAACGATCTTAAACGATCGATTGTTCCATAATACGTACATATTTTAGTTCCGAAATAATATTTCTTCATTTTATCAAATATTTGTGTTTGAAAGTTCGTTACTTAAATATTTTATTATAAATGCACAGAGTGTAATTTCAAAACGATATTTCGATATTATTAATTTTTCTCTGCAACAAAAAGAAAGATTAATCCCATTAAAGAAAGATTAATGAAGAATACATATCGACTCTAAAATCAAGAGAAATAATGATCCAACGTGTCATCCTATACGCTTGTCAAATATATAATATCGCGAGACAAACATTAACGCAAAAATGTACGATCGGCCTTTCCTAACGCGAGAAGGGAAGGCGACGAGATACGATGGGGAGAAGGATTTCTCGGTGGAAAGGAGGGGGGAATGTCGGCGTGAAAATTAATCTCAATTTGAAAACGGCACGCTCGAGAGCGGCGATCAGAGCATAAATCTGACGTTTATAAACGACACTTTAATGATATCTCGACCGCGATCAGGGTGGCAAGGTGTGGAATGGATGTCGTCCGGGAAATAAATCTTCGTGACATAGAACAATGAACCGCTATCCGATCGACTTAAAATAGTAATTACACCAACGCAACGTTATTATCCCCGCCGGGGAAGGAGCGGGATGTCCAACGTATCGTTCCAACAGATCGATTAACAGCCTCTGGACACGTGGAACGAGCGATCTATCGATCCGGCCCGCGTAGGTATAGCGATTTAATAGTATCCGATCTCGCGATGGAAAAGCGGGGGCGGCGAATAAAAGCGCCGGATGGAGGAAGAAATCGAATCTTTCCCTTCCTTCCCCCGCACTTCTTCCGCGGGATGATGCTGGCAACGAAAAATCGCGTCAAACAGATAGAGATTTAGAGCGACGGACGGAATGAAACGAGGGATATTCCGATTGATCCGTTCTTCGACATCGTCACGGTTATTTTGTCGGGATTATTCGATGGTATTCGGAGATTTTATAATAGAGTTAGAGAGTTCTGAGTCGAGAGTGTGACGAATCAGGGAAATCTCGAAGGGTCGAAATTCGGTATTTCGCAAAAATGAAGGAATAGAAAGTTTTTAAGTGGCGAGAGTGTGGCGAATTCGAGGAAACCTTGCAATTGTTGGAATAAGCGTGTGTAATAGGATAATTGGATATTTTATGCATTGTTTTATGCCAGGCATTATGCAAAGACGTTTAATTGAAATTTCTGTGAATTATTTCTTATATAATAATTAATTCGTTTATCGGGATTCTAAAAAGGATCCGTAAAATCGATCGAATCGCGGGAGGAAAATCCATTAATCGAGTTGTTGAATCGGGAAAAATGAAGACGTCGCTACCGTAAAGAGGGATTACAGTGCCACGAGCCATGGGATGGCGAATCTCATAAATCATACGGGCATCAGAACGTAACGAAACACCGTGAACACCGGGTCAAACTCATTTCACAACGATTCGATAGAAACAAACGTGTCAAAAGATTAAAAGTAATAATAATAATTTCTAAATAACTTATTCGATCCTACGCGCCATTTAATATTATCTAATATTTCTTCGATAAGTTTTCCAATATACGAATCATACGAACTTTCAACGCGTGTCGTTTAACTTTAATTTTTCTCGATTACGAGAACCGGTTATTAATTAATTTATGAATAAGATATATAATTAAACACGATATATACATATCGAAAAAGAATGTTACAATATAAATTGTAACATTTGTTCAAAGAACATTCGTGCATCTACATAATAATATTTTACGATGTTTCTATTCGTTCTTTTTTTATACGTGTTTTATACAATTTTAAAATGTGAAATTAAAACAAGATTACACTTGTTGTTGCGGGATTTTCGCGACTCCTCCTTGTGGGTATCTTCTATCAGACCGTTCAACTTATTATCTTCTTGATAAGAAGAAAAACTAGTGACTTAATTAACTGTAAGATTCGACTAAATAAATTAAATTAACAAATGAAACAAAAAATATCTTATCATAACTTTTGCATCATAAAAACCGAGTTTCGAAATACGAATTAATTCCAATCCTATATCAGGATATAATTGAATTTAAAATTGCACAATATATTTCACCTTTGACATTTGACAAAAAAAAGCATTCACGAGAGATTATTCTCGAAACAATCATTTTTATCTTGAAATTAAGAAAATTGAATTAAATGTAATCCGATGATTCTCGCTACGTAAATTATAATTTTTCTTTTCTCTTCTTTTTTAAATTATTATCTACTGTGAGTTACGATCCGAGCGAGGAGCGTAAATTTACCAACATTCAGCTAAATTTTCTCCAGTTTCATGCCTGGTGCGCAACAAAAGCTAAACAAGAACAAAAGAAAGCAAAATAATCGAGATAATCGCTGTTGGCTCTCTAGGTTTCACAATTTGCCAACATAATTCACTCGGAAAGTAACACTAAACTAAACGTTTCCCGACCCGAATCTTCTCTATCTGCATAAAAAGCAACGATTTGATCTTAATCGATCTTAATCAACGCGCATTTTCGAGAAAAGATACAATAAAATTCGATTTAAACGAATCGATATAAAAAAAGAAGCATGGAAGAAAGTTAATTTTATTGCAAGCGTGGGCGTGTCTTCGCCGTGTTTATAACAAACGTGATTCGATTGTATCGAAAAGCAATCTCGTCGAACATTGTCCGTGAAACTTGTTCTTTTCATCAAGAAGTCGTATGTCGTATAGAGGAATAGCACGTTACAACACCGAGTTTCTCTCTTACGTTACGCGTCTCAATAATAAACATTTGATTGATCGAGAAGATTTCTGAAAAAGAAGAGAGAGAGAGAGAGACTCTGGAAATTGTAAATTGAACGAATCAAGGTGAAAACGTACATTTAAAAAAAAAACCTTACAACCTTACCACTGGAATTTTGGGAAGCCAGCTATACACTTTCTCCAAAAAGGAAGTTTACACTCTGTTTTCAACTCCAACAGGGAGCCTGTTTACATAAACCCATGGTATACTTAGGCCACGGTGACGGTAAATTTACAATTCCCAACTCGGGCGTTCGATGCATTTCCCTCCCCTTCCTTGTTCCGAACCATCGGCAACCTCTTCGAATCCCAACGGCCTTTCGTTTGAAAAAAATTTAAACTCGGCAATTTAAAAAAAAGAAGAGAGAAAACAACAACAGCCGATTAATCACGGCACGATTAACCTCGATGACAGTTCTGAGAAGGGAAGACATCCGAAAGAGACATCCGACGAGAGGAATTTCTTTCGAGAGATTCTTGCCTAGTGGTGTTCTACGAAATATTTCAATTCGTTCTGTGCAAAGAAAGCAGGCATAACGCGGCCCGTGCAGTAGCGAGCGCGTGCAAATAACGATGAAAAGAGGAGTTGCGTGTAAACCGGTGGCAAAGTTGCTTCCGTATAAACGGCGGCAACTGCTGCGGGATATGGCAGTTTTTTGCGCAAATATTAAGCACGAAAGTACAGAAAATCCGTAATTTCGTGCGATGAAAGTGCACGAGGATCGCGTTACGACTTCGGCACACAAGTGCTGGGCGAGTTGTTGTTTGATCTTGTATTAACGTCCATACCCCTTCTCGTATTTTATTTCCAATTCGAACAAATATAATCCCCTTGAAAAATTTTCCATTTAAAGTCTTCCGCGAGAATGAGATGTAGAATCCATGTACAAATAAACGAATATAATTTCCGTCCGTGGGGAAGGAACGAAACAGTTATGACAACAGTTATGGTCAGAGCAGAATGGTGTTCTTGCATTGCAATTTGTGAAATGCAATCAACCAATAACTAATAATAATAAGGAACTACGTAAAAATAAAAGATGAAGCGTAAATTAAACATTCCTTCGGCTCAAAGTTTCTAAAGGATATCAAATTGTTCCGAGAAATATAATCTCTGATCCGAAGGAATTTGGTTAACGACCGAATAATCGATGCGACTTTGAAGAGAGGAAAGAAGAAAGAGAGAGGCGAGATAAAGGATGAGGAAACGGGACACCGTGGAAAGGTCGTCCGACAAACTTGTCCAAATCAATTTCATACGTGTCAATTATGAATAACCGCTCGAAGCGGAACAATGACGCAACTCCCTCTTTTGAGACCGCCGTAACGGGGATTTAAATAAGAAACTCCTCCCGTCTAGAAAAGAAATCTCGAGTTACCGATACGATCCTAGATAAATCGAGATGGAGGAAACGAAAAAGAGAAAAAAATTTCCCTCCTCTTCGAATAGAATACATGTTTCGACAAATAACGCTCGCCGTTGGATTCGATTCGATTCTGGAGGACGCTGGAGGGTCTAAGGGCAAAGGTTCAAGGCGATCGCCCCTGTCACGGTCGAGCCACGGTATTCCCTTAAATACACGGGGAAAGGGCACGAGTTTCTCCCTGAACCCTCGAGCCACGTACATACAGCCGGCAGTGTTAGTTTGCATGGCCAGCCCGACGGCATTTAAACAAGAAGAAAACGGAGGACGATACGCAGGACGACGAGAATGAAATTATTTCGAGCGAGGTCCGCCACCGCTTCGAGAAAGAAACCAGGATTACGCGAGGATCCGCTTTTATGGGGGAATATTTTAATGGCAGTTAAACGCGACGGCCGTAATTCCGTAATACCTTTCTAGTAGAATGAGCGCGACGAGGGACGGATAATCTTCTGAAATATAATCTTCCAAGCCGATCGTTTGACGAACCGCGTCTTCCTTATATTTCACAGCAGGATTTCGTCTTATTTCCGCGAATGGAGATCGTTCGCCAGGATGAATGGGAAATAAACCGAGTTCGAAGCGATAAATTTCGTTTCTTGGAATCGAATCTCTTGGTCCGGAAATTGTTTCGTGCAACGAGAGGAAAAATTTTTAATTTTTTCCATTTCTGTATCCTTTCCAAACGATCGATTATAATACGTTTACACGTCAAGTATAGATCGTGAAAAAATATGAAAGAGCGCACGCAACGAGCTCCCGTTCAATTTCATCCTCGTATCAGCTCGTTTACCCGCATCGGAAGAAATATTTCGACGTATTTATCGAACTGCAGCACTTTTCGAGGAATATAAACGCATTACATTGGGCAAAGTATCGCGGAATAAATGCAATGAGTAACCAACGCCAATAGATATGTATACAAGATTTTATAGAATCGAGATACGTTTAAAAAAGAATCCCGCAGCTCCGACTGTGGCTTGGTCGAAGATCGAGATATCGAGAACGTTATCTAAACGATAGTTTCTCAGAGAAAGATCGTTAATTTAATTAATTTCGACGAAATGATGAAATTTAATCGTTCGTTCCGGTGAATCGATGTAAACCTCGTTTGTTCGCGGGACAGCGACGTTTCAGATCGAGGGAAGCTTGTCGTATTTCTCGTAAAACTGTTATCTACCAAGATGATTTTATCCGAAATTCCTTTCTTTTTAATCGATTAATTTTTCGATTGATTTGCCCTGAAACTGATAAAGATTTGAACTCTAATAAACGCAATTGCACTTGGATGATTAGACTTCAATCGTGAATAAGAAGAAAATTACGAGCCACCTTGTGGATATCGTAATGACAACGTTGAACAATACGAGCGTAATAAAACGAAGAGAACCGCGATGATATACGATGCAAATGCCATTAACCTACTTCCAAGCGCGTTAATACGTTTATTTTGCCCGTAATTAACAGTTTCTTTCTTTTCTTTTCCCCGATTGAAAATAAAAGCAAAATTTTCGTCAAAGAAAAACTAACGTATCGCGTGACTAATAATTTATCAGTTACGGGAAAAACAAATTGGAGCGATGACGCAAGGTTATAAGGCTAATAGTCTTATTTTCGTCGATAAGAGTAAGAACGTCTCGATAACCTCACTTGTTACAAATGCTGCTAATAGAATATTAATTGGGCAGTGATGAAATCATTTATGAATCTAATTCTGGAATTATTATTAACTAATCTCGCTTCGATATTACATTCGATTCGATCCGTTGTTGACCAAAATTTGCCAATTTCATTCCAATCCTGTTCCAGTCGATTGATTAATAACGGGGGAGGGAAAGAGAAAAGATGGAAGATCATCTTTATTCCATTAAACCGATCGCATCGTACGCATCTCCCGATCACTTTTTTACTTTCCAGGGGAAGAGGAATCTCTCGTTACCTCGCACCTCCGCCAATCGTCCGCCGCGTGAATATAATAATGGTAATGGCTATGATAATAATAATAATAACAACAACACGACGAAAGATATGCAATTACGGTCTCGTGCATGATGGGCTCATGGTTAGGCATTAATGTCGGGTGTAAAGAGAAACGATCCGCCCGATTAGAGAAACAGGAAGCGATACATGGGCGGGCCGACGAGTGTCGGCTCGATCTCTCGATATCTCCAAGATCCGATCTCTCGGCCGCTCTGTGTGTGTGTATATACGATCGATCGATCTCGACTCGACCCCTCGGTGAATGCTAATTATCAAGCGTTATTCTTATTTATTATCGATTGTTGCGCGCTCGTATCTCGCCTATTCAAACTGCTGTTTTCGAGAAGAGAACCAAGAGAAATGATTCCAATTTAATCGATACAAGTTCTACACGGATGATTCTCATTTTTCCATATTATTTCAAATTTTCTAATTTCATTCGTTATTTATATAAGCTATAATTTATTACACGTTTGATCACGATTTATTATATATATATATATATGTGAAAAGAAAACATTAAATAAATTTAATTTACAAGAGGAGCACAAGTCTGACGAATAAGATATTCACAAGATTCGGATCGTATTTCACCATTTCAGTGGACATAACAGGATCGTAATTTGATTAGAATTGCTCGTGTTAGCTTTATGAACATCGAATTATTACGCGTTTCTCGTGTTTATCGCTTCGTGAAGTAACATTAATTACCAGTTTCTATCCGAGCCATTAAAATTGCGATTCTCGATCAAGTTCCCCGCGTAAAAAGGAAAAGAAAATGGTTCTTGGAAACTCGGAATTTTATCGCGGCATTTTTCCTTTTTTTTAACCAACGTCCGCGATGTTCTCATTGTCGTCCAATGTGTTTTTGTTATTCGATTAATCCCGTGTATCACCGCCGACCGGATCGAGCATCAGCGTGAAAAATGATCGATAAACTTCGTCTTCGATCACTTTAAATGTCGCGCCAAGGATGCGCTCGTGTAAGCTCGCTTTAGCGGTTGCCCCGCTAAATATAAAGCGAAGAGCTGGGAGGTGCGGAATATCCTGACACTTAATATTTTTGGAGCAGACGCGTGTTTTATGAGGTCGTTCTGATTCGTTTAAATTTTCACTCATATTTTAAAAAGACCACACCGCGAGCATTCTTCCACCAAACCAATTTCTAAACTAGAAATATTCGAGCCGATATTGGTAGCTATTATATATATATATATATATGTGTGTGTAACCGGTTATCACGAAAGATGTTAAAGTTAAAAATTTATAGTAAAATTTATAAGAAGAGTAAAATTTTAGAGGAAAAAAAATTCTGAAAATATATTTTTTTTTTCTAGTTAACCCATCTCGAGCGTGTTCGAGCGTAGATCGATTCTGAAAAAAGAAAGGCCGCCTTCTACGTTTTTAGCCTAATTCGGTCTAGAGATTCGGTATACCGATATACCTTGAAATCTGGACCCTTAAAAAAAGGAATCTGTACGAGAGAGCTTCGTTCGAACGAGGCAGATGTTGGTGGAGAGGAGACGTTGAAGGCTTCAATTAAAGGGGGAAGCTGCGGAAGTTGTTACGGATATTACACAGAAACGATTCGGTACATGTTTAGAAGATTAAGGGTTCAAGATTTCATGGAATTGATTACCTCTACAATAGAGCGCAGAGGAAAAAATTAAAAATTATTATTACCGAAAGAAATTGGATTTTAAAAAATTCCACGATTTACAAACGTACTTCGTCAAGCGTTCTCGGTGTATAAATTTAGATAGGTAAATAAAGAGTAAGTTTTAAAATATATTCTCGTAGAAATAACAGCAGGAATCGAATAAAAGCCTACACACATGTGCGCTTCGGGAAATAGCACGTAAAACTGTCGCGTCGGCTATAAAAAATTACACTTTCGCGTAACGAGACGCACGCATGAGTTGAAAGGAACGAGCGCAAATACGTTTCGAAGGAGCGATTTTGCTCCGCACCAATAAAAACCTTCTATCTTGATCTGTTCGAGTGGCGTTGCACTCTTGGAATCTGCATAACATCTGAGACATTACGAATAAACGGCAATCCGTTCATGTGCATTATGCCTTACGTGTTATGCAAATCTCTGTTATGCAAATAACTTCGGGTCACGTCATTGGTCTATATAGCAATCTGCCGAAAACGTATTAGATTGAGTGATAAGTTCGTTCACCTTTTGCCGGTGTATGTACTTTGAACATTTTTACCAGTTGTTTATGATATTTGCAGTAGGCAAACATACTAAACGAGATATTACCAGAATCTCAAGTAGCTAGTAAATTTCAATTTGCACATGTACATTTGAAGAGAGTGGAAATCATAAATAAATAATGCGTAATATTTAACTTTTGCATAGATACACACGAATATCAAGATTTACAATAAGGTGGACCACCTAACGCGATCATTTCACGTATGTAAAATTTTTCAAAGAAATGAGGTTATAATTTATCGTTATCGAGTGAAATTAATGATACCAATTTAAAGCTACTTCGTTCTAAAAGTTAAATTCGGCGAGAATGAAAATGATATCGACGTTATTGCAAGTAACATTAATAATAAAAAGATACAAGATAAAAAGAATAATTTTTGTATCATAATTTACGTATCGCACAAAGAATTGCAGAATATATTGCGATATTCGATAAGAGTGGTGATTTATAATGGAATTTCGAATTGTTGTCGATATCGAATAAAATAAATAATAATTTACTGACATATTATTATTACAATATAACGTTCGCGATCTAATTACGAACAATTCGATATATCTTAAGGTTAAACGTTAGAAGATCGCCAGTGTGCTGTTTACTCGATTCCAGGAAAGTAGAAAAAATAAAAATAAAAATATAACACAAGCGAAAAGACTCACCGTGCCTCGTGTTGTGTCTAAATCCACGAGCAGCATGCGTGACATTCAGATTCCACAGGAGCAACAAAAGAAAGAAGAAGCTTCGTAACATTAAAGAAGAGCGATGCATTCGAACAGCCATGATTCACGAGAATATTCGCAATTCGCGATATCGACGAACAAAGGCAACCATTCACGCACACGCGAGTCATAAATCAAAGAGAAAGCAGCGAAATTCTTAACTAGTCTTCGCCGTTGGACGAATCGTGGGTCACACCGATCACAACGACACTCGACATTCGTTACAATCGCCACGGATCATTCGCACTTTTATCCTCGTGTCTTGTTTCCATCGACACGCGAATATCATTTCCGATCGCATGGGTCGATCACTCGCGAGCTCGAATCGTTCGAATCGACGTTCATTTTTCGCGTTTAACACGTAATCGAAATATTCGAACGCGATCACACACCGCGAAGAAAAGTCTCGCGACGCCGCGAATGATCGATCGATAGATTCGATTATCGAAATACGCCGGGCTCTCGAAGTAGTGGTAACGAAGTCGTTTCGCGCGTCGTAACGCGAGAGAATATTAACGTAACGGAATCGAAAAACACAGATACGTTCAGCATTTATCGAACTGACACACCATTCGCGAAACTTTCAACAATCGTCGATACACCGAAGAATTCGTTTTTCCACGTGACGGCGTTCACTTGTTGCACCGTGACAGGTTAAGGTACTTCTTTACCTCTCTCTCCCGCCATTTTCGAAACTGTGCTTTTCACTCGTAGGTAAAGATGGTATTTCGCGTGTTGCTTCTGTGAATCTTTTCGTATTTATTTTTTGTGTGGTAAATAGTCCGATGTGCATGCACGCGCGAACGTATATACGAAACGGGTCCCTTTCGAGTGACGGTTATGACTACGAAATCGTTCGAAAAGGAAAGCAGGACGTACGACAAGAAACACGAACCGTGTGAGCGCCGCGAGCGAACTGAACCGAAGTGTTGTGTACCACCGAGACAACTCTTTGAGCATCCCCCCACCCTTCACCTTCGTGGCTTCTATCGGTTACGCTACCCTAAGTTTTGAAAAATATTTTGATTGAAGGATTACGATGGATTATAACTTCGTCGAATTTTCTCCTCTCCTCAAATCAGGTAACTTGTAATATTTATTAAACTTTTGAAACGATCTCTATGTTCCTTTTATGGATTATTTTTTTTGTATGATTTTACGAATATAATTTTTTTTTCTTCCTTACTGATAATTATACGAAAATTATATAGTAACGTTATTTTGAGGATGTATCGGTCAAGTAAATTTAATTTTAAAACCATAATTACGTACTGTAGTTTTATTAAAAATATAAAAAAATTATATTTGCAACGAAAAATAATTTTATTTTTTATCTTTTTTTATTGGAATATAAGTAAAATTTTGTTGTAATTATTATCGATTTTTTAAAATCTTTTACATTATTAATATTTCGTAATATTTATACACGTAAATTTGTCTTATATATATTATATATCATTAAAGTAAAAATAAAATTCACGCTGATAATAATAATATTACGTTTCTTTATAATTTTACTTTATTCGAGGTATCGATTTCACCAAATATAGTGTTAAAATACCATTAAAAGATATTTGCAGTGGCAAATATCCAGTTCCAATGTATAAGATATCAGATTTACCTTTATCCGATATAGGTATCTTACCGGCTATCGCCTGCAGGCATTGCCCTTATAATTCGTGATTTTTAAAAGGGACTTGGAATTTATACATTGTTATCTACGATCAATACGTGTTTACCTTCCTATACCTATGTGTACAAATAATGCCCATATTCACGATAGTTTCGTAATTACGAATTTTTCCTCTTACTTATATAAAATATTATCGATATAATTCTCATCGAGAACATGAATAATAATCCATGGAAATCAATTCAATGGAAAATCAATTTTATTATTTTATTAAAAATTCCTTCTTAATTATTAATAATATATTTTGATTCATTTTTTTAGAAACATGATTATTCCATTTTAAGAATAACTCGAGTTCTAAACTAAACATCAAATCAATCATAACTAAAATGGTACAAAATCTCTTCAAACATTTCTTTGAAGTACTTACTCTGTCGACTTGCATCTCTCTCGCTTGTTATTGCAATCCTACCTCAAAGGATTAACTGACCAACGTGGATACAAAGGGAAAATATTAAATAGTCAGGTTTAGATTTTTAAGCATTTTTTTACTAAAGAAACATATTTCAATAACGAACACACACGGACAAATCAGTGGTCGAACTAAACCATACAAGATTAGGTACTTCTCTATTTCTTCTTTGCCTCTAGAAGGTTACAATGCTTTGGTTATCTTTTTTTTTTCTTTTTTTTTTTGGTTTTAGGTATATAGGATAGTTATGGATATAATTAGTGTTCTTTCTTGTATTTTTTTTTTTTTTCATTTTTTTTTCCTCTTTTTTTTAGCACTGAAATTACCAAGCGGCTCAAAGTTTCCCAATTCGCTCTTAAATCGCCTTCTCGGCTTCTCGATCGCGTGATCGATCTGACACGTATAGTACTACTATCGTTATACAATAATTGCTATGAACTATCGACTCGCCTCGACAAAATTCCGATCGCAATCACGCGTATCAAGGAGCCATCTCTATTGCTTCGCGTTTTAAATTTAAACGTACGATGCGTTTCCATATCCCCTTATTACAACGACGTTACACCAAAAATTCACACGTTTCGAGAAAGCGACGAACGAACCCTTGCCCTTCTTTCTTTGCTCCGGAGCAAAGAGGCAAGAGGTCTCGTTCTGACAAAATAATATGAAAAATCCGAGTGTCGCATCACTCTCATCGCAGTTTCGGTCATCTACCGGTTTAATTTATCGTTACACGTGATACGCGCAGACAGATATTGATATGGCATTTAGATATCGTTGCAACACGCACGTACTTAGAAACTACAAACGGTACAACATCCGATGATCGCGCCTCCTTTATATATATATGTATATATATATTCGGATCGCATAGTTTTATATTTATTCTCTGCTCGACTTTCTTCGACGTACACACTTTACGTAGGCTCAGTTTCGTTCGGCAGTGACATCTACCGTGTCTACGATGTCGTATGGAAGGTTCGATACTTTTAAAACTGTCGTGTCAGCAGGTTGGCAGTTTTCCTATAAGATTTCTCTTCTCCCTGTATATCGACAGGATACATTGGATTCCCAAGCGTTACCCTATTACTTTCACACGTTCACACACGATGTTATTTCTAATTTGTACGAACGCGATACATTCGATCGAAATATCGTTTTGATATGTGCGCGGAGCTCGGAGAGATATGTGTGTAAATCGATTCGAATGAAGGAAAATTTCGAAAAAAAATTGAATCGGCTGAATGCACTCCAATCCGTCCAAGGCTTCTCAATTGAGTTATTAATGCAACAGTTTAGAGTCCTCTTTCGTTTCTCCTCCTCTGTCGAGAGATTTGAAAACGATTTACACCGAAAGCGTGTTATCATCAGCGATACAGGGTGGCGACCTCTTGTTCCATAGTCGGATGCGATACGTATCCTTTTATTCCCGGCGAGCAGAAATAGAAACATTCGAAATTCGTAACCGTTAACGATGTTTTAAACAAAGAACACTGCTCCGAGAAAAAAAGATGCTCTCGCATCTTTCGTCTAAAATCCATATACGGTTGATTTTTCTTTTCTTTTTATTCCAAATCGGTCCATCCATGACCAGGCGTGGCCAGAAGAAGGAAATCTGTCTGCAATGTGATTATCGCCGTTTCTCTCTCTTTAATCGGGAAATAATACGCGTTTTATCGCCTTCTCTCACTCGTTCTACATACGTCGAGCGAATCGCTTGAATATACACTCATTCGCGCACAGGTTACCACGAGAAATTGGTTGTTTTCTTTTTTTCTTTTTTTCTTTTTTTTTTTTCGTACCTCTTTTTCCTCTCGTTTTACAACATTACACGCAGATGCAGACACGCAACACACGCGCATGCACGCTTACACGCATCACCTATACGAACACACACGAAATTTCTCTACCTCTCATATATATATATATATATAATAGTTATTATATATCGTAATGGAGCGAATCTCTTTGCAACGGTTATAAATACAAATTATTTATTTACGTTAGAGAGCGTAATATGTACGTCGGTGTACGTGTGTGTGTGCGCATTCCCAGATGTTAGAAATCCGTACACGTACACGGTGTTCGATATATAAATATACGTGATAACATTATACAGTCGTAAGTAATCATAGTAGTAAAAAGTAAAAACGGTATGAAAAATTATTGTATTGTTTCCCATTACTTATTATTATTAGGTCATGCTCCAAACAGCTGCACTGCGAACGCGAATACCTGTATCCTCCTTTCGAATTCTTCGACGACGAACAAATAACATATCCGAGTTAGGGAAAAACACGAGCCGAGAGTTCAAAAACGCGAGTTTTTAATCACGATTTATCTTGGGCCGCGATTCGAAAGAAAGGGTAGGAAAAAGGGTCGAATCTGTTGAAAAATCTGTCGGCCCTGAAATAATTTCTTCCTTTTAAGTTGTAACAACGTATGGTGTTTGTTCGTCCGATAATTAATCAGCAAATTTTAGATTTTCTTTTAATCAATTCTTATATAATCTCAAATATCGCGTTCCGTCAGCTTCGAACATGGAACAATCGTATAAATACAAATATCGTTCAAAATATTGCGCGTATAACGAGATTGGTGATGGTCGATGCTTTCTCGTGGTGACAGTATGATAATGCTATACGACTAGGTAATTATAATGATTCGCGAATGACGTTATTACTTTATAAATACAGAGTTCGATAACGTTTTCCAGAGTTGAGAAATGATCGATATTGTATTCCGAATATAAGATGGAAATCTGTGTATATACGTCGATTTTACGATAGAAGAGTTCAAAATTTTCTTTGTTACGAAATAGATTTCGTAATGGAAATAAAATGTCGTAAATATTATTGGACACGACAAATCGTTTTAATTTACGAAATGTTTTCGATGCCTTGAATGAAATGTTTGTAATAGTGGATGATGTTGATTTCTGCATAAGTGTAATCGTTCGTAAATGATGGTATATTATTGTCCGCTTTCTCTTAAAGAAATAAATATTAGACGTTATCCCAACGCGTGAAAATATTTTTTTTACTTCACTCTGACTAATAGTATCATTTGTTTAATCATACATGATTCTCATACACATTAACGTTAATCGATATTCCACAATTCGATGGATAATATTTTTTTACGGCGATGAATCGTTCTTTCGTTTTTGTGAGAGATCACGGTATAGGGGATACGAACAATTGTGACAGAAGGATATTTAATTATATCCTTAACATACGATACTCGATACGTTGGAATAACACTTTTGGCTGTCTCGATATTTTTTTTTTTTTTGGTAAAATTACATTTATCAAAAATTTTGCAAACATCTTATTGTGCGACTTAAGGATTAAACAGTTGGAAAATATTTCTTCAATGCTCGTTTTCAATGCGCATCGCGAAGATGCATTTTTAATTTAATTTATGAATTCGAAACATTTATCGTTATTGTTAAACACTAATTTGAACGTTATTTATTGATAGTCGGGTGCAGCACCTCGATGACCTCGTCATTAAGCATTTTTATTCCCTTTGAGGACAAGCGACGATTTAAAAGCATGCAACACTTTAAACAAACACGAAATGAAATATATCCTAGAGATTTCTTCCTAACCAACGATCGTTAAATAGATTTCTGACTAATTTACAAAGCGAAATTTATAGAAACCACCTTTACCGACCAACTTCGGACACCATCCACTCAGTTCCAATCGATCGAAATAATCTATATTCTTTTCTTCCTTTAATTGACTAAAAAATTTAAAGTATGCAAATAAATATTCACAAATATTTGCATACCGAGATTGACAAGAAAATTCGAATTCGAATTAACGTGACATTTGGTCCTGTCGATAAGTTCTTTCTAGCGCTGCTTTCAAATTTTTTAAAATCATTTCTTATCTCGAATCTTTAATATTATTCCATTTTGGAAAACACTTTAATTCGTCTAATATTATCTAAATAAGATTGATATTCGATAAAACGAAACGGTATTAATGTCGCGTACTTTCTGATTTCATTATTTAAAACCTACGACTACATTTTCCTGTAGTTTTTAAAAATAAAAATCATGTATCGTATTTTCACTAAGATTGCGCTGTATGCGGCAATCATCAATAAACGATTCGCTACATAAAGAGCCATCGACAGATTTTACAAATCGATGCTGCTCCACATTTTACGATTACCTTTTTGCATATCCTACGACAAGTTAAATTACCATACGATAACAAGTCATCTAGATTCGTAGCAACCAATTTATCCTAGTGATTTTTAAATTTTTCTTTTACACGATTGATAATTAAGAAATTTCACTAATATCGATTATTTTATTATCGTAGACGTACAGTCTTTTCTACAGCATTTATCTGGGTGTCGTCAGGCGAATGAACAACGCGCCAATTTCGCAAACGTTCAAATGCCCATTTTCATTATTTCTTGGCGCGTTTCGAACATTATTAATTCTACGATAAAATTTGTTCGATTCATACGGTTACGGAACGTTATAAATATTATCGAAAATCGAAGTCATTACAAAAGTGTTAAATTTCCAATATGATTCGATAAGAAACCATTCACTAAATTACACAAAATGTTTCGAATATCATATCTACGTACATTCGCCTAGTTCGATCCCAGATACGCGTAGTCAGAATCAAAGCAATCGCATAGCGAATAGAAAGCAAGCGCGGAATACGCGAGAAAATTGATCTAATTTAAAATCGAAGATTCACAGGTTCGAATAGATTCATTCTCTCGAAAAAATTCTCGAAAAATCACGTATTCACGGCAATACACGTTTTTAAGAAAAATCGATATTATATTCTGTGTAGACTCGATTACGATTTACATTTAAAAGGAATAGTTAAAAGCTATTTAAAAATTCAAAATCAATTCAAAAAATTTAAAAGAAAATACTACGTCATCGCTTATTTCGCTCGCAGCCGAGTATCATTCCACCCCTTTATTCGAAGTTGAATAATATTTATGGCAACCCTTAACCGTTCATGTTTCAGATGATATCGCTTCGAAACGTACGCATAAAAGGGGCTCCTATGCGTTAATAACCCTTTATTTCCTCCGGTATAACACGTGGTAAATGTCCTCGCGATTGTTTGCTCTCGAATTGTACGAGCCACGCGATCGTCGGAGATAAAGAGGAAATAACGTTGTTGGAAAATACGGAGGAAACCACGATCGCCAAAGTAATAACGAGTCGTGGCAATCGAGAAAGTTTTGAATTACAGCCCTGGAAATTTAAAAAATGTACAATCAACGCGATATCGATCACAATTTTATCAAGATTAAGAAAACGAAAGAGTGGATTAAATTTGCCGTGAATTCATATTTCAAGAATTTTCATTGAAAATACTGTTCGCAATGCGAATGATTGAAATTTAATTAGAGAGCGAAAATGTTTTAATTCAAACATTATTTCTTTTCAACGATTCCTGCGCTAAAATTTTTCGCTTATCGAATTGATAAAACGACAAAGAACGTAATTAACGCGTTAATCGAGCTCTTTTCCTCGAGAGGAGGAGCCAAGAAAAGGTTTCGAATCACTCTTTTGTTTAAAGCACGGACTCAAAATGACCCCCCTTTATACATGTAACTAAACCACTTCCCTGACACATTTTCGAACAATGGGGTGTAGTTAAACGTACTTACTAAAAAAAAAAAAAGTATTTCGCGTCAATTATAAGAAAATTAGAATTTCTTTCTTAAAATCGGTAGAAAAAAACTGAATAATATACTATTCGCATGATTATTCTTAAATAATAATAAAATTTGCAATAAATAATTATAATTATAAAATCCTATTAATTAAACCTTATCTCTTACTATACATTATACAATGTATAAATAAATTATATATATATATATAAAATATAAAAAAAATCGAAGAATCGAAAAAGATCAATACACATTTATTATCGAAATAATAAATTAAATCTCTTTCGTAACTCGTCCAATTTAAAAATCGACTCAAATCTAAGAAAAATTCAATCGAAAAAATGCCTCAATTGAAATTTTGGCAAGAAACGCGTGTCAAGGCAGTGGTGAAATTTTTTTCGCTATAAATTTTCACTTACGTCCATTTCTCTACATCATTCTTCCATCATGGCAGTTTTAGCTAGCTTCCGTGTGTCCGAATCCAACTAATCGGAACTTCTTACCTACTCGCTTAGCCTAATCGCGGCCATCAGCCGCAAAGGACTGCGAATGCATCCAAGCACGCCCCTCTTCTCCGACATTCGCATTCTCTCATTCCTTTATTCCACGCGCTCTCCTCATTCTCCGCCAATTTTCAATCCCTCGCTCTCTTCTTCGTCCCTCACGCGCTTCCTCTTTGTCACTCGTTTCTCTCTTTCTCTCTTTCTCTCTCTCTCTCTGTCTCACACACACACATTCTCTCTCTTTCCCTCTCGTTTCCCGACAATCGATATCGTCTCGTGCTCTCGTGAACCATCGGCGCATCTCATTTAGTAGCGTACAAGTGAGAAAGTAGCTAAGATTAGAGCCGAAAGGATCAGTCTGGCTACGAGAAATAGTGAAATACTTCTCTTCTCTTCGACGTTATCCGTCAGGATTATGTCGAACGAATATTTTTATCGTAGTTGTTTTGAAACAGTTAGCGAACAGAATCGACACTAAACATCGAACACGCCGTAGTAAATAATAAATAATACTCGGAGAGATTGCATTATATTATTGCAAGTACGAATTAACAAACGATGGAATTCTTTTTCCTAGATCAAATATATATTAATCTGATCGAAAGGCATATCAATCCGACATAATCCTGGCAATTATTATTATTATTCGATCTTCGTCAAACGTGTGATCTATCTCTCTCTTTCAAGTACAAATCCGCTTTTTCGTGTCGCAAACACAAATCATCGATCAGTGATTTAATTTACTCTCGTGATATGGATTTCTCTGCTCTAATATAGTCCGATAGTTAAAAGAAAAAAAAAAAACTCTCTCGTTATTATTTATATATCCGCTCTTTCGCTCACATCATATTTCTATCGCATCCATCCTCGCTTCGCTTTTAACATTTCTTTCTCTCCCAGCTATATACATACATACATACATACATATATATATGTGTGTGTGTATATAACCTCTATATAACTATATATGCTTTTTTTTTCTTTTCTTTATTTCTGTAATCTATGGAGACGGCACAAAGCTGAACGGCTAGTAGTAGATACAAATATGTTACACGTACATATTTACGAGTACGATCTCTGGCGCCTCGCGTTTCACTTCGCGAATTCTTCGGGCGAATTAAAAACTCGGACGATGGAGAAGACGCTTCCCTCCCCTCCCATTTTTGTTGTCCTCGACAACTCGATCTCGCGTCGAATTTTTATTAATCTTATATTGTCTCTGTTTTTTAAAAGGCAGTGAAAGGATTCCGTTCCGATTCGGTGTAAAAATGCGGTTCAAAAAGTTGTTGGAATTAAATCATATGTACTTATTATAAATTATAATATTCGAATATGATTTTCTCGAAATCTCGTTTCGCAATGATACTTTCATTTTTTTTTTTTTTTTTTTTAGTTTTTCTCCATTTTTACTCGGTCGTTGGGTATAAAAATTTTGTGCGATTAATTTACATTTGTGCACAGTAACATAAGGAATTGGAAAGAATTCGTTTGTAGAAAATAGGGATTCACAGTCGATATTGGCGGATGGATCGTTATCGTCCAATGTTCGATTTACTGTACGATATACCGCGATTCGTCTATTTCGATCTACCAAATGTATCGAAAAAACATATATATATATATGAACATTATTTCTTTGTTACTTTAATATTTTCGATAATAATCTCCGCTAAAAATACACGCTATAGCGATTGTCGATTTTTCGAACTGTCGGTTCTCGCTATCCGTTCTAAAATGGACAACAAATTGTTGGGTCTCGCGTAGCAAAAATTTCGCCCACGTTGATCTTTAGAATCGATCCGCGCGTCGTAAATCACGTTTCGTTTTGCACGTGCGGGGCGCGCCTTCTCCTGCTATCGTCCACGAGCCAAAGAAACGGTCGATCTTCGCGTACCGTACGTGGTAAAAAACGAATCGGCAAAAATTGAACGACAGGGAAAATTGTAAACGAAGACGACGAAAAGTGGAACGAAATGGCCGAATCTATGAAGTCTCCCTTTCTTTTCTTTTCTTCTCTTTCTTCAATTTTCTTTCAGGGACGAAGTGAAACGCCAGAACGTCATACTTTTTTTTCTTTTATTATCAATCCTTGCCCCTCCTGCGTCGCGATTTTTCGCCCCTCGCGCGCATTTGACCGCGCAAAACACTACTGTACTGCACCCGCGCTCACGCGGTCCCAGGGTTTTAACGATTTTCCCCAAGTGGAACGTTCTCCCCGCCGATCGATATCGCCCATGTGCGAGTATCGCCGCGAGTAAACGGCTGCCACGTCGATCCCAAGTTGACGGCCGCCGTAGTGGAGAACGCGGCAAGCGCGATAAGGTCGGCACGGCACAGGTTTTCGGAGAAATTGACTTGGGACGCTCGTCGAACCGAACCGTTCGTCCGCCGCGAATCTCCCTTACGCGCGGACGCGCCAAGATTTCGCCACGTGAACATTTCTCGAAAAGCGAAGCGGAAAGAGAAAAGGGAAGAAAAGAAGGAAAAAGTGCTCATTTACTCGCGGCGGATTATCCCTTATAATTTCGTCCGCCGCCAAAACTACTCTTTCACTCTTTTATTATAACGAGAATTATTTTTAACGAAGGACTATCTCTCGCTTCTACCCGGAGTGCGGGTAAAGTTTTCTCCCGATTATTCTAATACCATTCATAGAAAAAAAAACTTCCATCCAAAATCGGTGGAGACATCACGTGACTGGATCACGCGGAACTCAAACGTTGAAAAAAGGGGAGGAAGGGGGCAAATCATATCTCTCTCTCTCTAACAAGTACACACACATACACACACACGCACAACGTATATTCGCGCTGCAACGAAATTTTGTCCAATTATCCGTCGGATCACGTGTCCACGCCTCGCGTCGCCGTCCGCCCCCGAATGGGGGAAATTTCCGCTCGAGGAAGGTGCGGCGAAACGCGGAGACGAGCGACTCGACAGCGGGCGCGTTTTCCTCTTGTGGTGGAGGTGTGCGAGATCCGGCGCCTCGTCGCGTTTTCGCTTCCCATTTCGCTCGGGTTGGACACGTAGCAGCAGCTGGTTCCGCCGATCCTTGGACGCGAAAGGACGCGGTTGGAGAGTAGTTGCGTGGCACGCCAAGATGGTGTTGGCCGGTAACACGCGATGCGAACAGGAACGAGGCGACGCGTCGCGTCGTCACGTCCCCGTGGGGCGGGAGGGGGCGGTGAGGGCACCACCGCACCGGTTCACCCTGCGGGCTCTGGTCCAGGCCTGCCTCTGTTTCGATCAACAACACACCATAACGCGTTTAGTGGTCGGTCCAGATTTCTTTTGTTGGAAATGGTTTTTGCAAGGTTTTTAAGTAAGATCGTTGGATTGTGTTTTTATATTTCCACGGATTTCGGAAAATTCGTTGGAATGAAAGTTTGCCAGGTTTTATATCGCGGTAAATGTATCGATTGGATATTCGTTGTGGATGAAGTTATTCTGATCCGGCTCTTATTTTCTTTTTCGATCAACAATAACCGATAAGAAAGATTTGATTTTGAAAATTGTGCGGTTTTACGATGGTAAAATGTATCGACATGTATCGTCAAATATATCTCTCGATAAAATGTGAAAATCTTTCGTACAATTTAATCGACTCTGATCCGATTAACGGTAAGCAACATACGCACAATTGCAATCGCAAAATTGTTTCAACGGATTCGTAGGAAGAAATGTAAAGATATTTCGGTCCCAACGATAAACTATTCTATTTCGATAAACTAAAATGATCGGTATGTCAGATTCGGTTTCGAAAATCCTTTTATGAAAAGATCTTCCGTTCGATTCAATAATCGACTCGATTGGATTCGAAAATTATTTCTTCGAAATTTTTCATCAGTTATGCCGGGAGATAGGAACGAGAAATTTGTGTTGCTTTATAACGATTATGTGTACACGATTTTTTGTTGCAGATCGTTAAGATATTTTTAATGGAAAGAGATATAAAAACCTTCCGCTCGACCCGATATTTCTCGTGAAATCTGCTAATACGGTTCGGTGTTTTTCGCTCGGTGTAATCAAGCTGATCGTGATTGCGCGGTGTGGATGCGGTTGCGGAGGACAAGCGAGCAAGAGACGGGAGAAGGAGAGGAATTTTTTTTTTTTTTTTGCGAGCAGGATTGGAAGCAGAGCGGGTGAATAAGTGGATTTGTATGGCGGGATTGTGCGAAGTGGATCGATGATTGGGAAGGGGAGAGCAGAGGAGTTTGTTTGCCTCGCTTTTTTCTTTATCGTTTCACGATAGGTGGTGATTTCTATACCCTAGGATGGTTTTGTTCGTGTATTGGGAAGATGAAATGGAACGAGATGTTCAGACGGGGAGGGGGTAGAGGATAAATCGGAGAGATTCGATAATGAGTTTATGGTAATTTAGTTAACTCACCTACACAAACCATTCGTCTTTTTGGCTGGAGGAGATGTCGCTACAAAAAAAGAGAAGAAACATTTTATCAAAGTTTTCGTTGTATCGAAGATAAATATTTCGATGAATAATGGTGTTTCATCCTATTACGTTCGAAACTATTTCTGAATCGTTTCACGCGTCTCGCGATACTCGAGCTGTGAAACGAAATTAAACTTAAAAATTTAATCAAACAATCACGAGACTGTGAAGTATAACCGACATCGATGCAAACACTCGTCCCAAAAATACGACCAACTTCGAAAGCTGAAGTAATTTTAACATAATTCCGCGTCCTGAATAGAGTTTTCGAAATCTCATTTCAAAATGCATTAATTCTAACGCGATCTCCATATATAAGTTATATTACTTTGAATTTTAATTCGTTCATCAAACTATGAATGGAAAATGAAACTCGTTTTAGTTATAAAAAAAGGAAAAAGAAAGAAAGAAAGAAAGAAAAAACAAATTTATTAAAATAAAATATAAAGAAAGGAAAAAGATGGACCAAAAGTAAAACTTCCAACGTGTCCAAGCATTTCTTTTACAGTCAGAGTTAGAGTACTTATTTTTTATCTCTCTGATAAGCATAAGTTGCGATTGGTCGATCGATAGCCGAAAATATCTGACAAATATCCTTATCTCCGTCTCTTATTTTTATCTCAACCCCTCTCAGAAACTTTACTTTTGTTCGGTATCATATATCTTACGCTTTAAAGCTCTAAAGCACGACGAGAATATTCCCACGAGACTAAAGACGAAGATCATGTTAGAGATATTACATCCATATTCTTCTAACGTTGATCCATCAAACCACTATATATGCAGATTTTTGTTAGTTAAGATTTGTTGACGTGGAAGAGACGAAGGATAAAGGTTTAAGACAAAGAGAAGGTATTACCAAGACCCGAGAGAGGAAACAAGTCGCATTAAATATATATTCGTGTGCTTTCAAGTTAAAAGATAAAAGGGGCGTATTAGGCATCGAAGGAGACGAGAAAAGAGAGACAAACATCACGCGTTTTAATGTTAGGCAATCGAGCTTTTAACGAATTCTCGCACTATGATTCAAATTTCGACGTATAAATGTTTTAACTTTGGAACATTAGATTCGATATGACTCTTCAAGAAATTGATTCTCAAGTTCGATCCTTCATTATAATTCGATAATATGAATTACCAGGGATGGGCGAAATTTTAATGATCTTCAAGTTAGGGATAATTTTATTTTACTTACTTTTTCAACGATTTATTTATCTCTAACGCGAATAAAATCATCGGCGATCAAAATGAGGCTGCGCGAAATTCGAAGCCTCATTCGTATTCTGATTTGTGAAAACGATACAGAAATGTGGAAAGGATGGATGCATAAGATAAACAGATAGATGGCATTACCTGTCGGAACCGTGGCTCCTCACTTTGCCTGGCAGTAGAGGCGGACCCGGGCCGCGCTGTGCCCGTGCCTGAGGCCCGCAGGGCGCAGCCAGTTTCCCGGCCGCGGCAGGGTCGTGGCACCCGTTACCCCCGATCCGAGGGCCGAGCCGTAGGTCCCCAGTGAGCCCAGCGCGCCTCCCGACTTCAACGTGGTCATGCCCATCGGCAGCCCTGCGCTTGCCCCGTTCGATCCGTACATCTGTTGCACTGCAATTCCGTAAAACGCATCAGTCCCGCCATAGCACCTGCATCTGCTCCCTTCCAAATTCTTTCCCTTTTTTCCTTTCTCCCTCTCGCTCAAACGAACGATCGTCTCATCTTTCACTTCGATAACAGTCATCGTGCAAACTTTATTCCAACTTTCGATAACTCGAATTTTAGGTAATTTTTGAACGTATCGATTTTCAACGTTAAACATCAATCACGTAGAATTAGAATAAGTGAAGATGGTCTTTTTCTCGTCATTCCATCGAACTGAAATAGCCATCGCATATATAAACTTTATTCCAACTTTTGGTAACTCGAATTTTAGCTAACTTTTCAACTTTCCAACGTTTATCGCGCTACAAGTAAATATCAATCACGTAGAATTAGAGTAAGTCAAAATCGTCTCTTTCTCGCCCTATCGAAGTAGCCATCGAGCGTTCGTATAAACTTTATTCCAACTTTTAACTCGAATTTTAAACGTATAAATCGATAAACACGTGAATTGATACACGTTCATCGTGTATGGCAAGTAAACATCAATTACGTAGAATTAGAGCGAGTTGAATAAGTCAAGATCGTCTCTTTTTTGCCTCGATCGTATCACTGAAAAAAGCCGATATCGCGAAGCGTATATACTTTATTATATACTGATAATTCGAATTTTCAGATGTCTTAGGTATAAATATATTTGCAGTGTTTATCACTGATCAGGTAAACATCAATCGAGTAGTTGAATAAATCGAGATCGTCTCTTTCTCGCCTTATCGAAATAGCCATCGAGCGTTCGTATAAACTTTATTCCAACTTTTAACTCGAATTTTAGGTAACTTTTCAACGTATAAATCGATAAACACGTGATTTCCAACGTTCATCGTGTATGGCAAGTAAACATCAATTACGTAAAATTAGAGCGAGTTGAATAAGTCAAGATCGTCTCTTTTTTGCCTCGATCGTATCACTGAAAAAAGCCGATATCGCGAAGCGTATATAGTTTATTATATACTGATAATTCGAATTTTCAGATGTCTTACGCATAAATATATTTTCCAATAAATATATTTGCAGTGTTTATCACTGATCAGGTAAACATCAATCGAGTAGTCGAATAAATCGAGATCGTCTCTTTCTCCCCACTCGAAACAGCTTATATATAAACTTTATTCTTGATAACTCTACATATCTTTTCAACGTATAACATCGACACGTTTCCCGACGAACGCGTGATTCGCAACCAACCACGAACCCTGGTGGAATTACCGGGTCGAGGTGTAATTCTTGGGGATGGGAGGAAGAAAAAAACCTTTCGACGAGAACGCGCTTAACGTGGGACGAGTTTTGAGGAAAACGCCCGCCGGTCGGATATACGCGGCGGACGTGACGAGGAAGGGGGGAGGGGCCGTTAACTCGCGCGGAGTCCATACAAGTTTCAGACGCGTATTCGTCATGTTTCCGGCATTCATTGCTTTTGTTTAGTCGACGCGGGACGCATCTGCCATTTTTATGGGGGCGTCGCGCGGTCCGCGCCGTTTCAAGGCTACGTGATTCGAGATATAGACGACCCCCGCATCATGATTCTCGTGAAATCGAATTGCGGAGGTTGGGAAAGGAGGAGGAAAGGCTTTTGCTTCTTGCTAAACGCGAAAAAAAGAAATAAAAATACAAAATAAATTTAATTCAACGTCTGGAAGAGAGGTTGGTTCTTTGAAGCACACGGAATTTTGGAATTTTTCGGTGGAGTACTCCGATGTGATTCATTCGTTTTCGTTATAATTGTAAAAATAAAGATGCACGTGAAACGTACATGCCTGTATTCTTATTTTATTTTCCTTTGGGGAAAGGAAGCACGGGCTCAAGTTCTTTATTCTATTTTATTATTAATTTAAAGATAACATTTAAAATTCCTTTCCTTTTAACAAAAAATGAACGCGTAATGAATAATATAAAAACGCATAATAATATAATAAAGAGGGAGGAACTGCATAAAAATTTATTTTCGAAATTATAATAGAAATACACTGGCTACATCTGCATTTAAACTCTGCTATAGAGATTTTGAAATGAATGTATTATTTCATCCTAGCTCCGTTAGCTTGTCTCAAATAGAAGAACAACGAAATTTACTTAAAAAATTATGAATTATGTTTTTAATTAATCATTTATTATATTTTTAATTAACTCATCGTCATTAAGTTTTATCAAGGAGTTTGGGAAAATTCGCTCGTTGTCATTCATCCTTCCTTATCGTTACGCTTTGCGTCTTGGATCTATCGACGAACGAAATAGGCCATCAACTCGACGTTTTCTTCGTGTGTAACTTATTGACGTGATTTACTGATTTTCTTTTTACTTAGACTTTGAGCTTAATATTACAGAAAGTCGCGTGGAAAGCGTGGAATATTGAATTACCTTGTTGCCTTGCAATCGCATTGCAAGAAAAAAACGCGACACGAAGAAAGCATATTTTACACGATATAAACGAGATACACGGGATAACGAGAATTTTGCGACAAAGCAAAAGATTATTCTCGTTATATTTGCAAAAAAAATTATTTTCGACGAACTGTCGGGAAAACAGTGCAGAAAATAACGAATACATTATCACAACCTTTTCTCCATTATTTATAAATAGTTTTCCAATCTTGAAATTGCGGTATAAAAATAATATCCTTCCGTTTGGTTTCCCAACTTTATCTTATAAAATAAAGACACTAGCTAACACTATAAACTCGTGAAACTATTCTGGATTTATCCATGGATGGTATACAGCGTGAGGTTGCTATTGACACGGGGGAGGCCGAATTCGAGGTGGAGTGTTATCGACAAACTAAGTGCACGTTCTCGTTTAGCGGAAGGAAAAACTATTAAAAAATCCAACTACACCACGTCGCTATGTTGTGTGGATCGCAATCACGTTAAACCGGATAAACTTTATTTATGGAAAAATATTCCTCAAAATGTGGGAACAACAACAATTCCTCGGTATAAAATCGAAAATAAAATGCGTCCAGCATGTCCAGCATCTCGCTACATCTCGAGAGGATCGGATAGCTTGCACACAGTTACAATCACGCGAGACCCACTGTTTTCCAAATAACGCGGAATCGATTTGAAAAACTGTCGACTCTAAAAAAAAAGAAAGATGAAAAAGACAAAAAAAGGGAAGAAGGGAGGAAGAAGAAGAGAAAGAAGAAAAAAAGGTCGGCCGATAAAAATAAGGGGAAAATGAGCGGGGGGTTGGAGAGGGAGGGTTGCGCGAGTTGACCGAGTAAATTTAGCGCCGTCCTCGAAATACCCGAGTATCGATTCGCACGGGCGCGGTGACACGGAGAACTAATTACTTTCGCGTTTCCACTCGGCCCCTCGATTTTTATTTCGATGGGCCTGGCCCCGTTGTAACCGTTCAGAGGCTCGTATGAATACGCCATCGAGGCTCGATGATCGACGACCGTTCCATTCCATCCTTTTTTTCGCGAGTACGTTTTTTCCTCCTATTTTCTCCCCCTCCTCCTCCTCCTCCTCCTCCCTCTTTTCCCCTATTTTTGACCGATGCAGGGGGAAAGCATGCTCGGAAAATGAAAACCGATTTGACGTGAAAAACGTTGGCGAGCCCTGTTATGGCTTATTTGCCCCCGATGTTTTTTTATTCCGAATATACAGCGGCCTTGTTTTAGGGTTGTCTCTTAGGGATATCCGTGTATCTGCGATTCTACTGTTCCCTTTCTCTCTCTTTCATTTCACTTTTCTCTTTTTCGAGTTATGCCTCGAACGAGAAATCATTTATTTCAGACCTTTTTTGCTTATTTTCATCTAGTATTCTCGTAACGTATAGATATAATATAATAATATTTTTATTTCTCCTAATATGTTAGTAAGTTAATTTCTAACTTAGATAATTTAATTTATAAATGTAATTGTAGTTCGAGTAGTTAGGATAATAATTGTACGTATGCGAATAAGCTAGACATAATATAGATAAGTGAGTATAATTTTTACGATTTTGAATATTCAAATTATAGCTCTTCTATCATTATATAACTGATGTCAGGATTGTTTGAAGTGTATAGGTAGTCCTTTCTAGCGAACAGATATAATCTCTCGTTCGATTTCATTCGTATCGATGAAGGCACGCTTAATCTCTTTCGAGAATTTATTGGAAAAAGATCAAGTCTTATTTTTCATTCACTTAAAAACATTGGCAAAGATACGAATGTTCCACGAGATACATCGTTACGTATCATTACACCACATTATTCTCTCCATTAATACGAAACAACGATCACGTTCTTCCACGAAAAAGTCAAAACCGCGTGTACCATTTTCGTAGACGAAGATTACCAAATGTCGGCCATGTAATAAAGGAAAAATTCTTGAATTTTAATTTTAAAAGCTCGCTGTATTATTTTCGTAGACGAAGATTATCAAAGACAGTGTAATAAAGGAAAAATTTTGGAATGATTCGAATACATTCCACGATATACATAGTTTCAAATCATTACATCCGATTCTCTCCGCGTCAATTCGAATACGAAACATCGATCACGTTCTTCCAGGAGAAATGAAAACCGCGTGTACTACTTTCATAGAGGAGGAGATCTCGATTACCAAAGACCGGCCGTGTAATAAAGGGAGAATTCTGGAATGTTTCGTTATGCTCCAATTCCACGTACGTGGCACACGTGTGCACATCTATATATATATATATATATTTACTCGTTGCCCATTATCACGCGATTTCGAGGTTCAAAGCGGCTTTGTGCAGCTGCTGGTAGCGTAAATTAAAAATGCCACCTAGTAGTTAACTAGAGGGAGGGGCATGAAAGGAAGGCAGCATGGTTTGCGGCGTGGAGATTATTAGTCGGGATAAACTGTCTGAGACCAGACGTGAAATACAACGGCCGCCAAATCCGCCTTCATTCTCCGCCAAGTTTGCAAACGTGAACCGCGTGATGTTCGTTTAATTTTCCTTCAGAATTCGGCAACTCGAGGAAAATAAAAAGTGCTCGTGTATCAGCCAGATATAGCGCGAATAACTGGTTCGATGTAACCTTATTACTTATTATTAATCATCCTCTTAAATATTTTATCATCGGCAATATCTTGTTTATCGATATACCGCTGCGTTTAATTAATTAATATGCAGCGACGGGTGTAGAAATGATTCGATTATCGATACGATATAATAATTATTATCAAATATGTATTAAATATATTGGATATTAAATATATTCTATAATATTAACATCGGGGGAAACTGATATATTATAGAAAAAAGCAATACGACGTCGTATATAATCATTGCGATCGACCGATATTTCCGTTTTAAAGCGGATGTTTATTTTTTTCAACCTCTCACAAGAGTGATTCGATATTATTATCATTATTATTATTATTATTATCAAGAAATCTGTCCAAGACTGACTCTACCCTCGAATATGAAATATATTAACACAAATATTTATCGTTAATTACCCGACAAACGCAAGTGATATATCACGAGTGAATACATGTAAAACAAAAAAAAAAAAAAGAAACAAGAATATGGAAATTAAATTTTGTTGTAACAACGACACATGTAATGGAAGTTAAAATCTGGCGTCAGACGCAGTTGTTCATCGTTGTGATTTCACGGTAATTTCACGAACATGCCCTTCCCCTTAGGCCGTGCCCTGTGTTAATTAACCGTGGACAGGGTTTGCCCGATAAATAAATTTCGCGCGAAACAATCGGGCGTCGAAGGCAGTGGCGCGCGATCGATTATCGTTATTGTCCACGAGTGTGTACGAACACCGAATAACAATTATTCGAAACGGTGGCTGACGTGCAATTACGAGTAAGCTCATTAACGGCGAAACGCGCTCATTATCCGATTGCCCGATATCTATCATACGCTTTACACTTGCTCCTCGTTACTCCATTAAATTTTCATAACTATCCGCGCGCGGATTACGTTTTCGAAAACGCGATCGGCCAGAAAATAACCGCCTTCCGCCCGCGCCAGGCAACAAGCTGGATCGGAAAATTAATCAATGGCGATAGTAGTGGTGGCGGTTCTGGAAAATCAATCTCCTCCATCTTGATGATCCTACGATTGATAAAGTTTTCAAATTTATCTTTGTGCCGAGAGGGGAGGGATATATGGAATATGGTTCATTCCAGGGAGGGGGATGAAGAGAAGAATCGGAGGAAAAAGTTTGAAGGATTTGAAATGTGGTGTATAAATATTTGAACAGAACGGAATCGGGCAGTAACACGAGTGTTTTGAGGGAAATAAGTTGTGAAACTTTGTTAAAGTATTATATCGAAAAATTTTAATATACGATATGATAGATAGGCGTTTAATAAAGTGAAATGTATTTTCTGAATCACGATCGGTTCATAATTAACACGATAGACGATTTAATTATATTGCTGTCGATCAATTTATCGCTTCACTTTCTCTTATCATTATAATTAAAAACACGAATGCTTTTCTTTAATATATTAAAACAACGATTATTATGCACGTACGATTTAGCTTTTCCGTTCAAAAAAAAAAAAAATCATAAAATAAAGTAAATTTTTTTTCGAAATATACGTCCATTAAACGAAAGAAAGATAATCATCGATAACCAAATTGTTAATTGAATTCAATATTTATTGAATAATCGATATCTCATATTTCTACCCTATGCTATATTAGTATCCTTTTCTTTAATATTTTCATCTTTTATATATATTTCTTTTTACTCACAACAAACATTCATATTTTATTGTTCAATATTTTATTGTTCATCGTTTAAAAGATATATTTTCCGCCTGGCCCGCTTTGTAACCTCAAATCCATATTTCAAAAAGTTGTTCGAGTTTCTTATCGCGCGTGCATTCGAACCAAGTTTTAAATCGTAGATAAAAGATACCACTTCATAAATAATTTACCCAACTTTTAATACGCGTTATAACTCGTCGCACAGCCGAGAGATAGAGGGGGGGGGAGAGGAGGGGGGTGGTTATCGATCGAAGAAAATTCGCGGAATTTCGAGTATCCCGGTAGATGTCGGCCAACTATGCGTTTCATAAATCGTTCCATAATTTACCGAAGATTGCGCCACGTTCTACGCCCGAGATTTCTCATATCTCTGTCAAATGTGGCCCCCGTTTTAAATTTATAATACGCGGGGAAACGTAGAAATTTGATTAAAGAAAAAAATAAAAAGAAGAAAAGAAACGAAGGAGGAGGGACAATGCGTCAGAGACTGTTAATAAGGAAAGAGGGGAAGAGGGAAAGGATGTACGTTATTCATTCACGATAAAATTATGATATAAATCTGTGGCTCAACGAGGATCTAATCGTTGTCGAGTTTATTATTCCGCTTTGCGAACGAATAATTTTTTTGGGATAAAGGGGTGTATGTACAATTTATCCAACAGTCTCGAGGGATAACAGACGCGTTTCTGAGTATTCCCGGCGAAGGGGAAACGTATCCTCTTTTTAAAAAATTAAATTCAAAGCTTACACCGCGACACACAATGTGCACCACGTTGCGTCACGTTCCTCGACCTCCTAATTTCTCATTCGTTTAAATGGACTGGAAGCACGCTTGTTTCGCCCCGTACAACGGTCCGTTCGCCACCACACAGGCAAAAAGATCCCAAAACGTTGCATTAATGATACAAAATGTGCATATTCGCCTGTCTCCTCGCCGCTGAACGTTGAAACTTTTGCTTCACTGCTCTTATTTTACGTTAAAAATTATATTTTACGAGGGGTTTTCGTGTAATTATACGAAATTAGAAATATAATTATTGGAAATTTCGAATATTTTATATATATATACATATACATATAGAAGAAAGAATTGATTCGAATAAATTTACGCGCGGGTTGTTTATGTATAAATCGTGCCGCGTAATCCCGACCTGTAACAATTGGATATTTTTTAACGAATTAGTCGGTGAATCTTTTTTTCATGGGGATCTATAGCGTTTGGCATCACGTGCCAGCTAACGAGAGCCTCGTTAGTTACTAACGAATTGTTTGGGTACAATCCAAACTTCCAAAACGTGCTTTCCATTTGTTTAATATTCGAATTGGTGATGATTCAATTTCAAATGACTTACACAGCGCAGGAGTAAATTATTCGCGCTGCGTTGAAAAATTGATGAATCGAAACAAATTTTATATAACGAAAATATTAAAAATTCTTCTCGATTTACGACGCGAATTGTAGGTGAACGACGTGTAACGAGAATATATTAATAAACTCAACAAAGATTTCTTATTGTCGACGCGTGGAAATTCGACGGCAGGGAATAAACGATAAAATTAATCGAAGCCTCTCTCGCAGAGCCTTTGACTCGCGAAACGCTGGATTTATGCACGGAGCACGGTGCACCTTTTTGTCTTAAAGTCGGCTTTAAAGAATCGCTAACAGGATCGTGCACTAAGGCTTCTAGATCTTTGGATCACCTAAAGGTCTTTGCACCGAGTGTCCGAGTGTTCTATAAATTCTTTTTAGACTCATGAATGTTCCCTCATCGATTTATGGTTGATCGAGTTTTTCTTCTTCGAAAACTTCTTTTCTTTTGTCACTCTTCTTTTTGTTGCGAGCGAAGAATGACGACAGTTATGTAAAATATTTTGCGCAATATGGGAAACAGAAACTATTATACGTACATAACATACATATGGTACATAATTGTGACAACAATTATCCATTGTTTTTTTTTTACGTCGTAAAAAAAAGATACCAGACTTTGTGAAATGGCGAGAAATCGAAGTTCTTCGAATATCAAAGTGAAGCGTCGTCCAGCACACTTCCTTTTCATTATCTTTCACGGATTTGCATATTTTTCAATAAGATAATCAAATGGGTTTTTAAAGCAAAAGATATTTACGAGCGGAGAATTGTAAGTGGAATATAAATATGTACATGGGTGATTGATTAATATTATTTTTAAGTTAAATGTCGAAGGAAAAAGGAATTCAAATATGTATGAGAAAAAATGATTCAATATATAATATGATATATAACAGATTATCGTGCAAATAAATTATTTCAGATTATCGGATTGATTTTTTAATTACTTTTATGTGTTATCAAATAGATAAACATTGCGCTTGATCATTGCGAAATCAGAGTGGAATACTTCGAACGTGCACGTTAATTTTATAAAGCTTGTATTTTATTTTATTCTAATTTAGAAATGTTTTCATTATCAACGTAGTATCAACTATCTCACGTATTGCTTTAAACAGTTTAACGTTTGAAATTTATTATTGGATATAAAAATGTTTTAGAGTTAGATGTAATAAATAAACAATACCGGTATCATAAAATTGTTACGTTGAAGATTAATCAAAAATTTTTCTTTTGCAAATTTAATTACGAATGCAATGATTCAGAATTTTCTGTCAATTCAAAGCATTCTGTTATCGAAAATGATATCTATTTCCGACGATAACACAATTAAATTATCAAATTAAACATACACGAATACGTATTAGTAAAGAGATACTTATTACATTGTATCGTACGATAATTATTTACAATTTTTCTGTAAATCGATAATTAAAAATAGCACGTGTGATGATGAAAGGAAGGCAAATAAAAATTTAAGCAAAAATTCGAATAAAAGAACGATTTAAAGAATAAATAATCCCTCTTATTTTCATTGCATCATAATTTACACAGAATATTTATAAATATATATATGTATATATATAAAGTGTAAAATTCAATAAATCTATCGATAACGAATATAGATAAGCAATGGAACGTACGAAATAAATTTTTTTTGTTCTTATACAGTCTTAAAATTTTATTCGCTTTATCGACGCGTTAAATTTAACATAAAACAAAAATTTATTAGAAACGCATCGTTACGTAAGGAGATTACGTAACGTCAGTCGATCTCCTCTTATTTTTAAAATTGATGCAACTGTACTATTTTTACAGAGACGGTGTAACGTTGAATAAAGAACGATGTAAAAATTCAAGACGATTAAATTTTTCACGATAGGTGATCGCATTAAATTATAATTATTTCATCGTCAATAGCATTGAATAATAAAACGCGTCGAGATTGTCCGTTATTACGAATTCGTTTGATTCAAATTTATTCATTGTATTTACGATTGCAAAATCAACGTAACGAGCTATCGGTCATGTTACTATCGAGAATACAGCACGACTATAAATCAAGCGAGTAATCGTCTTTAACGTTCGTTCGTTCGTTATTTTACGTTTCAAACGCAATTCTAATCTAAAAAAAAAAGCTTAACGTAATATTCCAAAAAAAAAGAGAAAGAAAAAAAGAGATCGTCCTCGTCTCCGACGAAAATCGAACCCTTGCAAAACAAAACAAAACAAAACAAAACAAAACAAAACAAATCGGAATTTTATTCGAAATTTCGAGTTCACTCGTGAAAAATCGATAAGGAATCAAGTTCTAAATGCGAGCAATGCAGCTCCACTACACTTCCCCTCCCCTCCCGCCTCCCCCACTAGCGGAACACTATCGATTAACAGCAGGTGGCGGGGCTCCCCTGACCTTGACACGGAATGCTTTTTTCAGCCGACTCTCACGCTCGCGGGAGGAATAACACGTAGCACTTGCGGAAACAACGAGAGCTCTAACAATAGCGCGCCTCTTTCGCCCTGTTTCCGCGAAAAATTCATACGGCGTTCTCCTCGTCCGACGCGAATTCGAATCGCGGCAACACTCTTCTCCGCTGCTCGACCCCTTACAGAGTGTACATGTCGAACCGGTTCACGCTGAAGTTGCCCATCGCGTAAGGACTGTACGCGTTGGTTCTCACGAGATGGAAGCCCCTTCTCCTCGTGTCCACCTTGTCGCCCGCAAGCACGGCCGGATATCTCGGGGGGCACAGGCCGAGCAGGTACAGAGTGAACCCCCCGCATTGCCAGCCCCAGAAACCGACATCCGTGTTTATCGACTCGGCGAAGTACATGACGGATCTGTGGTGGTCGCACTCGAACGGCCTCCACCCCTCCCAGCACCCCGGCTGGTTGATACCCCCGTTCATGTAGAAGTCTATGTGGCCGCTCATCTCCACCTTGCCCTGGATGAACGCGTTCGTGTGGAACACGTCGACGAAGTGGGCGTCGGACGCGTCCAGCTTGTCGCGCTTGTCGACCGTGACGAACAGCGGCATGGCCGGGTCCAGGCCCGTAATCCTCGACATCTTGTAAGGGCTGAGGGCGTTGGCGGCGAACGCGGGCACGTGCGCCCCCAGGCTGAACCCGATCACGTGCACGTCCACCGCCCCCTCGTCCCTCAGCCTCTCCACCAACTGGGCCAAGCAGTCGCCCACGTGGGGCACGTTTTGCACGGCGATCGGGTAGCAAGGGGCCGTTGCCAACCGATGCCAGTCCACGGCTATCACGTTGTAATCGTATCTCTTCAAGTACTCGTTCCTCACGTCGACCAGATAAGACAGCTCCATGTCCGAGTCGTAGCCGTGCACCACGATCTTGGTGGGATTCGAGGCGTTGAAGTTCGTCCGTCCCAAGTTCGACCCATTCCCGTCCACCAATATCTGCTGCCACGTCTTCGGATTCCTCTTCGTGAACAAGAAGAACGTCACTTCCTTATCCGGACACGTCTGGTTCGTGTTCACCAGGCAAGGGCCTATGAAGTAATCCTTGCCCTGCTCCAACGTGTTGCCGATCGCCAGCGGTTGGCCGCTGGGGGGGATCGAGGCGGAGGACGAAGAAACGGCGAGAAGGAGCGCGAGAGCGAGAAGGAAGCGGCCCACCGCCTTCCCGCGCGAGGGAGGTTGCACCATATCCGCCACGCTACCCTCCACCGAGACCAGAGAGCAGCCGTTGGGGCTGATTGCGCTCGCCTGCCGGCACGAAACTGGCGTCGTCCGCGACCAGGGAAACTCGACCCGTGCCACGTTCCACCGCCTTCTGCACGAGCCTCGAATCCCTAAAGAGGGGCAACGCCGGACGCGGCTCGTCTCATTACCGCGATCGATGCACGCGCCACCTTCGCCTCGATCGCTTATTTACGCCTCGGCTAAGGTCGAGCCAATCCGACTACCACTACTCTCACTGCTGCGTATTTCGACCGTTTCCCTCCCTTCCCCCTTTCCCTTCGAGTTTTCAAGTCGGTCGATTTGCCACGAATCGATCGAGGAGGGGAGAGACACCGAGCGGGTCCGAATGGAGGCATTGTCTGTGCGAGCCGAAACGGATCGGTAACGGCGTAGGAACGGAGAGGAAGATTGGAGGCGGGTAAATCGCGAGTCTGTCGATAACCGGCGGCGCCGTGTTCCTCGCGCACGCGTTCGGCGCGGAAATCGATGATGACACGCTCGCGCGTGATTTTCGCCGATGAGATATCGTGGTTGTCATGTGGGAATTCGCCGGGATTAGATAACCACGTCGACGATCAATTTCGTTCAATTTTATCTTCGATTCCTTCCTTCTCTTTCTTTTTTTATCTTTTCCAATTCGAACATCGAAGGATGGAAGAGGAGGGAAATGCGGTGTAATAAATTCGTTATTATTTCGCGCGAGATAAGCGATGTTTGTACGAGATATGAGAAGAAATTGTATATATCGTTCGTTCGCGGAGATAAATCGTACGTTTTTTAATAACCGCGTACGAAAATATAAAGTCGTTAGAATCGCGCTAATTGCTCCGTCGAAAACACGTATTTATACATCGAAATAGTCGGTAATTATGGTCGACGTAAGAGGAAGTTAGCACGCCGTTCGAGCCAATTTTTAATGTCATTGAGGTTAGTCACGCGAACGTATGTACTAATGCGAATATCAAGGACATCGACTTGGGTATCGCTTCGATTCGCGCTTTAAACTTTCGTTGTCGTTTCGATCGAGCAAACTTGATTCGATTTGTGATAATTCGTCGTTACAATTTCTAAGAGACGAGTTATTAAAAAATTGATTTTCCTGCTTTCATTTAACTTGCGTTAAAGTTTGACGTCGTTCTTTATGAAATTTAATATTTATTAGCGTGCCTTGCAAGTATTAGCAAAGATTTATTCACCGAGTTTGCGAGAAATTTAAATTGCCCCCTATCTATTGTAATATTTCCATGAATATCGAGCGGCGAACTTAAAAAAAAATACACTTATGCAACGCATTATTTCAGAAATCGACACATCCGTTTCGAAATCTACGAGCTGCGCTATCTCTGTACGAAAGTTCGCGTAAAGCAAAGTACGGGTAAAAAAATTTATCGACAAACGATAAATAATAGAAGAATAATAGAGGCGGAGATATCGAAAACGACACGAAAGTTCTCGGCTCGGAGAAAGATGACTGGAATATTTGTTTCGGAAGTGGCCGTGAAAGTGGACGCGCGTTTCCGCCGCCAGAAGGTGAAACTTTCGCTTAGTATTCTCCTCGTAGGCGTACTTTCGAGAGGAGCGCACCGCCGTGAATGCGAATCACGACCAAAAAACACTTTTACGTTCGTTTCGAGAGAACCGCCTACAGCTGTCCCAATTACGCGCTTCCTCTCTTCGGTATCGATTATCGATCAAGAACACTATCGATACCCTCGATTCTCAATAGGCTGAGATTGGAGGAAAAAAAAAATTGAGAAAGAATAGGATCAATTTTTGCGACAAAAGAGATCAACGGTGAGAGCAGGTGAATTCGAATCTGTAAAACGTATACGACGAAACGTTTTGCAATTTTGCGAAGATTAAAAAAAATGGATACATATATATATATATATATACATACGAATATAGACGTTTGATTGAAATTCATGGATCGGTATCTACGTTCTAAATCCATTGAAAAAGAGGAGTAATAAATGCATCTTTGAGAATCGGTTGCTCGAATTTCGCAGACAAGAACGTTTATGCAACGTGAATGCGTTATGCAACGTGGAAGTAACGGATACAATGCTTTTTCCGATATTAAAACAGTGACCTCGAAAAGAATTAGCTTGTTAAAAATACGGAGAGAGAGAGAGAGAGAGAGATATCCTACTGGACGCTGGAAAAACAAGCTTGTTGTGATATCTGAAAAAATAATCTGAAAAAATAATTGTTGAAAAATAAATGAAGGAGGAGGGGAGAAAAAAAATTAAGAAGGAAAATACGAAAGTAAAACTGATGAAATTCCAAATTTCTATATTTTTTGCACGACGCAAGGGGAAATTTTATTTTATTTTATTTTATCTCCTTTTTCTATCCTTGTTGCGCACAATACCAAAGGAAAACATAATCTCGTTTTCTTCGACACAATCACAAATTCAGATATTACCAGATATATACCGAGCAACATTGCTATTTTGGAATTCTCTCTACGGAAATGGTTCTGGCGCAACACTGGCGTAATTACCACCAGGATCAATGCGCTTTCCGTTGAAAATTCCGCGAGGATACGTGGTTTTAAATAAATAAAATATTAAACAGGCAATTAACCCTACTTAAGCCAAGCCTCCACCACCTCGTTATTTATATTAATGTAATCGGTGGATGAAAGGATTTTCGAATAAATTTTGCTCAAATTATTCCATTCGAGATACTTAACGTTGATAATTGGTTTAGTTACGATTTTACTCCAAGACTCGCCAATTTTGATAAATTAAATCGATAAATTAAATCGTTGAAGGAATAATAATAATAATAATAAATCCATCCGCTCCGTTGGAACAAGACCAGAGTCCAGCATCGCTTGTCAACCTGACATTCTTTCTCTTCTTGTTTTTTCCTTTTCTTTTCGAGACTTTCCCTTGCCTGTTAGCCAGCCTTCCTCCTATTTTTCCAGCCACGTTGCAACAATCTTAAGCAACGTGGTTGCTAAAGAACTTTCTCCCTCTTCGAGAGAAGTTTCGAGACAAGTTGAATCTACTTTTGACTTAAATCGACGGTTTTTCCTTTCCGACGTTTCCCGTTTTGGACAACAATTTCTTTAACAACTTTTCTCGGATTCACAGTGGAATAATTCTACTTATTCCAAGTTCTATAATATATATTTCTTCATCGAAAAATGTACGACGAAAATGGATGGATTTCGACAATATCAATTTAGAAATTTTCATATATATATGGAACGTGTCACGTGTTATCTCTTTCGTTTACGTAAAATTATAAGAGGAGCGATATGAATTTTACTTTCATCATCGTCAATCATTGGGATTAGCTTTAGTCACTTTTCTGTTTGACACGTTTATTTCGTATTCATCGTACTCGTTTATACGTACTCTTGTTTAAAAGCCATATATAATCAGATTTTCTAACTTTACGTGGAAATTACGTGCACTGCATATTAATTACGTATAATTTTACACGGCGGAATGACGAGAAGAGGGCGAGAGAAGGGCGAGAGAATCGACCTTTCCACGTCGAATTATTCGTACGAAGAGAAAACAAAACAGCTCGAAATTCCCGCAATTTCTTCAACGCGACGATTTAAAATGAAAACACGCGTGATATTCTTGCTTCTTATTTTTTTTGTCTCGATAATTGTCTCAAATTTTTCCAGCAATAACGATATTTCAACAAAATTCAGTTCCGCATTCGAATAGTTGATAGGTTCTCCACTACTGCGTGTATACGGTATAGTAAATCGAATCGCAGGACTACGTCAAGTGGAATCAGACGCGTTGATCAGACGCGAGGAAGCGGGCCGCGTCAAACGGGAAGGATAATCAAATAACGCGTTATTGAGTATAAAATTAAATACGAATTGAATCTCGCCTCTCGCCAATAACGTTATTCGGGGAACAAATACGCGCAAATATCTCGCTACTGCCTCTCCTCAATAATAAACAACAATACCGATCTGTTGATTAAATCGAGCGTCGATACATCGTCCATCTAATAATAAGAGGAAAATCATTCGTCGTTTCATCAATTGTTGCATCGTCGATTGCATCTTATACGATTCGATAAATATTTTTTTTTCATTTCTTGTTTTCATTTCACAGCTAAGGATAAATTAATAAATAAATAAAATCATCGTATCTCAACTTTGTAATCGCAATCCAACTTACGATCCGAATAAAAAGCTCGAGGACAGTTGTCATACACCGTAGAATTTCACTCTAACTTGTCGCAGAACACGGTTAGAGTACTCTCCACGCTTTATAATTTCGCTCAATAAATTTATCGTTTCAATTTAATCCGTAATGTGACACGTAATTCAAAGTCGCGCTCGATTCGCGTCGAAACTCTCCAATTATGTTAACTGGTATAGCAAGTTATTATCTACCTACAAAATTCAAAAAATCGGAAGGATCGTCGAAATTTGAAGAATATAAGAACGATGAGGACGTTTCCTCCCCTTCCGAGGACAAAATCTACAATTTCTCTATTTTCAAAGATTCAGCTTCTTCTCCTGCTCGTCAACAACGATTTCTTCGATTCGATTTAAAAAATCAAAAAACAAAGGAAAATTTCGTTTCCTTTCCTTTGCAAAAATAAAACCTTAAAATCTTTCAAAGACATCTCTTCTATTATCTCGTCAACAATTTCTTCAATTCGATAAAAAATTTCCTTTCAAAGACAATTTCCCTATTTTCAAAGACTCAACGTCTGCTTCGTTTTCTCGTCAACAACGACGATTCCCTCGATTCAATTGAAAAAAAAGAAATTAAAGAACGAAGGAAGATGACAAATTTCCTTCTCTCATTAACGTCATCAACATCAACAATTCCAGCAATCACCTATCCACTCTCCGCCTGTCTCCACCGGACCGAGCCACGTCCCTCGTGCGAAATTTTACAAACGTTGACCATGGTGAAACGAGCCGGCGGAATTCGAGATTCGGCGAAATGGTACGAAATGGGAGGAAAGTGCGCGTGATCCCCGTCGAATAAAATGCGTTCACGGTCGAGCGACACGCTAGAACGCGACCGCACGCGAGAGGAGAGCGATCGTCGGGCGGAAACAATTGTCGCTCGTCGTCCGAATGCGAAAAATCCTGGCTTGTTTCGTTGCCCTCGTACGCAACCGTACAACCGTTCGTCCGTTATAAATCAAACCTCGTTGCCGGTTATCGCGAAACGACCGCAAACAAATTGCGATAGAACGCTCTCTCTCTCTCTCTCTCTCGTGATAAGAAATTATCGAACGGTAATTGAATGAAATTTAGACGAAAATGCACGGATTCGTTTCCTCGATTCAGAAGAGGAAGCGCGGCTTTGCTTCTTGAAGGCTTTGTGACGATTATTTTGCGACGTTGCGGGGGAATTTTAAACGTTGTTTTGTCGATTTCCCTACTTTTCCCCCGCAAAGTTGGAATATATTTTACAGCGCGTTTCCTCTTTGCGAGTCGAGAGATAATCGACGAGAAAGGGATGTTTTCGCTTTTTGGAATGTGGCGATTGTTTTGCGTGCATCGTTCGAATTTTCGCGTCGATATATATCGTTCCTTACCTTTTCTAACTTGGATATATTTTATATACGAAGACAACCAAACATTCGTCTTCCATTTTCGGGGGTAATCGGTGAGAAACTAAACGCGATATTATTATTTTACATTAATAAAACGCTTTAAATTTTTTTTCGACCGTTTAAATTTTTGGAGAAAATGTTAACAGATCCCGTGAGAAGTAAAGGTGAGGCGATATTAAGGTCAATCCTTTCCGAGTGAAACGTTTAATCGGTTGGTTCCGTTTCAGAGAGAATATCATTGATAGCGGGTATTTCGTAACGGCGACGAAAAATGTAGGTTAAGCTGAAAAACGAACGGGATTCGCTGCCGAATTCAACCGTGCTCGAGAGATCCACGAGATTTCGAGCGGCGAACAAACGGCTGATAAACAAACAAGAACGCGACCCGGTAACCCGCCCCATTACCCGCCTCCATTTACTCCAACTGCAAAAAGGACACCGCACAATAGAGATGGAATCGATCAACGACCCCTTTTCCCCCAATTTTCCTCCACAATTCGTTTTAACATGGAAATTCCAACAAACACCCATATACATTTCCCTCTCGAAAATCAATCCTCCATTCTTCCAACCTCTTCCCTAAATACTTCCCTTCTCTTACCGTCTTTCCGATCGAATCGAATCGAATAGAATCGAATCTTTTCTCTTTTCCTTTTCTCCCTCCCTCGCTTCGTACAATACGCAACAGCCGATTAAGAGAAATGTCCTGAAAAATGACCCATCCCGATACGATTATCCCTCGGTCCATTTACGTTTGCATTTCGAAAGTTGGAAGGTTTATTTACATTTTCCTCGCGTCACTCGGCCTGGGCCGATCGAGACCTCGCAGGCAACAGTCGCGAGGAACAGGAACAGGACGAGGAGGGAGGAACAGGAAGAGGAAATACGCGAAGGAGAAGAAGGGGAGGGGTTGGAAAAGGGTGTTCCGCCTGCAACAGTCCCGATTTAATGGAGCGCGGCGACTTGATAACGCGAGAAAAAGGGGAGCGGGGGAGAGTATCGCAAGATTTATTAACGTCTCGCGATCCGAATAACGTCTCGCGCGAACAATCGGAGCTTTGGCCGGGGTTGAATCATTCGCCGGACGGAAATTAAGGGAAAGAGGCCGTCTTTTTAATCTCCGCCGAACCGTTCCCTCGTTTCGCGCATCCCCTCTTTTCTTCGATCATCGATCGGTGTATATTAGGTGCGCAAATAAATTCTTCCCCTCCCCTCTTTTCGAATTCAAGATTTTATCGTGTAAATCAGGCACGAGATTGCTCAGGATATCGCTATCTTCCGAATTAAAATTTCTGCTTTAAATCTTTGCTGCCACTTTTTCCATAAGATACAGAGTGTTCTTCCAATAGCGCATAAACCGTTTCAATAACTGGAATGCAAAAAGTAAGCAGACTCCCACGCCATATAGTTTGAAATTGTTGCATGTAGGATTGGAAACTCTCCTAACTTTCTTCAAAAACAGAAGAACGCTGTTTCGGGTGGCGCCACGAACGGTAAAGTAATTCGAATTCGGTCAAAAGTTATGATCGTAGAAGAAAAGGGGAAGGAACTTAATTATTTGCACGTGTATTAATACATATATTGAGATAGAAATGTAGCAGGATCGATACTTCTTTGTTCTTTTGTATAAAATGTACAGGGAAATCCCCGATCAGGGCGCATCCCACATTCGTTTGTTCGGAGGCCTTTCTCTTCGCTTCTCCACGTGCGTTCACCATCGTTGTCAAATACAATTCAAAAGTACGCTTTCTTAATTCTCACGTTATCATCTATCGTTTAAAATTGTGGCAAAATTCGTATCCACTGCACGTTATCGATCACTTGTTTATTTTCTTGAGCGATAAATAAGGTGAGTGTGACGAAAGAGAGTGGAGGATAGGAATCAAGGAAGAGTACTTTCGACACGATGACATCAAGTTATTTAGGAAACTCGTGGAGATGAGATATTCGTTTATTTGCCTAGAAACATCTTTTTCAAAGAGCGATCGAATTAAATTAACCAAGTATCGACTGTCAACCAGTTGTCTCTCGGTTATTACGAAGTTTAATTATATTTATCCAATTTTCTTGGGCTATTTCTACCATTTCCGTGCTCTTTCACGATCCTACAAAAGAAAACTTTTAACAAGTTCCATCTATTTTCGAAGAAGTTTTTCCGCTGAAACCGAACGCGAACGATCGCGAACTAAAACAATGACAAAGAAACGAAACGTTGATTCTCCATCCTTTTCCCTTTCCTTTTTAATATTTCCACGCCAGGATGAAAAAGTTCGCCCGCCACGGAACTTCTATCGCGAGTACTTCAACTTTCTCAAACGAACGAAGATGTAAAACTCCTCCCTACCCCTCTTAAACTTTCCCCTCTTAACGCACGAATATCGCGTAAACGATTGATAAGGAAGCCGAGAATTTCCTCCTTGTATTCCTCGCGCGATTCCAAAACACTTTGCCCTTCTAACCGATCTGATCGATCGATCGATCGAGAAAAGGCAAGGATTAAAAATCGACGAATGCGCGCAACAACTCGTGGAAAAATCGAGCGACTTTTCGCGAGGTTATCAAGAAATATTTCGTTTGCACGGGGAAACGAGCGTTGTAATACGCGTGTTGTAAAACGAAAAGGTTCAAAGTAAAAGTACGCTTGTTAACGATACCGTGAACCGAATACGCTGCGATCGATACTTTAATGAAAAGCTGCACTTCCATTTTATTTCCACGCGAAACTGCCTCTCCCATAACCGATCCTTTATTCCCCTTCTTCTTTAATTCCATTACACCTGCTTCCCCGATCTAAACAACTGCGTTTCCGATATATGAAGAACCGGAAGCTAGCCAGTCCTACAAACATGGCGTAATCGTGTTCGTTGATCGCGATTCTCTGCCAGGCTAATTAGATCAATTGATCCATAAGGTGGAACGCTCTCCGTGTTCGATGATCGAAGATAGCAGCCAAATTTCATGAGTGCAGCGTCTCGATTAAATTCAAAGATATCGTCAAAAGGTTTGGATCCATGATTTACTCGGACAAATGTTGTATCAAGTTGCCAATTTTAGAATAAAACTCATACTAAATCAACTCGTAAACTTCTTCTTAACTTGTATTTTGCATATTTTCACCTTGTCCTCTTACGTTTCTTTTTCGTAACTGTTCCTTGAGAAGCGAACGAATTTAGAATATTATTCCTGTACGAGTTTGAGTTGGATCATAGTTCTTAGGTTGAAGTTCATATTGAAATATTAGGTAATTTCAAAAATTCAGGTCTGGAAATCTTGAAAACAATATAACATTAAACAGAGATAAATAGAAAGGCAAAGTGGAGTTGAAGGTATCTCGAACGACAGTTCAGACATTTGGGTGCAATGGGTAAGGTGAAAAAATTGGACAAGAAAGATAAAAAATTTGCAAGTCCATTTTTGAATAGAATTGTAATCTTTGATGGACAATGAAAATCATCGTTACGAAGAAAGTTATAGTGATTGCGAGTCTGTAAAAAATAATTCCTTATTCTTTTCTAAAACGATATATCATAACAGTAGCATTCTATTGCCAAGAAATTGATTAGAAAACAATCGCCAATTATATTTCACCAATCAGATTATCATTCCATTTACAATTATTTTTAGGAAATAAAATATTCGACGCTCGAAGAGTAGTAAAAATCGCTTATAAAAATGGAATATACCTGTTGAAATCTGGTTGAGAAAAGGCTCGTATTTCGATCAACGGCAATCTCATGTGGACATAATACAACTTCTGACAACAAGCCGAAAATTTCAAAACCGGCAAACATTTCCATTTATCCAATCTTCACCCTTTCCCATAATTCTTCCTCTTCTTCGCTCGAGATTTTAATTCAACATGGCAATGGTAAAGGAGCAAGGAGTGCAAATATTGCGTATTCCGCACAATTCGCGTGGAGCAAAGAGAGGGGGGGATCTTCGAATTAATGCCGCGCCCGATATCGCCGGTTAATATTTGCCGTCACGATACTCCCCTCCCCGCCTCGACGTGTGTACGCGTTCAAAAGCGATCGCATATCACGGTGAAAAATGAATTTGCGGTCGATCATACGTTACGTTTAATTCCGTGCAATATGCATTACAATACACGACAATGCGTTATTAATCGCCACGGACTTAAAATTCACCGGGCCGCTTTTGCCCGAATGATAGATGCAGCTGTTTGCCCATAATAATCGCCAGTTATTTACTCCGTGAAACGCTGACACCTGCTATATGCATGTATATATTTATATACAATTTTAATCGATCGTGATTTCAAAAAAAAGAAAGAAAAGTTAAACGGATAAATAAGCGATGAATAAAAGTTTCTATTCATGTATACGTTTGACGACATACGTATGTGACGGTTGTTTTTCTTTAAATTTAAATTTTAGAGATAATGTAATGGTAGAATCGTAACAATGATTGCAGAAATGGTTGGCAATATTACAACACGGGCGCGCGAATGAACGCGACGATATACGTAACGAATAATTGCGTTAGCTTATGCAGTGATCAATGGGAGTCGATAATTGTACCGCTATTATTTGTTAATATTCTCTAAATGTACGTTTGATATTTGTATGTTTTGGTATTATCAATAATGTCGATTTGAACCGAACTGGAAATAAAATTAGCGGAAGCTTAACAAGGGATGGTATATTTTTTTGATCAACCAGTTAGCCGTAACTATGATTTCATGCGCGCGAAACGCAACGATAATGCGATTATGCATAATATGATCCCGATTATCATAAGATTAGGCGCAATTATTATGTGCCCGTGATAAGTATAATCGATGGAAACAACATCGGTATCGTATCAAACGACATTTGCGACAGTAAAATAATAACAATTTGAATCGAAAAGAAATTTATTTAACGAAAGAAATTTGTCACGCGCGAAGATTAGAAATGGGGATTCGATGAGGAGAAAGGGAGGGGAAATCAGAAAGAGGACGAAACGGTGACCCATTTCTCGCTAATATCACCGTGTAATAGGAAAATTCATCGACATCAGCTTTCATTTTTATATCTCTCCCGAAACTGGCGGGAACGTAACTGGCTGGGTGAATAGAAAAACAACACGAAACGCTCGCGATCATCTTAAAATTGCAATCGTTGCAACGACGAGATTGGAAAACGCGAAAGTGGTGATTTCTACGGTGAACAATCCCGGTTATATGAATGAAACGTTATAAGCGAGCCACGTATTCGTTCCCCTTCGATATTCTATGAAACGCATCCGATCCAGATGTGGAAAATTATACAGCGCGATGAAATCACGATGATATTGCTTCTCGCGTAACGGCTCCCGGCTTATCGTTTTCTCGCCGGCGATTATTACGATAACCGTTTCGAGAGTTTAACTTGGACCGGTCCCTTAAAAATCTTCAAAAATCCGCGGATTTTGCAGCGATACGATGCAGTTAAATTCCGACGGAATTATTATCGCGGATGAAAAATCTCATACGGTCTAAAAAGGTAAGCGAAATAAAAGGGGCGTTGCGAAAAGATTTTAGAAAATTGTTTTACCATTTGTTTTTTCTACACACTTCAAAAGTTGAATCGTAATTATTTAAATATCCTACGAAACTACAAACGTTTTTGTACAAAGTGTTACGAGGTATTTTATATCCCGTACACGTTGGGTACATAAAGTCAGAGGCAAACATCTTTCAAACTTTTCTTTATCTCTGTAACAAAATATAGAAGTTTTCAGAGGAACTGGAGGAACACCAACACGTGACGCGACATGGAACTTTAAACTCTTCTGTCCTCCTGCGTTTGTTCCCTCCGCTGATCTCGTATTTTCCAAGTAGAAAAAAAAAAAAGACGACGAATATAAAAATTTATGTGCCGACAATAACCACGTGTGTAACAATTAACAAACGAGAATAACGAGAATCCTTGGCGATTTTTATATTCTTCCGAGTTTTATCGCTCCGCTATTAATATCCTCTCCCTTTTTGTTCCACGTTGCATTACGAATAATATACACCGAGCGCCGCATCAATTTTCACGTGATTCCGTTCCTTTTATTCCCCATTGCCTCGTGCTGTTCCACCGCCGGCGAAAATAAAGAACGCTTTGTCGCGTCGGGAATGTATTAGACACCTATCGCCGGCCATTTTACACGAGCCAACATAAAACGTGTCCCCCCTAATATATTACTCGTTGCGCCCCTTGCTTTTCTCGTCCCTGCAATTTCCGTTCCAAAGTCCAATGGAAAATAATAAATTCTCGCCGAACCGGCTGACCAGGTTAATGCAAGAGATTACCGCGGCCGTGGATTCGATCGATGGTGAAAATTCGAGAAACAGAGAGAGAAAAGAAATAATAAAAATAACAATGATAATGATAACGCTGACTGAGAGAGAAACGATGGAAAATGGAAGGCGGATCGAACGAGAGCGAATGTTGAAATTTATGATCGGTCGTAAACGTATTTACCGGTATAAACCGTATTCGTTTGCGTGGTACTCGCACGCGAGGGTGAGGATAAATTTTCAAGAAAGGATGGTGGCTCGCGTTAGCCACCCGCGTTGAATGAAATACACGCTCACCTCGATTCCGTGGTCAAAGTGAACGGGAGATTCGCAACCTCTCCACCTTAAATTATACACGCATTCGCGGAAAATATTTATTTATATTTACTTCGCGGATCACTATCTTCTTCAACCCTTCTTTTCGCTTCGCTTCGATCCATCCGTCCCACAATCGGGGGACACAATCCACCACAATGGATGCAATCAACATTTTTACACGAATTTCTAACCTCTAATTCTCGTCCATTTTTCTTAATTCGGATCTCGTTTGTCGTTTCGTTTGCAAAATATAATTTATCCACGCTATCGGCAACGCAACTCGTGGAGCAAACTTGATCCAATACGGAACCCATACGAACGATATTCCGTATTCTCGACTCAAGGAGATCTGTTATTAAATATATCGCGTGGTAGCCTCAGGTGCGCCAATTTCCGCGCCGCATTACCAACTCCTCTCCGTTTCGCTAAATTCTAAACCCACGACTTGAGAAGCGCGGCCGGCTAATAAACAATTAGGAGAGACAAGGAAACGTAACTGAAACTTACGAAGCAGGCAAACTTACACGGGTGAGTCGCGTAATTCTCGCTCGAGTTGATTAATTTTCGCGATTCTGATCGGTTCCAGACCAGTTCCAAATTGAGAAGACCGTCAGAGAGAGGGGATATCATTCAGAATTTCAATTCACATTCGCTTCGAAATCGACCGAATTTATGAGAAACGTAAATGTAAACGCTTCCCCCTCTCCTTTTTTAATTAGATCGTTTCGTCGAAAAGAAGAAGAGGGATAACAGCGCGGGAGTTTTCATCGAGTTTAACCCCTCCCCCTCGTTAAATTAATCCCGCGTCAAACTAATTAGTCGACGCTTTGATGGATTAATACACGGGCATGCTATTAAAATCGTGCGCGCTGTTTCTATTCGCGTCGAATTATACACAATTAACGAGGCACAAGCGCGGTGCATCCTTCGTTTCATCGATTCGAGTCTTGAGACTCTAATTAAACGTTAAATTTCAGTCGGGAATCAAATTGATATCCTCCAACCACGTCGTTCCTCTCTCATCCTCGATCGCGTTTACGAAAAGGATACATCGTGTCAATACGCGAGACACGTTCTTTCATTTCTTCTAATTTTTTTTTCACGATTATTTCACTATCTCGAACGAAAGAAAATTTAGTTTATAAATAATGACTCTTGCAATACTGGAGGCAAAATTAATTTATCGATCCTATTATAATTATGCGAAATTAAACTTCCCTTATTCATCGTACAAACTGTCTCTCATCCAAACCCACCCAACTCTTCGTCCCGCAAACGATGGAAAAGAAAAAAAAAACAAAAACAAAAGCGAACCAAAGTGAAGATCCACGAAAAAGCAGGTGGCTGACCCTTGAGTTTTCAATTCGAAATCGCGACAAAATCTCCGTTTCGCTGCGAAGAACATGAAACGGAGCGGAAAATTTCATGGTTGATTGGTTGTGGCCATAGGAAACGGGAAAGGAAGGGGTGGAAGGAGGGTGGCAAGGACGCAGCAAGAGAATGCGGGGCGCGCTTTTTGCGAAACTCACATGGGAAGCTGACCGGAGGATGAGTCTGGGCGTTGTGCGCGTTGTGGGGGTGCCTGGGGGTTGCTGCACGCTGCCTGCAGAAGCAGAGGACCGCCGCCGTGACCAGGCCTGCCACGCTCAGGATAAGAAAAACCAGCGCGATCACGAACCAGATCGTCTGCATACCCAGGATCGTCGATGTCTCGGAGTCTGGAAAGGAGAGAATTAAATCGTTTTCGTAGAGAGAAAGTGGTATCTCGCTGTTGTTATTCACGGTAAAGAATTTTCCAGTGAGAGTTCAGCGTTCTTCAAGATGCTTCCTTAAGTTCTCTTAAACGGAACACGCGAGTGAATGTCGTTAATGTTCCTTTTAAATGGGATTATATTATATTTTATCGATTGAAGAAGAGAATTGAATTTTGTCCAAGAATTCATATTCCGCCTCATCGCAAGAATATTCTTTTAATAAAGATGCTTTATAACGTTCCCGAAGACTTGATCCACTTACGTCAAAGAGTCGTTAGTTTTGAAGATACTTTTCACTTGAAGTTTGTAACGTTTATGAATAGTTATACAGCGATCCGGTATAATAGATTTTAAACTTGTGAAATTAATCTGAATTAATGATATAAGTAGATCAAGTTTTTTTTATCGCTGATATTTTATACATCTAAATGTCTGATAGGTCGTGATTTATTCCATTAATTCTTTTTTTTAAATTGAAACATCGAGACGAAACGCAATATATAATAGGAGAAGCGGACGAAGTTTATTTGTAGGATGATTTAACAGAATTCGGTTTTATGTATATATATATGTTAAATCGTTATACCTTTAATGACTGTCCATTATTCACGGAAGGGAACTAAGGGTTACACGATTATAATAAACGAGTACGTGTATATTGTGGTTATTTAATGCGTTAACTGGTACAGAAACGTCAATAACTCTTCGAGCTATTAATTTTGGGATAGTTCGATAAATATTATACGACATCACGCCAGCCAAACCATCAATCACGTGAAATTAATAAATATACGCCCGGGGGTTGCCACGTATGTAACACGTATCATATTTTGTTACGAATAATTTGTAACATCGTGAACGATTCAACTATCCAAACGCGCAAACATCGTAAATATCGTGCAGCACGAAATACACGGAATACGAAACGGTGGAAAACAATTATATAACCCTCCTTATATCATTCTTCTAATTTTCGCGCGACGAAACTCGCCCCGTCAAAGTGGCCATCTACGTCACGCTTCTCCTTTCCTCCTTCCCCCCGATTAAAATAGCAATGGCAGTTCATCTTGCTGCCAAGTGTCGGGTCAACTGACAACGGAAGAGAATTAATTCCCCCGGGCGTTGTACAATGCGTTCCAGAGTGCGGCCAACACAGAAACCGCCCTCTGGCGACCGAACGTGCACGCAGTTTCGTTGAATCGAGAGATCGATACCGTTCCGTGTGTATACCTTTTTTTTTTTTATCATTAGGGGTCGTACGACACGCTATTACCATAGCGAAAGCGACGAGAGAGAGAGAGAGAGAGAGGAAAGAAGAAAAAGAAATTTCGCGTAAAGTCGGGTGACTTTGTACTTTGAGGCTGCTCGGTTGCGCTTTGAACACGGGTCGGGTTGGTTATCTTTTCCAAAGATCGAGGATTCAAAAGAATTTCATAATTATTTCATTATTATTCTTCTGCGTATTTCTCGTATTTGCACAACGATGCGAATCCTTTTTTAATTCGATCGTGTTCAGCGGGGCAAAACGTTTACAGATATCGAATTTACGACGAATTTAGGACGAACGTTGCGCTTTGACAAATCCCTTCGCAATAGCGAATACCAATCGCGAAGATATGCAACAATTATTCAAATGAAAGCATTAACTACGTACTAATTATGAATTTTGCCGATGATTGATGATCATCTACAACATCTCTGAATGTCGCGTAACGAATCTACCCCCTTGCTTTATCATCCCCTCCTCTCAACGAGTTTGCGTATTTATCGTCGCGATTCGAATTTATAACTAAATTAATAAGGAAACGGATTAATTTTAAATAATAAAGCACGACATCGATACGAACTAACAAGGTGATCACACGATTCGAAACGTAGCGCGAACCATAATCGATACGTCTGATGTTAAAATAGATTTTAACATCGCGGGAAAGGAACGAAATGCCCGTCGATCGTCGACGGGAACAGAAATTGATTAAAATGCTTCTCGTGAAACGGGAAACGCTGACCTCCGTTATTCGCTGTTTTATCGTTTTCCTATATTTTGTTTTTCTTTGAAATTCCCTTTGTACAAGGCCGCAACAGATTATTACTTTATTGCGGATATTACCGAAACGATTAATCGGAATGAAAATTCGATCAAAATTAATAAATATTTCAAACCGGTATCAATTTCACGGTAATTTTATATTTCCACGAATCTTTGTTTCGATCTGCTCGCCTCTAAAAAAAATATACCGATTAATCCAAACTTTATTCGAATTAAATAAAAATATATATATATATCCCGATCTTCTATTTTGAAAAGTTAGGAATCGAAGTTTAACCAGCGGTATTTGAAATAAGAATTCGGCGATCCCATCCTGGTTCGATTACAAATCAATTTGCCCGCGGCGTATTTCATTTGAAATCCGAAAAGACCTCTCTCTCTCCTCGAGGGAAAGGGGCCTGGAAAATGAATCGGTGGTAATTAGAACTTACTGGCACAGAGGGTGGAGGTAGCCTCGTCGGACTCGTCGCCGCAGTGATTCACGCCGTCACAAAGGAGATCCCTCTCGATGCAAAATTCGTTCTGGGTGCATCGGAAGTCCTTGCAAGTGTGCTCTGCGAACCGACAAACAAATATTCACCGTTAAAGACATCGTTCGCAAGGGGACAGAGAAATGGAAAACTTTTCCATCTTGCGATTCAATTATCTATTCGCCACGATCGAAATCCAATTTTTATTTAGATTCGTCGAAATTCTGGAAAACAAAAAAAAAATCTTTCAATTTACAATTTACAATTTTACGAACGACTTATTAATTTTACACAAATTCGAACTAATTAACGATCGGATAATTTTCGATCTTGCGATCGAATCGTGATCGAAAGACTTTTATTTAAATTCGAAACGAAAATCAATGACAATTTACAATTTGAACGATTTATCAATTCGATTCGATCGAGGGGATCGATTAATCCAAATTTGCTTCCCATAATGGCGAGGCACGATTATCGCGACAAATAACTATTACGAATGACTCGTAACTCGGAATCGACGGTTCCGTCATCGAATTGCACGATACGATTATGCATAAATCGAAACCGTCCTATCTACACAGGCCGCAAATTCCAACTAATTAGCGATCGAATGCAATAATTTTCCATCTTGCGATTGAATCGTGATCGAAAGATTTTTATTTAAATTCGTAAAAAATCGATGTCAATTTACAATTTACAATTCGAACTAATTAGCGATCGAATGCAATATTTTCGATCTTGCGATTGAATCGTGATCGAAAGATTTTTATTTAAATTCGTGAAAAATCGATGCCAATTTACAATTCGAATTAATTAATTTTCGATCTTGCGATTGAATCGTGATCGAAAGATTTTTATTTAAATTCGTGAAAAATCGATACCAATTTACAATTCGAACTAATTAATTTTCGATCTTGCGATTGAATCGTGATCGAAAGATTTTTATTCAGATTCGCGAAAAATCGATATCAATTTACAATTCGAATTAATTAATTTTCGATCTTGCGATTGAATCGTGATCGAAAGATTTTTATTTAAATTCGTGAAAAATCGATGCCAATTTACAATTCGAATTAATTAATTTTCGATCTTGCGATTGAATCGTGATCGAAAGATTTTTATTTAAATTCGTGAAAAATCGATACCAATTTACAATTCGAACTAATTAGCGATCGAATGCAATAATTTTCGATTTGTATAATAATTCGATTTGTAATAATTTCCATCTTGCGATTGAATCGTGATCGGAAAATTTTTATTTAGATTCGCCAAATGCCAATTTACAATTCGACTTGTCAATTTTACACAGACCGCAGATGGGATGCAATAATTTTCCATCTTGCGATTGAATCGTGGCCAAGATCGAAAGATTTTTACTTAGATTCGTGAAAAATCAATTTACAATTGGAACGACTTGTCAATTTTGATAGGGGATCGATTAATCCAAATTTGCTTGCAACAATAGCGAGATAGGATTATCGCGACAAGTAACTATCACGAATGACTCGTAACTCGGAATCGACGGTTCCGTCATCGTCCATCCAAGCGCGCGATAATCGATCGCGCGTAAATCGAAACCCGTCCTATCTGCACAGGCCGCAAATTCGAGCTAATTAGCGAAATTACAACGTATCATTAGTCTCGCGCGACGCACGCACACGATCGGGCACAATAAAGAAGAAATTCGAGCGAAACGTCTAGGCTGGCTGGCCACGGATCGATTAATTAAACGCGGACTTGCGTTTTGATATTCAACGCGTCTGTCTTTGCTGCTCCATTCCGCTTCCGTCTCGTTTCGTATCGCGTTTCTGCCGATCTAACTCGATTAGGGACAAATGAATTGATCGCAGCGACGTGACCCGTTATAATTAGCCCGATGCGTTAATATTAACGAGAATATTAGGGGGAGGGATCGTAGCGTAGATATCAACATCAGACTGGATTTGAATAATTGCCTCCATATACCCTGGATCATTGGATCGTTTTAATAAGCAACGGCGACGATATCGTTGATCGATTGTAGTTAGATTTGGATTATGGAAATTCGATGATCCTTCGGGTTGGAGGAGGAATATTTTAAGAATATACGTTATAATATCGAGTTATGCGATGATGATAACCTTTAACGCGATTTCGTCGTCGAGCCTCGTAAATTTCTGCGACAAATCTCTTTACGAGATTTATTCGCCGAAAAGAACTTTCTCCATCTCGATAGCTTTAAGGATTCTCCAACTTAATTAAAAATGAAAAAAATTATAGCTGTTCGAATGTCTCGAAACAGTTTCTTTTAATCGCTGGAGGAAACCTTTATCCTCCTTCCAGAAATACAATGTGCTAAAAAAAGCGAGAGCGCCCAATTATTCATTAAATAAACGAGTATATAACACTCATTCTATAATCCTCGACGATTGACAATTTCATGATTCGAATCCATTCGCAAACACAGTTGCTCGAATATATGAATTCACGTAAAATACACGTGAGCACAATTATTTTCGAAGAAAACTCTTGTCTGTATAAATAAATAAATATATATAACCGATCATAACAAAATTGGGCGAAACGAGAAGAAATACTTTTATCCTTCGTACGATTATTTCGAATCCATTCGCAATCACAGTTATTCGAATATATTGAATTCACCTTACGTAAAATACACGTGAGCACAATCATTCTCGATCGAAGGAAACTATCGACAAGTGCGAGCTATATAAACAAAATGGACGAAACGAGAAAGAAAGGGAGAGAGGGGTATCCCTGTGATGGCTTCGGTTCGCAATTATAACTCGTGAGAGGGGTTTGGTCGGAAGAAATCGAAGGCGATAAAAGGCGAGGAACGGAAGAGGGTTGAAGAATCGGAGGAAAAAGAGGGGTCCGATTGCGATCTTTTAGGGAGAGTAATTTTCTATAATTTAATAGTCGAAATTCTTTATCCTTCCCTCTACGCGTCTTCCAGAAGACCAGATTCGAATCGTTTCTTCAGGCTTGAAAGAAGGGAAAGAAGAGGAGGGAAGAAGGGGGAAGGTACGCCTCATCGCGATTAAGAAAAGAACGTCTACGAATCTTGCGTGACATATAACCTTATATTTGCCGTGAATTATTGCAGGATCTTTGAGATGCTGGAATCGCATTGGTCACCCCTTCGCTCATATTTCACATTATAGATTTTATTCGGTTGCAGACACGTTGTGGGGGAGATGGGATCGTTAATTTTAAGTTTCCGAGCAAAAAATTTTACTTCAAGCTCGATGAAAGATGATGAAACTTTTTTAAAAACCGTTGTAAACGCGATCGAATAAACCTGCAAACAGTTTAGACCGTTTATGGAATATAGAAAAAAAGCAATATTGAAAAGCTGAAAAGCAATTAATCCGGTCGATCGATCATCGTCCGATCAACTCGCTATTTATCAAGAAAATCGTTTTAAACGTTAATAATATATCTTGGATATATTGGATAAATATTTCAATGTTTATCCAAGTAACAATTGTAGAGACGGATTAATCGCCGTTTAAATTCCGCCAAAAATACAAGGTTTTCAGGACGAGGCAATTTTTAGCCTCCATTGCATTTATTTCGTTAATATCGCGTCGGTCTCCATCGAGGGATAATTAAATACCTCGGTCACGAACGTGAAACGAATGCTCGCGTGCTGGCAATCGTAGTTTCGGCGTTTCTAAACCACCCCTCTGTTTAACTTGCCGCGTCAATTATTCGTGCCACCGATCGATCCGCGCCCGGCTCTGTCCAAGTTTTTACAACGCCACAAAACTCGAGATAACGGCGAATTTCTTCGATGTATGGCGAGAATCACGTCCATCTCCGATTCCTTCGATTCTTAATTACCCTCGGCTAAGAACAAACGTGCTCGTGCGACGGTGAAAAGTATTATATTCAGAAGTAAATTTCGTTCGAGTTAAAAGAATATATAAAATGAACGAGGATAAAGAAGACGACTTACGAGACGTTTTTAACTGAGTGATTAACACGATGATATAAATACATACACATCTGACAATTTCATTCGATGGAGAAAAGAAAGATCCGACGTATATATATTTTCCATCGGGCAAAACTCTCAAACTTGGACGTGAATGGAGTTTTCAGCACCGCCACATATATCACGATTGCAATTCGACGAAGGCTCGGTGGGGCCTCGTTGACTTTCTATGGAGCATTATGGACTCTATAGAGGAACTAGCTCCCGCTTGAAAGTCCGCCATCGAGCTTCCAGTTTCGTATAAATCGCGTAAATAAATTTTAACACGGATCTCCTCTTTCCCCTCCTGACGCAATAATCTTAATCTTAATAATACTCTTTAATCTTCGATCTCGATGAAGGGGAGGCCTGCCATTTTATAAGGGCAAAATGACGTACGACGGTTTCGTTGATCCAGGCATAAAGGAAAGTCGAAATATAAAGTGCATTCATCCGGGCTTAAAGCTGAAAAGGCGATATCACTGTGGCGAGGCGACGACGGGAGAAAATGGAGCGATTCATCTTCGATGTCGATATTCCTCGTCCCCATCAACAAACGAGTTATCATACACGGCCTCTCTCGCGATATTTGTATAAAAGAATTTTGCGATGCGAGCATATCGAGTATTCACCCCATCTCGATAAATCGAACCATCACGCGCGACGTCCTTTTATTAATTAATCCGGAACGATCGACGGAAGGGTCGGATTAATCTGTTGCGAGGAAAGGTAGGAGCGCCGATCGACGAGGAAGAGATCGTCGAGGGAGGAGGGGAAATGAATAAAACATAGGATATTACTCGACGATCAATTGGCCGTTGGATTATAAACGTATTCCTCCCATTTATGTGCCGCGGTAATAGCGTTTGGAAGGGCGCGGAATGCTTTGTAGGAGAGAAGTCTGGGATCGGTATCGCGACCCGATGCTAATCGATGAAAACAAGGCGAAACGAGAGAGAGGGAGAGGGAGGAGGGTGGCCTGCTCGAAACGGCGCTGTTTAACTTTCCCGATTGCCTAATAATTTAACGGAGTGGGCAACCGGCGAATCCGATGCAATTTGCTCGACACACTCGATGAAATTAACAGTAGTCGCAGTTTGAGCAAACCGCCGCGGCTACTAACCTTCTCTTTCTCTCTCCCTTCCTCCCCTCCCCCTTTCTCTCTATTTTCCATTCAGTAATGACGAGGAGCAAACCGTGAGAGACTTAGTCGTGACGATTGTGTTTCACGTGGGTGTGCATTGTTTGCGAGTTGGATTCGCCGTTGGTTTGACGTTAACAATCGAATTCCACGATCGATTAACGCTTTTCGTGCACGCGTGTACACCAGTCGTTCCTCGAACGAACGGGATCACTTTTCGAAAGTGAGACGTTGCTTCTGAGGAGTCAAAGTAACGGATAGACTTCTATCTCGAAATGGGTGAAACAATGAAACGGGATAATAACGAGTGGAAAGAGTCGGTTGTGGGATTGGTTAAATTAATTACATCTCGTTGAAAGTTGCAAAGTTTCATTCTCGTTAATGGTTAATTCGAATTCGTTGATGGTATTATCCACGAGTGATTACGATTTTAAGTTTCGTCGTTAGATCGATAAAATTATACATCGCGATGAGAATAATAAAATTTACGAGGAGGCTGGTATTCGATGTTATTAAACGTATCGCGTTTCGTGATTCACGAACGATTACGAATCCTATAAAATGTTTCGAACGTTCTGGAATTAGTAGTGTATAATAACACTGACTTACTACTGACATACCGCGTTTATTGATATATCGTCCGCAAATCCGATTGCTGGATTTAATTACAATCCTATTGGATTGTGATCTATCTGAATTGCGGTTAAACCTCTTGCTCGAGCGATATCAAAATAAATTAATGAACAACGCAAGCTATCTAAAATACTAATCGAAACGATACGATTTTTTCTTTTTCTTTCTTTCTTTTTTTTTTTTTTTTTCCTAGGAAAAAGTAACTCTCATTTTTTCACGATCGATAAATTCCATTAAAAATTCTACGGAGAATCTTTATGTACATACCACCAGTAATTTCAAGTAATATTCTTGCAGAAATAGATCCGTATCTATTACACAATTTACCTTAAAATTAGGAAATCTTTGGACCGTTATAATTCCGAAGATAATGACGTCCGTTCAACGAATAAACGATCATTAGAAACAAGGAACCTTGCTCTTTAAGACACTTTTTGATTTATTCCGATACGACTTTCAGTTGCCGAGATATCGTCGTGCAAAGAAAAGAATAATTTTTAATCGTTTATTTTAAATTCGATTAATCGTATTAAAATTAGGAAATCTTTGGACCGTTATAATTCCGAAGATAATGACGTCCGTTCAACGAATAAACGATCATTAGAAACAAGGAACCTTGCTCTTTAAGACACTTTTTGATTTATTCCGATACGAGTTTCAGTTGCCGAGATATCGTCGTGTAAAGAAAAGAGTAATTTTTAATCGTTTATTATTTTCCTCCTTGTCTTTTATTCGGATCTCTCGCTTGCACTTTATCTCGCTGACCTATCACAAATTCTTGGAAAAACAATTCTTGGAAGGACGTAGAAAATTTCCACGAAGAAATGTAGGTCAATAAATCGTGGAACCATTCGTTATTTCAGCATTGTGTTAAGCGCTATGGAAACTTGAATTCCTTGTATCTCGGCAACCGATTGAGATATCGAAAAAGAAAATCAACGATACAATTTCCTTTATCTTCTAAACGGATTTCGACGATTAAATTTTTCGTTCTTCTTTACAAAGATCGTGGTCGAATTATATTTGTGATTTTTTTTTTTTTAAATTTATTTACGGAGATAAATTTTAATCGATAAGTTATAATAATCATGCCAAAATCGATAATAGTATTTTAATGCTTCGATATGATACTTGTTATAGAATGTCAATCAATATTTCTTTCGAAGGAAGTGATTTAACGTGACATATAGATAAAGTACGAGAGATCTGTGAAATCATTTTTATGTATTTTCAAGTCCGAAGGTTTCTTAATCTCACTACCACGCTTAAAATAATCGAATTAATTAATTCTAAATGAAGAAGCGATCTTTTCACGTCCAATTATATTCTCTCTCGAATTATAACGACTAAATGAAATATACGAACCATTTGAATAATAGATAGACAGATGTTACGTAATTTTGCTATCGTAATGAATATTTGAGAATTTCAGCTTCTATGAATAATCAAATAACTCATGAATATCATAATTTTGCTACTAACCAAAAAATAAATTGGTTTTCCTTCCTTTTTTAAAAAATTACCATTCTCTTCTACTTTTTAGTTTTATTCACCGACACGAAATAACGTCGAATATTTTTGACATATCGATAATTAGATCCCGCAGATATTATAAATTACTGCCGTATAGAAAGATAGATCGTAATTAAAACACTACGATCCAAAGAGACGTTATTTCTAGTTCAGCACTCGTTTCTTTTATTGTTAAAGTTAAAACAAATGCGTATCATCATTTTCCTATCTTTTATATTTGTGCGTTTGGGGGAAAAAGAAAAAAAATAATACGACCTCATAGAAATTATTGAACAGAAGGATTTATCGAATCGTAAAATCGTGCTCCATCGAAAATAAAAATATTACTGGACAACAATAGCAATAAATATAACGATCGTTTATAGTTGTCCCTCAATTGAAACGTTAATAATTGACATCATTTCTACGTATTAATAACAATCATTGTTCTAACGAAACCTGCTATTTTCATATTCAATAACCGTATAACAGAATGCTGAATCGAAACGATCCCTGGGGATCAATGAAACTCATAACGAAATATTGTTCTCGTAAACGTGGCTACAAACGTGATTTCGTACGGTATATCGTAACCGATGAATTTTACACGGAATTCGGACGACGCTCTTTCCGGTTTATACAGTTAAACACCGTTTAAGGTCCACGTGGACTCGATGCATAGAGCGTCATCGAAAGCGTTGTAAAACACACAATCATTTTAAAGCGCCGTTACGATTCTCTTCCATTCCCCCTCTCTTCGACCTTTTTTCGGTCGATATTCCGAAAGGAGAAAAAGGAAAAAAAAAGTTTCGACAAATAACAATAATCGATGTATCCTCCTCCGTTCGATTTCCTTCTTTTTGCCTCGATCTGTCAACAGATCTCGTCGTGAAAAATAACACTGACGGTTGGCCCTCGTTTCGACCGCTGTCGATTATTCGAAACGAAAAAAAACCAATGAAAAAAAAAAACAAGAAACAAGAAAAAGTGCAGAAACTAGAGTTTCGTCTCCTGCCTACGTGTACGACGCGTAATCTGCAAGCTTACCAGTCCCTGCAACGTGTCCCAATTTCCCGCTTCACAGATTCGTACTCGCAAGTTTCCCGGACAACGAGCCGTCAGAATCCCTCGGCTGGCTCCGATTGTCCCCGACAAAAGAACAACGCGGCGTAATGAAAGAACGCAGCCCTGTTTCCTCGACGAAAGAGAGAGAGAGAGAGAGGGTTGCATCGAGGATGCTTGCCGCATCCCTTGCTCGGTCCACGGCATATTCAAGTAGAATTAAACGAGGAATCGAGGGCCACCGCGGGTCGCCAGAAGATTTCTTCGTCGAGGCGACAAAGAATTTCCTTTTCCACTCGGTGTTCTCTGTCCTACATTCGACGAAAGAGGAGAGACTCCGCGCTCGCGTGTCAATGAATATAATAAAGGGCTGGTTATGATAATCAACCAGGATGGTAACGATGAAATATCGTAATTGACCCAGTTTCTCTTCTTCTTCTTTTTTTTTTTTGAGCAAAGTAACGAGAGCTCTTTCGGATTTTTGAAATTTCGAGTCCCCCATCAATTAACGTTACGGACAATATTTGATCGGTCTCCTTCGTTTCAAGAAAGATACGTTTTTGAAATTTTCCAAGCTCGTGTAATTGACCCAATTTGCAAGGGAAGTAGTTGGAATTGTAGGTTTTGGAATTTTTGAAATTTCAAGTCCTCCGTCAATTAATATGGACGTTGACGACGATATTTGATCAGTCTCCTTCGTTTCAAGAAAGATACGTTTTTGAAATTTTCCAAGCTCGTATAATTGACCCAATTTGCAAGGGAAGTAGTTGGAATTGTAGGTTTTGGAATTTTTGAAATTTCAAGTCCTCCGTCAATTAATATGGACGTTGACGACGATATTTGATCGGTTCGTTTCAAGAAAGATACGTTTTTGAAATTTTCCAAGCTCGTGTAATTGACCCAATTTGCAAGGGAAGTAGTTGGAATTGTAGGTTTTGGAATTTTTGAAATTTCAAGTCAATTAATATGGACATTGACGACGATATTTGATCGGTCTCCTTCTTTTCAAGAAAGATACGTTTTCGGAATTTTGGAAATTTGAATAATTGATCCAATTTGCGAAGAAAGTGGTTTGTATTGTAGTTTTTTAGGATTTTTAAAATTTCGAGTTTATCGTGTCCTCAATTAAGGAGAGCGAGACGTTAACGATGGCGACGAAAATAATCGGCTCGGTTGGCACGATTCACGGGGAAAAATTATATCTCGGGAATAATTCGTAGCTCTTATCGTGGAAAATGATTGGCGGGGTAGTGGAGCAAGTGTAGTCGAGCAACAAATTCATTTCATTTGTAATTGAAGTCGAATTTCAACAAAACTTCAAAATCATCCCCAATGCGATTAATAAGCACGAATAATTAAGTTTCGTTTTGATTAAATTTCAAAACAACTTGATTTTATATTTAACGTTTAATCAACTGCCAGATTTTCCGTGCAACTACTGCATCCTAAACTCGACTAAACTCCCTCTTCATTTCCACGACGACTCTCATCGTGTCACGCGTGTGTCCCCATCCAACATCCACTTCACGCGAATTTCATCTAAAATTCCAATTACGCTTCGTTCTTCTTCCACGATCCTAAACACGCACCAATTACGAACAAAGATACGGTTCAACGAAAATAATCGATAAAATTATGTACAATAGCGACTGTACGACGATTTGGGACGAAAGTGAAGTGGAATACTTTATAGGAAAAAAGTCTGATTTTTCTCACTTTCAGAAAGAAAGTGTTCCAGTCTCGTTGCGGATTCCATGGATTCTCCGCATTATATAGGAACACCAACAAACACAACACGGCTTGTTGTCGTACGAATTCAACAATTCGCATTTTCCAAGGTATCCCAACTATGCCCCCATTCCTTCCTCGCTGTTCTTTTCACCGAAATCCCGCTCTTTCGTCCATCGACCGCCATTCATAACTTCCGGCCAGAATTCGTGCGGCAACCATTCGTTTCTAGAAATAGTTTCCCTCATAAACGTGAAAACGCGTTTCCATTCCGAAATAGAAAAATATTCGTGGAATCTAGTTACCGTCGAACTTCGGGGAAAATTTTCGCAAACACCATTTCCTCGTCCCCGCGAAAAGTTTCTCGTTACGCTTGTTTCACCAACAATAACGGCAATAAAGAAGAAGAAACGTAAAAAATTGATGGAATAAACGAATAAAAATAGTTACAACGTACTTAAGTTTCGAACAACACGGTGCAAAACTAAGAATCAACGCTGCTGATCGCTCAATGATCGCGTTATACTCGTCGATTCTCGATTCACGATTCGTAAAGGTTGTTCAAAGGATGTACCGATAGCTAAGTTTTGTTTCGAATGAAGAGTCGAACGAGGGAATGAAGGTTACGTCGTCGTGTCGCTTGCAATCGAATCGACCGATTTCGATTTTTACACGCGAAGATGAATTTTCTTTTCACGAATGGATCGAAGTAATTTTTGGAAGTTGGAGGGTATAAACGGGAATCACGACGGTACTGTTATTTGTTCGATCGCAAGAGATAATAGAGTAAGTTCTATCTGGAACACCGGGCCGATAGTTGCTGAAACTCTGACGGACGAGAGCGAGCACGATGTGTTTGCGGAGAAAATTGGGGCGATCGATCCCTTCGTAAAATTTTTCTCCTTAAATTATCGATATCGTACGAATAAATCTTGGACGAAAAAAATTCCTTGTTCTTTAGCCTTATTTGAACGAGAGTTGTTTACGCGAATTATCGTATCGATCAGGATAATATACGCGCGTTCCAAGTTAAAGCGAATGGATATGATTCTCGGTTATCGATTAATTATCATGGAGCATTAATAAATTTCACAGGATTTATTCGTCAAATAAAAATTAATTACCACATAATCGAGTCGAATCGCGTCGAAACAAATTATACGATAACGATAAATAACAAATTTGTTATCACGAGTGCCGTGCATTTAATAATCCGATCGTTTCACTTTCAAAAGATTCTAAATGCGAAACAAAATCCTCCGATCAACCGAATTGTAATTCCAAAATTATATTTTTTTTATTTCTCTCCAACATCCAATCTCTGCGCCGTTATGATAAATTTATCATTACGAACGTACGAATAAACAAATTTGTCATCACGATGCATTTAATCGTTTCACTTTCCAAAGACCCTTAACTTAAATACGAGCAGCAAAATCCTCGATTGAATTGTATCCAAAATTATATTTTTTTTAATCCCACATAAATTGCTAATGACGATAATTTCCTCTGTTTCTCTCCAACATCCAATCTCTCCGTCGTTATGATAAAATTTATCGTCACAAATATACAAACTTCTACACTTGTTTGCGCAATAAATAAATTTGTCGATGCGTTTGATGATCCGATCATTTCACTTTCCAAAGATCCCCATTTAAATACGAGGCAAAATCCTCGATCGAATTATATCTAAAATTACATTTTTCTCCCCAATCTCTACGTTATCCTTATGATAAATTGATCGTTACAAACGTCAGAAACAAAATACTGTTTGCGAAATAAATAAATTTCTCATGATATTTCGGTGCACAAACAAAATGGCTCGCCTCGAAAATCATGTTTTTCCCAAATCGCAATAATTTCTCCACATTTTCCTTTTCAATCTTATATTCCGTTTGTGCAACGCGACTCACATGGCGTTCACAAGGCGGTGGATGCACCGGCCTAGACCGGCGGAATTAGGCTGGGGGAATGATTTCCATAGGGATGACTTCCATACGTATCCATCAAGCCGCCGCTCCGGCGCAACCTTTGTGCCTCGATGCTCGTGCACGGTTTCCGGCGCAGGCTGCTCGCGTCACAGAATTCCTCCACAGAGCGCTAATGTGTTTATGCATTTGGCCAGCCCATGGGCCGGTGCTCGACACGGGTGTGTGCGCCTTGTGATTCGTGTAAATGTCAGAATTCTAAATGTAAGTTGATGGATGATCGTGATGGGCGGGCATGAAAGGCCAAGTGTCTTACTTCCAGTTAATCTTTCGGATCTTTCTATTTCCTCTTCCTCTTTCTCTCTCCTTCGAGAGACCATATGTTGCGCGCGTTGTTACAAGATCGAATATAACACGACTCGTTATCTTGCTTTAATTTTTAGAAAAATAGATTTTACAGGCTCTTCAGGAAAGAAGTATTGATCTATTTATTATATGCGAGAAATGGAAAGATGTACTACTAAATTGAAGTTCGTAAAATTTACCATACGAAAGAGGAGAAAAAGGGGAATATATCTCTTCGTTTCGCGTTATATTTTAATAATTTATAATATTTCTTGTCTTCCATAATTCCTCGACAAAGGAATGATTAATTCGCGTTTATCGTTTACACCGGTGAGAAATTACGCAAATTTAAACGTGAAAAAAAAAAAAAGAAGAAAATATCCACATATTTCTTTCATATCAAGACTTCCACGTACGATTTTCAGTTGCGAAGCGAGGTGTAGCGTAGCGAGGGAAAAAAAGCGAGCTGATAAATGAGAGACACGTCTCATTTGCGGTGGAAATCAGGCTTTCACGTTTCCACGTAACATTTTTCAAGGAAGAAGGTCGTAAACACGTTGGAAACACTCGTTCCTTCCCTCGGTCGTGGCCATTAGCCACGGCGCGGTTGACGGGGGAGGGGACTCTGCGGCCACGATGGAACAGGGGTTGCGCTTATCGAACGCGAGGGGTGCATCGCCGCCCGATTTAAGGCAAACGTTGCGTGCAAAAGCGCGTTTCGGATCGGCGACGTGGTAATCGAATCATCGTGCCTTGTTCTACCCGCCTTTCTGCTTAACCCTGACGTCACCACCAGCGTTTCGATGTCCTTCTTCAACCTCCACCACCCTATCGTCCACCTGTGTTAAAACCGCGCCCGTTTACCTACAACTTATGCTTATGGAAAATGAATTCATCTTGCTTCCTCTTTTATAGTATATCGAGATTAAATCGTGCAATAATTGAATATAAGGACTGCAAATTAAAATTATACGAATGAATAATGTAATTATAGAATTAGAGTTTTGTATCGAGTGGAACTTGTACGTCCACGTGTGTACATTTTGCTTCCCCTTTTTATTCTTTACGCGTGTATCGAAATTAAATGGGAGAAATTGAATGGAAGAGCGCGAATTGAAATTGTGAATGAAGCATAATTAGAGAATTGTACAGGTTTAATTAATGATATCGCGTCTTGAAAATAACTTCGTTATTCTATTATTTATATACGCGTACATACATTGGAATTAAATGATGTTACGAGATGAAAATAGAATTGCAGAATTATAAATTTATACACCGTGCTTCTTTCTTTGGAATTTGATATTGTTCATCGAAAATGAGTTCACTCTGCTTCGTCTTTTATATATATACGGATATATATATATGCACATATCGAAATTAAATCGTATTGCAAAGTAGAAATAGAATGATATATTTGTCAAAAATTTTAAATAAATTTATAGAAGATATAAAATAGAGCAAAACGTTATGATCGATCATTTTGCAGAATAGTCGATAGACATTTTAATTTCTATGGAAAGTTATTTAAAGTAGATTAAATCACAAATCAAAAAACTCGAACAATAATCATAAAACACGCTAAAATAAAATAAAATGAATAATGGAGATATCGGGTGTTTGCCGCTCAAATATTCCCTGATCCCTAAAAGGACAAAGCGGAATCATCATGCGCTACCCTTGTTTAAGGGATAACCAGACCGCAACCCATTCGGAAGTTACAATTAGTCGAAATCAAGAGACGCCATTGTTACCCCTGTTCCCAGAACACACAGCATAATTTCCGGTTATTTCACTACAAACGGACTCGTGTAAATCGTCTAATTGTATACGATCATTGGCGCATAACTAAATTAACAAAGATCTTTGATACTACGAACAGAAAACAGATACTCCACGATTATCTCGATAAAATTAGTACACACAGCACAGTTCAACTTCTCTAGTGTTCTCGATATAAGAGAGTATTCCCGTAATCGTAAAAGGAGCGTCATGGTCCCTGGTGAATCGAAATTATCGTGGTTCGATTTAAGATCTCGAAAACGAGGCGTGGATTCATCGGCGAGGACACAGCGCCTCAGTAGAAATGGAAAAAATGGAGCATTGGGAATACTCGAGTGGAGTTCGCAAGCCGATTGCGTGATCGTTTCGATAAACTTTTTGATCTATTCTTCGAGAGAAAGAGAAGAGAGAGAAAAAGCGTGGAGAATGATAGAATTTATTTCGAAACGATGGAACAAACGATTAGAATTAGAACGTTGGAGCAGCGAAGAAATAAGGATACGTCGAAGATCACGGTGTGAAAGAAGAGGAGATTAGAAGAAAAGATCGGTATATTTACGGAACGGTGTCTGGTTTTCAGACTTTGCAGACTGGCGCGCAGGTGAGCACGGTGCAAGGCAAAGTCGAATTAATCGAGCGTGTGCCAGCTCAAGTGCACACGTTACACCATTTGTCAACAGTTCCATCGCAGGCCACAATAGGCAGATAATTCCCAAGTATAAAATTAATTACGCCGTTGTACCAGCTTCCGTCCCGACGTCCCTTTTCTCTGCTAACCTCCGGATTCCATTGTAATTATTATCCCAATGGATCCGGCCACCTCAACGTCGCCACGGATTAATATTGCATTAGCGTTATCGATCTCAATGGATGGCTGGCCTCGCATACGCGGAGGGAATTTATCTTCCGCGATTTTCGCCCGAGTGTAATTCAATTACACCCGGTTTCGTATATAATTTCTACGCATTAAATGAATAACGAGAAAGCGAGACGTCCGTCGAATTTTCGAGCGAAATCGATCTAATGTTGCGTCCACATTACGGCCAGAAGTTTCCCTACGACTCTGCTTAACCTGTACTTTGCTTAGCATATTTTCACCTTGTCCTCTTTCTACGTTTCCTTTGTTGAAACAGTTCTTTTTTGTTTAACTGTTTTTTGAGAAGCGAATGTACGAATTTGAGCATGTCGAAATATTGGATCAGCTTTTGGAGAAGATTCTATCGATGAGAGTATTCGACGGTTTCAAAATTCAATAATAAAGTGGAAGCAGAGTTGGACATATTTTCAATGACAATTTTTCAGCATTTGGGTGCAATGGGTAAAATGAAAAAATTGAAAAGGAAGATCAAAAATTTCCATTTTTGAATAGAATTATAACTTTTAGTGAGAAATGGATACACGATGTGAATAATGGTTGAACGCTAATGAAAATTACGGTCGAAAAAATGTTATGGTGAGCAGCATATCTATTGTCTAGAAATCGATTAACGAACATTTAGTTAATAGACATAAACTTATTCTTCCGCATGACAGCGCTCGACTATATACCATACTCACCAATTATATTTCAGATTATCACTCGTTTCGCCATTTACAATTATTTTTAGGAAATAAAATATTCGACGAAGCTGTATCTCGTTGAAAGAGGATCACTAGAAAAGGCAAAAGATTAATAATTTCACGTGGCACGATCCGATCATATTTCTGATGAACCTTTTCGCGAGCAGAATTGACAACAACGCGTTAAAAAGTTCGTTAAAAAGTTGGTTGGAAACGAAATAACACGTAACGATTTTACGCGAACGAAACGCGTTTAATTAAGCTCGGTGATAACAACAGATATTTCCGTGAAATATCCGCGAAAATATTAATTATCTCGGGATTTTACAAATTTTTCCCGAGACAAAGTGTAAGATCCCAATTCTTATCGGTACATTTCAATACGTAATTCCCTCTCCCCATCATCCATCAAGGTTAATTCCTCGCGCGTCTTTCGCGACATCCGTTCGAGATTAGCCGTGTCCCTCCAGCGCGATGTGTACAACAAGGCAGGCCGAATTGGCTCTAACCAAAGGATTAAGCCAAAGCGAAATTCATAGGATAATCCTCGGGAGTCCGAGTCAATTAAGTCGAAGCGGAGACCGTGTCGGATGGCTTTCCCCTCCAATCCTCCAGATCCACCACCGTATCGAAATTATAGCGAATATCCTTTCCACCTTGTTTATCTTCTTTCTTAACTTCTTCCTCCTCCTCCTCCTACTCCTCTTTGGAGAAAAGTGCGCGGAATCACAAACCGGGCATTCCGAGATAGCCGGTAATTTGATCCTGGAACGAGATACAAGCGATACGAGCCACGTATCCTTTAATGGATCCAAGAAGAAAGAATCCAACGATCCAGCTGGCCAGTTTATGCCAGGTATAAAATGAACGGGGGATGAAACATGGGAAAACTATCCTCCAGAGATGTTGGAGGGATTGCTTCCTCCCCCATGATCTCGGGGAATCGCTAAGAATTCATCGATAACTCGTATCCGTTGGTTCAGATCACTTTCTACGGGGAACGGATAGGTTCTAAATGATTGTTTCCCTTCTTTTTTATTTTTTTATTTTTCCATCGAACGATACGGAGATCGTACTCATCTCTTTTATCGAAAATTCTTGAAACAATTCTTGTGTGTTCGGTATCGAGGAATCGTAATCGAAGTACTACGGAATCGGCGAATATCTCCATTTTCTCGAGATAATATCGTTACAAGTAAGTTCCCTCGAAAAGAAAAACTTGGGTAAATTTAAGGATAAATTCTCCGGTTCTAAATGGTTCTAAATGATCGTTTTTTTTCTATTTTACCATCGAATGATACGAAGATCGAAAATTCTTGAAACAATTTTTGTATCGAGATTTTGGAAATCGTAGTCGAAGTACATGGGAATTGCAGAATGAATCTCGACTTCTCGATTCATTTTCTCGAGATAATATCGTAGCAAGTAAGTTCCTACGATATTAAGACAAATTCTCCAATTGTAAATAATTCTAAATGTTTCTTCTCTTTTCTTTTTTCTATTTTACCATCGAATGATACGAAGATCGAAAATTCTTGAAACAATTTTTGTATCGAGATTTTGGAAATCGTAGTCGAAGTACATGGGAATTGCAGAATGAATCGAATATCTCGTAATTCTCGACTTCTCGATTCATTTTCTCGAGATAATATCGTAGCAAGTAAGTTCCTACGATATTAAGACAAATTCTCCAATTGTAAATAATTCTAAATAATTGTGTTTCTTTTCCTCTCTCTTTTTTTTTATTTTTCCATCGAATGAAACGAAGATCGTACTTATATCGATTTTTTCTCGAAACAATTCTTGTGTAGTCGAAGTATTACGATGAATCGGCGAATATCTCGTAATTCTTAAACTCTCGATTCATTTTCTCGAGATAATATCGCGAAGCGTAGCGAGCAAGAAAAGAAAAATTAAGGGTAAATTTAAGGATAAATTCTCGAGTGGAGGAAATTAAAAACATCGGGATCCTAAATTACAGCGCTCACGTGCTCACGGGATCGATGCAATCTCGACTCTGCTTATCTCGCAATATTATCATCCTTTGTAACAACCTTGTGCAACATATTTCTTCATATACAAGGAAAAGCTTATGGTGTTTACAGCGATAGAGAATGAGGACGATAAGTCTCGCTGTAAAAACAGAAGTTATTCGCGTTATCGCGGGGCAAAATTATAGGGCAAACAATGTTAATTATTCGTGTAGAACGAATGGCCAACAACTCGATGAAAATTTCGTAATAATTTCATGGCCCGCCGTTAATTTCCATTTAAGATGTTAACGGAAGATATTTGGTAAATCGCTGATTAAGTAATTTACATAAGCCGAAAGATAACGCAAGGGAAAATGAATATAGGGACTAACGTGGTCTAAGTTTTCTCCGAGTTAGTTGTTCAAATTTCCCGTGAAATTTTTAAATATTTTTAAATTTTCCATGGAATAAAATTCTTTTTTCTTCTTCTACTAATATCAACACTTGGAATAATAAAATCATTACAATTTATTTCAGTGGAAAAGGGAATAATATTTCATCGCCGACTATTTACCTTGCCGAAACATATATTTTTATTAAATTTTACTCCGGTTTATATTTTTATTCCACGGCCGCGATCACGAAACCCTCGATACACGTTGATTCTCCACTTATCATCTCGCTTATATTTTCTGATCAAATAATTCGATTCACCCGAAACTTAATTTTAAATATTTGCACGAATCTATAATGTTCTACCTTCGTAGAGAGAAAGCGTAGAGAAAGAGAGAGAGAGAGAGAGAGAGAGAGAGAGAGAGAGAGAGAGAGAGAGAGAGAGAGACAAAAAGAGATAAAGAAAGAGAGAGAATAATTGAACGGTGCAAACAATCTGACCTCGTTCGTAAATTTTCGACAAATGATTCGATTTTAATTTAGCCATCGATCCACATTCTCGATTAACGAGATCGTTGTTGATGCTCTGTCCAGGACAAACTCATTCGAGATCTTGAAATCGATTAATTCTTGAACAGCATAGCAATTACATACTGTGGATTTCTTGTGGATATCGTGGTGAAATAATGTTAAGTTTAAAAAGTAAACAAGCAACGCCAATACCAATTTAATTTTGATTAATATTATTATTATTATTGATATATTATTCTATCGTTATTAATTTCGTTGATTAATTTTTATCGATAAACCGGCTGAAATTTTCATTACCTTTCCAACTTTTATTTTTTCAAATAAAAAAAAAAAATATCATTGTATTTACTCATGTTCGTACGATAAAAGTAAAGATTGATTCAATAACCGCACAATAACACCGCAGAGATTGATTGGCAACGAAATAAAAGAATCGAGCAGAAGAGATACAAAAATTAATTGGTTTCCTGGACTATCGATCTTTATCTTCCCTTACAAAATCCCGCATTTACATTATTCTCCGAATCTTCCGATTCCATATTTTCACACGCAAAAGACAAATCGATAAAATTAAATTAAACTTGGCTCTTTCCCTCTTCTCGGTTCGAAAGAAATTCCAAAGGACGCTCGTCTCCAAAACAAAGAGAAACGATCTCTCGAGCCAAAACCTCGACAAATACCTCCCCTTGCATATACACGCGCGAAAGAAGACGAGCGGAATCGATTCGCAAGAACGTGGCGAATCCGCGATATTGAAAGCGTGGAATCGATAGCTGCGGATCCGGACAGAAAAGAGGGGAGGAGGGAAAGATTGAACGCGAGTCCAAGAATTGAAGTTCCGCGGGGAGGAAAGGAGGAAACCGATCTCTCTCTCTCCCTCTCTCCGTGGCGGGCGCGGAAAATGGCGGTGAATCATCCCTTATTTTTCGCGCGCGCCGATTTGAAGAGTTCCCGTCGTTTGTCTTCCGCGCGGATACCGACAACTCGTCGAAGATGTCGCCTCGGCGTCTTATCGAGGGCCGGCTGCGAATGGCGGCAAGGGAGGCTCTTTGCCGCGACTTTTCTGATTGATGATGGCGTTTTAATGGCGCCGCTTGTACGATCATCTGTTATGCGGATGCAACGCCGATAGATTCCACCGCCTGATTTTGAATAATAGGATGGAACCGTCTAAACTGGCTGCGATCCATCTTTGACAACTTCGAAAGTACGACGTTTCTACGGCGCACCAGAAGTTGGCGCATCAGCAGATAGCTTAATGAGGTTAGATATTTTTATAAGTTCGAATTTGGTGGTAGAATCGAGGTGTTTCAATTTTTCGTTTCAATTCCATTTGTTCTAGTTTATATATAAATATATATTTCTAATAGTGAAAAGTTGGGGAGATAAGATTTAACGAGGTTAGGTATTTTTATATCTAGTTGTTTTCATCGTGAGAATTTATGGAGGCAATTTAACGAGGATATTTTTATAAGTTCGAATTTGATGATATAGGCTTTTAAATGAATTACAAGACTCGAAAGGGTTTCGCGTGGAATTTTTTTCAAAGGATAGAGAACATTTTCATTTCAATTCAATATCTTCCCGTATCAATTTCTCTAGCTTCTTTCATTCCTTTAATTTCAATATCCGAAAATATCGAACAACGGTGTCTCGTGCCTCCCTTCGGCATCTATCATTCTGAAAAAACGAATGTATATTTGAAAAAAAAGGGGGAAAAATGGATATGGATCGAGTCCAAAAGTGCAAGAACGGGTAAGTGGTGGGCGGAAAATAATGCGGTGCGCAACAATTTCAAAAGGTTGGGCGAGCATGAAAAGTCAAGCAAAACTCACGTGAACAAACACGTGAACGAAGCTCGCCGATATTCCAGCCGCTATTCGCCTCATTCGCGTGGATAAAATGGAATAAAATTGACGGCATCCCCTGCGTAATTTTACAATTAATAATTCTTGTTAACAATTCTCTTTTAATAATTCTGTTCGATCTCGTCAGGTTTCTTGGTCGTCGAGAGTCGACAGATGTTGGTCGAAATCGTTAGAATCGTTAGAAAGGAGTCTTCTCTTCCTTGGTCTCTTTCGGGACTTGGACAAATTACTCCGTTAATGCAGTGTTTTATAGGCATCGTATGAAAAGCTTTACGTGAAAAATAGGTAATCGATGGCAGGCCGGCTTAGCCGGGATACGCTCGGCCTCTCCTCGGATTGATTTTTCAATTAAAACGGCTCCCACCGAAAATCCATCGCGCCTCTTAATGATTCTTTTTTTTCCTTTCCCTCTTTTTTTCGTTAGCATGCTCGATAGTCGAGCTCGTTTTTTCTTTTATTCTTTTTTTTTAATCCTCGAACAAGGTTCGAACTTGTATCGTTCGATATAAATGTTTTGATAATGAAAATAAAAAAGAATGTAATATCTGATATACGTTCGACGATATACACTTAATAACTTAATAACCGCGTGTTAAAATTTTCAATGCTGCGATAAATGGCGTGAGAATGATGCGATAAAAATGTATTCCACCATGATAAAATGCATTGGAAAAAAAGTTATTAAATATTAACCAGTTTCATTAAAAAAAATATTTTTAAAGATCGCGTAATAAAACATCTAACGATAATTGATGATCTATCGTAAGCAGCGTCCTCTTCCAAAATCGCGATATTTCACGAGACATTGAACACGTGAAAATCCTATAATTCTCCACGCAACATACCATCACGGTACAAACTGCAAAACGGCCTCGCATTGGATCGCGCTAATATTGCCTACAACAATTCCTTGCTCGCGTTGAAACGCATCCTGTCATGTCTGGGCGAGAAGGAGCTTTCGTGATTCCAGACAGTTTGGAATTTCTCGAATTGCATCACGTACAAAGCACACGGAGATGCTTCACGCCAAACGAAAATCGAACGATATCCATTGCTTCAACGACCAATGTAAACATTTTGAAACAATCTACGAATGGTTACATTCATCGAACGATAAACAAATCCATTCGTCGAAAAAAAAACAATTCTTTGAAAATAATAAATTTCACTTGTACAATAAGGTGTTTAAATTCCGCCGTTAATTAATTTCACACGTGAAAATATTTGTTTCGTTTAAAACGTTTTCTTGAATGTATATATATATATATATATATATATATATACATTCCATCGACGAACGATTTCAACTAAATACCAATCGTTAAGAGAGGATGGAGTTTTCACTGTGCCGTGTCATGAATTATTCAACCGATATACGAATTTTAAAGAGTATGTGTTAAAACGCGTATGCCGAATTCTTGATTCATTGCCACGTGTTATGCGAACCGAACATTTTTCACAACAACTGTTAATAATTCTGTGAAATAAACGGAATTTCCATCGTGTGCGTTTCCCCGCACAAATAAAGGGAGATTTCGTATCGGAAAAGAAACGAGTATCTCCTCTCGTCCGATTTGCCCGATTGACACACTTTTTATTTTAATCTCATCTTCCAGTCCATAAAACTTTTACGAATACCCGTTCACAAATTCATTTATAATTTCGAGCACGATTTCGAAACGATCCCCATAAATTTCCCACGGCATCTCTAAAATAATAAATAATACTCGGAGACAAACCGTTATTCGATGCAGCGCAACGATATATTTATACCGAATATTACGTCATTTTAAATACCGTACATTTTCATTAATTTCACCAAAACGTTCAATTTGTTGCGCAAGCTTTATAATAATTTATGTCGTAGCTGTCACACAGCTGGCCCTGACACCTGTACAACATTATTTCCACGCATAATCGCCATTGAAATTATCGAATCGAGTCCCCCTTGTCCCTGATATATCCTTCCAGAAGAAATTAAAATTAGAATTGTGTTATCCAACTGCGCGAAGTGGATGCAAGCAGTTGGGACGCGACCAGGTTTTTTCTCCTTTCTTTCCTCTCTCCGTCACTCTCGACTCCAACTTTTCGCGAGAGATACCGAGAGCAGGAAAATAAATTCCGCGAGTTTGGCTTTAATTTATCGCGGTGCGACAGAGCACGGGAATTTCCACGGGATTTTCGACCGATCTTACCGAGTTTCCACGAGGAAGGGAGGGGGAGAGGGATTTTACAGGGGCGGATGACGGTATTATCTTTCGGCTTGGCGTTAATTTAAAATTACCGGGCAGAGAGCATTGAGACCACGACGCGAAATAACGAGCGGGCCGGTAATTTGGGGATCGTTAATAGGAAGCGTCGTTAATTTACCGTTTCATTTATTCCCCTCGTCTCCCCCCCGTTTAATTATAATTACCGCTTTATTTATCCGTCACGGCTTGTCCTTGCTACTTCGTAATTGCCACCCTTTTCCAGCCTTATCCCTTCGATTCGATGCCTCTCGCGATCGATCGGTCGATCGATGCAGATGTTTCGACGATGCTTCGGTTAATTTAACTTTAGGATAGGAGATAAGAACGTTAGAGGTTGAATGGCGTTGAATGGGTTAAGAGAACCCGTTTGAAAAGGGAAAAAAAAGAGAGAAAAATTTCCTCACTTTTCCCATTTCAATTTTGTTATTGCACGAACAAACGGTAAACTTTGATCTTTCTAGAATTATTAAATTTATGTATATTTTTGAATTCACGATCGTAGCGTGATTGTAATGTATTTATTACAAATTACTGAATTATTACTAATAATTATCGAAATAAAAATCGATTAACGAGATCAAACTCTCAAGACCATCTCTCTCTCTCTCTCTCTCTATATTGATAGTATGGTAGATGACACGAAAACGGGAAGATATACCGTTATTATCGAAAGAGTGGAGACTATTTTACAAAGTGTTTCTTCGTCGTCCATGCCGGTTCCCTTAATCACGGTGCATTAAGCACTTCATTAAGTCGAGCCAACCGAAGTAGAACATACTTCAAAAGGGAAAAAAATAAAAAAAAAAGAAGAAAAAAGAAAAAAAATTTGCTTTCACGAATCGAAGCAAGATAGGGGGACCGTCGTTTAATTTCCTTTCAGAAAGTCATACGAAACGAAAGCTTCGCGGTTCATTTCATTCTTTAATCAGACATCTTTAACTTCAATTTGCAAGAAGCTATTATTCCTTCTCCTTACCTTTGTTCGCGGTAAATCGCATAAATTGAGATGTATAGCTAGGGTGTATCGCAAATTTCGAAAAGAGATAAAATTTCAAAATTTTACAAAGAGGCTGGTACAAGTTTGCAAATATTGTTAGAACGAAATGAAAAATTCAGCGGTGATAAATTTTAATTACAGCCTCAAACTCGAGCGAAACAACTTGAGCGAAACTTGAACGTCTCTACTTAGCGAAACGGCCAAAAACTTTTCCCCGCGTATCGCGTTGCACGCAGGCGACGAATAATCTTTTCCAAGTATTTCATCCCCAACAAGTACAAGTACAAACAATATCTCACGACTCGCTGTTCCATCGAGTGCGATAACGCGAAACGAGCAAATTAAATTAATTCAAAAATCGACGATCTTCGAGAGAGAGAGAGAAAAATCATCCCTTTAAAAAACACGGGACGAGGGGAAGCACGATCGCTAGAAAAAAGAGGGAGTAGAAAGGAATTATCACATGGAGAAATGTACTCACTCGGATCCTTGACGGCGGTGATAACGAGGCGGAAGCCGTTCGAGAGGGTGCCCCACGAGTCGGTGACGTATTTCAGTGTCACGAAGTTCGTGCGCGTATAAATCGCGCCCACGGTCTGCTTCGTGTTCTGGCAGGACAGGTCTGCCTGGAAAACAAAAGAAACGCCGCTCGTTCAATGCGACAGTAGTCTTCTTCAGGTATATACGCGTGTACACGTACAGAAGAGGAACAACCTCGTTCTCGTTTCCACGGTTGTTAGAACGCTATTGGACGAGTGGAGGACGAGCGCACGAGACCACGTGACAAACCGACTCGAACCTGTCGCGTTCGAACGACATCGTGCCGCTGCAAACCGTAGACAATCGCGAGATTAACGCGACTCGAGGCGAACAATTGTTCTCGTTCCTTTCGACACGTGCTTTTTCTCCTCTACGTGTCGCTCGCGTGGAAAATTGAAAGAGGGAAGGGATTGGTAATCGCTCGTATCGAACTACACGGATTTATATTTATTGTCTAACCTGATTAGGTTATTCAGTTATCGAACAGGGTGCAAGATTTTAATCTTTAATTTAAAAGTAGGGTATTCGGAAGTAAATTTCGAAACGAAATTTCTTAAATTTCCGTCTCACGCTGCTTTAATCCGTCGAGGCAGAATTTCTTAAAGATCGGCACGCTTAAACCGAAGCTGTATAAGTAAGAGGATAAGTAGTTCCCTGGCTAATGTAACTCGACTTTCGTGATTCCAAGTTCCGGTTCATTACCGGCCAACACGAAGCGTAAGCAAACTTTTAAGTTCGAAACCAACTTCAAATTGTGTGGATGTTTTATATATATGTGTGTGTGTGTAGAGGAAACAGTTTTATTACAGTTTCTGACTAACGCTTTTCGACTCTCTTCGTTACAAATTTATCACTCGTAACGATACATTGTATACAGTCCATACGAATAACGAAGAAGTCGGAAATAACACTCATCGCCATCTACCGTCCGAGCGTTGATATATTCGTAACGTAGACTACATTTGCGCAATATTTGATCAACAAATATAGCGCATACCTATTACTATATTTGTCCAAAAAATAAAATCTTGTTTATCATACACTGTTTCGACAAACGTGTAGCCATTAAAATATCGAGAGCTCTGCAAAATATCGAATAAATTAAGCTAAAGAGAAAATCTATCGAGGAAACTGTTCGTTACCGGATCTTTTAATAACAAAAAACCATCGACCGAATATTTTATTTCATTCCCGGCAATTCACCGATTTTAATCGATTCGTATCGTTAAGGATGATTTATAACGGAAACGCGTTTGGAAATTCAGCCGATTGGAAAAAGGATATCGCGGCTCGGCGATACAGCCGCAATTAATCCGTTGAACAATCACGGTTGTTCGATCCGAACAGCGGAGAAAGGCAATCCTCATGGGATCGCGAAGCGGTGGTGGTTGCACGAAACGACCCACCCCCGAGTTAATTAATTAACCGGACGAAGAATTATCCTGGCACGGTGATCTCATTTGTTTGCCTCAAGACATAATCCGTCCAACACTTGTTGCGTCTTACGATTTAACGAGGAAACCCGGAAACAGCCGGAACCGAACAGGGAAGGAGGGAGGGGAAAAAAAGAAAGAGAAAGAATGAGGAAAGAGAGAGAGTTTGGGGAAAATATAGTTAACCCTTTCGCTAGCGAGAACGAGTCTAGTGGCTCAGTTTCCGTATTGAAACGGTTGTTTGAACACCTCGTAGTATCACGTTGTTGGCGAGTTTCTTCTTGCGAAAAGAAACGTAGGTGTTTTACTTGTTGTTGTTGTGTTGTTGTTGTTGTCGTCGTCGGAGTCGATAAAAGTATCGTAGCGTGGATAATTGGTTGTAAGAAGCGAGAGTTGATAAAAGTGTATTCGATGTTAGTTCGAAAAATAGTTCGAGTAGTATTTGCAACAATGGTCGATGGTTTTAGGAGATTAAGTTTAAAAATGGTGTAATTGTAATAGATTATTTTTTAAAGTAAAATTTATGACAAAAGTATTGCAATTTTTTGCGACACTTCGTGGCCCCCTTTTTCTTTATAAATGTGGAATAATTTATGGGCGATGCGCGATAAATTTTATGACGCGACAGAATTAAATCCCATCCATGGAAGATGAATATACACATACAAAAAGGGATATTTTTCATATGACCGTGTTACATTTTTAAATTGACGGGAACTTAGTACGAAAGACAAAGTTAAACTCTCGTCTAAAGAGATATTGGCACATTTATAATAATATTTAATTATTAAAAATAGAATAGACAAGTAATTTTGTAGGATAAATGACGAATAACGAGGCCCTCGGATTCCGATCGTATTATTTCTATTTCCGTTTATAACAATTCCCCCTCTCAATTGTTATCGCACCCTGTATTTCATTCGCACTCGTTTCCATTTTTCATTTCGCGTTCCTACATACCCACACAAATTCCCTCTTCATCTCTTTCATTTCGGAACAAAGTACGTGGTAATCTGGAAACGATTTTTACGTATATACGTAGAATAGAATAAAATTTCTTTCTCTATTAACCCTTCGTTTCGTGCATGATTTAATCTCCATTTAGGATGTCAGACATCGTATTATCGTTGTTAATAAACCGAAACTTCTATTTCTTACTTCAAAAATAATAGTAATAACGAATAATAATGTTTACATTCCATAAATTTCACGGAATTAACACTCGCTGGATAAGTATTCCATAAATAAGTGACCACGTTCTAGGAAAGCGCGGCACAGAAAGGGTCGTCGTGCTAATAATTTTCTCCGGGTGAGCTGGCTTCCGCGCTGGCTTCGTTATCGCGAAATATTGTTACCGTCCGGCGGTAACGATAACTGTCTTCTTTCTGGCCCAATTAGCGCGGACGAACGGGGCGGTCGAACGTGCGTCAGATAATCCACATTTAATTATCTCCGGTGGCGGGATCGTTTCGAGACGCGGGGATAAACAGGCGGCCGCCCCGGCGTGTAACCGAAATAATTAAAATTCGAGCGCACATGTACACGATTGCGCGGTGCGGTGTATCGGCGCGAATCGGGACAGATTTTCGCGGATAAAGTGATTTTAATTGGGAATATTATTACGTAATATTTCTCTCGAGCCAAGTCTGAAAATCGAGCGCACGCGACGTTTTATTTTTGTTCGAAATATTTTATATCGCGTAAAAATCTTTCGCCCGCTTTACTTATAAACTCGGTAATAACAAGGTTAATGAAATTGTTATTGTTGCGTATTGTTATTCTTCTATCACGGCTCGTCAGAATTATTAATTACAAACGTAGGAGATGAAATATATATATATATTGATTTATTTATCGATGCGATATTTACCGATAGAATACGATTAAAAGAACTGGTGTAAAGTTCAAAGTATAAATAATTAGGAAATACGAGCGACAAAGTTGATATTCAATGATGAGTGTAATGAAAATAATATGATACATCGAAGCTAGGAAAAAATTATACGATGGACTATAAATTTTGTCATAAATATCTACTCGTAATATAGACGGGAGCATTGAAATTACTTTTTCAGGATTCAAAGTTTTCGTAGCGTTTCGTAGAGAAATTATGAATGCGACTGAATGACCTATATTTATTTTTGGAAACGGGTACTACATCCTTCCAGGAATCGCTATTATGTTTTTTTCAAGAATCGTCACTTGTTTCGAGTGTGAGATAGGTCAGTGCGAACGAGAGATCCGAATAAGAGATAAGGAGGAAAATAATAAACGATTAAAAATTACTCTTTTCTTCACACGACGATATCTCGGTAACTAAAAGTCGTATCGAAATAAATCGAAAAGCGTTTTAAAGGGCAAGGTTTTGCGGTTCTAATGATCGTTCATTCGTTCACCGGAAGTGGATATCTTCGAAATTTATAACGGTCCAAAGTTTTCCTAATTTTAATACAGCTAGTCGAGTTTAAAGTAAACGAAAGGATTTAATAAAAAAATATCCTTTCCTTTACAAAAAGATATCTCGGCAACTGGAAGTCGTATCGAAATAAATCGAAAAGCGTTTTAAAGGGCAAGATTTCGCGGTTCTAATGATCGTTCATTCGTTCACCGGAAGTGGATATCTTCGAAGTTATAACGGTCCAAAGTTTTCCTAATTTTAATACAGCTAGTCGAGTTTAAAGTAAACGATTAAAAATATCCTTTCCTTTACAAAAAGATATCTCGGCAACTGGAAGTCGTATCGGAATAAATCGAAAAGCGTTTTAAGGGGCAAGGTTTCGCGGTTCTAATGATCGTTCATTCGTTCACCGGAAGTGGATATCTTCGAAGTTATAGCAGTCCAAAGTTTTCCTAATTTTAATACGGTTTAATAGAGTTCAAGAGCGATAGATAGATTTATTTCTGGAAGAATATTACTTGAAACGATCTTATCAGTGATAAATTGATGTAAAAGTTATCTTGAGCCTTTAATTCTAAAAAGCTTTGAGCTCTAACCGTATTAATGAATCGATTTATCATTGCATACGAAAAAAAAAAATTCTGTTTCGAACTTCAACTTCAGAATTAAACAATATTTATTCAATACAAAAATTTTCATCGCAGCTGCCCAATAAATCACCGATGATCGCCCATGAATACATTCATCCGAAAGAAACGTATGCAAACATATTTTCATATCCCACGCCGTATATACATATGACGATGGTTCGCGAAGCGAGAAGAATCATGCGTTTTGGAGTGAACGTCAGTGATCACCGAATTTTTCGCGAGGAAAAATTAACCGAGGTTCGCACAGTGGAAAATTGCCCCGACCAATCGTCGATAAAAACCTCGTTATTATTGTCAATGACCTCGCCCCGCTCTGTCATGCAATGCGTTACATTCTCACCACCGTGGAGAGCAATAAAAATATTCCTCCAACGCGAAAAACTTTGTTCGTTGCATCGAGAGACTTTCACAAGTCCTATCGTAATCCAAACAGAGATGAGGATTTTCTATGGGACTTGTTGTTACGAATGGCGCATAAGCGGTGTACTCCTATTTCTGTTTCGTTTTCCTTTCTTCTTTTTCTTTTTTTCTTTCAATCGATCAGGCGCAACGTCGTTGCGTGGTGACCGAAAGAAAATTGGTGTAAACATCAGCGTTTAAACTGGTATCTATTATTCGATATCTTTCGACACACATTTTTCAAGGCCTAGTCCATAAAAACGGAGAATTATCGGTGTTGGCAGCCGAGCTCATATTTTGCCCCGGTTAATAACGCGCCACGCGGCGATGTAAACTACCCTTAAAGATATACGCGCTTCCACGTCGGTATTTAATATTGAATCGCGGGAACGATTACCTTTCGCGGGCTGTTTCTCCAGCCAGATAGCAGCCAGGTGTAAATTTAATCTCAAAACGAAAGTTACGCTATATACAGCTGGTGAATTATTCCACGAGACGGGATGAATGTCCTCGATGCCGTGTTAAACGTTGCACGCGTAAAACTTTTGACAAATCGTCCACCATTATTTCCCCATTTCCTTGCTCCTTTCCTTCCTTCTCTCTCTCTCTCTCTCTCCTCTCTCTTTCTCTTTCCACGTTTTTAACGCGATGGAAAATGTTTGCGAACAAAGTGTTTGGCGGGCAATGTTGGAAAGTGACCACGCGACAGAGGCATAAATCGGAAGTGGTAATTGGAAAGGAAAGGAGGAAACGAATGCAACGAATGTTTGCGTCCCCTCTTTTTACGATATTGTTGTTTACTCGAGCGCCGGCTTCTCTACGTGGAATTTTCACGAGGGAATATCTCGGGAGAGAAATTCCTCCTTTTTATCCGTTTCATTTCGCTTGCGAACGCGTTGAAAATTTTAGGAATGCAGCAAACAGAGAAATAACTTACTGATTTTATATCCGAAACTATGCGAATTTTCGTTAACGTTTGGAAAAAAATAGCAACGCGATTCGAAATCGAAACGATTAACGTTACGTTGTCTGTGAATAAATTTTAAAATATGATTTGCAATTCAGTGTAATAAATTGTTAATTAAGAGGATAATGTGAACATGATGTTTTGAAATTTTATTCCGTGTTTCATATCGTACACAGCGTTTCTTGACGCGCTGAAAAAAAAAAAGAAAAAGAAAAAGAAAACGTTGGTTGAAAGAGGAGTGAAACTGTTCCCTGTAAAAGAAAAGGATTCGAAAATTGCGCTCCCCTTTGCGAACGCTTCTCCTCTGACGAAATAATTTACATTTAAATTAAGAGAATCAAAGAAGAATTTAAATTAGATAGAATTCAACTTCTTCGAAGCGAGGAGAGAGAAACAGTAGAAACTTGACGAAACAAAAATACTTTCAAATCCCTCTCTTAACGAAATTTTACTTCCCTTGACAAAATATTTTACTTTCAGATATTCAGCGATACTGTCTCGAAATTAACACGTTCTCTTTCCTTAAAAAAAAAAAAAAAAAAAAGAAAAAAAAACAACACCCTCACCTTAAACACGTATTTAAAATCTTAACATCGTGTTATCGAATTATTAAGCGGCTTTCCATTCTCCATTTATTTAAAAAAAAAAATCTCGTAAAAATTCTAATATCCAGAGATCCAAATAATATCGTCGACGAGTGTACGAATGAAGAGAGACGTACGTGATAAAAACAAAAAAATTGGGAACAACTATGGAAAGCAGGCGACAACAAAATTTAGGCGATTAAGACACGAATGGTTAACGCGGAAGTGGTTGGGGCGAATTTCTCTGTATTATTAGATTTATACGTTCTTTCGCAAGAAATATTCCCTACCATCGTCATACGCCTGGAGCTGTTACTAATTACGAAAGTAATTAACGCTAGCTATCTCTGATTCGGGGTGGATTCGAGAGGTACAATATTAGGGCGGCTATCGCGCGGCTTTCACGAGGTGGAAACGAATCTGGATAGTAGATTTCGATAGCGGTGTCGTAAAATTTCTTCCAATCGCGAAGAGTATTGGTTATTGCGATTAATATTTGACTTTTCGGCTATAAAATAAAGATAAATTTAATCGAGGGGGATATATCGGAGGGTGTTTTATTGTTTCTCTTCTTTTTTTTTTTTATTAGCAGAAATACCACGCACGACGAATGTGTATCGCATATTGTATCGCGCGTGTAAAATAATAATCGTGGAATTAATAAAAGGATGAAAGATGCAAAAGTAATACAAATGACGCGATAAGGAGTGGGGGGAGGGGGGCGAAATTCATTAATCGTTCCACACGCTGAACGCGATATAAATATTTGCACGGATCCGGGAAAATATTAAAATTGTATAAATGAATAAAATGGGAATCAATGGTGTACAAATGTCCACTTATTATAATATTTAAATTTATCGTTATTAATATTAATTATCGAGATATTAATAATCGGGTATAATTGAATTGCGCATTTTATTACTTTTGCGACCCGCGTTAAGTAATAATATATAAAATCGTCGTATTAAACGATGAAAAATATTATATATATATATATATATTCATTCGCTTTTTTTTGTACTCGCATTTTACTCGTGCATGTCTCCTCCACGCTTGAAAATATCATTTTATTTCGCCCCGGGAAATGTCAACCGTACGAATTTAATTTAAAGAAATTTATTATAAAATCAAACATACCGGAATGCGTACCTTTTTATGTTATACTATTTTAATCAATCGTTTCTCGTTCTCGTTTAATACGAATCGAATCGAACCCCCCATCGAAATGTTCCGGGACAAAATTCCCGGAGGATTGATAGAATCCTCAAGAATTGTAATAAAAGACGAGCGTCGAACGTCCACGTTCACGGATCGCATAAACGTATCACGAGATTTATCGTAGTCTGTTATTACCTTCATGCACTAATATCGCTCGTTGCAACATTGCGCACGTTATCTTTATCGAGCGAGTCACGGTAAAGGTATTTCACCTCGATACACGATTCACGATTTTTGCGCGCGTATGGAAACACGTATCGCCTTCCAAAAATGCTTCTTTCTTACCAACTTCTTAGCAAAAAAAAAACACGGCCGCTTATCATTCGCGTTTAATCCTATCGATACTCATCAACGATGAAAATGGAGCGATACACTTGGCTTAACACGAACATTTACAACTAGTTAACGGACGCGTTAACCCTTCCTCCCTCCTCCGTATTTCGCCAATGCTTATCGGCGCGGTTCTGTAAATTGCTCGCATTAAATTCCGCCAAAATCGATAAGCTTAATTTCATCGTTGTAACCGCGTTATTATCGTTAGGAGGGGGTGGAGGCGGAGGTGGAGAGGGCGAGGACGAAAGTTTATATCGGTCCATCTCGTTCATTAAATCTCCACGAAACGACGCGAGAACAACACGCGTAATGACGGTTCCGTAACGTTACGTACAGCCGAGGTTACAAATTGCTCGGCTCGTACCGTTCGCTGTAACAAATGCGGCCGCGCGACAAAACTTAAAATTATTGCCCGCCCCGTTTTCCACGGGCAAAATTTCCACCGCGCAATACCGTGCGCCGCCCTCTATCCCCTCAATTTATCGCTTCCGATCCTCAAGCTTTTATTTAAGGTTCGAGAGGGAAATCGAAACCGATTCGCCGCGAATTGAATCGAAAAAAAATATGTTTCTCTAAAACTTTTTCGCTGAAACGTTCCATTTTAAATTCGTATCCGCGCGATTAATTCCGCGGTGGATAATCGTCGTTTCATCTCGATCGGCGAATTTTATCTTATTTCATTTCACGCGGTGAACATTTTTGCCGGCCCATTTCCAAACGAATTCCACCATCCTTAAGTTATCGCTTTCTCCCAACGATTAATGGAAATTTAATGGTATCGAGTATGAAAAGGAAGCGGATCCTATTTTCTCGAACAGAATTGAAAACGAATCGGGTGAAAATTTTCCAAGGGAATTGTCGTACTTGTAATAACTTTGGTTATCCGTAAAACGATCTGAATATACGGCGTACTAACGACGAGTTTTGATCGCCATCTGAAAACGCCCTAGCATACGATAACCATCGACTAAATTATGTCGCCATACGTTCAATCAACATATATCACTGTTTCATCAACGTGCGCTACCTTCATTTATTTTTTACATCGCTATTACACCGTTATCGCCATCTACGAGGTTTTACTGCATCTTTAATCGCCGTTCAACCGACATGGCGCGTAATAAAATGGTTAATAACCTATTTGCTCGAAAAGTATCGAGATAATCTCGAATTCCTTATTAATTTATTAATTCCCCTCTATTTACGCGCTAAACCCATTTCAAATCTCTACGAAAAAGTTATTATCTTCATTTTCCTCTACTCCCTTTACTTTACTTCAAATAGATCGAGTGTCGAAAATAAGACTTCGTCGTGCAAAACACTCATTTCCTCTATCTGTTTCATTAATTCAAATTCGTCCCCTTTCTTTGAACGTCGCTCGCAGCATGCGCTCGTTATCCTAATAGTTTGGAATCGCGTCGACACGAGTCGAGGACCCACACACATCGAGAAGAACGATACAGTAGAGAAATAAATCCGTGCGATTTAAACGAATCGGGGGAAGATAAAAAATACGTACTTTTTTTTATACTCTTCCGGATTCATAGATGTCGGATTCTCGAGTCGATTAAACCGAAGAGAAGGATAAAAGTGAATTAAATGAGCTCGCATACTAAGAGCATCGAGTAATCTAAGGGAATGAGGTGCAACTACGTTTAAGGGCCATGAACAAACTTCATATGGCTTGTAACTTTAGTTACAAGGTAATGGCATCATGATTCTCAACTGTTTAAGCAACTTTTGCTCTTCTGCGAGCTTCGCTTGTTTGCAGATCACTACACGAGAACTCGTTTAACTTTTTCTTTTTTTTTTTTCTTTTTTTTTTCCCCTCCGTCCGTCCCTTACCATCGTGGATAGAACGTAGAGCTTAATTAACTTTAAAGCTTCGAAACTTTGTTAAAGCAACAACAAGATTTGTTACTTTAATTTCGTAGCATAAACGGAGATATTGAAAAAGTTTCGGATATTTCGTCGGATTATTTAACGCAACTTATACATCAAACCGTGGCAAGGATACATCTCATTTTAAGTTTAACTTGCAACAATAATCGAATGAAAACTGAAAATTTAATAAAGGCATTATTTCGACCAGCTTCGATCGTCAAACATAATTTTCCGTACCTAATATCGATTCCTTCTTTCTCGATTAATTTTTCGAAACCCAATTTAATCACCGTAAACTCCTTCCTTCAACGTCTCTCATAAACTCAAATTTAACAACAAATATTTCATTCGCGAAAAGAAAAAAAAACGAGAACCTCCTTAACAAATAATCGACGAAAATTAAACGTTATTCTGAGGGCAAACAGGCGCGAAACAACATTCGAAATTAAAAAAATTAAACGCGGCTCGTTGGTACCCAAAAGTTTCTCGACCTGCAAATTCGCGTAATTCGCAATCCGTGGTTGGAGCGCGGCAAAGCAGCCACCAAGCGCCTCCAAACGATCTGTTTCCACAAACTGTACATTAGGCCTACATATACGTCCATTGACGGTTTAATAATGTAGCCGCAATCGGGCCGCGTGTCACCCGGCCCGCCACCTGTCAACTTCGATCACGAACGTCATCGATCACGACGAGCCAGCCACGGCTAGCCACTCTTACGAACCCCACGAGATTCAGAGGGGGTTGCGCGCCCCCCTCGTTCGAGGAATTAATTTTCAGGGGAGAGGAGGATTTGTGGCCGCTAAAGCGGATTTCGTTTCCAGGGGTTTCCAGGGGTCCCGTCAATTTTTTCTCTCCGTTTGTGGGAGAGATAATTTTATGGATAAAATATTTTTGCACGCGTTGCGTTGATTAAGGAGAGAGAAAATATTCGTTGCGATTAAAATCGCGAGAGTCTTGATGCGCTGTCCTTTCACAAGGGAATTATTCCATTTTAATTAAAACTCGTGTAGATTTATTTTTCCACAAATTTTTATTTTTTTGTGCTTCGTATACCATCTCGCTTTGCGATATATTTTTTATTATTACATTATCCTTTATCGTTACGAGGTTACGTAGTTAAAACTTTAGGAGTTGATTTCAACCTTTTGAAATGATGTTCCATTGATAAAAAAAATATTAACACAATTTGTCGATCGAATCGTTGCGTATAGTCGATATATATATATTGTGATAATATTAGTGAAGGAAACCTCGATTATAGCAGGAAACTGAGAAGAGCTGTTGGACTAAAACAAACATTCTCGACGCATTTTCCCTGTTTTTATTTAACGGATCAGAGTGACGATCGGAGCGGGGAAAACTCAAGATGTGGACGACGAGGGAATTAATAGATTAAAACAAACGTGGGACGATATAAAATCTACTCGATTCCCAATATTCCCGTAAGCCGATTGAACTCATCGTTCCAGATTCTCCGATCGATTGCACACGAATCGATTGTTCAAACACAGACGTCCCAACCAAATTTTTCGCCGCAATCGCGAAACTGGTCCGTCACTCATCGGCCAACTTGGAGGATTCACGACCGGCGGTGATGGGACAACTTATGCCGTGCACGAAACACTGGAATGTAGGCCGTTTCCGGAGGCGTGGGATAAGAATTTTTCCAGGAGAGGAAAAAGTTGAAGTCGCGCCAATTCTTCGTTCGAATTTTACGGTTCTAGGATTTTGCTGCTGCACGCGTGGAGAAGTCAATCAGTGTAAGTTCTATTCTCTGGAAAAATGAGTTAAGGGTAAAGAATCTTGTTTATTTATTTGATATTATTTCGATCGATCAATCTGGCCAGGGATAATATTTTCAAAGAAGTGATCGAGTCGAGTGTGATAAAATAATCGATAAAATAATTTCAATACAATAGTACAGTAAATTTGAATTAATAAAGAGGTCGTTGATCTACGCAAATCGTTTTCAGAGAATATTATTCTTCATCTAGGATTGAATGCATAAAATTTCTGCAAATCTCTATATGTATTTATTTAAAGGATGTCGTTTCTACGAGAGGAGAGCATGATATTATTATCTCGACACACTTTTACGAGTTCTCATCACGGTTTACGTAAAATTCGAGAGAATAACGGCTCGTCCTTACGGTACAAAGTCATCGTTGCAAAGGGGGTGTGATTCGATTAAACCATATTATCATTTTCCCTCTGTTCCCCGGACTAACGACGTATTATTACGTTTTCAAAGACCTGGGTAATTTCGCGGAGCGGAATTACACGGAGAGCTCGTTACAGGACTCAAAATAATCGAATCTCGTCGAAAAATTGTTCAATTTTTAACCAACAACGATTCGAAAAATCGATGGATTAATTTTACGCAATGTAGAATATTAAAAATAAAAAAATCTACAAATCACAGATCGCCATCCAACATCGTGGATCGTATTATCTTCCATGCAATTATTTATATATATATATAAAACGAAAATATTTTAATAATCCGGTATCATTTTTCCCCCTTCCCTTCCTTTCCTCCATGACAAAGTGTTTCGAGCCGACAGCTTTCCTCGTAATTAAAAATAAACAGGCGGAGGCCGGCCGTGTTTTTTCGTAAAGATTAGATGCCGCATATACACGAGGAAGCCGGATGTCGCGAACCCTTTTAACCGTTTTCAAGCATCCTTTGACTACTTCCCCGTGGTTTAATCTGCCGTACGAACATCTTTCGAGTATTTCGCGAGCAAATTAAATTTTCCGTATTCGCCGTCCCTTCTCTATGGTCCGCCTCTCAACCAGAGCTTTCGTCCTAAGATTAATTTTTCAAATTGAAAGCTTCCCACGGCACGAGGGGAAATTGCGTAACAGGGAGGGGGGAAAGAGGAGGGAAGGAGGGAGGAAAATTCTCCAGATTAATGCCACCGGCCCCGAACACTGTTTCCAATGCCAAACTCTAATTACAATTTTCCATTTGGCAAAGATGGCCACGATATCCTTTTGTCGCCACTTCTCGTTGTTCCTCGTGGGATTATTTTTAAAAAACGGCGCGGCGATATTTTATCGATTTTTTTTTTCTGCTTCTCTTTTGGTCGATTTGCAAAAGATAATTACAATTGATCGTAATCCATTGTCTCGTTCGAATTTATTTTAAAACGGTATTTTACGATCGATTTTTTTTTTTAATAATTGATAGTTTCCAAAGATAGTAACGATTTCGTTGTAATCCATTGTTTTTCGTGGAATTATTTTAAAACGGTATAATAATATTTTAGAATTCTTTTTTTTTTGATTGGATCGATTTGCCAAAGACAGTCACGATTTCGTGACCCATTGTTTTTCATTATCTTAAAACGGTGTGATAATAATATTTCAGGATTGATTTTCTTTTCATCATTCATTTGTCAAAACTAATCCTAACACATTTTAAAATGATACATCAATTATTTTTGAAGGATCGATCGTTTTATCATATCACGCGTGAAGTATGGAATTAAAGTGTTTGTCGTTTGAAATTGTTTCATAAATAACAAATGGAGAATAAGACGATCGATTAATAATTTTCCGCACCTCGAAACTGTGCAACTTGGATTTAATTGCTTCGTAATTTGACGGAAACTCGTAAGTATATACTTACTCGGGACGTTAATTGATTAACCCGAGGTTGGTCGTCTCACTCCTTTCTGAACGAATGTCAATTTAACTTTCTAAAATAATTCCTTCCATCAATTTCTTCCATTCGCTTCGTTTGTAATAACGAGCACATCGTACTTCTTTCGCACTATTGACGATACAATCATTTTTATCATACATTTTGACTTCACATATACTTTCAAGCAAAAATCGTGTATATCTGTTACTTATCGACGTTTCAGGTTATCGATGCATTGATTATTGACGACGGATATAAAGTAGAGTAAAATCAAATCTGAATTCTCACGACGCAAAGAAAATATCAAACGTGGCCAGAACCATTCGAATATCAATAGCAATATTAATTGAGAAAAACACTTTCGACTATAAAAAAAAATCCGCATAACTCTCTAAAACATGGTAAAATATTATTTCCATTATTTCGATCCAATTAATCGGTAAAATCACCGATTCTCAATTTAAATTCGCTCTCGCGAGGATGCATCTTCATTTTCGATCGATAAAATAATCCGCGTTATCGTCGATCGAGCGATATCCCTTCTTGAGGCATCTATCCACGTACGATGAGTGGAAAATATTAATTCCACTCGGTCGAAGAAATTCGAGTTAACCGCAATCGAGTGGCGTAAAATCAATCGAACGAAACGGCGCAACGCGCTCACGAACCGGTACGCCATTGGACCGAATCCCATCGAAAATGTCCGCCCGACAATCGGAACAACCATCTCAACGTTACGAGCGACTTTATCGCGAATTACGATACCGTTTCTTCCATTCCTGCCTTTTGGTATCTCGTCTAATTGCAACGTCACCCCCGCCAGCAATATCCTCGATGGCCCTTAATTCTCCCCCCTTCCAACCAACCAGTCATCTCCTCCCTTTCCCATCGATTCGATTCCAACGATTCGGGGGACAGGATCAATCCCTTCCTCGGCGATTACGTTCGCGTTTCTTTCTTTCTTTCTTTCTTTCTTCGCAACGATGACCGAGAAAAAAGAAAAAAAATATCGATCGTTCAAAAGTTTTCCACGTCGTCGCTAAGAGTAAATCCCTTTAAACTTTTTTTCCCGCCGTTCAATTTTCCCGGTGCGGGAAACTTGAAAATTTTATAAGGGCGGGGAGAAGTCTTGCCACATCGGATTTCGTCCCAGGACGCTCTCGGCTCGAGGTTAATGCACAAGGAAGGGAGAAATTTTAATTGAAAAGGAGGTTTGATAATGGACATATGATCTTTGAGCGATCGTTGAAAGGAACGTTTGGCAAGTGTGACACGAGGCGTTGCGTATTTTTAAGTTCGAAAAATTACCATATTACTTATTACGCGTATTTATGCTTGACTCGTAAGGAAATCAGGTGAAGGATCGTTCTTGTGAGATTTCAGATTCGTGTCAAGGCGAACAAGGAAATATTCAAATTAGATTTCAAAGGATCCGGTCTTTGAATTTCACTAAGCTAATTTACATTTGTAATCGACTTTGCATCGCAAGTTGCCTTGAAACGAATTATTCTTTTTATAAGCGACATATTACTCGTAAATAGAAGGAACGTTATATTTCGCCAAGACGCGACGGAACACGGACGGTGGCAATATTTTACTCGAATCTACACTTTGCTATTTCGAGATTTCTGTAGACGCGGATAAGGAAGACAGCAATATCTCGAGAGGCAGTCGGCCGTTCCACGTGGCTCGACAGCCATACATCACCGTGCAAGTCATCTCTGTTAGGGCGAGCGATCGCGCAATTTGTATGCATGCAGTTTGCGCATCTATTAACGCGAAGCCTGGAACAACAAACATCGCGGGTCATCGGCTAAGCGTTTGCAACCAAGTTTCGCCTTCGCGCGAAAAGATATCACATCTCATCAATCTTGTTAATGCTCGCCGACACGAGCTTGCAAATTGTTTCGTGCGCGCTTCCAAGTCTCAGTAAATAGAAATACGCGTTTCTTCGACTTATTTCTCTTAAATTCTGAAAAGTGGAATGAAAAGTGGATATATCTTGTTTGATTTCCAACGAATTTACAAACTATTTCGAACGTTTCACGTTCAGAAAGCGCAGAGTGTGGATTTCTGAAATTTGTAATTCCAATGGATAATCAAATCCATCAATTTCAAAACCGAAATGTTTACGAACTTAGAAATCTTCTCGTCGCAATCATAATGAAATCCACCAATAGTTATTTCCACACAAGCGCAAGCTTCTTCTTTCATTTTCTACTCGTCAATTATTAGAGACTTTAAAAAAGTGACCAATCAAAATTTCGATTTTATAACTGATACTTGCAACAATTATTATTACTTATCGAAGCAACTCGATTATTAAATATTCTCCACATTTTGCCCCCTAATTGATCGAAACAACGCGGTTCGAAGCATGGCGACGAGGCAAGCAAAGTTTGACGATCCCAAAGATGGCGAAGGAATGGACGTGACCGAGCAAAGAGCGCGTTCGGCTCAGATCAGATCCGGACAAATGATAAACGCGGAAAGAGACGCCGGGAAGAAGAGGCAAAACTGGACTAGCGCCTGATCCGCATTTACATAGGGTTCGAGGTATTCCAGCGACGTATAGAATCCTTCTTCCTTTCCCCTCCCTTCCCTTGGGAAGGAGCTCCTCGCGACAATGCCGCCTTGAGCCTTCGCTCGAAGGAGACGGTTTGGAAAGAAGGGTGGAGGCCCCGTCGAGGGGGAGTTGTATTGTATCGCAAACAGCGGAATCCTTCTTTCCACGGGACGGTATATAGGTCAGGCGAGGGAGAGGTCTGTTTGGGGGGAGGGGGCGTTAATCGATTTTCCAGGCCTCGAACAATGCCTGGACGATATTCGTGTCCGGCCCCCGAATATCGATCCGACTTGGAAAATTCCACTCGACTGGAATAATTCCGCGGCTACGAGGGACGATTTTTCAATCTTCCTCGATTCGGCGAGAACGAATTTTGGGAAATGGGTCAGATGTGGCGAGTACAGCGGGAAATTCTATTGAAAAACAGCGATCTTTAACGTAAAAGTACGTTTGAATGAAATAAGTAAACTTTCAAATTTCGTCCACTATCGCAGGAAGTTATCCAATAATACAAAAATCCATGCATAACCCGTTGTACAGTGCCTCTAATATAAAATGTATATTTTTTAAATTTGAGTAGGCGAAAAGTGTCGATTGCCTTTCTCTTCGCGAAACGTCGAAGGAAAGTGAAATAATTCTAAAAAAAAAAGAAAAAAAACGGGAAGAACAGAATTTTTACTTCAACTAATTTCTTCCGGATGAATAATCGTAGATCGAGGAAGGCGAACAAGGCGCGAAGTCGTTGGCTTCTCGCGGCGTGTGTTGCGAGGAAAGAGGTACTACACGAGATTACGACACTGCTAATTAATGATATCATCAGTTGATATCGCGACGAGCGGCGTCTTTCCACGTTGACTATTAAACGCGAATAGGCGGCACTCTTTGAAATCCATGAAATATATAATCAAGGCCATTTACGAAATGAAATTTCGCATGAACGCAGCTCCGCCTTAATAAATAGCCCGTGAAAGGGAAATTCTTAGCGTGGAGAGTTAAGTCGTGGCACTTTGACAGGGTCGGCCGACCGAAGAGGCGGATTAACGAGGCTAAATGTCGCCTCGACGTTTCGATGTCGTTTCTTCTTCGTTTTCATCGATTTTTAGAATTACTTTGGAATTATTTTTGTATAGAAAAAACAAAAATTGGACGAACGATTTTGAGGAAAACTCGACCCAATGTCGCCGATTTTGTCGATATTAAAAGAAAAAGAATAAAAGTATTATTAAAAATAATCTCGGAATTATGAGTATAAAATGAAAGGTAGGACGTTACTTTAGAAAGAAAAATACTCTTTTCCATTCCCGTATTTCCATTTACGTAATACCCCCGGCTGGGTTATAAGTTGATTGCACAAGAAAATGATATTTTCCTTTCAAGTATGGGGGAGAGTATCATTCTTTAACCTCGAATGATCGGTATCCGGGGACACATTTCTCCGATATAAGCTTCGCGATATCCGCATAAGAATTGTATTTATATCTCTTATACTCGAATTAGCAAAAAACACATGTTTCTTTCTTTCGCTTTAAATAACAAAAGCGATTCGTTAGGCGAACAACACAATATGAAATCGTGATAAAATTAAGTGAAACCAAAAATTTATCCCATGATCTTATAAAAAAATACATCTTAAAAAATCACTTTAAAAACACGCTTCTTTCTTTCGCTTTAAATAACAAATGCGATTCATTAAAAGAACAGGAACAATATAAAATCGTGAATAGAATATGTGAAACTAAAAATTTATCCCATGATCTTATAAAAAAAAACATCTTAAAAAATCACTTTAAAAACACGGTTCTTTCTTTCGCTTTAAATAACAAACGCGATTCATTAAAAGAACAGGAATAATATGAAATCGAGATAGAATTAGGTGAAATTGAAAATTTATCCGATGATCTTATAAAAAAGAATCATCTTAAAAATCATGTTAAAAACACGCGTCTTTCTTTCGGTTTAAATAACAAACGCGATTCGTTAACAGGAACAATACGAAATCGAGATAGAATTAAGTGAAACCAAAAATTGATCAGGTTATAAAAAATCGTAACTAAAAGATAAATATAGTAAAAAATATGGGACGCTAGTCGCGAATGGAAAGTGGATGCCGGCCAGTTCGATCGGTCGAACTTTAAAATTAATTTTCATCGGTTGCCCGTATCGATTCCCGAGGAATCCCTGTGGTAACGAGGAGGGCGAGTTTTTCACGAGAGGGAAATGTTCTCGAGAGTCGAAAGCTCATCGCATGTCAGACACAGAGAATAAAGGGAACAGGAAATAGAGAGAGCGAGATATAGATTAAAACGCGGCCGAGTCAAAACGCGGCCCCGGCAGTCATCCCTTTTGTGAGACCGCGATACCCGTTGAAAACCTCTCCTAAAAGAAGCTTTCAGCTTTATCATAATTGCATCTCGTGACCGGATCTCCTTCGAACGGCTCCTCGGGATCAAATTCTCCATTTTTCTCCAACTTCTCGATCACGATCGATACGCTTCTTCCTCGTCTTCTCGATAAAGCTTCTAAACGCTTTACAAAATTTAAAAATGTACACAGTCCCTTCTATTATAGCGCGGATTGATTCGTTTCTGTCAATGGTACGTGCATATATACCGAGTGCTAAGCGATGATGATGATGACGCTTTCACACTTATAATTGGGAAAAAAAATATATCGATGCCACGTCTAGCTATTTCTGTTGAAGCATTGTCAAGCATAATCCACATATTACGTTTAATAGCGCAGCTACTGAACGTATATTCAGTGACGTTATAAATTCATTGCTATTTTCAGTCGCGAGTGTATCTAAAAATAGGAGTAAATTACTAAGATATCCTTAACATTTTCAAAAAAAAAAAATACCGATACCATTCTTCGACACGTTTGCTGTTACTGTAGAAGCACATCATAATCCGTATATTAACATAATATCATTCCTTCTATATTATAAATTCATTGCTATTATTAATATAAATTATCTAAAACTAGGAATAAATAGCTAAGATATCCTTAACTAATTTTGTAAAAAAAAATATCGACGCCACTCTTCAACATGTTTATCGTTATTATAGAAGTAAGTGATAATTTATATATTTTTACTGAACATTACTATTATATAACATAAATTATCTGAAACTAGGAATACATATCCTCGACATTTTCAAGAATCTCAGATATTCACAAAAGAGATAACCGTATAATTTTATCTCGAAATCCTCACGAGCGTCTAACCCATGTATCAAATTATGATTTTATTACCAACAATGACCAATAGCAGCAGAAACCTCCACAGGAGTCGATAGCTCCTTTCGTTTTATTGGTTCTCAGAGAGGGGAGGAGGAATATCCGCCCCGTCATTTATACCTGCGTGGACGTTAATTCATAGCTCGACCATGCGGAAACAATTCCTTCGAATTCAAATGTTGATCGCAACCTCCTCGATCGAGAAGGGAGGAAGAGAAAATCGCGCGTAAACTCTAAGAAATTTCCCTAGAAGAAGACGACGGGGCTATCATCCATCGAGATTGATCGATGGATCGTTTTTTTTTTTTTTGGATCGTTGCCAACTAATCGATTCTATCCAAGTCGGATCCGATGGAGTCTCGTTATAAGTGAAACGAGCGTGGGACTAATACAGCCCTTCTCGCGGTTAATTTATACCCGCGAAAAACGGACGCGAGCACAAGCTTGGTCGATCGGAAACACGGATTGGCTAATGCGACCGCAGGCCCATCGATCATCGATACGTTTTCGTTTAATGGTTTCGATTGGCCGATTGTAAACGAAACGGTTTTTTTGACCATCGATCCGGAAACTAATCGTTGGAGATTCGTTGCTCGATAGTTTTATCATCGAGCCATTGACCATTGTTTTTGACGGTTAATTTGTTGTTGTTAAGAGTTTATGATCGAGTTATTTGTTCGTAAGGAAAATTAGCATAATTAATTTGAATAGATCCTCGAATGGTGAATTAAAAAATTAAGTGATAAGGCGGAGTGATCGAAAGGATATATTTGAAGTAATTCGTATATTTTTATGTCACAGAAGAAAAATTTTTGGATCAAATTGTACCAAGTTTTTAAAATACTGGGATGCTGTTAATACAAAGGCAACAACTTCACGAATAAAGTTATCTTTAAACGATCGAAATTGACCAATGATTGAACCCACAAATATCGAAAATTAATTATGAATTATTATACAAGCGAATCGATATGGTGATTTCTTAGAGTTTATTACGAAGATTCTTCGACTATTTATATACCCTCTATTTGAAAATGATTTCGATACAGAAAGCCACGAAACGACGAATTCGAATCAAAAATTATGATACGGATTGTAAATCCAAAATCCTGTCGAATTGTTTTCCGAAACGTATAATAATTTCGAATGCGCGTTCCATCGTTGACGAATGCTTTGAACACGGAGCAAACCGATTGCTAAAATCAAAAGAAACGTCGAGGGAGAGAATTTCGGTGTTTGTCGAGAATTGTTGGAATTTTATCAAGGATGCAATGGGAAAAAGACGAAGAAATGTAACAACGAAGGGACGGAGGAATAAGCAAATCGAATAACGTGGACAAAAAAAAAGAAAGGCTCGAAAAGGCGTGAAAGGTTCGACGGTTCTATCTTCGTGCTGCTTCTTCTAAAAAGAAGAAGAAGAAGAAGAAGAAGAGAAAGGAAAAGAGAGAAAGAAGAGAGAAAAAGGGAAAAGAGGAAAAATACGAGACACTATGCAGGGAAAGGCTGAAATATGCATGAAGGGATAAGATACAAAAGGTAACGTTTTCGACGTCGCCCCTCGAAAACCCTTTGCGCATTTGCGAACCGCTTTGAAAAATTGTTTCCTATCTTTGATATCTACAAGCTGGAAAAATTTTTGCTACTGGTAAGGAATTTTATATTGTAAGCATTTTACGGATATCGATTAAAAAAAGAAGAAAAACTTAAGCTGGACGATAAAAATTTAATATCAAAATTATTAATTTTCTGCAATTTTTCTATTATTTCGAATTATGTCCAATAAGTAAGAGGAAACAATAAATTTTAAAAATCGTCGTGGACAACGATAGCAGAAAGAGTTCAATATTAAAAAGTGTCGTTATTAATTTTTCTGATTTCTCTTACAATTTTCATATTATTTCGCGTAAAACGAGAAAAAGGGAAAAAATCGCACAATAAATTTAGAAAAAATTTAGTAAAGCGTGTCATTAATTTTTAAGAATCTCTTCTACAATTTTTATATTTTTATTTCACGAGTTGGTTGAACAACAACAAGTAAGAGGTGAGGTAGAACCTCGTGGAAACCTTGCAGTCGTGTAATAAATTTCACGAGTGGACGAGGACAGCGATGCTGAACAAGCAGCCGCAAGGATAATGGGCCGACTTAGAAATGCTACTTTCCAAACGGTTAGTAGTGATATACAAGGACGACGTTGGTAATCGAACCGATGCTTATAACACCGGGGGCCAACCTAACATAAATTCGATCGACTTAACGTGACAAAGGTGGCCACCACCAACTTCCGTCCCCTTAGAGCCTTTCTTGCACCGCCATTTTGCCCATACGTCCTCGCGTGGCCGCAACTTCCGGCAAACTTGCGAGATTCCACAGTAATTTCTCGAAACCGATATCATCGACACTGTCAACATCGATGGAATCATCGACCGTTAAATCTAAACTTTCTTTCTTTCTTTCTTTCGCGATAAATCTTCTAAATTCTAAAAGTTTGGAACAGGGGAAGACGATAAAGGAATCCATGAAGATTTTTATAGCGTTTTTATTGTGAGATATAATTCGAGAGGAATGAATTGAACATTGGAATATTTTAAAGAAGATAAAAATGCATAGAAATTGAATATCGTTAACCTCGTTAACGTTCATCGAGAGGAAATGAAAAACGATCGAGTTTGTTTGAAATTCACACCGCCATCATCGTGACCCACCTCTTTTCGCTTCATTTTCTCCTTAATCTCGTTCAGCGCCGCTTCTCCTGCGAGGAGGAGAAACGAAGCTGACAAGCGAAACAGATTGAACGATTATGAAAATTATTCGTGAAAACTTTTCACATTCTGTATCTATCTGGTCAAGCAATTGACATCTTCGAGTCTCAATTTCTCATTGATATCGTGACATTACCGATCATTGCCGTAAAACTTACGTATAATATATACAAATATCGCGTTTTGCTGATAATGATAGAGAATGGAGAGAATTTTCTACGTGAGCGACTTTTTCAACAGAAATGAGAAAAAGAAAAGAGAATTATTCCGAAGGAATGAGAATGAAAAGTTGCTTAATTAAGAAAAACAATGTATCGGATATTTTATATATATATATATATAATAATTTTTCTATAAAACAATTAAAACTGTCAACGAGCGTTTATACGAGATATATAACATCTTTGGAAAATCGTATCATTGGTAATAAATAATCACAGATTATTTACAGAAGTTTTATGGATGGATATGCATAATTAATGTCGCATTCGCTGTCCGGAAGTCTTCGACATGTAGGAATCGGAGGTACTTCGCAAACGCATTTCACGCAAAGAGAATCATAATTCGTTCCTTTATCCAATTCGTCGCCTATGTGCATCGTCATATTACCGAATTTGCATACTTTGTCTTCTGCAAAACATCACATAAGATAAAATCATCAATAATTATTTCATTTTGCTCGTTCAAAGTGTATATATATATCGATCGAGAAACGAAGTAATTTTAAGTTGAATGAAATTATCGATATCGTCGTTTAACATTGCTACAACCACGAATGAAAGAATTGTTATAAAAAGTTTTTGAATTTGAAATAAATATATATATATATATGGGAATACATTACCTTCGTCGGAAATAGATTTAGTGTGGTCATGATTATGAATAACGACGTCTTCCGAGTTTTCTGCGAAAACAAATTCGTTTTGTAATATAAGTTTGTTTCAGAGTTTGTTAATTCCTATTGAAAGGAAGGTTTCTGTCATAAACTCACGACATCTCGTAACATAGCTGCAATCCGTTTGTGGATTTTGATTATCGTAAAACACGGGGGCGCATTTCTGGTATATAGATCCACCGTTTGTGAACAAAGGAGAGCAATGAGGATGATTAATTTTCTTGCAGAAGGGCTCGATATTTTCACCTAAACGTACAATTTTTAAGTTTTTAAATTTTTTGACCGTTGACCTCCACTTTTTGATTAATTTTTTTTCGATTAGTTGAAATTGAAGATGAATTTTAATAATAATTTTGTAGTTTGATTAAGCTTTTTTGTTTTTCCCTAGAAATGTAACTCGTTTTTCCAAGAGAATGTAATATTTTTTATATTTTTGTACCTGTGTATCCAGGCATGCAGTAACAATCCAAATTCGGGTCAGATTTTGGGCTAAAGTATTCTCCATCTAGATAAACTTTCCCATCAACCTTGCAAGTCGCCCTTTTTTCTCCTTCCTTCACTATAATAACGTAATCGTTTAAATTCAAGTCTTCTGGATTTAATCTCAATTTATCGGATGCTTTTTACTCACGACAAGTCGGTACCGTGTTTGGACAGCAACTATCATGAGTGGATCTATGAAAACAATTTTCTCCCCCCGAAATGAAAGCGCAATCGAAACCCGCGCATACAAAGCTGGCTCTGTTGAAATAATAAAACAATGCGTCGTAATATCTCGATATTTGCCACCCAAGTTTAAGAACGGACAAATATTTTCTAAATTAAATTCGGTTTATTCATCTGTTTCGATAAAATTAAAAAAAAATTTTGAACAAAAATTAAATTCAAATATATAGAATTGATGAGTTTAAAACAAGTAGTTTTAACTTTGAATTTCAAAATTAATTCCACAGAAACCGTAATGTTTCAAAAGATGTTCTTATCCAAAAACGTTAAAAATAATTTTAATAAGTTATGAGAAATTAATTTTTAAAAATTTACTTTTAAGAAAAATACGCAGTTCATCTCGCGTTTAAAAAAAAAATCAAATATACTATTTCAGACTGCACGACACCGATTGAGATCACCGTTAAACGAATCACTGTTCGAATATCATCGAACAATCGATTCTCTTTGGTTTCGTCGAGGAAAATGCACTCACTCATTGTTGAAGAGTATACACTTGCAGCCAATGTCACAAGGATTCGCGTGCTCGGGTCTCAGCGTCTCTCCATCGCTATACTCGTGGCCGTTCACGTAGCATTTATCTCGTGACAAATTGTCCAGGTGAGTGCAGTTGTACGATTCCGCGCAGCAATCGTTCGGATTCTTGTACACAGGAGTACAACCGAGCCCCTCGTAATATTTCAATACGCCGGCACACTTCGTTTTATCGCAGATCTCTTTTCAGAAAACATCATCAAAGACAGTGAATCGACCGTCGAATTTTGAAAAAGTGAAACAAAAAAAGAAACGTATCGATTTTGCGTGTCACGTACGATTTAAAATTTACATCAAGCGTGAAATTGATTAGAAAATTGTTTCGAGAGATTTTAGATTTGTTTTTATCGAAAAGAAAAAATATAAATGATATATAAATGAAATGAAAGTTCATTGTGATAAAAAAGTTTAATAATGATCTCTCTGTTTTCAGAATTGTAATGATAATAATTATAATTTTCTATGGTATCTAAAAAAAAAAGTATTAAATATAAAAATTGCTTCCAGTCTATTGGATAAGTATCCATCATTCGCGGAAGATCTCTTTACATTTAAATTTGTAAAAGTATTTGAGACAAATCAAAAAATTTTACACAAAATTTCAACACTTCTCCTCCGAAACGAAAAATATCGCGTAAATAAATTTGCAAAATCGAACGAGCCGCCGACCAACTTTTCATATACCGATTCCTCACCTCCTCCCGCCACCTGAATGGCGAACAAGAACGCCAAAAACACGCATTTTTGAACGAACGAGCGTGACTCGGCGTGACGGGTGGCCATCGTCTCTGTACCGTGAACCGTGCACGAGTATCATCGTGCCACGATCGTCTCTCGTCTTTTATACATTCGACCCTGAACGAGTACCGAGAACAATCGAAACTCGTGGAAGTGGGGATTTCTTAGGTTATTGTTGACGCAGAGACAGGAAGAGAACGAGAAATGGTGACGTCTAAAGAATAAATTAATAGCATTATTATGTGTTATTTGTTAGAGTAATGTAACCGAGAAAATAACTGATCGAAGATTTTTTTTTCATTACATTTTTAGATAATTTCATTGACGTCTTCCTTCCTTCCTCGATATGTTTTCGAATTCATCGTTTCGCTAGAAACTATTTGAAAATATGTTTTGATCACGTAAAATGTTTCTCTATTCCAAACGATATTTATAAGCACGAAGACGTAGGAAAATTATACAATACGATTACAAATTATTTTGCTCGCTGATAATTAATGAACGGTTTTTCCGGCATGATTAACATCGCATTATTTTCAAACGATCTTTCGTCCGCTCGATCATACAACAATATTCAAACGACAAATTTGCTTACCTCGTTATCTTCCCAACTTTTCCACCGTTTCGCTTTATTTACCGTCAAATGGAACTTGCCCATCGCACGGCTCTCGCCGATATGGAGGGAGAGTTGTAAAGAGACTTCGGGTTAAGTCGTATAAGAGTGAAAAGTTGAAAATAATTCGTGTTAATACTCGGTGGAGTTGTTATTAAAGAGTTCCTTAAGCAATTTCCGATAATATCCCTCCCCTTCCAAACGAAAGTTTGCGACCCAGCTTTCCAACGAGAGAGTAAAAAATCAACTTTAATTATTCTCCTCTCCCTTCTTAATCAACCGAATTTGAATCCCGGTTGTCGGTCGCGTTCGATCAATTTTAGAGTTTGGATCGGCCACCCTTTAACTTTTGAAACAATTCTTCTGATTCCGACGTGTCGCATCCGCCATGATTCATTATTATGCAGCGAGATTAAAGGAAATAAAAGGATGATATATTAAAAAAAAAAAAAAATCTCGTGTACTTTGTGCTAAGTAATAACCTATTAACGTGTGTAATTACGATTCATCTTGGCAATTATTATCCTACCCCGAGTTTTCGAAAAAGAAAAAAAGAACAACTTTATTTAAGAAACACCATTAAAATATTTGATAAGCGAACGCTTTGTATTCCTCGTGGAAGATGGATCAAATTAAAAATTACATATTCGTTTCGAGATTAACTCGGTTCAAAGAAAACTACATTATTTAATATTTTCGTTCTCGGAAAAGATTTCCATCTTCTTACGGTTTAATTTTTGATAATAAAAAAAAAAAATTATTGATCGTCTAAAGGAATCAACGATGTATTTACGATCTATCATTTTGTTGATCTCAGATAAAGTGTGTATAATTTTGTCGATTTAATCGCATACTTCGCATTAAGAGTCGTAATTATATCGATGCATCTTCTATTCAAGCATTTACGACTTCAAAACTTCAAAATAAAAGGAAAATAATTAAATAATTCCATTCTATTCCGTTTTTCTATTTATAAATTAAAATCGTTATCAAAGTTCTTTATCGTTCCATTTGACGAGTTTATTGTCATTTATATGGGAACTACCTATGTTAAGATAAAAAATTCTTAAATTCTTCTCAATTTCGAAGAGTCGTTAATCTTCATAACGGTTAAATTGAAGATCATTACATGGACGAACGATAATTAAGATGATTCAATGATTTAATATCTCTTTCCAACACATTCGAGAACACGAGAGAAATTTTTAGAAAGTAAATAAATCATTCGTCAATGATAGTAAGAATAATTTTATAAATGCTTCGATTAATCAACGATAAACGATCCCATTTGAATTATCCTGTTCTATCCGAATCGCATCTATTCTCCCTTTATTGGTAATAAATTTCGCCATATTTCAGTGGAAAATAGCAAGGTCTTTGACAAAAACAAATATCCCTTCTATAAGCCCCCTTCCTGTAAACGGAACTTCCCAAGGATTCGACGAATAATTTCATTATTCTGATTAATGGTTCAATCTGGTATCTAATGAAATGCTCGATTTATCGACATGATATCGTGGAAATGACAAGGCTGACGGACATTTTTGGCAAATATAAATGTAATTCTCGTGAAAAGTCACGGGGTCACGTATCGAGTGAAAATCTTGTCGTATAGAATATGAATAGAAAGCTGGGGATGAAAAAGAAACCTTCAAAGAATCCTTCCTTTTGTCCGATTGAAAAGAGAAACGAGACTGATAACGCGAACTTTCTTTGACGTATGATTTCGATGTATCCATGAAACAGAAATTAGAACTTATTCTCTCTCTTCTTTTCCCCATTTTTATCATATTTTTATTACATCGAATCTAATTTGAATTTTCGAGAATCGACATATGTCGAGAATTTACAATTTTTCAAATTCGAGTTTTGCAAAATTAACTTTTCAATATATTCGATAACGTGATCCACGAATGACTTAAACGACGTACGAATCGAAATCTTTTATGATTCGTTGTTCGTTTTACATATACACACGTGTATCACGTATTTTCGACGTGATTGATATTTTGCGAGATAATTTGCATGCGAGACAATTTACATCCGTTTGTGCAATCTACATGTTGGAAGTTGTGCGAATTTGTTAAAGTTATTGCCTCGCATATATAGCACGATGCGGGTAGCTTTTTCGATGACGATGACAACCCGTAGTCGTAATCTTTTAAATTCACGTATTTCGTCGGAGTTGGTGAAAGTTTGACAGATGTAATCGTTTCATGCTGGTCTCGCTCTCGATTCTTATAATCTTATAATCTTACTTAATTTATCTATCATTTTTACATATCATTTTTACGAGAATCATAAAGTGACGTTATGGAATTCTCGATTGTACATTTCGTTCGATTATAAAAAAAAATTTATTAATTCGAAATAGATATATTCGTTAATTAGACGTGCATCACGAACATCTTGTAAAAATAAATCAATCGATCCAATAATTTAAATGTATTTTAAAGAAGATTAATAGCCGAGCAGAAAATCAATTTCTCGAATAAGAATCTAATTGTTTCTTTTCTAAGATCTAATTTTACGGAATACTTGATAAATTCAATCTTCATCCACTCGTTTTCCCCACCGTTCTCGCAATTCGAGAGAGAAAGAATAAAATTACTAATTAAAGCGCCCGAAGGATCGAAGGGAGGAAGGTTCTAAAAATTTTCTTGTCAAATTATCGTCGATAAGAATAAAAAAGAAAGGGGGAAAAAAAATAAAAAGAAAAAAATTCCAACCCCTTAACCTCCTCCATTCGAGCTCATCGAATTTTTCCAGCTTTCGCGATAAGTATCACTCGCGAGCGATCTCCAAGTTGAATCTTGAAAAGCAACTTCTCTTCGTGTATATAAAAACGGTCCTCGAGATTCGACGACGTCTCATTGATATCGGAAGCTGTGATAATATTATCTAACATGAGGATAACTTTGAAAATACAAAGCATAAAACACGCGATAATAATTTTCTAGAAAATAGGAGATCTTTCTAAACGACATATTCGAAATCTCGAGTTTCGGTTTACCAAAAGGATAAGATCGTTTGTGTTCGACCAAAATAGTCCAGCAAGATTTAGGTCATGTGTGGCGTTGATAATAGTCCCGGGATCATTATTTCGTGAGCGAGTACACGTGTGCCCGAGCACACACGTATGGTTAATCACGAGAAAATGGAGTCTGAGGACACAGTGGAATGAAAGTGTGCCCGACATTGGAATTTCAGAGAAATTTGTTTCGTCCATCCTTCTGGATGAATAATAATTAAATCAAGTTGTCAACAATTTTTCGTAAGAATTAAAATACTTAGCAGAAAACGATGCGTCCAATATTCCAATTCCAGGGAAACTTGATGATAATAATTAAGTCTGCGGTAGAAAATTTGGTACATTAGTTACGAGAAGATGAACTCCGAAGTCACGCAGTCGGAAGTCAAAGGTGCATTTAACGCGATCCTAAAAGAGAAACTTGTTGATGCACGGTCGGATAGTAAAATTTGATATTAATTAGTTTTTCGTTAAAATTAATCCAAGTTATCATACGTGTTCCCGGTAAACGCATAATTCTCCTAATTTTGTTTCTCGTTACCTCGGACGGAGAAATTTTAGAAGCAACTTTAAGTAAACCCACACACCGTTCCCGTGTATCTATATAATTTACATATATTCTGCATACATTACTCGACACAACCACATATTTATCGTATTTCAAAACTATCTTCTCCAACTAAACTAAAACAACGTATGCATAATTTACACGTAGCTGACCTGGAAGAACAATGGCGCGACATCCAAACTTATCTTGTACGTTTTATAACTGTAGAAATTTAAATTTACATTTTATTCTCACGATAATTGCGATTTATTCCAATTTATCAGAGAAAAAGCAATCCTCGATCGAGCAAACGATACTTATCCCCATCTCCCTCCGAAAAATGGAGGCGAAACGTGAGAAAATTCGGCGAACCGAAAATCACGAGCGGCGGGCATATTTTTCCACGTAACAAGAACACAGCCATTACGCAAGCTCTGTCGTCATGGTGACAGCCAGGATATTACCGCGCGTGAAACGTCTCTATGATGTCCCATTGTGCTGTCCAAATAGCTGCTAAATCCGGCTGTCTCCGCGGCGACGTCCCTCCTCGCAAGCGGATTTCGTTCACGCTCGACGCGAGAACGCGCGACACGAAATTTCGCTTCGTCGCGCTTCTTTCCGCGATACTTCTAATCTCCATTTGTCTCCCCATTTTTATCCCTGCCTCGAAACGGAAGCGGTGAACTTGTTGATTATTCTTTCCCCTTTTCTTTCCTTTTCTTCTTTCTGCGAGAGGAGAGGATACCTCTTGTCGCGATACGTGTGTAAATAAGAGCGCGTGGTCGAAAAAATAATCGCGCGATCCACTTTATCGTGCCTCTGCTATCTATCAAAGATGGAACACACGAAAAGTCGATATGTCGTTGAACGTCGCGCAGGCGTTCTTAAGGGAAACATCCCTTTGTATTTTTGCCCCAATTTTTCCTCCCAATGGTTTATCGTCCTCGTCGATTCCATCTACGAGAAACATTTCGATTAATTTCGCTTAATTCGACGCGTATCCCTCTTCTTTATGACTTCTTCCACGAGTTGTTTTTACGAGTTTCGATATAAATGCAAGGATAAATTTAAAAAATTTATTCGGTACAAGTTCCCGATCGAAATAATTGGTCCGTGCGTTACCACCCAGTGTCAACCACAGGGGAAATTCCAAGACAATCGGGGTAGTTCACCGTAGGGTTGGAGGATATCGAGGGGATAAGCGAACGTTTGAACAACGGCTATCGTAAACAGACATTGGAAGGGATATCGTTCGCTATATTCGCTTTAATTAACCAACAAAACAGAGAGAGAGAGAGAGAGAAACGATTTCCACAAAGAGGGATCGACGTCATAATTTTTTTTTCGCTCGAGAACGTTTCAATTTTTAAATTGACGCCCGATGAAAAATGAGCAAATGCTGGAATTCCGTTGCGCCGATCGATCGAAACAGGATCCGATCTGAATTCCACCACGCGTTCTGCAAATCACCGCAGTTTCCGCTTTCGTTTCGGAAATAAAAAGCTCGCGCCACGAAAATCCAATTGGCCGCATTACCACGCGGTTAACCCCTTCTCGTTTACGCGTCACAACATTCCACGCGTTTTCGGGATCCTCTCTGTGGAAAGGGATGATCCTCGATCGGCGAGAAATTAAGGCGTCTCTCGGCGGAAAATGTGGGGGCGGCTGGTTGAAAAAAATGTGAAAAAGAACAAGGATGAGAAAAGGGCAGAGATAGTAATAAAGGGCCACGCTTAACGGGTCATTACGCGGATCATAAAAAAGATTAAAGTTAAACCGCCATTATGCAAAATTGCATTATGCTCTTTGCCCTCTCTCTTCTCCGTTATCGTACCAATGTATGATGGCATAGCCACGGTTCAAAAGTTTCAAGTTATTATTATTATTTTTCTCTTTTATTTTATTTTATTTAAATTACATTTTAATATCTTTGTGGGAAGAAGCTTATTTGTAACTTCACGTGACTATATTTTGCGTGTACAGATTGGTTTTTCTTTTTAGAGAGTCGACGAGATCCATCGCGTGTCTTGTCTCTTGACAAAGGGCTTCTTCGCTTGTTGCCTTGATCTTGTGTGATTTTTACAAGTGTATCAACCACAAAGAAAGGTGTCACGCTGTGTTACGATTAATAAAATAACGACAGCGAATAAAAATGAAGAAGAACGTAAGGCTGTAATGTGGATTTATTTAGGAAGAATTTTCCTTCTGGAATAATTACGCTTAATCACGTTAATTACGCTTGTTTTTCCGTTTTGATATCCGTTCCTGCAACTTGTGTAACTTTTCCGTGGCCGATTTAAGTAATATCTTCCTCGACAAACACAAGCGTGTTATCTTAATATCGTTTCAAATTCAATATTCGACAGCAAAGAAAGAAAAAAAGAATTAATTTTGAAATAAATTTCTAACTTTAAAAGATTTATCGCGATATTCGATTTATTTGGCGATATTGATATACACGTGGAGTATTAAATCTTCGATTGAAATTGTTTTAGCGGTTTCACTAAAATGGGAAAATGGGTCACGAAGTTGGAAACTTTCTCATAAGGATAAAGTTCACTTGTAAGTTCTCTCAAACATCCCAAGTTGTTATAATTGCATCCTCCAGTACGGTATTTTGTAAGAATTTCAGGATTCGAGGAAACCTTTTTTCTTTTTCTCTTTTTTTTTTTTTTACAAAATTCTACTTTTCGTGCGTTTATAATATTTAAATTATCACGAACCGATCGAAAATATCGAAAATTGTGAAACGATCTCAGTTATTATCCATCTCGTAATTATTATTACAACTTCAACAACTTCAAAATCTTTAATACACGCGGCACGAAAAATAATAATCCTGCGTTTTGTACATGCGTCTTATCCATACGAGTAATTTCGTAAATATGCGCTTTATTTAGAAGTAACGACACGCAGAAAGATGCACGGGTATAGAAAGGAATGCGTGATGGAGGAAGGAAGAGCGCGGCGATTCAAGTTGGAAAGATATTTCACGACCAGCGTCGTTAATGTTTATTTTTCATAAACGTCGGAGACGAGGCCAACGTGGCCGGTATTCATGGATGGAAAAAACCGAGAGCAACGCCCCTCTTTCCTTCTATTAGCCGTGAAAATAAATACGCACAATTTACCTCGTCCGTGATGAAAACGTGCACGGATGCCGCGATGTTTAAAAAATAGTTAACACCTATCCGGTTGCGATAAATTTCAGCCAATCGGTAAAACGATGAGAATCGTTTGAATAATCGGGTCGATCTCTGGAAACGACGTTAAAGGTAAGTGGTCGTTAAAGTCTTTAATCCGTGAGGGATTGCGATATCGCATGACGAACTCGCAAAACAAACTCGAGATCTTATTATTTACGAGACTTGAAATCCACGAAAAAAAAGAAGAAAAGTAAGGTTTATCGTATAACGTTATATTCAACTGCTCGATGAATTTTTCCTTCATTTTTCAAGTTGAAGGCTCATTAACGTCTTATATTTCACGTTAACCACGTTTGATAAAACGTGGTTCGAGTAGTTCGAAAGAGTGATGTGTATCTCCCGGCAAACTAATTTAGGGCAAACGATTTTAATATTTCTTTGCAAGATGAAAGGTATAGGTGGAATGACCTGATATTTTCGGCATCTACCGTGAAAGACATCCGAAGCATTTGGAACAATGATCTAAATTTCAACTCGAGACGTTTGAAATACCTGGATTGAAATACCGCGATAAAGTTCGTATTTTCGAAGGTTTCGCGAAAATCTAATCGCGAATAAAGAGGGAAATCAAGTGTAAATAACTGGAAACGTGACGATGGATAAATTTTAAAGGAAAGGAGAATTCTTCGATAAATTCTTTGTTCATCGTTATAAATGATCGATATCGGTCGTTGGAGGAGGGAGACATCGGCGACAAATCCGCGATTCGAGTAGCATTCGAGGAATAATTCGAGATCGAAAGCTCGGCCGATCGAGAGAAAGATAAATCGTGAACAAAAGAGACGAAGGGAAACGAAGCATACTACCTCCTTTCTACCGAGAGACGAATCTTGATTAATGGTGCAAGTTTCCACCGTCTCTGCTCACCGGTGGCCATGCTTCGAATCCATAATGAGAGGAATACATTAAAATGGTCCTCACAACTGGAATCCCCTATCGAGAGGGGAAGGGGAGGGAAGGAGCCATTGTCCTCGACGATAATCATGGAAAAATAATGTCGTTCCTGGTGCAATTAGTGCTTCATCTTTTGATCGGCAATTACGATTGGAAACGGTTAATCGGGAGCAGAAAGCCACGTTTCATCCTCCTCTCGACTTCGCGTTATTAGAAAATCGATCGACGAACTCGCCGATCGAAGAAATCCCATTTACACGAGCTAATGTTTTCGATATGTTTTTTTTTTTCAAATTCGGCTTCCGCTCTCTTTCTCTCTCTCTCGAAATTGCCACTCGTCGCCACTGAGAATAAATGTCGTCATTTTCATTCGAAGATAAGGATGAAGTGAATTTCACGCGAGATATCGTGTCGTCGATTATCTCCCACACTCGTGAAAAATCAATATTGACTTTGATCGATCTAGAATATTTAACAGAATTATTAGAATATTAACAGTAATTTTCAAACGTATCCCACCGTGTGAACGTGACTTTATCGTTCGAACGGGTAGAATGACGATTACGTACCCCGATGAATTTGTACTTGAAACCAGGACTAAATTCGAGGAGCACGGTATCGAGTTCCCTTGGAAATCGGCGAGATTTCGTAACGAACAACAAACAATAACTACTGGACGGAACGAGGAGGGGCCATCCAAGCCGAAAACTGTTTCCACCGGATGCAAATTCGCGACTAAGCGGCGATATTACACCCACCCTTGGTATATATACCAATTTGAATGCAGATCAGAGTTGCAGTCCGTTTCCGGCAGGATGGAGTACGAAGTCGGTGTAAACCATTATTGGATGTGGGCGGTTACGCCGACATAGAAATGAAACGGCGGGGATTTACCTTGTAACTGCTGACCGCGTGCGCGCCATCGTAGATGTAAAGGTGATCGTTGCAGTCCAATTGAAGGTGGTCGAAACGGAGCATGAACCGCTGAAGGATGCTGTGTGTTTGGAAGGTGATGGTGCAGTCGAGGTCCTTCTCGAGCTGCGACTGCAGAACCGCCCCGTCTATCTTCCTGTACAGATCTCGCATGTAATTGTTCTTGCACACGTCGCTTATGTGATCTGTGAACCGAGAAATTTATTATTAGATCAGAATCGGAACGGAATTCGACTCGATTTCAATTTCTATTTCTAATATCTGGAAAATCGATCGGGAAATATTGAATATTTTAATATTTTCCTCCAAAATAAAATTCATCTGGACGTCTTCCATCGATCTTCCTGCGCGATATTTGCTCCGTAATCACGATTATTAACAAAATATCGATCCTATCGCGTGTAAAAATACCCCTCGAATCGTTAAAGACGATCGAAAATATTTTCCCCGAAACATAAACTCTCCGTACAGATAAATTTACACGGTCGTAAACGAAAGGTCTCTCGCTTCTTTCAGATAGAAATTAACCCGCATTTTCTCCGGAAACTTGTTTCTCTGTGGAAACTGTTCCAGGGAGGACAGATCGCGGATCGGTTGTAAAAGTTTCATCCGATCGATAAGAAACAATTTGATCGACTTTTAAACTCGCTCGAGCGAAGCAGACATCGGGGCCCTAACGCTTGTCCCCGGGCCGTTGCCAACCTGCCACGAATTATCCAATCGATTGACGGCCGATTGATTCGCGTATCGCCAGGATAATAGCGAATTCGATTTCGATGCACCTGCGATTAAATACGGTCTACCGAGCCCGATAAGAGGGATAAAATCAGAGGGAAAAAGTCTAACGATTGCTGTTGCGGATAGGAGCAACAAAAGTCGCGACAAGAGTTACATTTAATCGATAAAGAGAAAAGAGAAAGGAAAAGAGGAAGAAGGAGCATATTTACTCTCGATACGCGTAATATCAGAGCTCGATTTTCTCGATACAGTTATACTTTGGATCTCTTCTAAATCAGTATAGCATGCATCCATGAGAATAGATATCATGTGACAGATTAGTCGGAAGGAAAAGCTAAAGATTGAAGACGTGAGACATAAGATCCTCTCTTCTAATCTGTATATAAAAGATTGCTCGACCGACACGACGGAACAAGTATAATCAAAAAAAAAAGAAAAGGGATATCGTGTCAAAGTATCAGGACGATTGTCAAATTTATTACGAAAGAAAACGAAAAAAGGAGAAAGAAAGAAGAAGGATTCGATGTTGGAGAGGGTTGTACAACCCTTAAAAACAAGACTATTCCGTGCAAAGTATCCAAAACTTCCTTCTCCTCTTCGAAACTATTCCCAATTCCTCTACTTCTTCCCTCAACTTCCAACTTCTCCTCCGAAGAATCCTCCTCGGCCTATCGCGCCATTTTCCCGAACTTCGTTACAGCTCGAAGCCAACTTACGGAGCAAATGAATCGTAACGCGGCAAAGGGGAGCGAATTAATTCGCGAATTCGATAAAACTCGCTCGCTCGCGACAATTTCACGGCTGAAAGTCGTAAGGGGGTGGTTTCAAGGAGGGAGAGAGAGAGAGGAGAAAGAAAAAATAAGGAGGAGAAACGAGAGGGGGCGGCGAAGAAACTCGATTGAAAAGTTTTCGCTCGTGTTGCCTGGGGGTCATCGGAAGCAGAGGCGTGAGATAGTTTTCCGCATGAGGTGGTTGCAGCCGGTCGCAACCTTGTGCTCGAATGTGGGCCGGGAACACTCTCGAGGGAACGAAGATTCTCGATAAAAGTATCGCGTATCTGGTCACGGATTACGGAAGGATACGCGGTTAACTCTTGGCAGGGATTGCTTGCTGCGTCTTTGAAATATCTCCAAGGTATCGCAAACGAGAGGGATTCGATGGTGCGCGATCAAATTTGGATCAATAAAGGTGGTAATTAATTTAATAAGTTCGGAAGAAAAATTTTTTTCCAGAAAGCTAGATCACGAAAGAAAACATTAAATTCTAACGCGGATGGATCTTTGGCCGATTTCGGAGATTTCGTAAATTAGACTAGAGAGGAAAACTAAGGATTAGTATTATTTGTTTTTAAGAAAACTAAACGAAAGATTCTTTACACGAATGTGTGTATCGCAGAAGGAAACGTGGCTAATTTCTGGCCAATGGATTATCGGATCCCTGGACAAGGTGGAAGATTTAAATGAGAGGGATTGGAGGGTGAACGATGGAATTAGAGCAACAGATGGTTAAATGTCTCGTAACGATTATTGGAAATGGAACGGTTGTTTCTTTCGCGAGGAGATCGGGCTGATTCGATATACGAATGCATGGATTCGTGAGAGAGATTGCGGATAAAATTTGTGTGTATACGTGTGTTTGAGATGGTACGGGAATTAGATGCGCAAGTATTTGAACGTATCGGAAGAGTAAATTTGCATTAGCGCGTAAGATGAATGGAGTGCGGTAGAGAATTGTAAATCAGATGTTTCTTCGAGTGAAAATTAACGATTGATGTGGAACGAGAGTCGTGTAATATAAAATTACTTTTCAAGAATTTTTCTTTCCTTGTCAACGAAATGAATTTATTAGAGAAATCTTGTTTCTTTTGCACAATTATTTTAAATAGATTTTTGGATATTTTTGGATATTTTGAAATTGAGAAATTAAAATATAAATATAGAAATAATGGAACGATGGAGAAATATTTTGTTTTTGAGTTTTATTTTAAAAAAAAAAAAAAAAAAAACAAATATTCGATCGATCTCGAACATTTTATCCTTGATTCAAATTGACCGAATGATTAATTAAACTAATTTAAATGATACAAACAAAATATTTGAATAACGAAAAGAATTCTTTTTCATTATACAGAAAAACATTTTATTTTAGAAAATGTTCCAAAAATTATTCTTTGTCCTGATTCTTGCCCGCTACTTTTCCAATGCAAACTTCCAAGAAAGATCATTCCAAAATTATCTTTAACGAACGAATTATACGGCTTATCGTCAAATACTTATTCGTGGAACGAAAAGATTAAATTATTCTTCGATTATTCTTATAATAAATGGGCAAATAAGAGAATTGGTAATAATTCGTTTCTCGATAATTTGTTTAAAAATTTATTTCAATTCTCTTTGTTCCAAGCCTCCCACAGCGGGAACAAATTCGACAAAGATCGATCGATTATCGGTCACGTAGCTTCTAAAACGACCACGGTGAATGGACACGCGTAATGTAATCACGAATAATTGACGAGGAGGGGGCCAATCGACGCACAGACGCTCGCCTCCCTTAGACCGTCGAACGACGCCGGGCTCCGCGCGTAAATTCGCCGCCCCTGAAACGTGGACCGACGCTCGTAAATCTTGGGCCAAGGGAAAGGAGCTCTCCCGGAAAAGTCTACTTCCGCGGCAATGGGCGAACTAGAACGAAACAGAGCGGCATTTCCCGGAGGAGAATCTCGCGCCCCCTTCGACCTCCCCCTCCAAACCGACCGACAAACCCCGCACCGCGAGACTATCAAATTTCCAGCAGGCGAATAAAGATGACGAAAGTTTCGTATATTATACGTGCTGTCTCGAAATTCTCCAATGACGAATATTTCATGAATTTTTTACTCGCCGTATCGCGAACTTTGTTCGATCTACTTGCACGCTTTCTCAAATACATCTCCTCACTTGGACACTTAAAAGATTCGAAAAGATAATAGCGGAGCAAGGAGGGAGTGGTAAATAAGGCGGAACGATATAAGGAGGGGGAGAGAGAGAGAGAGGAAAAAAAGGAGGAAAAATTAAATCGCGCGAAGAAACGGTCCCTCAAAAGGGAACTTTGAGACGAACGAAGTAACTACAAAGAACTTTGGGTTCCACGAAAAGTCGCGTGCAAAACAAACCGAGCGAGGGACGCAAAGACGCAGAGAAAGAGAGAGAGAGAGAAAAGGAGAAAACGGGACGCGTCCAGGAAGAGGAGAGACAAGGAGAGACAAAGAAAGAGAGGCAGCACCCACCCTTTGGCCACGGTTGTGCGCGTTGGCCCTTCGACCCTCCAGCAACCACCAACCAGCCCTTTCTCCCTTCCTAACTCTTCCGTCTCTTTCTCCCTCCCTCTCTCTCTCTCGCGCGCTCTGCCACCCTCGAGCGCTCGCCACCCTCTTCCCTTCGACTGCTCTCTCCCTCTTGGGACGATGTAAGCCCGCTACTCCGTCGATCAATATTACTCTCTCTTGGAGCGCGCCACGGCTCGTCTGAGCGGCAACCGAGCGCTATCCGTATTAAGCCGCGAGAAGCACTTCGGAGAGGAGAGAGAGAGAGAGAGAGCCGAGAACCACCGACGTTGCTCGCGCCGACGAAATTTTTCCAACCCCGTGTCGGATAGAGATACCCTTCCCCCTTCTCCCACGTTTTTATCTGATCCGCACGCGACTCTGCCCGCAACAACTACTGGAAACAATGTTATCGGCGAGCGAAGATGCTTCCTTCCTTCCTTTCTTCCTTCGTCGAGATAGGAGGAGGAGAGTTTGGAAAGCCTGTTGTTTCTGTTCGATGCGCGTTTCGATTCGCGCGGGATGGTCGAAGACGCGGGGGGTGTCGAGAAATGGAGGGTAAAGAGGGTGTGATAGTCGTGAGAATTAAGAGGGAGGAGTTGGGAATTAAAAGATGTGGTTGAACAGTTTTTTTGTTTTTTTTCTCCCCCTCCTGCGTTTCGATGCGCGTCGTTTCGAAGATGATGGGCGAGGTTGGAGGATGCGGTTACGAACGAAATGGAAGATATTCGAATTGTAGAATCGTGGAATCGTGGATCAATAGTAGCATATGAAGGGTTCCGTAGAAATGTATTATTCCAGGAATAAAAAAGCGATCCAGAAGTTGCGATACCACGTACAGGGGCCGTCCCGTTTGCGGCTTTTATAAATAATTTTCAAGCTGCATATATTCGCATTATAATTCTAGGCTATTAGTGCATCTACGGGTATCCGAAATGTAGGACAAACGGCTTTCTCGAGATATTTCCAATATTGCTTTCGCGCTCATTAAGCCCGTTGAATATTTTATAAAGGAATATAGTAGCGAGGAAGCGAAATACGGTTTGTAAATTTGATAGATTCCAATAAAACATCCCGAGAACCGTGCAATCGTTTTATTATTTTAAACAAATCTGACCTGAATATTTTAATTTAGAAACGCAAATTATTCACAGTTCGTACGACTTTAGAAATTGGATCGATCGATCGATTGTGCGAAGTAAACAAATTACATTTCCATGTATTTTTATAAATTTTATCATCGAATTTGTCATTTTAAATTATAAGAATTAGAATCGGGAGAAAATTATTGGAGTGACGCCAATTTAAAATTCTCCGATATCTCATCCGCTCGATATCTATGAATTTTATACGTCTTCAGGAATTATCAACAAATAAAAGTTAGTTTTCGGATCTTAATTTAATAATTAAACTTGCAAAACTGTTTTGATATCGAAATCATATCGATATTTATTAATTTCGGATACTTGAGATATATTAACAAATAAACCAATCATTTGCAATTTCTTATTTGATTTTTATGTAAGCGCATTCGAGGAAAAATTTATTGACCATTCATTTCCTTAACCTTTATCGTAAATATATACCTAGATCGTTATACCTTTTCGCTTGGATTTTTAAATTTAACTCAGAATCCTAAACTTACGGATCTAATAAAAACCACGAAAAAATATACACGATATATATAATAAAACGAGTTCCAGCCATCTTCTCGAATATAATAGAGCGCGAAACTCGCGCGAAATATCGACAAAACCTCGTAGCTCGCAGCATCGAGCCTAATCACGCATGCAAATGCGGGTGCAAATATCTCTCGCCGAGGCCTCCGTGTTCGTCGCGTAAATCTTGCTGAATAGATCTCGGCTGTGATTGGTTGGAAATCCAAACCTTCTCTCTTCTCTCCTCCCTCGCGCACGCATGGTCAAAACGCTTTGTCGACGATGAAATACCGTAATCTCGAGCGCGACGAAAATTTGCCTCGGACACAACGGATCGTCAGCCGTTAATCTATCTCGGGACGACTGTTTCCGCGGTTTAAACCGCCTTCGCTCCGATTATTAAGCGGCACGATAACCGGCGACCGTGGTGGCCAGGTATCCCTGGATTTAATCGCGGCGAGATGGAAAGAAGATCGCTTAGACAGGCTTTGTCCCCCCCCAACCGGCATAATGGCGAGGAGATTTTCCGCTTCGAGCATGGAAATCTGTCCCCGACGACGAGTGGGAAACGTGGTTTTGTTCTTCTTTTGTCCGTGCTGCGATTCCGTTCCGCGATTTATGAAATGAATTGTCGACCGCTTTTAAATGTCAGGATAATGGGCGAAAAAATAGTCAGGCATCAAATGGTTAAAGCAGACGTTAATGAAAATTTGTGGAATTAATTTGCGGGGCAATTGCAAGTTCGATTATTAACGAGTTAATCAGTTTTATCGAGTTGAAAGTGCGACTCGATATTCTTACATGTTTAGAAATATTCAAATGAGCGAGTTTCTTATGCTAATGAATAGCGTTATCTGTTATGATAGCGGCTTCTATATTTTCATATCGACTTTTTTCATTTACGATTTGTAATGTTGTGCGAGATTTCAAGTTTATATTTCCGTATTTCCATATATATATTTTTCCGTACGTTTTTAACGGATAGGAAAAAATATAATTTATTTTAGTAATAACGCAGAATCGTTACCGCGATATTGTAGCAGAAACAATTATCACTATGAAACATTAATCTGCGTTCTTGCAAAATGGAATATGCTTGTTAGCTTTCGTACAAAGCCTATTGTGTAATCCGGCGCATCCGGTTATTCGAATATATATTATTTGTACAAAAATATCGATCATTACTCGTGATATAAAAAGAAGCAAAAATATATAGATAATGCATCGTAGAAACACGGAAGAATAATACGAAAAAGTTTCTGCTCTGGAACAAACAGACGTAAATTCTCGTGTTTTTATTGTTTTGAACTTGTTAAATTCAGGACAACAAGTTTAGGATAGCTGAAAGTTATGTCGCGTGAACAGTGTGACCTGTTTCATACTAGACAAAACTTTTGGAACGTGCGCTTGTATTTACTCGAAACAAAAACTTTGCCAAAGGACGCAAGAATGATCTAATTTGTTCCGTATTTACGGATCAGTTTCGTCGTAACGGAATGACTTCGTATCGTGGAATGAAATTTGGACAAACGTTGAAAAACAATCGAAACGTTTTTCTCTCCGAAATATCGCGTTTAGAAGAGAATCGTAATTTTTTCGAAAATTTAACGGCCTCGCATTACAACTGTTTCGAAATATTTTCATTCAAGATATTATTATCTTGTATCATATCGCGCTTTTCTTCTTTTTTCCCTACGATTTTATTATTATTCATATATTAGCAATTATATCGGAATTTATCATACTTTATCGTTTCAAAATTATTCGCAAATAAATTCGAAGAAACTAGTAAGTTGACGATATGCACAATTCTTGTTCGAGATATATCTAATCGATATATCTAACCAACCAAGATATTCATTATTCGAATAATTTCGTCGATAGAATCCAGTCGATTAAACTTTACACATATCTTAAAAAATTTTCCAGCAAAAGTCTATTTATAAACGTCACACGCGCCCGAAAAAATCTACCAACGTATTCCCGATACGTCATTCATCATAATTTTTCTCCAATTTTAATTCTTCCCTTCCCCAACAAACCACACCTCGACGTCCAATCCCTTCAATACACCCCTTACAACAACACCTTCGCAACCCTGACAACCCCTGTCTCTCTCTCGCAACCACTTGTCGACCAAACGTCCGTCTAGAAACTCCCCTCCTTTCCTTACACAACCATATATATATATATATATATATACCTTCGTATATCTCCAAGTCTCAAACGGTAGAAACGCTGTGTGCGAAAATAACTCATCGAATTACTCACAATTATCGTTCTTCGCATGGACGTGGCCCTGGTACAATGTCAGCGCCAACAGCAGGAAGGCGCACCAGCCTCCCGCGAACCACATTCCTCCTCCTATATCTCGTTCTCACACGCGGCACATAGGTACGAACGAACGTGTATCGAGAGTCATCGATCCCAATAGCGCCATAGAACGACGCTAAAAGAATCGCAAGAACGAATATTAGGACTATGAGAAACGAACGAACGCGAGGTCGAGGTAGGAGAGGGGGGCAGTCTCGTGACGAGACGAGCGCGAGCGAACCGCACCCCGCGCCGTATTACGCGCGACTGACCGCCACTGGTCGCGATTTTACGCGCGAACCGACCGAGTGACGCGCATGCGCGCCGCCGCCACTAGTAGGGTGTGGATGGACGGGGTTGAAAGGATCGTACTCGACGTACTACGCCGACACCCACTCTCATTGTTGAGCCGAGTTAATGAGCGAAAAGATACAGGCTGGTTTTACGAGCGTATCGCGATACAGGGTGTGTCCGTGAGGCAGCGCGCGCCACGCACTGTACACTGTACGCGTATATATTACGAATACAGCCGGGGATATATACGGAGTATCTGCTCGGTTAAATGGAATCGTCGCGCTGTTCCTCTTGATTGTCTTGCCCTTTTACCGGCTCTATATGCTCCAAGCCTTTTTTTTTTTTTGCCAATCTCTTTTCCTATGCGAATATCGATGATTTCGACAGCGTGGAATTCGAAAATTAATAAAGGATCGAGGTTGAGAATAAAGTTGTTCGGATAAGTTATTCGTATAATGTGACCGAGATCGCGCGAACAGACAACTATAGTTATGGTTATTCGTGTATTTTAAATACAGTTATTTCTTGGTTAATTGATTTTTCAAGCCGCTTCTGTTTTCATACTTTTCATCGGATCCGTGTTACGTTAATGAGTCGATGATTTTTATTATTGGTTTCGAATATTTTTGAGAGAGATGGATCGAAACGGTAAAATATTTTCGATTAATTATTCTATTCGTCGCGTAGGATAAAAATTTATTTTTTCGAATTGTCATCAACGATCTTATCAGAAATTGTATGAAATTTCATGGATGGAAGGGAAAATCGATTTAATAAAAATGCGCGAAAATTAAGAAACATCTTTTGCTAAAATTCCATTTCATCGTTTTTTTTTTCTCTTTCATCGATAACCAAATACGGAAATAAATAAAGAGAATTGATAGAAAAATGTATAACATTTGCACACGGATATGACGAAGTGTATATAAAACGAAAATTCAAACATTTTTTTTTCTACGTAAATTTATCATTTGTCGCGATTTTTCCACAATTCTTTTTTTTTTATTATTATTTTTAACAATATACATTTTGTATACGAATAAGAGGGGAAAAAATGGGACAATATCGTTGAAAAATAACGAACTCAAAGAAGAGTAATTACGATGATCGCGAAGAGAGAAAAAAATTAATGTCCGATTTACGAATAATTACAAAATTTTCTACTAATGACGGAATAGACAGCGAAATAAAATGGACGTGTGTACAATTGTACAATAGAGATTTACATTAGACGTAACCGAAATAAAGCGAAACCCGACCTATTGTATTACGTTGAAATAATTCTCGAGAGCATAGGTTACGATTTATGCGAACCAAATTCCTGACACGTTGGACGTTGAAATGTCGAGAACACGTGGCAAGCGAATTTGCAGCCAGACTTGTTTTTACTCGAAAACTCTCTACGCGTTACGTAACACGATCAATTTTTCAAATATCTAAATTTTATTTTCGAAACGAACGCGCGATACATATTGGCGACAATTATGGAAATAACAACGACGTTCGACGATTAAACGAAATTACGAGCAAATTGCAAGCGCATTGTTGCCAAAAGTAACAACGTCACTCGTAATTCTAATTTCTAAACCACTAGTATCGCAAGCAAGGAAACGCAACACGGACACGGACGAGTCGCGCTCGTTGCGCCGTATTAAACGTTGTTAAACGTAAATGGTCGGCCAGCTGGCATGGAGAAATTAAGTGGGGGCAGGTTGGCCAATTTGCGAGACAATTGTTAGCCACGATGGGCGCAGCTTTTCGAATTTCGTGGACGGAAAATCTCGGTAAAAGCTCCAACAGCCTCGTTTACAATGGGCGAAGGTCGAAGCGGGGAAAAAAGCCAACGTGGACAAAGTTGTCCGCGCCCCGAGTGAAAACTTTCGTGTCCAAAAACGTGTCCACAGGATTTTTTAAATTCCTCTGGATGGCCGACGAGATGGTCGAGGAAGAGGACGTGCAACCTGACCGAACGGAACTGTAAATTTTTCCTCGTGTCGCTGCTTACCGAGCAGCACGAACAACTGGCTCAAAGAACCGTTGTGCGCATTCGAGGGTAGTTGCTAACGTTCTTCCTTCCAACGCTGTTTCCAAGCGTTACATGTTCGGTTGGAAATATTTGAGGAATTCATCGCGTGGAATTCAGTCAGATGGACTGAAAAATAGTTCGTTCTAGTTATTTAACCATAAATAAAATGGAAAATAAATATTATTCTATATCTATTCTATATCAAGGAGCATTTCCACAATTACGAAATTCTTTATGGACGAGATCGTTCATATTTTTGCCTTTTGAATAAATTTTTTGAATAAGATTTTTCGAATAAGAAGAAGATAAGAAAAAACTGCAAAACTTTATTACGTATTAATATCGTCCGTGTTGTTTACGGATCTTAGATCGTGATAGGATTCTTCCTTACAGAAATATATTTCCAATTTAAATATTATTTTCGATCGCGTTATTTAAAAGTATTTGCAAATTTTTAACGATTATTCGTTGAACAAAAAGTTATTAATAAATAAAAGAGTTTCCGCGAATCCTCGAAAATATATCCCATATCAGTGGTTCTTGATCTTAAAAAAAGATTGGAGAGGAGGCAGCAAGCGCGCATCGATTCGGGCTGGCGAAAATATAACGTGGAATATGAAATGGCCGGATGGATGGGAGTCTTTTTCCGGCCGTTCGAGTCTGATGAATCGAAACGGTCACGTGAATGAAAATGCACGTTGGCCGCGCGTTCCACGGAATTCGAAAGGAAGAGAGTGGACGAGTGGACTCGAAAATAATCGATCCACGTTGTTATATCTCGGAGATAATATTTAAATTTTCGACGCTTCGAATCGCGAAGGCGCTCTATTAACCCGTTCAATTTATATTGTGCCCCGTTGACAAATGCATTTAAATAAAATTCATGAATACAACGGCATAAATTTCCCTAAAAATAACCTCGCTGTTGATATTACGGTTTTCGCATTCGATTCGAATCGATCGAAACTGAGATATCGGTGGAAATTAATTTGATCAGCCGTTAATCGTAAATCGTTTCGACGCAATTAAATATTGTTATACGTTGAGAAAAAAAGGAACGTACATTTATCGATAAATTCTTATCGAAATTTCATGGAGAGAGAGAGAGAGAGAGAGAGAAAAGATGGAGATTAAATTTCAATCAACGCGATTGAAGGTTTTTAATTGTAGCATGGCGCCGGTGAAACGGGTCGTTCCTCGTCAGACCTCTTACGCGGAAGTACTACCAAAGTCTACTATTAGTCGCACGATGCCATGTTTGCGTGACGCGATGTTACACATGTGTTACAACTTTATAGCTTTAATTTCAGGAACAACCAATGTGCGGGCTCGAGATTTACTGTAATTATATTCCCTTTCCGTTCTCGAATAAGCTGTTTCGCGTAAACGCAGAATTTCAAAATCTTTTCTTATGCCGGTATAAAAATTGTCGCGTTAAAAGTAGAAAAAAAAAAGAGATTATACAATTTTGCAGGAATAAACAATATATTTTCCTATATTTGAATCTGGAATAGTAATAATTAGTTTTCAGAACTTTCTTTTCTCTACTTTTCTTTTTTTTCCTCCACGTTCTTTGGACTTTTATGAATCTGTTAAAGCAGACTGTTCCTTGATCGCCAAATAATCTCCTCGTATTTCATCAGTTCCACAACTTCACTTCGGCGAGAAAAGTATTAGGACCATAACTTCTTTCCCTTAGATACTTAAGCGAGAGTAATATCTTCGCTTTACCAAACGTGATCTTCCCGTTTTCGAGTAACTTACGTTGAGAATGCGATTATTCGATTCCTATTATATCTCGAACTTAGCCGCACTACAACTTTATCGACAAACAATGTGAATCGTGACAAAGGTTCGAAAGAAATTTTATATAGGTCGCTGTAAATGTATAATTCTTCTTGACAACACGCCACGAAAATCGATTCAAAGATTCTTAAATATAAATGTATTCTCTTCTATAAAGATTCTTCTGGATTCAAATATATTCTTTGTATCTTATTCATAAACTTATTCTCCCAAAGAAAATCGAATAGACGTTCGCTGCTGATTGATGCATATTCGATTACTCCGTTCTCTCGTTTCTCTTTGTGCGCCATTGATTGGAAACTTATTTTTTTTTTTTTTTTTACAACATTTCATCTCATATTTATAACTATTTCGCACGTAGACCAATTATCGATTAATGAAACGAGAAACAAAAATATATATATACATATATTCCACGATATATAAATCCGATAGAAATTCAATATAAAACTTGTATAAATTCAAATCAGAAAAGTTATTCAAGCCGAACAAGTCACGCGCTTCGATATATCAAATAAAATCGGTGAAAGGACAAAGGAAAGAAGCGGAGAACAAAAGTAATCGAAATTTCTAGATCTTCGCGGTTTAAAAAAAGAAAATTTCTGTTTTTCTGAAGAAATTATCAATTTACAAATTTTCCTGTTGCCAAGAATTCTATGAACGACGCAGCTGTCGCGTTATATCGCGCCTCATCCACTTTTCGTTCCCTTTTTCTCGAGCATCAACGCCGAAGGGTATCGTGGCAAGAAACTTTACACAGCGCGGAAACTCGTCGAGGTAGAGAGTTCCGGTGTGCGATCGGAAGTTCGACTCGGCCACTCGGCCACGTGTGCGCCAATTCGACGTGTTAATTTACCAACTTGTTTCGCTTCGCGAAGAATCGTCTCTCGTGCCCGGGATATCGATTCCTCCCAGCTTCCACTCATCACCGACTCATCGCTATTTCATACGCGCCTAGTGTTCCAACCGTGACCTGTCATTTATTTCGCTCTTCATGTATCAGAAATTGGAAATATTTTATTCCAAGAAAAGACGAAGACTATTTTTACTTACATCATTACATTAATGATCGATCGAAATTTTTAATTTGATTAATTATGTTAAATGTTACAAATTATTCGCTTGCTAAATATTTATCTTGTTATTTTTACTTTGAATAGCGATCGATTAAAATTTTTGATTCGATCATTGTGTACGATTAAGGGAATTAATCGTGAAGTTAATAAATTATTTTATCATTTTTGATTATCGATCGATCAAAAATTTCAATCCGGCCGATCGACCAATATCTACGATTAACAGAATTAATCGTTAATGGTTTCAAAATTAATTCGATCGACGACTAATTTTAACGGGTTAAATTAAACAACGCCATACATGAGTTTAAACACGGAGTTAGTTGCAATTACTATAATGAAACGTTCGATTACAAACATCGATTTTCATTTTCTCCTTTCGAATTCCAATTTACAAATCTGCGAAGAGTGTGAAACATACGATTCAAATTCTCCCGCCAACGCTAGAAATGAATTTTTATTAAACTCGATCTCGGTCTGTTTTTCCGGGATTATTAAAATGCATGCTCGAAACGTGGCAGATCATCACGAAAGAAATTCCATCCCGGCCATGCACCATGCATACAGATAATCAACAGTGCGGCATCGATACGACAAATTATAATTTTCCCTAAGTTTATCCGCCAAAAGAAAAGAAATAAAGAAGAAAAGAAAAGAAGAAAGAGAGAAAGAAAGAAAAACGCACGTCTGCGAACGTGGTATCTGCAACGAGAAGGAAATCGTTGCGCAAAATTGTGACCGAAGCATAAGCTTCGAAGGGAAATTTGAATTTAAATTTAAATGCGAGCAAGAAAGAAGCAAGTTTATTAAAAAAACGAAGACGAACCTCTGCCGGCTGGTTATCTTTTCCACGCTTGTTTTACTAAAGGGGAAATAATTTACGATGCAACAATAACAGCGAGTGTTTTTTCCCTATTACATCAATATAAATAATCGGATAGTATTATTTCTATATGTATTATTTCTTCTCCTAGATTGAATTCTTGATTATGCTATTTCTACAAAGTGATATGGTTTAAAATGAAATTAAAAAATATTCATTCTCTTGATTTATTCGTATTCTTTACAATCCTTTTTTTCTCTTCTTTTATTTAAATATACATATCTCTTTAAAACTATCAACGGTATATAAATATCTCAAGAGCAAAGTACAAAAATACAAAATATTGAAGCAAAAGTTTTAAGATTTTAACGATCATATTTATTTGATCTTGAAGGAAATTATTCGTCTGAATATCTTCTGTCTAGATCTTTCCAAAAATCTAATCAATCACGTCCAAACTTTCGTTTAATTCTTTCGATAAACAATGAACGCAAGAGCGGCGCATAAATTAAACGTATCAATCGTTAAAAATCCTACACCTTGACTATTCTCGAAAAACGAGGATCATTTGAGAATATTTACAAAAATTTATAAAATATACCATCGTGTTATCAAAGTACAATAACCCTTCGAAAAAATAGCAAGAAACCTGGAAGCAAGAAACGACACGATTTACCATATCGACCAAGTAATTGGATTTCCTCGATTGATCCTGTCCACGGGTGTATTACTCTCGCGAAACTCGAAGGAAGAAAAGGATATTTTTGGATCGACGGAGGGCCGATTGAAATAATCTCTCTCTCTGGCTCCCTCTCTCGTTGGAGTCGGATAAAAAGTCAGTCTCCGTAACAGGATTCGAGCAGGCGGTCGCAATTCGAGGCTTGAATTTAACGACGAGCCAGTGGAGCGTATAATTAACAAAGAATTTAGTTCAAAGAGGAAAAATGTTAGAACGAGGACCGAGTGAAGAGTCGGGAGGAGGGAGGCACGAACTACTCGTACATTCTTCCTCATTTTATTCTTCCTCACCCGTGGACACGTGTACCTTTACAGCGGTGGGGAAAAAGAAAAGAAGGAAAACCACCGCCATTCGCACCTCTTTTAATTAATATCCGCGTGTACCCGCCAACATTCGCGGCTAATACCGTGATAGATGAATTTGCCGCACGACTTTTCGCGCGGAAAACTGCGGAACGAGTTTAAACTTTTCTTTTCAACGCCTCGATTTGGGAGCTAATTTATTTTCACGTGGATTTTATAACGATTCTTCGACATTGTGACATATTAAAGTTGCGATTGTACTTGCGATTGCTCGAGTAACTTTCACAATTTTTGTATCGATTATATTTCTGTATTTTCTTGTATTTTCATTATTGTTCATTACTGTTTGAAACTGGTGTATAATACTGTCGATTGTGTTTTGCGATCGAGAGAATCTCCAAAAAGAGAGATAATGAGGTATTAATTCGCAAAGTATGATACCTAGAAAGAAAGGAGCAATTTATATAGATTAAGAATTTTTGATGTTTCGCCCCAAATACAAGACTTACTCGCATAGTCTTTCTTCTTACCTAAAATTAACCGACCAATCTATTTAAAGATAACAACGATCGTGTCATAAGTGTGATTGCATATGCATATAACTCTAAATTACGTTAATTATTACAGAAATAAGGAAGAGAGAATATCACGGGACTGGAAGGAGGGGACAAAAATATTTCAACCCCGTAAAAAGCAATCCAACCTTCCTTCCTCGACTCGAAATTTCACCAACTCCGTTTCTTTCGTGCTTTCATTCTTCCAACGTGCAACGTGATTTCTTCCGTGTAGCGCGAAGAACGTCGGCCGTTGGTTGAACGTGAAATTGGAATTTTATTCATGAAGTTGGCGGCGGGGAGGGCAGAGATCACGTTTGAATTTGTCACAACCGGTTTCATTTTGCGAAAATGTTAGTTTGCTGGACCACCGACTTCGAGGGAGCTGCGTTAATTGGAAAATGAACATCTGCTGCTTGGTCAACGGCGGCAACTTTTTCAACTTGTAACTTTTGTAACCCGTATAATCGCGTGATGCGTAAGTGTAAGTACCGGTGGCCTCAGCTGGCCTCCAATTTTTAAATAACTATTCCGTAAAATACGGTTTCCTTCGACGTCACCTTCGAAAACGTGGAAAACTTTTACACTGTGCTCGTGTCGCTGGATATGAATTCTTTAAATTATTGAAATCGAAATCGTTGCATATATATATATGCAGGGAAAACGTGAGGAAATTTGTTTGCAAAATAATCAACCATCAACGAGTTATTCGATCAAAAAAAAAATCGAAATCAAACATTTTAAAAATAAAAATCATCGTATCGAGTTGTAATTTATTCACGAACGACGAATAAATTGATTAACCGGTTATTTCGTAAGATGACACGTTCGTTATAAAGAATGGAAAATTGTGATACGGAAAGGCAAATGTAAAACTTTTCTAACGTGTTTGGAATAATAAAAAATAAATTACAGTATATGTAAAACTAGAAAACAGTTTATTAGGCAGATTAAATTCAGGAACTGCGTTTGCTCGCCTGAAAATTCAATTCGAGCTTTGAAACGTGCGTGATTAGAGGAAAGACGTGAAATTTGTGAAAAAACAACAGATGAAAGTTTTAAGATTTGAAATACCAAAGTTCGATAATTATCAGGCATTTCGTACATTATATAATATTTATCATCCACTCTATAAATCGACTGTAGCAAAAACAGTTTCCCTATATAAGTTTCTACATCTCGTAAACTCGAAACACGTTCCAACTTTCGGTCAATCAATCAAAATTTCAACATTTCAACCCTTACTCGAATCGAGACTAAAATTCGTAATCTCCAGTCCACAACTCAAACGAAATTCGCCCAAAACTTTCGAAGCTATTACCGTTCAAATCCTTCCAACTCTCCCTTTTACTACCCTTTTGTAGCCGAATAATTTCAATCAACAACTCGTCGCTTTCGAATAGCGCCCCTCTCGTGCGTACGAATATTCTATCCGCTTCGGTGTCCAAAATCGAGCCGATTAACTTGCTTTCTTCGTGGAAACCTGCTGCGAAAATAAATAAAATACCGTATTTTTCCCCTCCATCTCCCTTGATATCATCGATGCTAGAATCAAATGGACACTCTGTTGAATCTTTTGAATCTTATTTTCCTTCAAATCTCGTTTTACATTATTGTTGTATTATGGAAATTTTCTTGAACCGACTATCGTTAAATTTCTCTTTCGAAACTGTAATTAATCGTATTGTGTACGCTAGCACACACGTACGAGCATATGTGGATACGCATGTTATTCGTGTAAACAACGCCATGTGTGCGTCGTGGATATGCCGTGTTTGAGAAACAATTAATGGAGACTGTGTGTAATTACGAAGATGTAATTATAATTATTAACTACTCTACAGAAGAGTGTGAATGATGTAGGACGTTACATGTGTTTGGATACAAAGAGTCGATTAGAAGTAAAAACGAACGCGAAAATCGGTATACAAAAACGATTGATTGAAACTAATTTATTAAACACGTTTCAATATTGGATTGGAATAAAAGTTATTAAACGTTTGAGTAATATTTGTTCCTAGCTACTATAATCTACTTCTCTTAACAATTTCGATTATTTTTTCGATTATTACCGTTTTAATTTTGCTCGTTATTAAGATTATAATTAATTAAAATTAGAAGAGGACGATTATAACTCAACAAATAAACATCCAAATATATTTATACACCAACGCTTTCGAGCTTGTTTCCACTCCTCTAGAATCGATCACGAATACATCGACACGTGAACCCCTCCTCTTCTAACATATCGTATTGCACGCCCTTTAAACTATACAAGCTGGAACGATAATCGACGAGGAAAGCCCCGAGCAAACGCGACAGAAAGCGGCGATGTGGTTTCGCCAAATCGAATTTCAACGCCCCGTTCATTGACCGATTTCGCGTAGGAGAAGAAGAAGCCTTGGCGAATTAATCACTACGGATGGAAGACAAGGTTCAAGGTTTTCGCGAGCTTGAAATTATTTAAACGAACGCCCTCTCTCTTATAACTTATCTTGGAAGAAAAAGAAGAGAAAAAAATTACAAGAATATATATTTTTAAACCTTCGACGATGAATTTTTTCGCCAATACCTTTGTCCAATCAGGGAAATGGTTGCCCCTAATGGATACTACTTCGACACTGCCTAGAGAAAAAGAAGCCTCGTGGAAAAAGAGACTGATCGCTGTAACGAGGGAACCCGTTCGCTGTTATTTAGACGGAAAACCGTTATAAATCAAGGGCAAGTTTTTGAGCCGAAAGGTAACGATACGATGTAGAGTGTAGAGCTTGATAAACAGCAGAGCGATAAGCGCGATTTATCAAGGATGAAAATAAGATATATAGAGAACGATAATTGCGATTCGAGAGATGGCGCGCGAAAATTTCTTTATGTAATTTCAATTCGAAGGAGGAATTATAAGTTATAACGCCCTGGACGACGAACAGAACGCGCGAGAGGACGCGAGAACTGCAAAGCAACCCCACAAGCGCCGTGGTAAATATTAATCCCTGTTCGGGAGTTTAAGCGACGATCGTGAATTCTAAGCGTTCTTTAAGAGAGAGACGCTTCTTTCTCTCCTTTTCGATAGAGATTCACGGATTCAGAGATTCAAAATTCGAGAGGGATATTCGTTCCTCACCTGTGAGCAAAGAATTTATTACCGAGAGGGAGAAAAAGGAGGGAGAGAGAGTGGATGTAAATGAATTCTTTCGATGAAAAATCGAATCGTTTTTACCATCGACGAACATTCGATACCGTTCGAGCGTGTTTCTGACGTTGAAACGAGGGATGTGGCATAATTTGAATAATAAGGAAACACGAATTAACACTTTCCACAATTCGATATTAAACGAATGGTAAGAATTTAAACTTTGCTTCGCATCACGAAGTGATTAATTGATTAATGAAAATGCACAATTTGTAATGCGAAAATAATCGCGAAGGAACGAGATCGAACGTTCGTCAATGATGTTGTATCGTTATTAACTCGTCGAAATATTTTTGTAAGCCAATTTCGCATTCGCTAGAATTAAAAATTTTCCGAAAATTACCCCTTGTCGCCTTGTGAGCCTTCGAAAATTTAGCCGTCGAGATTCAAGAGATTTTTGGATCGTTAAAAATAACCGTGACCGTTGGAAAAATAATCGTGCCCGTTAAATTGGCGGGAGATTAATTAAAAGATGTTTCGGCCAGCAGCCACGAGGCAACCGTCAACCCTTTATACAGGGAGGATCCTTTTAAGCGGAAAATTGGATTACCGAAAGAGGAGAATATCGCGAGAAGGTGACGAGATTAAGAAGTCGTCTCGTGGAGGCAAGAGAGAGAGAGAATCCGTGGAGTTGAATCTCGTTTCAAGAGCGTCGCAAACGAGTCACACTTTCACGTCGTTGCCTCTCTATTGTGGTTTAATCTTTTTCAGAATCCTTATGCGTTCGTCCCTTTTAAACGCGTGTAACGTCTAGTGTACAATATTCTCGATTCAAGATGGTTACACGTATTCGAGAGAAATTAATTTTCGAGGGGAAGCTGTAAAAGAAAAAAATAATTATGTGATCGTTAACATTTATGTAGAAGATACGCATAGAACAGATTTTTTTTCGTTCTTCTTTTATTCGTATTATAAATCGATTCCGAATGCAAAATATGCGAATAGTTTTATAATTCATAAATAAGAATAAGGATAACGGTGAGATAAAATTATTAACGCGAGGGAACGACGAGTTTCTCGTATTATAGTTTCTTCGAATAGCAAATATAATTCTTTATCGTCGTTAAATCGTTAATTGCACATCCATGTTCGAGGTAATGTTCGCGTACGTGTACGAGTAGCACGTATCATTCGTTGCCAAGGTTTCCAAAGCTAAAGATGTTAGATTATTTCAATCTCTCCCGAAACAGGAGATTTACGCGTACACGATAGTAGATTCCAGCGTAGTAGACAGCAGATAGGTATTATCGTTATGTTAAAGCTAATTGGGTAACCTTTACACCTAGTAGTTTCCCGGCTCGAGATTCATTAAGATGCAAGAAAGGGACATTAAAACGCTTTCCTCCGAGAGCGTTCTACGATTTCGCCTTCATTAACTTCGATTTATTAGCTGTTAATTGCGAGTAACGCGGCTCCTCCACCGTCAAAGAAGCCTTTGACTCGATGAACCCCTCTGTAATGAAATTTATTAAGTGAAAGAACGTAACCTTTCTCTCGCGTTTTCCACGTCGTGTACACCACTTTAAACCCGCCATGTTCGTTACGCTTATCGGCTCTCGTTAAACACGTATATACTTAATTAATTTGGCAAAAAAAAGGAAAAAAAAAAAGAAAAAGTGGCACAAGCGAATGCGCAACTCTCGAATCCTCCGATCGCTTTAAATTTATTACGAATTTTGATGGACAGAAAAAAAGCGGTCCTTTTTTTTTTTTTTTTTAATTATCCGTTTATCACGCGCGCGATACTTTTTTGTCACCGGTTTATTCGCGAGTTTTGATACGAATTAATAACGCGGGGGAAATCAATGACGCGCGTCTCCTAACTCGCGTAGTCGGAAAATTTGCGCAAAAAAAAAGAAGAGTCGAGTGAAAAATTGATCCCGATTTTTATCTCTCTTATTGATACGTACATGCGCAAGTTCGTGCAAGTTTAACGAGGGAAGAATAGCCGTAAAGTATTCATGGTTTTTTTAATACGGGGAACAGAGAATCGAGTGAGAAAGTTCGATAAATATTAATCCGATAAAAACGAATTAAAACGCGCGTTTTGACCGCGTTCATTACCCAATATTTGAACAGAGAAACGAGAAATTTAGATAGAGAATATTTCAAAATAGAAAATAAGAATAGAAAAATAAATAAATAAATTGCAAATTTCGCAAAAAAGAAAAGAAGAGAAAGGAACGAAACGGGGATTATTAAAGGGGGGAAAAAAAGATTGTAATTTGATTCGCGATCAACTACGAAAGGTAAACGAGACAAGAGACAAAAGGATTTCCATTAAACGTAATAACATCTCTGGTCGGATAAATGAAATCTCTGGTTCAGGATTGAAGCCGGATTTCACAGCTAGCTGAATACGTACATACATAAATGGACTCGTGGAAAGAAGCAGAGCGCAAATAACAAATTAACTGACTCGAACTTGTAACGAGCTTCGAGAACGCTGGTCGCCATTTGTTCCTGACACCTTGTGCAAACTACTCTCGTCTTTCCACCCTGAGAAACAGTGGTAAGAATAATTGAACATAAAATCTCTGTTACGCAGAGAAACAAACGTATTAAGTATTATGATTCTCTCTCTCTCTCTCTCTTTTTCTCTTTGATTCACTTATCGTGGAAGGAAATCGAGATTATTTTGTAATATTTATAATCTACTCCTAATATTGATCAATCAACGTGGAAATTGACTTTTGTTTCGTACAGGATGAAGAGATATGAAATGCAAGAAATTTCCAAGTAGATTCGTTGCATAGAACAGATTCATTTGTCCATTTTTAAAGGAATAATATCTTGTATATAAATCCAAATGAAAAATACGATAAAGAAAATTTGTTAAAATTTTCTACAGTTTTTGCCGTTTCCATGCAAACCTTGGGAAATTTACTCCGATGGAAAATAACGCAATATACGCTTAAAAGTACGTATCCACGAATATTTTGAAATATCGCTTTGGTTTCATATATTTTGCGAGTACAAAAGACTATTGAGGGGCCAATCGTGGAAGGATTCAAGAAAGAGGACAAATTCGCGAGTACAAAGATTTGGATAGTTAGAGGGATATTTCCCGGATAGAAACGAAGGAAGAAGAAGATTGGAAGGGGATGAAAGGAAGACAAAAGCTGTGTCGACGTCTCAGCAGGATCTTCTTTAACCGTGAAATATTTACGGGCTGTGTATTGTGCGAAATCAGCGATCAACGGGGGGGGGAAGAAATTCGCATTCGTATTTGTCAAAAGCATGCAGCAACCCTGGCAAAAAAAAAATGAGGGAGGAAGATCGGGGAAACGTTTTCTCGCGTTGTGTCGAACAGATGGCCCGCGCTCTCTTCCATTTACTCTTTCTTGCGAACTTGCAACAATTTTCCAACCTTCTCTCTCCCCCTCCCTCCCTTTCTCCTCCCTCTCTTTACGCCCCTCGTTTTTCTTACTTTCCGCTAGGAAAGGAAAAACGGAAGAAAAGCGGAAGGAACAAATGCAATACGAGGTTCCAGGCGTTAATTAATTTTTCCTCTCTCCGGTTCCGTTAATTCTTGTGTTCTCTTGCTCTCAACAATAGAAACGTAACTGTGGGATTTGGAGAACGGTAGCTAAATTTCTTCGCTTCTTACGCTCTCGAATAGAGAAGGAGTAATTAACCTTCTCTTGAATTGAAACGCGTCGTTAGGAAACAAAGAAGGGAGGATTCGAAGGATGCGAAGAATGGAATGGCACAAAGCTAGGATTTTTCGAAAGATAATTATTATCGATCCGAAATTCACCTCGATGATTTACCACAAATGGAAGAACGTCGTTTCCTAATAAAAAAAAAGCAGAGGAAAAGAAGAGAAACGAAAGACAATCCTGTGGAGCTCGATGTATTAGCCTCGAAATTCAAGGAAATTTGCGGGCAAACAATTCGGAACGCTTGGAGAAGAATTCGTTCTTGGGAATCGCGGTTTCGTTTATTTCCACCCCTTTTTCCTTCTCTTTCTATCTCGACGAGTGTCGTCACGCACGATGGAAATAGCCACGGCGGATCAATAGGGCAAAGGTTGAAAGGATCAAAGAGGAGCGTTGGAAAATTATCGCGATTATAGCGATAGAATTTACGGCCGTGCGTTCTCTCACATCCCGCGAAAATTCGAGAGCGGAGAGAAGAAGAAAATTAGTTTTTGACGAAATGCTTTTGGAGAGAGAGAAAATCATCTGTGGCAACAGAGAAGAAAGTTTTTAAAATAATCGAAAACGATGTATCGCGAATCGGTGACATAAAAGTGTCTATAATGAGAAGGAATGAATAATAATATCTTGCAGAAATCATCTGGAAGAAAATTGAATATATATGCGATAGAGAAAGGATATTAAAATTCAAACCTATTTATAGTTGTAATTATATGTACTAATTTTACCAGGACGCAATACAGGGGATACGAACGAATGATACATTCCAAATAGATTACACCATGTATTATTTACAGGTTCGTTTGTACGATAAGTAGCCCGGGTCTATTATTAATCAGACGTGATTACCTGACACCAGTAGAATAATAATCATGAATGTAAACGCAGTAACGAGCGGCAACAATGATTTAATCATTAATCACCTACATTTATATTAGAGGGAACTACGAGATTTCTATTAAGTATAAATCGATTCCACGTGAAAAATAATTATTTGAAAATTAGCACGTCAATCTACCTTTCCTATCCGTGTCCTATACGTGCTAATTTTGACTATTTGCACGCTAAAATAGATCACGGAGAATAAATTTCGTTTAAACTAATCGTATCCTAAATCTTTGAAATATTGCCCCGTTTTAATCTAGTTTTTTAATATTTTTAAAGCTCAATAGGATGATTTAACTTTAATCTGAGAAAGAAAATTCCAAAATCTCGCGTAGCTCCAACTATTACCCTACTGCCAATGAGAAAATGCGTGCAAAGAAATAAACCAGTTATCGAATTTTTCAAAATCCAAGTCTTTGGCCAAAAGAATAAAAAATAGAAAAAAGTATCGAATAAGAAATCATGGAGAACGAAGATTGAAGAAATGGGTGCTCGATCTCTCGACTCGAGCGATGCCACGTATCGAATAACGCCCGAGCAAAGAAAATTAGAAATCGCTCGGTTGCAATCACTTAACAATTTCATCCATAAAGCCAATCCCTTTCGTCGCCTTATCCAACGATACTTCCGCCCCTTGTACAACCGCCGGCGCGATTTCATCGGCGGTTTAACGATTTTTACGAGACACGCGCGCGCGTTTATCAGCGCGGAACAGTTGATTTAAAGTTAAGGTTGACTGGCAGAGAGGCGGGAGGAAGAGGAGAGAGCGAGAAAGGGAGAAAGGAAAACAGGGGAGAGGGAGAGGAAAGGTGGAGGGGATGACAGAGTGGAAGGACTGCTCCGAAACTCCATCAGCTTCCTGTTCCGGTATCTTGGGGCGCAATCAAATTACCCACTCACTTTCCCGGACATTATCGAGCCTCGCCGTCTAGGGGGCTCCCTTTCGTCTGGTGGAAGAGAAGGGTGAGGAGGGGAGGCCCTCCTTCGCGCGGGTCACGCTTCCAATTCGTTCCAAGTCGACAGGATCGCTTTCCTCCTCCACGGACAGTCGACTCTAATTGCTTTTGTCCCGGCACCGCGTTGAGCAGTTTCCGCTACTCCGTTCGCGGCACACCAGGTATACGACGAGCGTCCGGAATGGGAAACAGGTGACTCTGACACCGTGTCGCTTCCAACTCTTGAAATCTGACCGGCCGGCAGTTCTGGGATCGGTTCGATAAGTTTCTTCGTCGGATCGATCCAATCTCCGCGGTGAACTTGGTCGACGACATTCTCCAGGTTGTGATAATGGTTGTGGAGGAAGAGAAGTATGTAAATGAAAAAAAAAAAATGGAGAAAAGTGTGTGATAAATGACAACCAACCACGACTCGTAAACTCTATTTAACTTGTATTTTGTTTGGCATAGTTTCGCGTTGCTCTCTTCGCCTTTCCTTTGCGTGACAACTTCCTTTTTGTATCGATTTAACTGTTTCTTGAGAAACGAACGAATTTAGAGGACGATGGTTTGAAAAATTCAGGAAACCTTGAAAACGATATAATATTAAACAAAGATAAATCGAAAGGCGAAGTGGAAGCAGAGTTGGACTTACCTCCAATGACAGTTTTCACACAATTAGGTGCAATGGATAAAATGAAAAAAAGAAAGATCAAACGTTTGAAAGTTCATTTTGTTCACGATGGACAATGGTTGGGCGCTGAAAAAAGTTATAGAGACTATAAAAAAAAAATTCATACTGTCAAAAAATTGATCGAGTAAGCTACACTTAATCAACATCTAGACATCTATTTTTCTGCAAGACAACTCGCATCAAAAAATCATACCTCATCAAATGTTTTACCAATCGGATTATCGCTCGTTTCATTTACAGTTGTTTTTAAGAAATAAAATATTCGATGCTCGAGAAGCTTTAATCGCAGCGTTCGCGTTGAAATATGTCGGTTGAGAAAAGGTTATTGAAAAGGCAAAAAAATTATAGCATGGATCTAATACGTTTATAGAAGACATATGTATAAAACTAGCATGTACATTCTAAATTTACAAACTTATATTAGTTCGATAAGAGGTCAGGTAAAAAAGAAAAATTTCGTATAAATGGAATAATAATAGAATCTTCGATGTTCTTAGATATATCGTATAAATAGTTTATACAGAGCTTGGATAAAATTTTTAGCGAAACGGTTAAGAGCTATTTTTCAACATTGATATCGGAATATCTTTCTGAATTTTGCGCATCGAGAAACGAGAATGGAAGCTTGCATTCGAAAACATCGAAGAGACACGTGTGTATCGAACACGATATTACCAAACTTGCCTCGAATTGGGATTGAAGCAGTAATGACTAAACTCGAGTGAAAGTTTCGAATTCGAAATTCCAATTTTCATCTGCTTGTATATTAAAAAAAATATATATATATTAAAATCAATAGCAAAGAAAACTGGGATACATCAAATGCGCAATTAAGATAGATCTCGAGTTTTAATTCTTGTATATTTTATACGTCCATTCTGAATATTCCAATCTAATTGATCTAATTCCAATCTAAACTCGAGTGAAAGTTTCGAATTCGAAATTCCAATTTTCATCTGCTTGTATATTAAAAAAAATATATATATTAAAATCAATAGCAAAGAAAACATCAAACGCGCAATTAAGATAGACCTCGAATTTTAATTCCTGTATATTTTATACGTCCATTCTGAATATTCCAATCTAATTGACCAAACTCGAGTGAAAGTTTCGAATTCGAAATTCCAATTTTCATCTGCTTGTATATTAAAAAAAAATATATATATATATATTAAAATCAATAGCAAAGAAAACTGGGATACATCAAACGCGCAATTAAGATAGACCTCGAATTTTAATTTCTATATATTTTATACGTCCATTCTGAATATTCCAATCTAATTGCTAAACTCGCGAATATTCTGCGTCGTATACGTTTGCCACTCGAAGTGAATCATCCGATAGCAAGTTACGACGTCCTATAACCCAAGTGGTTTCCAGTGATTATGGTTCGTCCACGCTTTCCTTGGCGACTCTTGCGTGTAAAGCAAAGTCTAATACGTTGGTTCACCTCTTTGACGATCGTTTCCTTTGGCTTCCGCCTTTACACGTGCGCAACGAACATTCTCCGCACAGCGAAAACCTCTACCCCGATATTTCGGCTTATCCATATATAAATTCGAGTTAATACAGCCCCGTTTGACACTTCTTTTTAATCGATCATGAATAACAAACGAAATGATATTTCAAACAATTATTCGAAAACCCGCGCGATCGCATTTCTTTCGAGATAAATACTCGCGAATCGTTCAACTATAATTTAAAGAGGGAGGAGGGAAAAAAAAAGACGAATCGACGGATTGATTAATAAACTCGGTGAAAAACTCGGTAAAAAGCGATATTGAATGAGAAACAATAGGGGTTGTTCAGTGAGCTTGCATCCATTTATTAACAAAGTTCGATTCCCCGTGGATACAACCCTTTCCCTTTTCACTCACGTGATCAAAGCGACCACAGATTTGCGCGATTCGACGTTCAACGTTCCAATAATACAAACCCGTCGCGCGCGGATGCGTTATTGAAATTTACCGGCAAAAATCGAGGGAAAGAGAGAACCGAAACTGTTCAAAAATTAGAGAAACGCCTCTCTATACTCGCCCAAAATTACCTTCGATCCCCTCCTCTAACGAATTTCGAATTCGTGCTTGATACTTTCACGATGGGATGGCTCGATTCGTTGACCCGCGAAAGATCGCAGATGGGTGGAAAAGTGGGACAAATGGGCGACAAGGGTGGCGGATCGCTCCGAGAGTAGAATACCTTTGGGTAGTTACGTATGCGAGGAAACCGCAGCCACGATCGACCACCTGCTCCAATTACGCTTGTTAAGGCTAGGTCACCCCCTCCCTCCCGCTTGGTCGTCTTCCCCGCCCATCTTGCCCGATACGAAAATCTAAACGCGGTCGGGACGAGGAACATTTTTGAGAAATTTATAATGAAAGAATAGCACGAGGATTAATTCCCTTTGTTAATTTCCATAAAATTATTCGAATCGCACATGATACGTTTCCGTTTCGTCGCATATGTTCTCCCGTCGAATATTTTATTTTATTACGCCATAACTCGACCATCTTCCATACATCGAATTCATTCGGATAGGATTTAGGAGGGCACGAATTTATGGGTATAAGAGGAAACGATTTATTGCGGATAGTACCGGGCACATTTTTCAACTTTTGGCATTGTAAGAATGGATGGAGCATAGTTTGAAAAAAAAAAAATAAATAAATAAATGGGAAACAATCTGACGCGAGGAGGCGAAATATTTAGAAATGTCTGAAACTATAATCCTACGATACGATCGATACGATATCAAAAGTATATCTTTTTTTAAATACAGGTAAAAATTTCTATCCGTATTTCGATCCATCGGTGTCCCGATTACGTTTCGTAAATTCCCGAAATCTCGAAAATTCGAAGTAACATTAACGCTTTAATGCCACCGTTTCGTAAAATTAATGTTTCGTTAATGACGTGATAAAAATATACGTTATAAAAGTATTTCTATTCCCACGGATTTCTACGTTACTACACACTCTGCTCCATTACGAAATGTAAATTCACATTTCGAATGTGGGAATTCGAGCTAATATTAGCCGCAAGATCTTCATTCCCCGAAATTAATCTATCCGTTTCCGAACTCAAATAAAGGGAACTCGAAATTGGGGGAAGGATGAAACGACATCTCCCCGCGGCACGGTGGAGTGAACGAATCGAAAAATAATTTTACAAGAAAAGTGGAATAGGGGGGAGGCTCGAGGGTGGAAAGGGAAAACGTGTCGCGGTTTCGGGGTGGACGATGTCGTCGCCTCCTCGATAATAGCTTGCTGAAAGTGTGTAACTACTTTGGCGCGGGCATCAAGTGGTCGCAGCTTCTCTCCCGCCTCCCGTAAAAGTTTCTCAAAGTTTCCACCTCTCGAGTCGATTGACGTTCTTCGATCGCAAACTTCTTCTTCCTGCCATCGTACAAAGGGACCACCAGTCTTTCCACTTCCTCCCTCAAACGCCCTTACTCTATCGCGGTTCGGATCGCGGTTCATTCTCCCTTATTCCCATCCGCTTTGCGATCATCGTTCCATGACCTCTGCAACGATACAACGAGTCTTCCAACTCGTGCTACGAGTTTTATGACACTGTGAATCTTCCATCTATCGCAAAAGATACCATGAACTTTGGATACACACCACAATGATACTACCAAACTTGAAACAACGTTACAAGCCTCGACACTATGAATTTTCGAACGATACTACGAAAGACATCATGAGTTTTGAAATTTTGGAATACACGGAAAGACACCGTGAGTTTTGAAATCTTGGAACGATATCCATGGGATTTGGAACAACGGTACAAGCCTCGACACTATGAATTTTCAAACGAAAGACATCATAAGTTTTGAAATTTTGGAATACACGGAAAGACACCGTGAGTTTTGAAATCTTGGAACGATATCCATGGGATTTGGAACAGCGTTACAAGCCTCGAAACGACAGTATGAATTTTCAAACGATACGAAAGACATCATAAGTTTTGAAATTTTGGAATACTTGGAAAGACACCGTGAGTTTTGAAATCTTGGAACGATATCCATGGGACTTGGAACAACGTTACAAGCCTCGAAACGGCACTATGAATTTTGAAATGATATTACGAAAAATATCATAAGTTTTGAAATCTTGGAAGAACATCTATGGGACTTGAAACAACGGTACAAGCCTCGACACTATGAATTTTCAAACAATACTACGAAAGACATCATGAGTTTTGAAATTTTGGAATACACGGAAAGACACCGTGAGTTTTGAAATCTTGGAACGATATCCATGGGATTTGGAACAGCGTTACAAGCCTCGAAACGACAGTATGAATTTTCAAACGATACTACGAAAAATACCATGAGTTTTGAAATTTTGGAATACTTGGAAAGACACCGTGAGTTTTGAAATCTTGGAACGATATCCATGGGACTTGGAACAACGTTACAAGCCTCGAAACGGCACTATGAATTTTGAAACGATACTATGAGACTTGAAACAGCTATGAGTTTTATAATATGAATTTCAGAACGACACCATGAAGCTTGGAACGATACCACGAAGCTCGAAACGATATCCATGAGACTTGGAACAAGCTTCGAAACGACACTATGAATTTTGAAACGATACGAACCTTGGAATCCACCTTGGTAATCGTAGAATAATGCGAAAAGAATCAACGATAGATGCTGCTTATTTTTGGTTGATCGATCGGTCAAAAGAAAAAGAAAAAAAAAAGAAAAAAACTTTGAAAGTTGTGTATGAAATAAGGTGAGAGAAATTGCATTGGTGATTAGCTATAAAAATTCTCTCCGTTGTGAAATTTTGCTTGCCCGTGGGAAGTTTTACACCTTCTTTTTTATGGTCATTTCCCATGGACGTCGAAAACACCTGTCCGAATAAACGATGGTGTAAAATTTTGTAAACGACGATTGTGTATAAAATTCTGAAAAATACAGCGTAACGATCGAATATCGTTATTTCTTCCGCAACGTGGTTCAAATTTTTTTTTTTTCTTTTTTTTTCGATCGAATAATTCGAGCGAAACGAAAATTCATCGCGCGTAACTACGCGCCGAAAAATAATTAAAATTCTTGGGATTATTTCATCGAATACTAGTTAGAAAAATATAATGCAATATTTTAGCGATGTGAACGTAAACCCGTTTCCTCTCGGTTGCGTTACTAGACATTGCTTACCAATTTTTTCGTCCCTCGATTAATTTCATCGGAAAAAGAAGGAAACAACACATCGACCGCGTTATTTCTCTGCAATTTATACGTAATACCGAAAGAAATTTCGAAAGGGGAAAGGGGAAATTTCTTTCCCGTGTAACAGAAAACAAACATGTATATTGCAAACGTGTACCGTGAGCTTACAATTGGTATAAAATGGAAAACGTGACTTTCATTCACGCGATAGGAGGGAGGGAAAGAAGGCGATATCGCTTTCCCATTTCACCTTCCGTCTCTCTCTATCTCTCCCTCCCTCCCTTCTCTCTCGAGCTTTATGCTTATTTTCGTCGTGTTTGCTCGATAATTTTCCCGTGTTTGCACGATTTAATTAAAAATCCTCCGGCCAACCCGATCGCCACCGTTTCGCAACTTCATCTCCCTTTATACAAAGCGGCGGACGACAAAGCTACAAACTGTTCGATCGTCTAACCCACTTTGTCGCTGATTTCGAACGAATTCGAGGTTAAAATGGGAGGACGTTACAGGAAAGTTATTAGAATTTCCTTCATACCGCGATCTGCACGTCAATCTTTATTTAGAATAAATGTTTACAACAAGGTAACTTGATCGATGTCTTGATGATTTTTTTATGACTATCACAGACGTAGTTTGTGTAAAAATTGTTGACAAGAACAAGTCAATATTGTAAAGTTTATTAAAAACTTATTAATCTAATTTAATCTAACTTAGAACTTGGAGCTAAGAAATAAGATTTCGCAGTTTTCTCGATCGAGTGTAGCAAAATATTAAAAAATCATTAAGACGATCGAATACTTTTTCGTAAATAATTATCTTAGTATAAATTTATCAATTATTAATTATCCTAATCAATATTTTAATCTTTCTCTAGAGTATACGATATTTCAAAGTTTACAAAATTACAGATTGCTATATGATTCGCCAAAAAAGAAAAAAAAAAAAAATAAAGAATTTCTTAATAAGGAAGGGATTGAACTTTTCCGTTAAATTCCTCGATCGACCCTCTCAATCTCTTACAGTAAAGGGAGCCACGGAGTTGAAAAGCATAATTCGCCGAGTCCTCTATTGACTTTTAATAGTTGGATCGGATTGTCTCTTCCCCCGAATAGCCCAAGGGATCGTGATCGATGGTTTTTTCTAGCCTTCCGTCGTAAGAAGGACGGATTCATCGTTAGGAAAAATTGATGGAAAAATTGCTTGACGATTTTTCCAGAGTCGAGCGAGTTTGACGCTCGCCGAATTGAAATTTAGAGAATCCTGTGTAAAATGAAATGGTTTTTCCAACAGTGAGGGCGCGAGGGAGAATGTTTTTATTTTTTCTTCCTGAAAGGGGAATTTTTATTTCGATAAATTTCCCGCGTACGATCTGTAGATGACTTGTCGCAGTTTGATTACACGTTTTGTGAAAATATTTTCATACGTTACGCGCGAAGAAGAATAAAAAAATCGAAACGATGAATTTGTATTTTTTTTGTCGAATTTTGAAAATAGGAACGAGTGTGAAAATAAAAAGTCAGTATGTTTGCTTTTTTTTTTTTTGGAACAAAATTCCGTGAATTTTTTTTTTTTTTTTTTGATTTTGCATTACATAATACGCAACGCGCAGAATTTTTATTTCGAAAGTGTTCGTTTTCTGGAAAATCCAAATCGTGAAAAATATACGAGCACGTTTTATTTTAAGAATATTTCGAAAAATAGATAGATGTAATTGAGATTGCTTTGCCTCGAAATCGAAATAACCTAAATTTTCAAATTTATTCTATATTTACGTAGTAATTTATACTGCTCAATTTTGGTAAATAACGTATTTGTTTTAGGAAAAAAAAACTTTCGTATCGGGGAGCTATCGTTGAATTTAAAAATCATACCCTTAGAAAATATTCTCGATAAATATTGATAAAAGGTTCCACTGAACCGAAAGGAAATTGTGTTTACTCTCAACATATCGTTCTTACCCCTCTACACTTACATTTGTCCGATTCCAGTATCTTTGATATGATTCTTTGTTTGTGTTGGAAAATAATGACTATTGACAAAGATAACAAAATACTTTGAGAGACGTCCGCAGGATGTAAAAATATTTTTACAGATACATAAGTACCCGTGTATATTAAATTTCTCTCTCTCTCTCTCTCTGAGAAATTTCCTGCGAAACGACGAACGATTAGTATAAAAAAAAAAAAAAAAGATCACTCGAACTAGCATACTACGACAATATCAACCGTGATTCGTCGTGTTTATAAGCTCCTATTTCAAGATATACTCGAAACTGTCAACCCAAATGAACCGACTCTTATCAAAAAGGACAGACATCTGTCGTGTCGATGCGTGTACATCGCAATAGAAAAACTGAAAAGTCGTGTCATCGGTCTGACGTCTTTGACATGCAATTTTCTGCTCGTTTCAAACCGTATCACCAACCTTCGACATCTTCGACGGACCACAAATTTACAAATATTTTCGTTCGCAGATTTATTTTATTTTTCTTATTATTCTTAATACGAATTTACGAATTGTCTACGAATTTCTGATTGACTGATCGTTCGATATTCACTCTCGAATATCGCGAAAAATATAAATTTCGATTCAAAAATAATAGCTAGAAAATACGTTGACGATATATTTTTACTTGATACGATAGAAGAAACCGGAACACACATTTCTACGCGATAAAAACAACACGATCTCTGGTATACTCCCTATTTTAATTACACCAATAATGTGAAAAAAAAAAAAAGGAAATTTCATTACTCCGATTTCTACTCCGATTCTCAGTCGAACAAACAACTATGCGGTAACCGCATATAAAATGCAAGAGGAAAACACAGGGACGGTTGAATAATTGGAAATATTGGTGCGATAATTGAAACGGGTCGGTGGAGAGATCGGAGGAAAAGAAGGGTAACGATTAACGGGCGCTCGTAAATTTCGAAATTGCGCGTGAAACGGAAGCGCGCGCGAAAAAAGGGAGGGGGAGGGGGGGAGAGAAGAAAAGTGGACGCGCGCGATGTGGTAATTATACGTGTACACACGCACGAGCACACGGATCGATCGGGGCAAGTGGAGAAGAGATAGCGGTGGAAGAAGCGGAGGGGAGGCATGGGCGCGTGCATGGCCATGAAACGCGTATCTGTGTCGTGATTTTATGGAAATAGCCTCGGTTATCTGTCGGAGTTATTGTGCCAGAGCAAATAGACACACGCGGCCTGTCGCGAAATTCCATTCGAAATTTATGCATCGTGCTTCGATTCCTTTTGCCGAGTTTCGTGAAATGAACGAGCCGATTAATGCGGGGTGTAAGTGGAAAAATATGTAAGAGAAGAGATGCGAGGACACGTCTCGTTTTTTCTCGGGATAATTTAAGGAGAGAAAGAGAGGAAGAAGTGCGTATAAAAAGCAGGGAAAATATGGCGATTACGAGACGATTGATTCTGAAATTTGTCTGGTGGCGAAAATACGTCGCCGCGAAAGGGGGTGGCGTGGTGCGAGCCACGAAGGAGGGAGCTAATTTGTTGGAGCCAGGGCAAAATGCGCCCCCGGCCGGGTGTAAACCACTTGGCTTGGTTATGATTCAATCAAGTGTAAAGCCAGCAGCAGCTGGATTAGACCGCGTGGCGCATGTAAATTGCACGATACGCGGCGTGACTTTCTCAGGCTACGTGCACCCCCGTAATCCAACCTCCACCGTTCATCTTCCCGCGCCACGTCCCCTAAATTGACGCCAGTAATTCACACGTAATACACCTTACATGGTCAGGACGCGGGAACGAGAACGCTTAACGCGAACAACCGCGTAATTTCAACCAGGATGGCCAAAACACCGTCTCTTCCGAATTAATTGGTAAAATCATTATATCGTGATACATCGCTCCAATTATCCATTTAACTTGTACCGTGGCATCAATAGAATCGTAAAACGAATATATATAGTTGATATTCTATATTTCTTAATTAACGTGTTTTTTCGTTTCGACTTATGATTTCATCGACGAACGCCGTGATCATTTGACAATCATCGAGAACAAGCGAAATTAAATAAAATCGTAGATAAAGTTGCGTCTAAGTTTACTGGTAATTACTTTAAGTAATTACTTACTAAAATACTCGAATAACATTTATTCGTAGCTGTTACAATCCGCTTCAAATGTAATCTCTTGTAATTATTTCCAATTATGTTTTAAACAATGTATTTTAAACAATATCGAAGTAAGTTTATTCGTACCTTCAACTATTAAATTTTCTCCGCTTCTGGACATCTAAGAAACTGCTAAGAAACCTCGCCCAATTTTCTCGTTACCGATCAAAGCTCTTACGCTTCTTACTAGTCAAAATTAAACACACGCCCTTACGTTCCCTCGACAAAAAAGAGATGCTCGAGTAAATTCTAAATTAAAATTGGAAGAATTAATTAGAATTAATCCGTTGAAAAAGTAACTAGTCTACTTTAAGTTAATTACTCATTAAAATGCTCATTCGTAGCCATTACAATTCGCTTCAAATATAATCTCTTATAATTATTTCCAATTACGTTTTAAACAATATATCATCACCGCCTCTGGACATTTATCACTGTTAAGAAACCTCTCCTAATTCCATTACCGATCAAAGCTTCTTACGAGTCAAAATTAAACGCATGTCTTTACGTTCCCTCGAAGGCGCGCACAAAAAGAGATGCTCGAGTAAATTCTAAATTGGAAAAATTAATCAGAATTAATCCGTTGAAAAAGTAACTAGTCTACTTTAAGTAATTACTTACTAAAATACTCGAATAACATTTATTCGTGGCTATTACAATCCGCTTCAAATACAGTCTCTTATAATTATTTCCAATCATGTTTTAAACAATATATCATCCAAGTAACTTTATTCAACCAACTGCCTCTGGACATTTATCACTGTTAAGAAACCTCTCTTAATCCCGATCGAAGCTCTTACGCTTCTTACGAGATTCAAAATTAAACGCACAGCCCATACGTTTCCCTCGAAGACGCGTACAAAAAAGAGATGCTCGAATAAATTCTAAATCAAAGAATTAATTAGAATTAATCCGTTGAAAAAATAACTAGTCTATTTTAAGTAATTACTCATTAAAATGCTCATTCGTAGCATTACAATTGATTCGCTTCAAATATAATCTCTTATAATTACTTCCAATCACGTCCAACTATCTTTATTCAACCATCTCTGGACATTTATCACTGTTAAGAAATAATCGAAGCTCTTACGCTTCTTACGAGATTCAAAATTAAACGCACAGGCCACACGTTGGCTGGAAAACGCGCACGAGAAGAGGCTCCACCCAGCGTGAGGAAATCTGGAAACGGCGCCCGATACTCGAGCAGCCTCGGCCGGAAATCCGTTGGCGGATGTAACACCGCCCGAGGGGCGGCGAGGGAGCAGCGTGTGCCACCACCGTGGAACGAGCGAGAGACACTCTCGTTAAGAGTGGTCGGATGAATGTGTTTCCGCGACAAAGCAGCCTCCGCCGGCGCTAGTCTAACCGGCGCGACGCGACGTGTCGAGCCCTCGAGTGTTGGGATGCTCGCGACACCGCCACTTCCGGCTCCGCGCGGCGGACGAAGCGAGCCACGGCCGAGGTGTGCCGGGCTAATTATTCGGCCGTTCGTGCCGCTGCGACACCGCCTTGCGTCTAAACTCGCAATCAGCCCTCGGGGCATCTTGGAAAATTGCCAACGATCGAGCGATTCGACGCGTTTAAACCGAATAAAGAGTTTTCGTCGACTTTTCGGCCGGGTCTCTCGATTCAAAAGTCGTCCACATAATTTTGAAAGCAAATTTTTATTCGCGTCGCCGCTTTATCATCCATCGATCGCTTCCCCTTTCCCTTCTTTGCAGTTCGAATCTATTACCCGAAAACCTGTAATTAGTACTCGCGATACGAATGGGAGAAGTTGGGCGAAAAACGCATTTACCCGATTCCTTTTCAGATTCTCTTTGTTTCGGGTTTGTAGGGTAGAATCGGATGGATTGGATCGACGATATAGATCGACGTCGGCTAAGGTAATTTGGCAATGATGAAGCTTCGAATAACGGAGTCACCTGTAAAACCAATTTGCAAACGTTTTAAAATTATTTTAGATTTGTCTACATTTTACCAATCTTGCCATTCGCGAATCTTTCGTGGAATTTTGCAACGAATCGGAAGTCGCAGAAGCCAAAATAATAAACAAATCTACCGATTGCGAGCTTCATCACCCCTCCTCTTCTCGTCCAACCGAAATCCTCGCGGTTCACACTTTCTGATCCGCCGAAATATCGGAATCATTGCAGGTTTTTTTCTCTCCAATCCTCTCCGTATCCAGCCGAGGAATCCGCCGGATTTCCAGCCTCGTATCTAAGGGATCGGATAATAAAGTCGTGGAACGCGTGGTTTAACGACGTTTATCCGATCCGGGGGGATCGTTAGTTACGAGCGTTCGACGCCCGAATTCGCAATCGACGCGATCTGGCAGCCGTTTGGAACGTGCCTTCCACCACCACGCAACGTCCTCGTCGCGACCGACGCAAACCTTTGATTTTATCACTGGCCAGCCCATTCGATTCGATCCCCCATCTGTCTCTCCACGAACAGTTTCCAACGATTTCAAATTCTAATTGGATTATATATATATATACGTGGGTTTCGTATTATGGACTTGTGTTTACTCGTTATCTTGAAAGAAAGGAATCGTATTGGCAAACGTCTGTGAGTAAATGTATCGATACTTTTCGACGATATACTCGTTTGAAACTTTCGTTCACTAATATTTCTTCAGAGTAGGTTATATATATATATTCGTATTCGACAAGATATATTTATTTCTGTACGTTAACGAGTTACGAATATTGTATTATATCTGGTCGTTATTATCGTATGACTTATTATTTTTATGTGATAAAATGATGAGAACGTGTAAATTTTCATTTAAATTTACATTCTTTAAACACGATGATCAAAAACAAAATAAAATCTACATTTACGAAACATATTCCCAATTACGAACATACATGAAATTACATGGAATTTGAGAAATGTGAAGATAAAGGTTTCACGTTTGCGTGATCAATCATAAAGTTGGAGGTAAATTTCTCAGATCGGAACGGCGGTAACGAGATTCAAGGGTAAATTCAATCCTTTCGCGGAATAACCGGCATCTTCGATCGATTCTTTTCACGCATCCAAATCTGGTCCAAAGTGAAAATGTTACGCGACAAGAGCGACGCCTTTGTCCTCGTTTCTCAGCGGTGACGTTCGTCGTGTCAACGTTTGTTTCGCCCTTTTGGATCGAATATTGCGTACAAAGGTACATATAGATTTGTCAGATGCGATAGAAGCTGAGATAGAAGCTTTTCCATTTTTTCCGGATTCAGATTCGAGGATGTTTCTTTTCTTATCTCGTGGAAAATGAATTTGATTTTTCAATCTTCTTTTTTCTTTTCAAAAAGATCCTTCCTCTTTTACTTAGTATGAAATTCGTTATCCTTTCCTGTATCGTCGTTACAGGACACATTTCCCTCGATTTATATTTCAAATTTGAAATTTTATCATCAGGAAATTACTGAAATCAGAATTCTGAGTTGAACGATCGAATATAAATCGACGATTTCTTGATAAGCAAAGAGACTCGATTAAAACGTTAAAAGTAAAAGATTGCATTCCACGAATTCCTGTATGAATATTCACGAGAATAGGAAATAATAGAATCAGGAAATATTCAAGGAAGAAGGTTAAAGAAAGTTTTCTCTGCGGAAATCAGTTCCCCTCGCGAAATCAACGATTTGAATTGCCGCGCTAGACTTTCGCGAAACTCTTTAAACCTCGAAAACGAGACTACTGAAAAGTGTGCAGTGGCAGAAACGAAGCGACGATTCGGTTGAAACAGCCGAAACTGAGAAATAGAAACAACGACGTCGAATTTTTCCTCCAAGATCGACAAATTATGATAAATCAAATCGATAAATTTGAAATTGAAAAAAAAAAAAAAGAAATATATTCATCGTATCGTTTCGCGGAAAAGGAAGAACGCATTCGTGATTTCTCCTTATCCTCGTAATCGTTTCCTTTCCTCGAGGATGTGAAAGAATTCGTTGATGGAAATTCGAACAGAAGAGAAATAGAAGAAGAAGGCGAAGTAATCCTTCCGGTTGATTTCCAATGTTGGGGAGAAGGAGGGGGGATAGAATATTGCGACAAAGGGATAAAGTACGGGGATGAAGGTTGAAAAGCCGAGGCAGATTTATCGTTTATCTGGATTTCAGCGGCGAAGGGGGAGGGGCATAAAGCGAAATGAACGATGCAGCAGCCAACTTCAAAGTGATGTTTCCCCTCCCCCCTCCCGTGATGAAGATGGCCCTCTCTCCGCTTCGTCATTCGTTGCATTCTTGCTCCGTCTTTGTGAGCCTTCCCCTTAGATTTGACGTTTCGTTTTCGTTCGATTCGATTCGATCGTTCCTCCTCCTTGTCCCTTGTACAATAGCAAAAAAAAACGTTGTCCGTGAAATTTCTGAAATGAATTTTTCACAAGATGATTCTCGGTTGATAATTCTTTCCACCGAGTTGTAAGGGCAACGCGATTTCAGACATGGCCGCGGCCTCGTAATTGAGAGAATAAGCAGACGCGGCCGTCCGATAATTGAAAATTTAACGTGGACCCGAGCGGAAAATAAAATCGAGAGGCGGCGAATTTTTGGAACGAGTTCAACCATCTTCCCTTATTGCTCCTATTCTCATCACGCTAGAGGAGATATTCCTCCGAGCAAGGAGGAACACTCGAAACTTTTTCCACCCTCATCGCGTTCTAAAGTGTCATCCCCCATCCCGTCCCTCGGTCGCCGCCACCCCTTATTTTATTCCCACCAAGGACGCCGAAATTACATCGCGACGCAGAATTTTCCGTATTCCGTGCTCGTTCTTCCTACGGTTTTTCCTACAATTTTTGAAAAGTACCACTTTCTTTTCGCGAAATACACGAAAAAAGTATATACACGAATAAATAAATCGCGCGGAATTCACGATCGTTCCATAAAATTTCCGATGCAATAAATTTCATCTTTCCCCCCCTGCTTTTCCTTTTTCCTTTAGCTGTTCCAAAGTCAATTAATACAAGTGTAGCGAGGAAGTAGCAAGTTTATCGTAGTCGTTAGAGCGTCTATAAGACGATTACGAAACTATTTCCCCGGCGAAAAAGTTGGGCGGAAAATCCGGTGTTCGCTTTGGAGGACCGCTTGCAAAAATTCTCCCCCGTTCGGGTATTAAAAATGAACCTGTCATTCCGGGATAGGGAAGAGTTTTTTTGCCGACCTAAATGTTCCGGAACGAGGGAGGGTATCATACGAATAAAATGAATCACTTTATACACACACATGGCTCCCTTAATGAACATCGTTTATCGTATTTGCTACTTTTCTCCCCCCTCTGTGATATTTCGACCGATCTCTATGTAAAATACGAATATTTTTAAGGGTTAAAAATTGGAAGAGATATATCCATCTGGGGGGATTGGTAGAATTCGTGGTTCGACTTAAACGGTGATTGTATTCTCGAATATTGCATTCGTGCTTCGAGTTTGCGTATCGAATTTCTGCAATTTTAGCGAGGAAGGGCGATTTGTTCGAAAACTTTGCGATGTTTTTAATTGTCGATCCGCTAGCTGAAATATTCAATCTCAAGTATCATTTATAATATTATATACGGTATAACGGTTGTTGCCGTTTATTACCATCTTAGGAAACTTTTCTAATAGCAAGAAATTGAGCACTCTGAAGCAAAATTAATATTCTGAGAGGGAAGGGACTACTCGGAGGGATTTTATTTCCGCGAAAGATGAGAAATTTTTTCGAGAAATATAATATGTTTGCAAAAACGCTCGTATTTATTTATTTACTCATTATTTAATCACTCCTGACGTAACTTTTAACTTATTTCGATTGAATTGGAAAGCAAACGAATCGAAAGTCAGGTACGACGAGTTATTCGCTCGTAAACTTCGTCGATATCGTTTCCACGTCTTGAAGCGCAATTTTAATCGAATAATTATATCATCAGTGTGTATTATTCTATTCCCTTGATTGAATAATAAGTCGAATCGAGAAAAACACAAATGCACTTTGCTTGTTAAACCCTATTCTCTAAACTTGTAAATTTTTCCACTGCATGAAAATCCATTGATGGCCGAAAGTAGATTTCTCCATTAGCTCGCGTATGAGTTTTTCCAAGTATTTACCGTATGCAAATGCGCGTAATAGATGCAACGAAATAGTTGATAACAAAAAACCTGTACGATATTTTTTCATTATGCATTCCACATTTTAAAAATATAGAAAAACTTAAATAACCATTCCCTGTTTCCAAAATAAAAACAAATTCAAAATTTATTCCATCGAATGAAAATTACGTAGGTAACGCTAGCTCTACCTGTCTTGAGGTTAATTAGTACTAATAATGCATAATATCAGTTAAATTAGCGTGCCATTAAATCACCGTACACAACTATTCACCGTTACAGCTAATTTGCATATTAACTTTGATATATAGGGGACCCTGAACCTCTTCTCGCAATTATCCCCTCCGCACAAACCCCTTCTGCCCGATCCTATCATCTTCTTTTAAAAAAACTTTACACGAAACGAAAGTAAAAAATTTTTACGCTTGCTTTTCCAATGGAAAACCGGTCGGAGCATCGAAAATCGAACCGGTTGAAATTGAAATTGAATAAATCAACCCTCGAAATCGTCTTTGTTTTCAAAATAAAAATTCGATCAAATTCTATACTTTCTTTTTTCAATCCATTCCAATACGCTAAAATTGGAATCGAACAAATTCACTTTTCAATGCATCTTCTCCCAAACTTTGCAGAAAATAAAAATTCAATCAAATTCTACAATTTTCGTTTTTCGTTCGAATACGCTAAAAAAAGAAAGAAGAAGAAGAAGAAGAAAATTGAAATCGCTCCTCGAAATGTAATTATTCCAAATTTTTAGAACGATCGACATGTCGACAAGTTCTACGATTTATTTCTTCAAAAGCGAAAATTAGACAAATTCGCTTCTCGACCGATTTTTATCATTCTTTTTTTCACTCAAAAGCTGAAACTTCTCATCGTATATAACTTCTCTCTTATGAAAATTTTGAAAATCTAATCACATCGATCGAGTTTTACAAATTCTTTTTTCGAAACCAAAAATTATACCGCAAATTCGTTTCTCCTATCATAATTGTTCCAAATTTCCCAGCAAACGAATCTATCTAATCTCTACGATTTCTACGATTTCTTCGTTCGATCGAAAGCTAAAACACATGGTCGAGGTTCTTGCGGAATTTGATGGGAGTTTTAAAAAAATCTAATCTATTTCGAATCCACCGATATAATAATAATATATTCATCATACGAAGATCGAAAGGTTTAATAAGCGAATCACGGATTCAAGATAAAAACGATGAAGCTGTAACGTGTTCGCGATCCGAGAAAAATCGAGGCGATGAGAAATTTGGATATTGCTTACGGCTTCGTTGGAGAGCAACGAGAGAATGATTCCACCTTTGCCCCGAAGCGAAGAAGGGGGAGGGGAGGGAGCGTTTCAAAATGCCTCGTAACGGTGCGTGTGGCAGGCATTTTGCGCGTCGCCTATCTCGAACGCGAATTTCTCCGTGATAAAATGGAGGGAGACGCGGTTCCAGAGGAGAGAGGCTGGAAGAAAATGCTGCTCGTGGAAAATCTGCGCATTTTTGCGCGAATCTGCAAACCTTTGGAGAGATGCTCCTCCGAGAGAGCGGAATTCTGGGACAGATGTCTCCTCTCTCTCTCTCTCCTCCCTTTTTTCCTTCCTCTTTCTTTCTCTCGAGCGATATTTCGATCAATTTGGCAACCAATCGTTCAAAACGACCAATTATCATTCCAACTGTCGATATAATCGAATAGACGTAGGAATTTCTTAATTGAGTAAATGAATAATCGAGCGATTCCTTGCTGAACCACGCTAACGAAACTTTACATCCTGAGAATTGGTAACTAATTTCATTTCGCTCCATTACCTAATTACTTTGCTACTAATTGGATAGGATACTAACGCAACCTCCCTCAAACATCGTGCATCATACCTGCGCACGAATGTTATCGTGATACCGTGATGATCGAACGCAATTTCGAATATTCGTGGAACACGTTGCACATATGTTGGCGATAAGATTGGTCGCGTAACGCGTAACAACGAAAGGATTCGTTGAAACAAAGAGCAAAGAAGAAGAAGAAGAAGAAAAAGAAAGATTTAGAACTGGGATAAAAGTGAGAGGATAAAAAAAAGGTAAAAGGGATACAAAATCGAAGAAAATACTTTCGAGAGGGAGAAGGAGAAAGAATTCGAAAGAGAGAAGGAAAAAGAAGAAAAAGTAGAGCGAGAAGGAGGAGGAGGAGGAGGAGAAAAGGAAGTTTTAAGAAAGTCAGGAGGAAAGAAAAATGTGGCAGAGGGGAGCAATGGGGAAGTGAAAAGATCCGCCGCGGGAGTAACAAAACGAAAAATTTATCGTTAGCCCGATGCTTTGTAATATCGCGTTACGCCGCCAGCGCAGATTATTATTCAGATAAGATGAATCCAGGAGAAATGAGATTCTAAAAGGGAATGACTGAAGTTCAACGCGTGCAGCGATGAAAACATTTGCGTTTATGAATTAAACGAACGAAACGCGGAGTAATAACGCGTAAAAATTGTATACAATAAACTAAAAATAAAAAGGACCGAGCAAAGTGTAATAATAAAAATGAAAAATAAATTGTACGAGGATTATATACGGTTTACTCTGGCGGGGAAAAATTAGTCGGGGAGACCAATTAAATGTAAATAGATAAAAAGAGGAAGGTAGAAAATACTTGGAACAAAATATTTGAGAACGAAAGTATAATACGCGAGAGAATGGAAGAGAAGGGGAGGAGGAGGAGGAGAAAAGTTTCGAAAAACGAGCCAAGTACTCGTACGTTCGCGTAAAAATTACAATAAACGTTTTTCAAGAAATCATCGTGGATAACGATAATGAACGAATGATAAAAATCCTCGTTCGTTTCTAACGCGCGACAAAACCAATATTACTATTACGAAAAACGTATTTCGAGCAGTTTTTGGCAGTGATTTTCAAGGGGAAATGTGCAAAAAGACCGGGGATGATGCTCCCCCCGTGAAGGATAAACGTTTAAAAAACGAGGAGAATCGAGGCGGGAGGGGGACAAATGAGAAGGGGCGGAATGGGAAGAAATTTAACGAAGAAAGTTGAAGGGAGGCGGTATCGGGAAGAGAAGAGAGATTGCGGGGAGGAAGAGCGAGGGCGATGAATAATCGCGTCGGATTATCCGAATTATGCGACGCGGCGCGGTGTTAAATCATTGGCCGAGCCGCTTCTCGCGTACGCGTCCTCACGCCCAAGATTTTTCCCGTCAAATTTTCCCCACCCCGAACGTTAATAATTTCGAAAAAGCGAGCAACGCGCCGGCCGACTTTAATCACTGCAAAATTCACAATGCGAAACGCGCCACGTTTCGATAACGCGAAATTACTAACTTGTTCGCCCCCCAATTTTACATATTCCAACGGCACAGGCCGTTTAACGGCCGTCCACCTACAACCCGTTGCAAAACTATATTTCGACCAATCAACGAACGCTAGTTCGCTTCAATCGCTTAATAATAATTCTTAAGATTTAGAACTGGGATAAAAGTGAAAGGATAAAAAAGGTAAAAGGGATACAAAATCGAAGAAAATACTTTCGAGAGGGAGAAGGAGAAAAAATTCGAAAGAGAGAAGGAAAAAGAAGAAAAAGTAGAGAAGGAGGAGGAGGAGGAATAATTAATTAATACTTTTTGAACGAACGGAGTTTCGAATTTTTCTTTCACGACGCGAGACCCGATGAGCGAAGTTTACGACTCGCTCTGAGATCTAATCCTCTCTCGACTAAAAAACATCCCACGGATTCGAACGCAATCGGATAAAGAATCCGAAGAAAGAGGACTCGTAAAGATTGGAGGGAAATTTGTTTCACGCCTCCAACAACGCACACACGCTCGATATCCAAAGTCTCGGCTCCAGTGTTCGCTCCAGTTACCAACCGAGTTACGTTGCTGCAACCACGTGGCACCACGGTTGTTAGAAACGTTAATTAAGGAGAGGATCGGCCTCCTTCCCGCTCCGCTGTGTGCGGAAGGAAGGAGATGAGATTGTTCGGGTTCCGCGCGTGAGAAACACGCGCAAGGCCCTGTTTACACAACAGGTATACAACGCCCCGTTATTGGAACCGTTTGAACCGTGGCGAAACCGCTCTCCACTCTGGCCGCTGCCGCTCCAAGGATCCACGCGAAGGAAAATTGTGAAAAGTTGCACCGAGGGTGTAATCTTGCACCCTCGGTGATCCAATCCGACGAGGAACGAGTGGATTCCTGGCAAAGTTAAAGGATCGGGGCGAGAAGAAGGTTTTGGAAAAGAGGGGGAGGAGAACAATCGTTTTTGCCCCCACCACGCCGAGTTAGCCGTTTGCCGGCCGAATTGGATTCGGTGTTTCGTTCTTCTTCGTTGCGTTGCGGGATAGTTTGCAAGTTTCGATGGATCTCCACTTCTCCTCGTGTTTCGCCTCTGCTTTTAACGCGTCCGGATTTAGAAAAGAAAGTTTTCTTCTTTTTTTTGCAAGCGAGTTCGACCAGCGAATTGCACGATGGGGAAAAATTATGCTGAATAATTCTCGCGATTCGTCGAGTATTGGATTTGATTCTTTTACTTTGTTTCTTGGCATCTTCTTAGCCAAGCTTCTGCAACTAAATATCTCCTTCAAGGTCGCGGAAGTTTGATTCACCAGGGAAATATCAAAAAGGATTTCGGCATCATGAAACGATACTCATTCGTTTATTAAATTCGTCACGTGTTACGAGAGCGAAGAATCCTGTCGTAGAGAAATGCGACTTCGTAGAAAAATTCGAAAAATAATCTACGTTTCTACGTTCCACGAGAGAGTTAGTTGGAAAAAGATGACTCGGTTGAGTCTATGATCGGAACGGAGCGACGACGATGGATTCGACTACTTTACAGAGTTCGTTGATATCGTTGAAAACTAAACTTCGATCCTATATTTTAAAAAATTAATCTTTCCTCGATCTTTTCCTCGAATCTTGAGAGAATTCTTTAATTTTCCTTTTTTTCTTTTAACGACAGCGAGATTCGACAAATTATCGACGTCACTGTACAACATCGTAGGTTTCGTATACAAGTATTACAGTAAACTCGTGAAGCGTTAACTATCGACAAAACGTTTCCCCTCGACAGTTTACAAGAATCCCACTGTGTCAACACGCTGTCGCAGGCCAACTGCGCTCGGGCAAACGGACTTCCCTTCCCCTCTTTCGAGTTTCTTGCTTTAGCTTCGCCTCTCTCCGCTCGACCAAAGCAGATTCCCTTTTCTTCGGACGAGAACCGATCGACGAACCCCCGCGTTTCTTTCCAATTTACCTCTTACGGCTCTGATCGCACACATACACAGCTTGTTCTCTTCAACGCTTTTGAATTCTCATCCCCGTTAAAGCGGCCGCACGAAGAGAAACGATTGGAAGAAACCGGCCTTGCGTTCCATCCAATTCCAGCTCCTCTCCGATATTCCTCCAAAGGGGAGGGGAGAGTTTGCACAAAGTAACATTTATTTGATATAAACGCGCTTTGAGAATTGTTGGGTTGGATCGAATGAACAGGTACGGAATAATGGAAACGTTTAAAGCCACTTTGCGAAACTGTTACCGTTAAGGTAAGATCGGTAACGCAACGTTCGCGAGTTGGCCAAAGATTTCGACTAATTTTCCTCGACTTTCTATTCTATCTTCTATTTTATCTTTAAAAATTAATCGTTTTCGTCTTTATTCGAATCTTGGGAAAGTTTTTTTCTTTTTCAAAGCTTCAACTGTATTGTGTATAATTAATTTTGTTTTGTATAAGTGAAACTTCGAATAATAATAATAATAGGGAGAGAAACACGAGTCGCGAAAGGGAGGAAGGAATCGAATTTCACGGTGTAGGAATTTCAGGCACGTTTGATAGCTTAGGATTCTCAAAGATGGAGGAAAAATCAAAATCCTTCGAAATAATATCCCAACTATTTGGTATTCCAAAGATGAAACGATCGGCTTCGTGCTTTATTAGGTTCGCCTTTATTAAAACACAATTTTAGACAATCCTTCTCTTAATGAAAGAAACCCTTTGTTGATACATCAATTGTTATAATTATTCCAATAATTTGCTGAATAAACTTTATTCTCAAAATATACCCTCCTTTCCTAATTATTTTTCAAATATCGCGACAAGAATCGTGTTTCATATGGAAAAATAGTACGAGAAACGTTGGATAATTGAGAACGATCGAAAACGGAACGTTTTAGCTTTCGAGCGTCGGATAAAATTTAATGAAGGGATTTGTAATATTATATCGGATGAAATCTGCCGGATTATATATCGATCTATCAATATTTGATATTTCTCGTGCGTGAAACGAAATTCAGCAACAAAATATACACCGGTAATTATCGAATCTCCCTATTCTTCGAGTAGACAACAGATAGAACAATTGATGGACAATAAACGTTTCGACGGTTAATGGAATCGTATTTATCGCGTCACAACTTCATTGCAACGTCGTTCCGCGATCGTTTGAGTATCGATGCGCGTTTCACAAATTCGTTAATAGCAAAGACAGAATTACGTAAAATTACGGGAGAAGCTCTTAAAAATCTTCCATCTCCTCTTATCGATCAATTCCAATTCGCTTTGACATTTTCTTTCGATCTTGGTGGCAAAGGGGATATGTCAAGGTTGAGCGCGAGTATGCGAGCTCTTCGTGTACTGGAAAGGAAATGCTGGACGGAGGAGATGAAGACGCGTAGAATCAAGTTGGAGGTGGTCGTCGATGGAACGGGAGATTTCAGATTTAAGAGGCGATGGAAATACGGGTCAACAGGCTGCAGCGGTGCTTCCTCGTCGCCTTGTGTATCGCGCTATCTTGCGAAGTGTCCTCTCTACACACCGGCGGTATGAATACACGCGGCATAAAACGCGATTCATCGCGAAACACTCGCGCCAGCCCTCGTACAATGGATTATCGATGAAAGAGGCAAAGGGTGCGCGACAAGGTGAATAGAAACGATGCTTCTGCGACCTTCTTCCAAGGAAAAACCAACGTCTCGATGATGGGCCGCTTTTGCGCCTCCGTATTCGCGATAAGATATTAGTTTCGCTTTCGGAATCGCAATAATAGGTGAGCTCGCGCGATTATCGACGAACAAAGTGTCTCGCTGCGCGAAAAGAAAAACGAAGACTTGGAAAATTTGAGATAAGATATTGGAAAATTAGGATTCATGGCTAAATAATAGGTGAATTCGCACAATTTTTGTTTCCATTCCGCGCGAAAAAGAAACTCGGCCACAAGATAAGATTTCGAAATTATAACGATAAGAACTATCGATAATTTGCCAAGATATTGGAAAATTAATCTTGATTTCAGGATTCGTGACTGAATAATAATAGATAAATTCGTACAATTTTTGCTTTTAATTGTATATCCGCGATGAAATGATAATATACGTTTATATCGAAAACCAGTTTGTATTTTGCTTGTTAAACTTGTAATAATGGAGGATTGTTTCATTGAGATACAGGGCAATCCGTATTTACGTTACGTTAAAAGTAATAAATATATAAAAGTAGTAGTAAATATATATATACATACATATACATAGACGTTAGAAGTTGGAATAATTTGAAGGAGAAGAAGCGAAAGGGGAAGCCGGTTGCGAGGAACAATGAGCGTCTAATACCAGCACCAGAGGCTCTATTACAATCAACCGCGTTATTGTCCTATGCCGTGGGCCACTGAACCGAACCTGGAAAAGGCGGTCGAGATTAACGAACGAACCTCGCTACCGTGGAATTAACGAACACAGACGTTCTCCTTTACCTGGGAAAGGATCCCGTACACGAACACCGACCGCCACCACGATTGGCCCAACTATGCCGTTTCGATAGGAGACGATTCGTTCCAACACTTTGCATTTCGCTCCGGTGCACCGGCAATTTATAAGCGACGGAAAAACGAAAATTTCCTCCGCGAGTAAAGCAACCAGGAAAAGTAATACGTGTAATCAACGTGATAATTGTAGGGATACGTATCAAATTCGATATCGAATAAGTAAATTTTTTTAGAAATTTCCACGGTGAGGTATAAAATATTAAATTTATTAAAACGTTAAAATTCTATCCCGAAGAATTTCCGAATAATTGGTAACGCGATACTTTTTCGTTCGACGGGAATAAAAAAATTATAATTTCGTAAGAGATTGCGATGCTCGTAAAGAGGTTGCCAGCCGAACTGAAGAAATTGTTCCACGCGAAGATGCACGAGACGCGAGGTGTAATAGCGCGATAAAAAAGTTTCGAAAATTTCGTTAGACCGTTCTAACGACAGAGGGGCGGACGGTTGTCCCCTCTCGAACGAAGGTTCGAATCTCGCAAGAGCGAGAGTAGCAGTAGCTGCGGTAAGTGCAGCTCTGCACCAATTACCAGCCATTAACCAGATAATTCGATCCTCCAAGAGAACACGGAGGACGTTCTCAAGGGTCGTGCCTTCCGTCCTCTAACCAGTCATATCAGCGACTAATTGCCAACGCTTGGGAAAAAAGCGTCCCTAGATCGCCGTCTCCGATGAAATCTATCCTCGAGCACGGCTTCGTTTCGAAGAACGGAAGGAAAATAATATCGCGGGGAAGAAAAGAAACATTTAGAAAAAGATCCATCCATAGAGAAACGAATTGTTCGATCTTGCGACGAATCTTTGCAACAAACGCGTATATAATCAGTCGGGTTTTTAAAAGAAGGATTTATTTTCGAAAAGTATCTTATAACGATGTTTGAGAAGTTAAACATTTGCTGTTCAACTTGCGCCGCCTTTATTAGTCCATCTCTCGCCGGTTACCGATACGTTCATTCAATATTGACTTTTATAACAACCCGATAACTTTTCAGATAACGTACGGACGGAACGTTCAAACGTTTTAACGTAAACGTTCGGTTACACGGTCGGAGGAAAGTACGTATTTCGTTCAGATTCAGCTCTCTCTCTCTCTCCCCTCCCCTCCCCTATATCTTTCCGATACACGATCCAAACACACTCTTCTGCACTTATTTGCACAGGCGTGGCAAACAAACTAGTAGCGCCACCTACTAATTTCGGTGATCCGACGCAGACGGTCGACGGTTTACCGAGCTCGTATTAATTCAAACACAGGATGGGTGGGGGAAGGCTCGAATAACGCGAGAGACGCGTAGTGGTAACATCAGCGTTTCGCGGCCCAGTCGTGAAAATATGAATACTTTTAATTCACGGCCGTTCTTTAATATCCGTCTCTTCGCTCGGCGCGAAGGCGCGTAACACGGAAAGAGGGGGGGCGTGGGTGGAAAAAAGGTGAATTCGATGGATCGTGAAGCGTCGACCCATCGTGGTCGGGAGGCAGGGAGAGGAGGTGTAGTTAGATGACTGAAATAAATCAGAGCCATTGTGCGTTCCCGCTCTGGCGTTGTTTTACGATTTGACCGAAAATACAGGCGAGCCGGCCGTGTTCGGAAGAGCGCGTAATTAATATACAGCTTGGGAGGGGAAAAGGGATGTATACATCGGTACGATTATGCGACAAATTACACGGGCAGCGCCTCGTTTCCTGGCTACGTTCGTGGCTTCGTGATGTTGAGCATTTTAAAAAAAAAAAGAGAGAGAAAGAGAAAAAGGGAGAGAGAGAGAAAGAAAAGAAGTTTCGTTAAGCACGATCCTCGTTTCGTGTTGGAACGCGGTTTTCAACTGATCAACGAGAGATGAGAAAATGAGAACGATCGTACATACGTAAAAGTATGCATATTTGAACATTGTTATTTTTAGAGGAAGAAAGTTTCTATTTTACGTAGAACAATATAGATTATAAAAAAATATAGATACTTTTTCAATTTTTATCCCAATCTCATCTGAAAATTTTTTTTTTCTTTTCTCCATAACAAAGAGCACTAAATTTTGAACATTTTATAATTTATAATTTAAAATTTTTTTTCGCGTAACAGTTGTTACAGATAGTTGTATTTAAAGAAACGAAAATTCATCGAAACATCGTGCTCTGTGCAATCATAAAATTTCATTAGAAATAACAGAAAGTGGTTCATTAACATTTCACGAAAAAATGAATACTTTCCACTGTTCTCGTAGGTGAAACAAAATCCACGGATGGAACATCGACGAAATTCCATTGTTCAAAAGTTGACCGTGTTTTAATTACGCTTTAGCGCGCTATCCCTTTTTTTTTATTCTCCTTCGCGTTATACACACCGTTAGTATTGCGCGAATCTGTTTGTCAGGTGAGAGTTTATAATTGACGTGACAACTACGTGACAAGAGTGGATCTCGTTTTGGAATTGAATTTTATGATTGAAAAATTTCACTATTTTTTTTTCTCTTTCTTTTTTTCTTTCTTTCTTTTTTTTTTTTTTTATGAAAATTCGATTTCGTACGCTTCGAAGATAAATTAAAGCGAAAGTAAATAGCTGACACGGATGTTTTTGAAAATAATCCATTTAGCCTTGAGAGCGAACTTTTTAATGAATTTATTTTCACTGCTTTTAGTAAGGCCGTGCTTTCTCAAGGGAAAAGAGTGATCTTTTTATTCAATTAGAAAAGTTGGGTATTTCGAGGATAATGGACACCCGACTTTAACGTTACTTTCAGAAAAGATCTATCTTTACGATATTAATTATTTCCACAACAAGCGTGTATTTAACATTTAAAAAAATTCAAATTTTTAGATAAATTTATTTTAAAAAATAGTATATTCTTTTTGACCCGAATAAATATATTTATTTCAGCGAATAATTGCTTAGCACAATTCCAAAATAACTCGATCTATTTTTACCGATCTATTTCAACAATGAGAAAAAGAAAAAAAAACGAATATTCAATAATTCAAACGCTAGTGCAGAATTCCCTGTACTGTGAAACTGTAAAACTCATATTTCTGATGAATGCGGACGTCGAAAATCCGAAAGCTATCTGAAATCTGCGTTGATTTTTTATTATTAAACCCATTACAATTTCCTACCACGAATTTAATAATCTTTCGGATAAATCCAATTCTATCCATAATCCTCTAATCCTTTTTTTTTTTTCGTCATCCGAAAAATAGGATAAAAATGGAAGGGGAATATTCTATTCTCGCCCGAGAATGAAGGATTAATCGAGGGTGTCGAAGATGATTTTATTTTCGGATTACACACACTGGATGCTCGATGCTCGGTAAAAAACTTTTCAAGATGTCTATTTGCACTCTAGGTTCGACAGTTAAGAAACTCTCGGACGGATTCTGTGAAACGGTACTTAAATTGTTTCAGAAGTGGCGGAAGAAGGACGGCCAGCGCAAGTGGTCTGAAGGAGCTTCTCTTCAAACTTGAAATCCACCGGTCCGTGTCGCTGACGACGTTCAATTTTCTTCGATCTGGCCGTCAAACCGTCCAAATAAAGACGAAACGTTAGCTGCTGACGTCGCTTGTCGTCCGCTTCTCCTTTTATTTACCGAATCGAGTAATCCACGGGGAGGAATTTTTTAAACAAAATCACGAATTGAACGGCATCGAAGAGAATTCGAGGATGAATTTCTGCCATATCTCGAGTATCATTTTAATGATCCCCGGTTGAAAAGGTGCGCGCAGAACTGGAAGAAAAAAATGCGAGATGATGTAAACTTTCGATTTGAAACGAGATCTATCTCTCTCGCTTGTATAAAAGGACACACGGGAGAAAAAATTTTCCTCGGGTAGAGTGGAATATTCGAGTCGAACTGGCACGAGAGGAAGCGTGGCAATAAATAAACGAAAAAGGAAAAATAAAAAAGAGAGAGAGAGAGAGAGAGAGAACGAAAGAGATTGGAGGTAGAGAGATTTGGGAGAGATCGGAATTATTCGATTACAGGATCGACAAATCGTGACGACCGCAGCGTCAACGTTGTTAACAGGGCGCAATACGGAATGGATTAATCGAGCGTGTTACACGTTTACACGATGAACCGGATTGCAACAGACCAACGACAAACGGTGATTTCTAGTAACGACCGGCTTCGGCATTACGTTCCACCCGTGAACCCCGAAAACCGATGCCTCGTGCGCCGGAAAACTCTCGACACGAGACCCGGAAATCTGCGCGCCCTACATCCGGTAACACGCGTCCCGATCCCGTCCCCATTCGTTTCCATCCATTTTTTTCCAAGGAAAGGTAATCGAATCGAAGCACGTGGCCAACAGTCAGATTAGAACTGTTTAACAGCCGGTTAAGCGGGAGTATCGATCAAAGTTGTTGAGTAAATGAATTAGGATTTTGATTAAAGCTTGAACCAGCAATGAAAGGTAATCGGGTTAAATGGAGTTCACAGCCTGTTAACAAGGACGAATTCGATTCCGATTAATTGATCGAATTTCGAGTTTTGAAAGGATTCTTCTTTTTTCTTTTTTTTTTTGTAAGTTTTAAATAAATCGAAATGAAAATTCCTCTTTTGATATCTATTTCTGGGGTTTATTAAATAACGAATTAATCGGTTCGTCAATTAACAATTTTGAATTATAATTTTGAAAAATAAGCAAAGTATGGAGAATTAACGTTACGCCCACTCGAATGAATGACGAACTTTTCTTTCGAATTTCGAATTTTGAAAGGATTCTTCTTTCTTCTTTTTTTTTTTGTAAGTTTTAAATAAATCGAAATGAAAATTCCTCTTTTGATATCTATTTCTGGGGTTTATTAAATAACGAATTAATCGGTTCGTCAATTAACAATTTTGGATTATAATTTTGAAAAGTAAGCAAAGTATGGAGAATTAACGTTACGCCCACTCGAATGAATGATGAACTTTTCTTTCTTATTGAAATTTAACAGAGCGTTGTACCTAACCGTTTCAACTGCAACCATTTGAAATATTCATTAGGGTAAGTATCAACTTCATTTGCCAATTACAACATTGCAGTTCATTATATTAACATTATAGTTATGGTGTACTATAATTCGCGTTATACTGAAATTATAATCCGAGTGTCCGCCAACTTATGAATGTAGGTAGAAAATTAATTGAATTAAAACGTGAAGCGCCCGTTTATTTTCCAGATCCTCGCGGTATTAAATATTCATTTTCGCTTATCTGAAGCAGAAAAATAATCGCGTATCTCCTATCTCCCGATCTGAAATTATAAAATTCGCACGAATTAAATATTAAGTTGATTTAAAGATGATAAAATTTTCGAGCGTTAAACAATGCGTAAATCGCGACAGGGGGTATCAACGGTGCGGTTATCAACGCAAAATCGAGACGCTTTTAAAATTTAATGAAAAGGAAAGACGAACGTATTAATTTAATATTTTAGCGCAACGTTCTCCTCGTTCTCGAAAGAGAAGAATTGAAAAACTTGCGGTTAATATCGAAAAATTCAGGAAAATGTAGAAAATACTTTCAGGCGAGTATCTCGAATTAATCAGATTTTTGTTATTATTTCATATGATACGATAAAATTGTAATTGTAATAATGGAAAAATTTGATCGATCCATTTTTCCATCGTTTAATTTATTTTCATTTTAAAATTGATAAGTACAGCTTTATCGTAAAATTATTGTTTCTGTTTCTATCAATTTCATCGATTATATATAGAAATATTCGCAAAATTTCGATGAACAGGAAATAATTACACGGCAAAGTTATTAAAATTAATTTAACTCGACGATCGAGGAAAATAATTTTACAATCAAAGTTTTTCCCATAATTTATTTCGTTATTAATCATCTCTCCTATGGTATATTTCGAATAAAAAGGATAATTTTTTCTTTTTTTTTTTTTTTTTTTCAATATCGATATCGAAAACGTTACAAAATCATTCGTTAAATTCATTTTCATTCCACTTTAATATTTGCACACGCAATACGTGCACATTTGATTATTATCGATGGCTATAGAAAATGCATCTATTACTTTTAAAAGAAAGAAGCGACAATTTTCAAATATATTAATTCTTTTGCAAACAAAACTGAAAATTAAAATATTTCGATATTAAAAAAAAAAAGGAAAAAGAAAAACAACAACAAAAGATCTCGATCTATCTATTCATCTCGTATCGTTCCGTTATTTATTATTTCACACAGTGAACCGGTCTCAACTCAGTTATGATAATTTTATAAACTATCTCAAAGCGATGCATTACTCGAGCAATCTTTTTCACAACAACACCTCGCCAATAAATGTAATCGTTTTTAATTGGACGTAAAATATCCTATATCTTCTAACAGGGAAGATTTTGACTAAATTATCTTTACGTCTCGTAGAAATAACGGCGATGATGATGTTGAGCCGAAAAAGTAGAAGCGGCGGGGAAGGGGAAAAGGAGAAAAAGGGGGGAGAGGAGTGATTAGAGCGGAAATTTTCAATCAACATCTTGGCACGATGGCGGGCACGTTAGCAATTAACGTTACAGCGGCACACCACCATGAACAATCCTCGATAATTACGTATCGTCGAATCCTCGTCTTCGCTCGGTCCAATATGCAGACAGATTGGCAGAATAATTAAGTCTGGGCCACTAGAATGGGAGGACGCTCGAATGCTGCAAATTAATATCTCGTTCGCGCCATTCCTGCTCGTACCATCGATCCGGTACCACGGATCCTGGAATCAAGCGTGGGTCGTGGCGCATCCAGAATCGCAATAGCCCTTACGAATCAAGTTTGCATTCGAAATAGCATCCATAGCATCTCCTCCGAGATATGGATTACTGCTTTCAGATCGTTAACAGCGCGGAAACGCCGCTTTTTTCCCCCCTCTTCCGCCATGTTCGATCAATCTCCAACGAACCGTCTTTTGCTTCCTTTGTCTTCTTCCTTCTCTCTTAATTTACACCGAGTATTATTCGCTCCATTCGTTTCGTTATTTATTCTCTCCCCAAAACTGTATCTTCTAAGTTTCTTCCAAGTCGAGCAATCATCTTCCGTAGTATGTTTGAAAATTATCCGCCATCGTCACGTTTTTGTCTTTCTCTCTCCCTTTTTCTTCTCTTAAATTTCTCGAACCCATCTTTTCCTTCCTCTTTTTTCTCTGACATTGAAGATCAAATATCTTTGTATCAGCAAGCCTCGATATTGAATCAAACGCGAGCATTAAGAGGATATTTTAAATAAGGAGATATTATATAAGAAAACGCGATTCGTACGTTAAATGTAAATGTTGGTTAAACGACTACTGTTACGGGAAAAGGATGTTTTATTCGATCCTTTCTTTAAACTGTTCGAACCAATTCGAACTGGAATAGAACCCTGATCGATAAAACGATGAAACCGATGAAACAGCAAATTATTAATAAAACGATCGGTATTTGATATTTATTATTTGGATTGATCTGAAATTTTACTTCATCGCGGGAGCAGATATAGAATCGTTGATTATTAAAGAAGTAAATTTGAGGATGTATTTTACAAACTTTTTTATTTCCAGTTAGAACAAAATACACGAGGAAATTTCTCCGATCAAATATATAGAAGATCTTGAAAGTATTAAAAAAAAAAAAAAAGATTTCCAATATTATTTCTTCAACGTTAATTTATCCATTCATAAATGATAAATTAAGAGGAGGAAATACGATGTCGAAATTAAGTAATAACATTAAAACGATCCGTGAAAATGTAAATTAATCACCTCAACTTGGCGGAGGAATCTTACGAATTCCTTTTAATGGGAAAACTTTTTTGGCTCGATTTTATGAGACCCTGATAAACGAGAAAATTCAATTTGACGTATATAACTTTTCTAAAACTGACGGAACAAACAAATTCCTCCGTTATATAGAAAACAATCACGTATCATCCCTCGAATTTAAACCGAATTTAAATATACTTCATTCCTGTCAAATTTATCATCCTTCCTCCACGAGAAGATACAATTGAAATTTCCCGCTATCTGAAAATTCTATCCCTCAAAATATCTCTCTCCCTGCACCCTTTCGTTTCCGTTGTCCAAAAGTGGTCCGAACAGCTCCTTATTAATTTGAATACAACGTGGTTCTATCGAAAGAGTGGCGGTGACGAAGGGGAGGAAAACGGGGGAAGAAAGGCGGAAGAAACTGGGTCGTTTGAAAACGAATGAATAGGAATTAAAAACGGGACAGAGGATAAACGACGTTTCTGGAGGGAGGAAACGATGAATAAATCGAGGTTACGCTCCTCGTCGCGACACGAATCGATCTCGGGATATCGAAATCCGCGTGTATATATATATATATATATATATAAATAGCCGTGGATTTGTGGAAAATGAAGAGAGAAAAAATAGGGATTCTAATTTCGTTGTTGCACGAGGAATACGAAATTAGAGCCATCCGCTTATCCGTGGGCCATCTTCAGTCAAGAGGGGGGGAAGAACATCCGTTTACGGCCGCGTTTCGCCAAGTTTAATTTGAATTTAAAGTTTCGAGGATATTACCGACGGAACAGGGATTCGCAGTGCTTTCAACCATCTCTTTAATGTTTGATGCTTCATTTCGGAATTATTCTCGGGCTATTCATACGCCACTGCTCCCTGACGGTTCCGGGATCCTTTTGGAACCGTATCTCCACTCCGCCTGTATAATCGTGCAAAATCCCTGCCGATTTCTGTATCGTTAACACCGCGTCGTGTAAACGAAAAAATGATCGCGAGTTGTGCATACGAAAAAGAATTTTCTGCCTTGGATATATAAAATCCAAATATTGTCGTAACTCAGAGTGATCGACTTTGTCTTTTTGTACAAAGATAAATGAAAATTATTCGATTCTTATTTTTAATTATTTCCGTCCGGAAAAGTTAACGAGACTTTTATAAAAGAATCGATTATACACGAATATCCGTTATTATCATTGATCTGTCACACGATCGATAAAAAGAAATCGTAAATGGATTAAATTGAGGAACAAAACGATATACAAGAAGAAAGGAAGAAGCAGAGCTTGAAATTACGCATCGCGGTCAATCATCGACGCTATTTGTCTCGAATTAAGTGGCGAAGCGAAGGAGATTGAACGAGTCGAAGGCGTTTCGATAAGAAACATAAATGAGCTTCCAACATTTCGGAGGGAGCGAGGAATACGGAATAAAAAGAAGAAAAAGAGCAAAAGGGGAGGTTGAAATCAGGCACGCATTGTGCTCGATCATCGGCAGGCTGCAGACGACAGAGGAACATCGAAGGAAGGAGCCACTAACGACCGAGTTCCGCTGTTTTGCTAATTATCCAGGCTCATCCAATCTCGTTGGTCGAGGAACCCTTTATATCCTCCCTGTCTACCAACCCTCTCTTCTTCTTCTTCTTCTTCTTCTCGGTTTCGAGAGTCCACCTCTTTCGCGCGCATCCTTGTATCGCGCCCCGTCACGAGAAACGATCGTTAGTCAAGAAAGTCTCTCTCTTTCCCTCTCTCTCTCCATTTTACCCATGGCCACTTGGGATTATCGATCAGACCACCGAGCCAGGTGTGACTGCACCGTTCTCCTCTTTCAACGTGCTTCTTCTTCCCGCTCGCCAAGGGGAGGTTTAAAGAGATCCGAACAGGAATTCGCTCGTGTTCCTGTTTGCGAAAAATCCATCGGACCGTGTAACGAGCTCTTCTCCCTCTTCTTTTTCCCATCTCCTCCCGAATTCTTGTCCCGATGGAACCAGTCCCTGCTGGAACCCGATCCAGACTTTTCGTCCTACACGTTGTCCAACGTACAGAGAGAGAGAGAGAGAGAAGGAGAGAGGGGAAACGTTTGTTCGAGAATGGTTTAATTCACGGGAACTTTGCTCGAGATGATTTTATCCTGTCGAGGGAAGAGGGCCGACATAAGGGAAAAATAGAACAGAGTCGATCGATTGAGAGGAAAAAATCTCGTGGTCGATTTTTAAGTATTTATACATCTCTCTTACATAATTGCATTCGATTACGTTTCTTAAAATCGTTTCACTGACTCCAACGATCCTAATCCCAACCGGATAAAAATAAAGCGAATGAAAGGCTGGAGAGAAGAAGAAAATAATTTGGATAGCAATTGGAGAGAAAAATTCCAATAATCGGAGACGATTGATACATCTCCTTTCGAAAAAACACAAATTTTTTCCACGGTTCGGCAAAAACGAAACGAGTGGCAATAATATCGACCAGATCCACCAATTATCGAAAAATAGCTACTTCGATGTTCGAACACGATGCAACAACATTTAAATTATCCATAAATCGAATTATCCATAAACCGTGGGGGAAATTTTCGTTCGTTCGTTCGAGAGAGATAACGCCGTCTTTTTGTCTCGGCCAAGGGGTGAGGTCGGGGGTTTCCAGTCGCAGAGGGCGAGTTTCGACTCGCAAACTTTATCGGCCGCCAATGATGCATCGTCCGGAAATGGCGAAGGTAGTTCCTGGCCGGAAGTGCGCCACATACGTACAACACCCTTGGCCGCGCGCACGTGTACGTGCACCCCCCTCCCTGCGCATAAATACGTGGCGACGAGTACCTCGTTTCTCCCCATTTATTTTGTCCCGCGTATTTCGATGGTCGAGCGGATTTTCCAGATTTTTGAAAAGGGAGGGGGAGAGAGATAGCGAGATTGAAGCGACGAGGGTAGCGTTGAATGAGGAAATTTTATTGAGGAGGAAGGTTATTAAAATAATATTAATATTCGTTGAAAGGAAGTTAAGAAAAAATTCGAAATCGATCCTTTAGAGTTTTTTTGAAATCGACCGAGATTCAGATGGGGGAAAATAATAATTGATACTGTTTAAGGATTAATGCTATTTAAGGAGGAATTTGGTATTATTGAGAAAGTATTCGATGAATAAAGAAGCTCGGTAATACGATAGATTGGATTTTTTAGATCGATCCTCACGTTTGTGAGAAATAAATGGAAGTAAGTGGATTTGAAACTGAACGGAAAATCAATCTATTGTTTCATATTTTATTCTTAACTAAATTTTTTTTCAACGAAATGAAATTATCACGCGTGAAAAATATATTATCGTGCGTTTTCTACGTAAAATAAATATCGCGTAACGGTTTATATACGTGAATAAACTATAATGGAATTAATAAGATTGGCCTATTTAACGTTTGGTTACGGCAATATTTGTAAATTCACGTGGGACAATCGGTTTATTCGGTCCGATCCGTTGTCCAATTTATATCTCTGATTTGCATTCTCCAGTGATTGCTTGCATCTAATACGCGTTGGACATTTTGAATGCACCAAATTTAAATAATATTTGGGGAACGAGAACGGGGGACAATTTTATAACAATATAACAATATTATCGTTTAATATGATCTAACGTTGAAAATAACATTAAGTTGCGATATCTTTCTTGATTTTATAATTTTAAAACATATTTGGGAAAAATATTCCGAGTCCTGAAAATACACGTATTTCTCTTTCGATATTTCTTCTTCTTTTTTTTTTTTTTTTTTCGATATTCACAATATTCGATACGAGCGCGTCAAATCCAAACGTTTCCACTGCGATAAAATACATACAAGTATCACAACATGCAGTCCTCTCTAGTTCACACACACACACACACGCCACGCGTGAAATGTAACTCGTATCGTTACGTAAAGACACTTTAACCCTTTCTCCGTTCTACGATTTTTATATCTTTCACTCAACTACTGTAAGCCATGGGTAGAGAACGTTAACGTTGAATAGAAATATTCCAATTTTCTTTACTTTCTGAATTAACGTTATTAACTCGTTTACCCGTTTCAGCGATAAATTTACCTCGATATATATAGAGAGAATATATATAGAGAGAGAGAGAGAGAGACGGTTGTTAAGAGGGGAAAAAAAAATAAAAAAAAAGGAAGACTACTTTCACGATGAAACCACACGCGCGCGCATAAAAAAAGAAGGAAACTTTAACGTTCGAGTTCTTCTCGCTTTTCTTCTCGCGGTCGTCGTTTCGCCGCTAAAAAGGCGAAACGAGTATTTCTCTCTCGCGAGATTCGACATCTATGTTCCCGTTCGCTGTCATTATGGATGCGACATCGAAATATATATATATATATCGCGAAAGAATGGAGGTGAAACGCGGCCACGATGGCGTTTCAACGTTTTTCGGCCGGCGCGGGAAGAGGGCAGACGCGAACAACATCCGGGATTTCTGTTGTTGCCGATAAATTGCGCATCGAAACGGGCCAAACTGCGATTAACGGGTCCGGGATTAACGGAAGAAAATCGCAATAACCCGTGAAATTGTGCCACGATTTTTCACTCGAGTTTCGTGCTTTCGATCGTGTAAAAATTCTTCTCGCCCCTGAAATAAAATCAAAAATTCTTGATAATGAAAATAACACGAAAGACGGTATTCGTTATTAATTTCGATTAATTTGATTGAAATAAAAATATAATAAGACACGTTTAATAAATTAAATAAGAATAAACCGTGTTACGTAGATGTGGATCGTGCCGATGCCTTCCTTCTACTGAACGGCTTCGCTGTGTCGCGTCGCGGTTCAAAACAAACGAAACAGAATCGAAACACCGATCCAATGACGTTCGATTCGAATATAAATACACGATATACCGCGCCTTTGTATAACGCGTATATTAAAATTTTCAATATTACATATCCCGTATCGTTATTCACAACTTCTAAAGAAGGAAAAAAAATGAAATTCTCCCAAAAGAATTATTCGACATATACGACTTTAAAAAATTATCCGTATTTAAAAAAATCCTGTTTAATAATTTTATCATTCCCCTTATACACATATCGTACAAACATTCTCGACCCGATATCAACACTTTCTCGAGGCAAGGATTTATAAGATCGGTGAACGACAAAGCGCGAGCACGTACATTCGTCACCGCTCGATTTTTAGATCATCCACGTCACCGGTTTTAACAAACGAGCGAAATCCCTTCCTCCTGACCTTGATCGATCTCTCCCTCTCTCTCTCTCCCGCAGGGAAAATCCGAGCGAAGGGTAATTCTCTGGCGGGTGGCGGTCTTTATCGCGAACGCATACCCCTCCTCCCGAGATACAGAGCGTATCGTTGATTTTCCGCGCGTCGTAAATGTTTCCTCCTCTCGGCAGGAAGGCAGAATCCGCATCGCGTGACTCGCGTGTACGCTCTCCGATTCCCGAGGCTACGAGGATTAATGGCGGCCATTGTAAACGCGTCTCGGAAACGTGGCCAGTGACTCCTCCACGGGGTGGGACGCACACCTTCCAAGACTTCTCTTTATTAATGGAGGGGCGAGGAAAATCGCCGGGAATTCGAATAATTCGCGCGATTAAACGCGATCGCGTCCACAAAACTATTGCGATCGAAATCTCGTTTAAGCTCGTTTATATTAAAAATAACCCCGGATATATTGGATAGAGAGGAAGGGGGGAGAGAGAGCGGCGATAATACTGGGAAGACGCTGAAATGGAGCGACCGCTTGTTACGAGCGCTAACGCGTAATATCTTTTTTAAAGGCTGTATAAACTTTGCCCGCAACCTTTAATAATTCAGCGGTGAAACTTTTGTCGCGGATGAGACAAAGGGCCAGTTAAACAGCGGCGAATAAGCCAGCGTTTCGCTCGCCTCTTTCGAAGCCTTTTCTCCTCGTCGTCAAAATTTGACCACGTACGTGTAATTACGCATTTTCGACGAACAATTTTATATCGTTTTATAATGGTCTTGTCGAATATGAGGAGACACGGTGTTTCGATCCACCGTTATTCGAAATGTACGCGGATAACGGGGAGGATACATCGATCGGCGTTGAATCGGGTGAGAAAATTCCGGATATCGAGAATTGGCGTTTTTAACGACGTTTCAGTTGGACGGACGGAGGAAAATGGTGTGGAAAGCTGAGCGACGAGTATGCATCCCGGCCAGAAGTTGGCATCTATCTATCGTTCCGGAGTTTCCTGTCGGATAATTATTTCACGTAATTGGAGTCGAGAGAATTCCCTACTTGTTAGTCGGACCGGTGCGCCGGTATTTTACTCCGTTGTGATTGTGTACTGCGGGGAGAGGAAGGGAGGGGAGAGAGAGAAATTATCCCCCACCTCGCCGCGATGATCGCAAGACTTCGAGATCGCGAGCTCGAAATTTGATTTCAATTAATCGGAACAAAAATGGGAAAATATCCCATCCTCCTTTCGATTCGCTCGAAATATATTTATTTATCTCAAAATATCTTACGGCACGACGATTTTTCCTCGCCGATTTGTCCGGTAAAGAAATCTTTTCGATCGTTTTTCTCAACAATAATCCCCGAATTTATGTTTCTCCATTCCAGTTCTCCAAAAAAAGTGTTTCTCGAAGTGTTTCGGGAAAATAATTAGCCGGTCTGGAAGGAAAGTTGCGGCCAGTCTAATTAAAGACAGTGGGAAAAAATGATTTCTTTCGAGGCGGCGCGACACCCTTTCAAAGCCGTCAATTGCAATCCCGAGTTCCTCTGCGAGCCCTAACGAAGGTGTAAACCCTATTTAACGGCAACTTAAACGCGAAAGGAAAAAGAAGAGGCTGGACACGTTACCGCGGCTTTTTTGCAACCAACTCACCGCGCTAACGCTCTCGTGAGATCAGAGGAAGCCTCGAAAACTTTTCACGTGCGAACGTTTCCCGAATTAATCGCCAGCCACGAGGTAAGATGTACTCGTTCCACCATGTCCACCATGTCTTCCTCGCAATAATCGAATTGGGCAGGAAAATGGAAAATTGAGCAAAGGAAATTCGATTATATAAAATCCTAAAAAATTTGTTTTTCGCGAGTAATGATATCGTAACGACTCGATGATACATAGAATTAATTTCAACAAATTTGGATTATTATTTTACTTACGTATCGCTTAAGACACTTGGAAAAGAGAGACTCACCTGAAACGAAAAAAGAATTTTCTTTCGTAAGTTACTTCTTATTTGATTCAAAGGATATAATTTCCTTGTACCCGCACACTTTTCCTGTCAAATTTCGAGACACGAATCGAAAGATCTCGAAACTCACTTAAAGGACCGCGTTTTGAAATCTCCTCCGAAGAGGGGATTCATTGAGAGAAAGAAGTCGCTTAGCATCGCACAAAGATGCAACGCTTTCCAAAATCTCAATCAAGTTTTAAAACTTATAAACACGTACGTTTCTTAAACACAACGTATTTATGTTCGACTAAACGTGATCGAATCAGTGCGAAGCAGAGAACGGTATCGCGATGACAGATCGAACGAAAAGTATAATTTTAACCATCGAAGATGATAAATAGAAAATAATCGAGGATGTTGAGAATCATTTAACGAATGATTCGATATATAATTCTACAGCTGCTTAATAAAAAACTTATACTTGGCTTTAGATATTGAAACTGCCGATTTCGTTAATTTCTATTCGAACAAATGAAATTCAACGCAAAAGAAAGCGATTATCCCTCTCGATACCATTATAATCAATTACACGAATTTTCTTTCTCGCGTGAAACAACGATTCTTTCGTGGCTTAAGTTTCAAAGTGGCGAGTTTCGCCCTTTCGGCGCAATGGAAATCGGCGGGATAAAGGATCGGCACGGTTATCGAACTAGCGCTCGGACGCACGGAGGATTACACCCGCTGGCCTCGAGGATCCAGCCGATGGATAATCGATAATTAGTCGCGGGCATTCCGGGGCGAGATCGCCCCAGGCGTGAATTCCTTGGAGCTGCGGTGATCGCGATATCGGTTCAGGCTGCTGCGGCTCATCCCTATCGAATTGAACGGCCGATCGGAATCGTTCGGTTTGCGGGGATTACGAAATCTGCTTCTTAACCGAATCGATGCTGGATTATAGCGAGGCCCATCACGATGTTTACGTGTCTCTAACTTTCGCTCATTTTCTCCGATCAAAGCGGCGGGAAATGTATGCGAATGTGTAATTTAATACATTCGGATTTGGATACATTCGGATGTGTGTGTATATATATATATACCTGTTTGCATCGTAAATTTGACAGGTGCTATGGTGATGAATATGGGTACGGATAGTATTTTTAACGTCTATAATCGAGTTACTCTAGTCAAATAGTGCACGAGTGGCTAGTTTAGAACGATACTCCATTCCTATTGGTCGAGTTACAGAGCGTCGAACCGTGACTCAGATCAGAATTTCAGAATTCCGTTCGCTTTGAAATTCATGGAGCCGTTATTGAATCGAATCAGGGAGAGATCGTATCTCGTACCTTCTTCTTCTTAATCGTTACGCAATTTTAAACGTTCCATCCAGTGCGATGTTCCCCGCCTGCCGGAAGGAAACCGTTTAACCAAGGACGAAATTCGAAGCTAGTGAGGATGAGAGGAGGCTCGAGGGGGGAGGGAGCGATCCGTCAAGAGTTTCAATGCACGTGCGAGTAACGTCGTTTCCCCGGTTCTTGTCATGAAAAATATCATAACACCGGCACGTATCAGCCATGCATTATGCACATCGTGTAGCAGAATTCCCGATGCCACGCCCAAGGATACGAGGACGTACGTACGTCTCCTCCTCCTCCTTCTCGCGAGAGGAAATCCAGTCACAGTGATCTATGTAACTACGTTTTTCCCGAATTCACCCAGGCCCCTCCGGCAGCAACCGGGACATCTTGATAAAAAATTCGATAACAGCCTCTATCGCGCACTTCTCAACATCCGCCGTGTGCAACGCCGCCTCTCAAACCGATACATACGGGGTGTTAGAGCGATAGCCGACCCCTTCTTTTATTGAAAATCTTTGACAATACATTTATGGTAATTATATTTATATTCGAGGCGATGATCGACGCGTGGAATTTATTATTCCGGTCACCAAGGATATTCCGATTTCTTTTCAAATTTGTGCAACCAACGCCACTCCTCGAGTCAACTCGGAGCGATTCGGATAGAGTCGGAATATTTCTTTCGCTCGAACGCTGGATTAATTCGAGATCGATTTCGTGCGACGTTTGTTATTTCACCGTCCTTCGAAAGAAGTATTTAAAAAAAGAAAGAAAAAAGAAACATCTTTCCCCTTATTATCCGCCTTGAAATTCTATAAAATCATCTCGATAATCCGAGCCAATGAAAGGGAAATTTATTTCATCGGGGAAGATTATTAAATCCCTCTCTGGTAGAGAAATCGAAAGCAAAGAGTTTCAGACTCGAGTTGGAGGGGGGCTTAAGGCGAGTGCGAGGCACGCTGATAAAGAATCCAAATACTCTTCGATAAGTTGAAGCGGGATTAAGGGAGGGGATCCTCGGACGGACGCCATACTTTCGACGACATGATTAATACTTGGATCGAGCTGTCTGAAACATGCCGCGTTTCCACGTCGATTTCCCTCCACGTGGAAACGAAAGAGAAAGGGTGGTGGAAAGGTCGCATAATCGTCGCAAAACGACAGGGTAGCAAACCGGGTATAATGTAATTTTCGTTTCGATCGAGAAGACGGCTTATTCCGGCGCGTCAGTTACATCCGGTGTCGTACGTAGCTCGCGAATAAACGGCCAACGAGACGATTTTGATTAACGAGCTCGCGCTCATTTCCAACTCATTCTCTTACAAGAACGATTATAACTTTAACCCAAATTTCGCTCCTCCTTGATTAATTTAATTAAAAAGCGTGGAAATTCCTTTTGCGGATTCTTCGCGTGGATCGCTATTTACGATCGTCTCTTGCACGATCGTTGTGCTTGCACCGATCGTGCTTCTTGTCCGTAGCAGGAAATGATAAAATGATAAAAGCTTTTAATTGTCTCAAATTTTGAAATTTTGTTTGCAACGAATAAGAGAGATGCGAAAAATAGAATCCGTTCTAGATCACCGATTTAAACTCGAGCCGACTTAACTTTTTAGAATTAAAGCGAAAATTTTAATTTTAATTTCACGGGGTTAAAGAACAAATTTGCATTACAAACAGGAAGCGGCAACGCTTGCTCAAAGAGCAAAAAAGAACGATTGTTTTCGTTCGAGTAAAAAAATGCTTTCAAAATTTTAAAAGATCAAAAACGGGAAGTCAAGTATGTTTTCACGGCAAACAATCGATTCCAATATTTCGAGAAACCACTTTTTTCCATTTTCATCCCTCCATCCTCGATAAACAACGATAAAAAAAACTTTTTTCATACGAATCAACGTTCACACGCACACGCGCAGGCAGGTGTGCGCGAAAAATATAACGTTACACTTATCGACATTAAGATATTACAGCGAACCACCCTCTCGCTTGGCCAACCTTATTTCTTTCCCTCTTACAGCTCCACTTTCCTCGCGCTTTAGCGCCCCAACTTACTACTACTTAACCGATGCTTTCGAAAAAAGGCTCGAATTACTCTCGTCGTACAGATTTCAGTCGCCCTCGAACAAAAATTTCCCTTCCCCCTTGCATTTCTCTTCATCCAATAACGATCCACTAGCAACGTGATCGCGAACGACGGACGGAATTTCGTCTCAAACTTTCCAACTTTAATTTTTCTTTTCTTTAACATTTCCACTGTTCCTCCGCGTTAAACGATTTTCCATTCGACAGGCGCGTATAATTGAGAATTAGAGCATAGGGAAGAGTGTAGGAAGAGCTTTAGGATAGCAAAGGATTGTTTCCCTCGAAGGAATCGGCACGCGAAGTTGGGTGGCTCGTAAAATCGCGTTCTCTTCGTAAGAAAAAGCGAATCGGAGGGAGGGGAGAACCGGTGTCGAGGGTTAAACTGCCGCATTCCTACGATCATCCCGCTTTTACGCGCTTCCTCCTCGACAACTTGCGCTGCAATGCCGGCTGCAATTAGCGATAAACCCGTGAAATTGCTTCCGCATTTTTATCGAGTTATCCACGTACGTACGACCTCCTTTCCTCGCCCTAATTTTACGAGCTTTCTCCTTCTCGATCCGCCCACGATCGACTTAAAAAAGAAACACTCTAATCTTATTATTCCCCGCGTTCGTTGCTCCCTAAAATGGAAAAAGATCGCGACCTGAGCTCATCTGAACGACATTAAGATATTACAGCGAATCAATTTAAAGGGAAGAATGGTTGCCGCGGTTTCGAAGGCTGTAGTGGAGAACAATTTGCCGGGATGATATAGAGATTACGACGTGGCGAAGGAAACGGAGGCGAAAAGTTGCACGGTGTTTGTCGAGTTGCTTACGTTCGATCGTATAGGAAAAGGGGAGGAGAATTCGTTTGATTCGCATTGTTTCGGGGGAGGGGGAAGGAAGGCCGTTAACTTTCGACCTCGTCCTTGCCATTCTCCTTTCGCATCTCGGATCGGATACGACGGAGAGGGAAACGAGCGGATGAGAGTCGGTTTTATTTGAATAGCAAGGGGACACGACGGTTCGGCGATAAAATCTTCCACGAATTCCTCCGATTTTTTTATCGCAGATCGTTAAACCGAGGCTCGTAATTTTGGATTAATCGCCAATGTTTGGGAACATTTGTCGGACGTTTCTCTTGAAATTGAAATTATTTCAGCATCGAATGTACTTGAAAGTATATCTTGTGCGGTGTTTTCGAAGAGGTTAAGATAGCGAATTACATTTTTTTTTCTTTTTTTGGACTTTGTTTCTATTTTTCAATTCTATTACATATTTATATCGTTTTGTGATAACAAATTCTTCTGTTATTCCAAAGACACTTTAAAAGTTAATAAAACGATTATGTGGGCAAAGGTTGCACGATAACTGTTCATTTCTTCACTCACACATCGAAACAACATGCAGATGAGACCGATCTTTATAAACCCTTTCGTAGCGAACGATGATCCGAAGAGAAATTCACCGTCATTCGTGGATCGTAAAAATTAATTAAGAAAGTAGTCGGGAAAAAAAGAATTGGATCGAGACGAATAATTTTCGCAACGAACGGGGATGGAAGAGATCGATGGAACGATGGAATATTAAGGAAGAACAAAGTAGAACTTGTAAGGAGGAATTGAAGTTTGGAATGGAATAAGAGAATTCGGTGTCTATAAGGTGATATTAAATCCTGGATGAAAAGGAACTCGCAGACCAGCTGCCGGTCCTTAGACTCCAGACCAGTTATGAAAGACCGAGGCTTCGGCCTAAGCCTTCGTGATTGCCTCTCGTTGAAAGGGATCATGACGGTTTTTTGTTTAATTTTCTACTCCATGTGCTGGCTCTGTTCGAAAGGGCCAAACAGACCCTTACATCGACCCAGGCACTACCTTCGATCGGAAACGATCGTCGCAACAATTCGCTCGTTATTCCCCTCCCCCCGAAATGAAATTCGATCCATTATTGGGAACAATAATCTTTTTTCCAATTTGAAATATATCGACGCAAACCTTTTCTTTATCAATCGACACCTTTAACCAATCTCGATTAAAGCCTCGAGAAATTTTTTTATTCCACGAATCTCCTTTGAAGGAAAAAGAGAAGAAAAAGCGATACAACAAACTCGAGATCTCGATGAGAGGAAGATTCTCCTCTCGGAAGCTATTCAGAGCCGGCGTTAAATCGTCGCGAAATCTACTTGGCCCGACTTTCATCCACCAGACTGGCTAGAGAGAGTATGCTACACCTCCTCTTCCTCGTGTACAAGATTACGAAAAACGAGCACAAGTTATCGTTTAGATACGGTAGATTTATGCAGGAAAGAGAGAGAGAGAGGGACGTGGTAGCCGGAACTTTTGGGTCGAGCGAAGAAAGAACGAGGGAAGGAAACGTCATCGCTGGAAGGTTGGACGTGGAGTGGATGGTAAAGAGGTGTTCTCCGCGCGAGAAGAATGAGAAAGGAGGGAGGGGGGAGAGAAAGGTGGATAAAAAGGGGGCGTCGAGGAGAGGAAAAAAGGGGAGGCGAAGAAAGTTGCGAGGAGGATCCAATCATAGGAGGATATTGTGGGATCATAACTCTGGCTGCTGCCGGTATCATCGGGCTGTCGAAGTCCTCGAGGACTCCTTCCTTCCATCCATCCACCCCCTCCCCCTCTCCCCGTTCTCATTCGAAACCCCTCGGGCGACCCCCCGTTCTTTTACCGCTGACTCGACGGGGCTTCCTGCGATAGAAATTGTTTCGCGGCCTGCCATCGTCCTCCTCGCCCGTGTCGATACGAGACGACACGTCTTCTAATCAAAAGATCCTTCGAGGGGGAATCCTTGGTGAAGGTCTAAAGTCTCGGGTCGTTCTGCTCGTTTCAACAGTGCGACGGTGTTATCGCAAGTGCATCTGGGATGAAAAAAAGAAACGGCGAGATGCGACGCGTCTTCTAATCGAAAGATCCTTTCAAACATTCTTTGATCTAAGATTTTTGCCTAAAATTTTCTATCGTTTTGCTTGTTTCAACGCATCCAGGGGAATATTACGAAGCGAGAGATGAGAAAATGTTGGCGCGACTGTATTTCATATAATCGAAAAATCCTTCAAAAGATTTCTTTGATCCAAATCTAAAATTTTCTATCGTTTTGCTTGTTTCAACGCGAAAGTGTTGCATCCAGGGGAATATTACGAAGCGAGAGATGAGAAAATGTTGGCGCGACTCTGTTTCGTATAATCGAGAAATCCTTCAAAAGATTTCTTTGATCTAAATTTAAGATTTTTGGCTAAAATTTTAAATCGTTTTGCCTGTTTTAACAGGGAAATATCTGGAGAAATATTATGAAACGAAAGGTGAGAAAATGTTTTCATCGCATATAATCGAAAGATCGTTCAAAAGAATCTTTGACCCAAATCTAAGATTTTTGGCTAAAAGTTTTGTTTCAACGCGAAAATATTGCGTCTAGAAATAAAAATATCGCGAAGAAAAAAGTAACAGACCGTATTTCGTTATATCCTCTAATTTAGAGATCCTCGATGAGGATCTAAGAAGATCGTGATCTAAATCTCAAGTTTTGGCCGAGGTCTTGAATCGTTTCGATAGTTTTAACGAAGAACGAGAATATCTCGTTTAGAATGTGCACAAGAGAATAGAAATATTGTGAAAAAAGAATGATGAGAAGATTGACTTCGAAGGATTCTTTCACCAACAACTAAAGTTTTTGGCTAAGATCTTGAATAGTTTTTCTTAATTTTGCGCATTATTTCGTCACATCCTCCGATCCTTCGAACGATCCTTCGACCGATCCTCGAAGATCTAAGCAGATCTAAGTCTAACCTCTTGAATGTGAAGTTTTGGCTCGTTTCTTTTCGAGTGTAGAGAGAAAAGAGGGAGTGAGAGGATTGGTAAGGAAGCGATGACAGGATGGTGTTGACGTGATGGTTATTACTGTGACAATGAAGCCGGTGCCGCGTAGATTACAATAATGTTCGCGTTACACGGTAAATTAATCCTACGTGACTGGCGTGTAAGATGCGTACATATACGTTGTGATATCTGAATTACGTTAAGGTATTAGCTCGTAAACCTTGCAACCAGTTTTTGACGAGGAAATGGTTCATAATAAGATTTATACCCCGGATTATAGGATTTCAGTTACGGTGCACACAATATAGATAATATTCCGTTCACCTTTTTACTTCCATCGTTCCATCCTCCTTTCTTCTCCTTTCAAATCACGCGTATTAGACGTGTTCAGCCCAACGCGAGAGGGCTCTGATTCGACGAGAGAGAAACGAAGCTGGAGAGCTTCGCCAAGCTTTCTTCCTCCACTTTACGAATTCGCGAAAAAGAAAGGGAAAGCGGAGACAGGTTGAGAGTGGTAAGCCACGGTCGGGGTTAGGAAAGAAAACGTGGTTAAAAAAAATGCCATCTCTCCCATTGTAATTGAATACTCGCGAGTACAACGAAACCTGCCTGCTCTTTTTTCCACGAAAAAAAAAAAAAGAAAAAAAAAGTGAAATAATATAGCTGTTCTTGCGTTACAACGGCTAACGACATAATTTCACGAGAAGATGGAGAGGGGGAGGGAGAGACATGAACGTCGTGGCTGGGGAATAACGATGAGAGAAGGGAGGGTGGAAAAGTAAGAAGAAGTAAAAAAGAGGGGTGGAAGAAAGGGATGGGGTAGATTTTTTTTTATACCGGCAACTTAATTACCCCATTCCCTCTAAACGAATTAAATCATCGGGAAGGGAGGTTCCATTGTCTTTCCGCCAGACTGCTTCACGACGAATTGTGAATTACGTCGGATCTAAATAATTGCACCAAATAATAAATACACGCCACAGGTTTCAACAACGGCCGACGATTCGAGGATGATATTTTTAACCAATTTCCCCTCCTTTCTCCTTTCTTAAATGACAACTACGATTCACGCACGAAAATATTTTTCCTCCCTGAGAAGGGAAAAGATTGGGATCGGAAATATTCCGATACGCTTACAGCTCTCTTCAAACTTTGGGGATCGATCGACGCGCGAACTTATCGCGAGCTATATTCTCCAAAGTAAGTTGGAACATCGTTGGAAATATCGAGGCACGTTCTCTCTCTTTCTCTCTCTCTCTCTTCGAAGGGGATAAAAAAAAGAGGAGAGGAAGAGAGAGAGAGGAAAAATAAAAGGAAATAGACGAAAGAAACTGGGTTTAGATAGTCGGCGACTGCCAGACCCCGTTCGCCAACATTGTCAGCTAAAACTGTATCAGGAGTTATCGCATTATCTTAATGCCGGCTCTTGGCGCGAGTGTTCCCGATCTCGTTAAACTGCACCAACTTTTTAAACTCCCCGAGTTTTTCCTGCCGAGTGGAGAGCTGCCGAGGGGAAGAAGATCTCGAGAGCTAGAAATATACTTACGTATGCGTAAAAGGAAGGACGATACGGGATGACCGGGCTGAAATTTACCCCAACTTTTCCACGGCGTGACGTGAGAAGATTCGAATCGCGCCGATATTTTTATAAACGTCTGTTTCGATCAGAAATAGTTTAAAAATTAGAGGAAATTGGAAAAATTGGAGAGAGAAAAACCAAAGAGGATGTACTATTCGATTTCGCGCGATATATGGAGAACACATATATATAAGGGGCGTGGAGGAGAGGAATCCGGTTTCGAGAGCGCGGGAGAGACGATAAGGAAAAGTTCTCGAGATTTCCTCGGTTCATCTCCTGAACAGCAACTTTATTTCCTGGGGTAAGAAGCGGAGATGCAGAGTTGTTACCCCCGCAGAGAGAAGACGTATCCTTAGGAATCGGGGCGGCTGCACCCGCGGCCTATAAATCTCTTCAGGATATTACTTAATGCACCGACGTTTCGAAGCGCGATAAATCGCTCTCTCCGCCACTTTCCCGCCGATTCGTGACGCTACTGGTGTTGGGCCACCATACGTATCGCCCAACCGACGGGTATCGATCTTACTCGTGGCTCAAAAGCGCCATTTTATTTCTACCGGTTGGTAACCGAGGTGTTACCGAGTTTCTTTTCTCTCTCTCTTCTTCCTTTCAATAGCCAAAAAACGTTTTCTCCCTCGCGGTTTTATTCTTTCTCATTTATTTATACTTATCGATATCAGGATATAAATTATAACCTTGTTCATCAATGGACCACTGCTCAATTGGAAGATTCAAAAGTTGATCAATGTAGGTCACGTAAATATAAAAATGATTTATATAATTTGAAATATAATATTCAAATTACCAAAAAGCAAATACAATTCGAATGAGATGTCGTGATCTGGACGAATATGAAAATGGGAGGATGGAAAAGAATGGAGAGAGAAGAAGAACGAAAGCGGTATCGTGCTTTTAGACAAGACAATCGCGTACGTACATCGATCGAGCTAAGCGAATATCCCGCAGGAGCAATATACCAATCAGGTTAACCCAACAGACCGCTTCCTTCCTATCGATACATCCCCACAGTCGATCCTAAATCAACCGAAAATTCCACCATATCTCCTCCCTCTTTGTCACGAATCGAGTACCGCTCCTATCGTCATAGGAATTAACGCGTGCTATGCTGGCCGAATTTTGATTATTATCTCTGCCTCTACTTCGTAATGTTGTAAAGAAAAGTTTGTAACATTAGAAAAATTGGCGGAGATATATTCAATAGGAATACATAGAGGAGAAAGTGGAGATGATTGAAAGTGGAGCTGGTTGGACGTGAGGAGAGTGACCTTCGAGGATAGTTGGATGACAAAAGAGTGGATATTGCGTGAGAAGTGGGTGCTCGCGACAAAGGTCGGCGAAAAGGAGCGAGGAAGGAATTGAATGCGAGCGAATGTTCTGCGAAACCGTATTGGAAGCTGGGGTTAGAGAAAGAGGGATTATTTTCTCTTTACAACGTGAAATCTTCTCGGACGCGTGCTGAAACCGATTTTAACAAAGAATTAAAGAATGGAAATTACTGTATTCAATGGGATAAATTTATGAAAACGAGGGTGTAATGGAATGACAAAGCGATGCATGTGCAGCGAAAACGTAACAAGGGTGCATAAATTGAGCTATTTCGTAAAATTAGTCGATAAAAGGAGCAGAGATAAGACATTCGCGAGATCGATGATAAATGAAAATTTTACGTGATTTAATTATCTTACTGTGCATCAACGCTAAGTTCGGCGAGGATCGTTTAGTTAACGGTGCTCCAAACGAAGGCGAAGAAATTTATGGGCCGTAAAACTATCGTAAAATTAATACACCCCGATTCAACGCGATTCGTCAACAGACGCTTCATTCGATAAACTGGGCATTATTCGCATTCATCGAATGTTTGTCTCTCTCTTTTAACGGATAAAATCGCGTGAAAGAAGGAACCATTCCACACCGATCTCCTTACAATTTTTCCAAATTTTTATTCTCGTAAAACTCGTCGTATCGCTGATCGTAATTCAAGTTTTAGTGTGAATTTCAACGAACGTCTCCTATGAATTCCTATTATACACAATAAAATAAAACCAGCAATACCAGCACTTGTACTTCCAAACAACATTTCCTGTATCCCGGAATATATATATTTTCGATTAAACGTCTAAAAAACAAACTTCGAGACTCGAAAGAGGATGAAAGAGAACGAAGTGAAAAAGAAAAGTGAAAAAGGTTTGCAGAGAGAGAGAGAGAGAGAGATCTTTTGAAATGGAATTCGACGGTGACGATACCGCTGCGTTATATTTTAATTGAATCGCGGCCAATTTCGGTCATTAACCATCGGGTGACGGGTGTTTAATTAGAATTAAACGTTCAGACAATCAAGCTTATTCGCGTAGGTATGTGTGTCCCTCCCCGTGTTCGCAGGGAGAAGAGTCGAGGCACGGATGAAACGGACGTGATCTCCATAAAACACGTGTTTGGCGTGGCAAAAAGAAAAGGAGGGAAAAAGAGGCGTAAAAGTCTAATTCACTAGGAATTACTTTCCACCAGGACCTGGATTCCTGTTTTTTTTTTTTTTTTTTTTTTTTTGCGTAGTCGAAGGAAGGAAAATTGCTTCAACGCAGACGTTCAGCGATATCTATTAAAAAGGAAAGATTCGACTTGGAAATATTCGTGATATTTTTAAATTGTTTCCCATCAAAATTCATTTAATTCAAGATTTTCGTTCGTTTGTAAGTTGGATTTTTTGATGGAAAAACTAATTTCGATAGACGTTTTAATTTTTCTGCGAAAATTGTTTCGTTGAACGATATCTATTAAAAAGAAAAGATTCGACTTATATCGCGTACTTTAAACAGAAAACTATCGTGACCTCGACGCTTTGATATTTTAAAATTTTTTTCCTATTGAAAACAAAATTTTAATTCAAGATTTTAATTAACAAGTACGAGTTAATCGAAAAAAGAAATTTTAATCTCCAAACCTTTTTTGATGGAAAACCGTTCAACCAATTTCGATAGATATTTTTCACAAGTTTATGAAAAAAAAAATGGCCAAGAACATCGTAATATTCATTAAAAAATCACTACAGCGAAACGTTGAGGGAAACGTTGTGCGATATTTACAAGACATCGATCTCTAAAACTTTGTGCGATTAATTCCGATAAGGAAACCTTCGCGGCGTGAACCGAGTTTCGGATTGAATGGAACTTTTCAGACAATGGTCCCCGTGGTCCCCAACTAGTAGTTCGATACAGAAGGAAGTGAAAAATAAAGAAAGAGAGATAATTAAAGAGGATAAAAGAAGAGAAGCGTGCAGCTAAAAAGTGCGGATAAATTATAGATCCTCTAACGCGATTCGTGTATCGTAGCCCACCACGAAAATTACTCGTTCGACCTCTAATTCATTTATCCGCCTCTACCACTCTATCCCTCTCCTCCCCTCGTTCCGACACAATCGCTGCCTGATCCACGTTTTTAAATAGCAAGCTCGGCAATTGCATTTAAAGCGGTGTCCCACCGAAAGGAAAGAGTCCAAGAAATAATTAAGCTAATTATTTAATCGGGCGGAAGTGAGAATTGAATTTCACCGATAATGCGCCAGGAAGAGGGGGAAGGGAGGAAAAGCGACAAATTACCCTCTGGTTATACCCTCCCTGCCAATTACCCCTCCCCTCCCCTCCTGAATTAAGCAATTTACGAAACATTACATGCGAAATTACAATCACGCGAGATTTCCACGTTTCCAACGTTTGCCCTATCATCGGCAAATTCAATCGTGGCGGTGATGAACAGTGGTGACCGCGAAAGGGCGTTCCATTTAAAAAAAAAAAAAGAAAAAAGGAAAAAAGAAAGAAAAGAAAAGAGGAAAGGCGATGCTGGGGATCGAAGCGCGATCGAAATAAATAAAATACTTCGTAAAGAATTAACGAAGGGGGAAGGGGGGAGAAGAGAATGAGCACGAGCTTTCGAAACGGCTAAATTATTGTGTAACGCTAATTTAAAGCGGCACGGATACCAGGCTTACGATCCGATAAACCCAATGAATGCAAGTCGCAGACAACAAGGGGTTTCGGGGAGGAGAGAGGAGGGGGGTGTTGTATCGACTAATCGCGCACGATGAAACAAAACGATACTGCTCTTTTCCACGGCGTGTAATGGCGAGTCGCGACGCACGCATACACGGAACACGCGCCGATCGATAGAATGGAATGGTAAAAAAAAAAAAAAAGAAGAAGGCTGGTGAAATCGGAATGCAAATATCGAAGCGTCGGGAATAGAGAAATATCTGGGGCTAATAACGATCCCTCTCCATTCATTTTCTTCGTCCAATCTCGACCGGGTTCTAATCTAATGTAATTCGTGGACTTGGTGGAATTTAATTAACGATCGGTAAGGTGAATTAGGGCGTCTCTCTCGTTAAACATAGCCCTCCCAAAATAAACGAAAATTCAACGTCGAAATCTTATTTTCGAATCGAAAAATATGAGATACAATGTGAGAAACACTTCGTTCCTACGAAATTTTAACGAATGAATCTGAACTGGTTGATTGGTGGATTCTTGTCGTACGATTTGACGCGAAATAATAGCGAGAAAATTGAAGGAAAAGGAGGATTATAGAAAATATATATTAGAATGTTTAAACAATCTGAAGAAATTTCTGAAATCTCTAAATTGATTAATTTTACCATTTTATTTCAATTATTAATTTTTCCATATTTCCTTTCCCCGAATCTTTACGCAATTGTTTTCATTTTCAATTAAACGCGAACTTCAATTACGTGAACGTCTCAATTGCCTATAAACCTATAAACGAAATTCTTTCACGTTCGCGCGTGAAAAATAATTTAACGATCAAAATAAAAAAAAACATAATACGCGTTCCAAGCATGTATATATATACCGAGATAGATCAAAGAAGGACGGCTTACAGATCACTGTTTTCGTTTTTGTCCGGAGAGGGAAAGAAGGAGAGAAGAGTTGGGATGGAGAAAGGGTGCATTGTCGCGCGAAAGATTATGCAGCCTCGAATCCTATCGATCCACCACGGCCAGCGCGCACGTGTGTCCCGAAAGAATTGATATTTGGATGTCGGCTACCGTAGGTGGTAAGAAGTGGGGCAAAAAACACCGAAAGGGAAATATCTTCCGAGCATCCAATATGTCTGTCGTCGACTTCGATTTTTCTCCGGTATCTGGGCCACGGAAGGTTATTACACCGGCTAGATGTTCCATAACCGACCAACCCGCCTCTCCCTCTCGCTCTCTCTCTCTCTTTTCCTCTCGCCTTCGAGGAAGAACCGATTATTACATCTTATCGCTTCTCCGTGGAAATTTTCGCGGATTCTCCTCTGCCGAGTTGACGAATTCCACGGAATTTTTCCCCCGCCGAATATCTTTCGTCGCGGAAAGAAATCCCCGGGGAAAATAAAAATTACGGGGAAGAAGAAGAATTTGGTGGAGGAGAAAATTTGGCCCAAGCTAATTTGCGATTCGATCGATTGTAATAATGTAACGAAGATCTTTAAAAAAAATCTTTTTTAAGAAACTTTTCGAAATAAAAATTGTTAAAATATTCGTTAAAACTTCGTAGCAGACGGTAAAAAATTGTAAATGATTGATAACGGATCCGTTGATACATTAAAATTTAACATCTGCTTAAATAACAGATTTGATAGGAAGAATCATATACGTGAGCAATTTTTTTTTTAATCAAAATATTAGAAATCGATTCAAAATTTTTAATTTTCTCAATCTTTTTTTTAATGTAACTTTGCAATGGAGGAAAATTTTAAACTGCAAAATATTCAAAATTTAATATTCTTCGTTGCACTACTGGGAAAGAAATTATTTAGTTGATTCATGAAATATTTTTTCTACGGATAAATTGCTCGTAACTGTGTAACTCATCATGCTCTACGCATGACGCTTTCCAAACTTACGTTCAAAATCAAAATTTTCCAATTAGATGAATTTCTCTGGAAAATAATATTCAAATACCCTTTGAACTGTGCGTAGGACGAACTTGTGTGTACGCACAACACACAGGCGAAAAAAAAATGGGGGGAGCAAAATATAACAATTAACGTTAGGAATCTAAGCAAGATTAACGGTGGTCGTTGAAACCAAAGCAATTAGTCTCACGAATGGACTACGGGTTCAGCAGGGAATATTAGTGAAGTTCGTCGAAAGCGTAATACAATTCCCTGTGAAAACTGTAGCAAACCGTAAATTCAGCATTCATGTTGTTACCGAGTTTCTGCTATTGTAGCACGGTTTACCTCAAATTTATGTAACACATATTACAAAACGGTTCCCGCGCTCGTGGCGTACAACTTGCCGGACGGAACTCTATATTTCTCTGTGTAACTTCAATTTTCAATAAAACGGGTAAATAAAGTTTGCAAATATCTCGGCGCAAAGCCAACCGTGGCCGTTCGTAGGAAACACGAACGAAAGATGCGATGAAATCGGGGAATCAAAGATTCCATCTTCTCTGTACTTACTTGTGCAATCTGCTTTTTTCGAGATTTTTAAATAACGTGCTTATGCGAGACGTGGCAAATTTTAATGCTTACTGCATGAAAAAAAAAAGATAAATTTAAATTGTTGAATAGTGAATTGAAATCAACGTTGAAAGACGGCCATTTCTTATTACTTATTAATTGTTTTAGACGTATGAAAGAATGAAACGTTTCTCTTAAAAGCTAAATTGTTATTATCAAAAGAAGCAATTTATTCTCTCAGGTATTTCCTAATTTCTGAATTTTTTCTCGAAAAATTGCATCTTCGAATTTTTCGTAACGATATTTCCTTCAGATCAAAGACTTGGTATCTAATGCCATTAAATAATGATAACTATTCGAAAGTATCGAGTTTATACTATATATTCTCCGTTGAGCGTTAAAAACAGACATTGATTAAACTTCAGCTAATATTTAAAGGTTTCTGTTCGAAAATAGCCACTTCTGATAATCGTGTTATAAATCTCACCAACGAAGACCCGATGTGTTTCTTTGTGATGAACGTACCTATATAACGTCAATGTTAGATAGAATCTATATTTTAATCAAGGAAAACGATATTCATTCAACAATGAAATCGAACGAGATATTTTTTCAAAAACTTAGAGAGATTTCTTAAATAATTTTCGTTCTAATTAATTAATCGCGTGGATGATAAATTTTTACAGTAAAGCTAACTGCGTACGCGATACGTGTATACGCACGCATATAGATTCAGTGACCGCACGAGTATCTCTCGAGAACGTAACCATTCGAGTGTCTTAATTACGCACATTTCTAAGGTTCAGAGAGAAGGTCTGTGGAGGAGGAGAAGGTGCGCGCGCATACGTGTGTTTGCAGCACCGAAAGCGCAGATAGAGAGAAACGTATTTGTAGCTTGGGCACAATTGCAGGGTAATCCTATTTCATTCCGAGTGACTTGAAGCTGCTTCAACATTAATTGCCTTATTCCGCGCACCGCCCGTATTTCTGCATACCGAGGCTAGGCCGGGCTAACTGTTGCAACGATGAGATGGAACGGGTAATTTATACGGCACAGGGAAAAATAGTTTATTCAATTTCTGCGGAAGGTTAACAATGTTCGTACAGCTCGCAGTAACGAAGCTCGAAAGCATTCGGTATGTCGGCAGAATCGGTCGGTTTTTTTTTTTTTTTTTTAAGCTTTTGATCGAGTACGCAATTATCGAGATAATTTCGCGGATATTCCGTAGCTTCGTACGGCTTGTTTAATTGAGGAAATATTAAAGAAATTATATATTTATTCGAAGGAATATACTTTTATATTATATTCCTGAATATTTATACACACATATATACTTTAAATATAAATTTCAAGTTTTGCTACGTAAATATATTAATAAAATGTAAATTGTGTTAATAAAAATATGTATATACGTATTTATGCTCGAGTAATATTGATTTATCTCGATTTATTTAATCGTCAATATTTGTACGCAATTATATTATGTTAATTTATATTTTATGCTCTTCCGTTTATTCTGAATAAGATTCTATTTATTCGTTTAAATTAAATATTGATAAAACGTGTATCAATATGATTGAAAAAAAAACATATTTTTTTACTTGAATTATTTATTATTTTAATTTGAATGAAAAAAGAATGGGGTGGAAAAAAATATGTGGCTGACTTGCGTGTTTCCAGAGTTAGGAGATGTGAATTCTGCAAACATAGCGAATATAGTCAGCTCCGTTTATCTCCACAGTTAGGGAACGCCGCTACATACGATCGAATAACATATGTAGGGAGCTGTACTGTGGTTTTCATTCATAAAAATCTAATACACTTTAAAAAAACTCGCAAACGAGAAGTAAAGAGAATAAAGGAGTCACAAAAACGCCACACCAGGAATCGAACCCGGGACTCTGAGAATTGGAGGCAGTCGTTTAACCAGTGCTGCCACTGACGAAACAAATGTCACGTCTCCTTTTCGTATATATTAAGATAGTATTATTTTTCATTACTTTTTATACAAAATAATAATATTTATAAATAAATAAATAAATAAAATAAAAATAATATAATATCAATAATATAAATATTATTATTAATATTAAAAATTAATTAATAAACAGAGATCAATTTTAAGTTAATAAAAATTGTTGTGAATATAATATTTTACTTATTTATTGAATCAAAAATATTGTAATTTACAGAATAATTAACAGATTAAGAAAATATCGCAAATTTTTATTGTTTTTAATAAATATAATATATAAATCAATATTATTTATCAATACAATTTGTAATTCGAATCTATTCTCAAAATTAAAAAGAAAGAAAAAAAAAAAGGAAAAAGAAATTGTAACTCCGCAATCCACATTTCTGAAGGTATTGAACTACCAACGAAAGTCGTGGAAAGCTATGAAGTCTGGGATATTTTCTTACAGTCGAAGAAGTGCGCACCTCCATAGCGTTATTGAATAAACACATGGAGTCATTGGGACTGTGTGTGGTTGTTGAAATAATAACAGATTGGGAACCGAGAATAATCTCCGAGAGTAGATTCGAAAAAACTCAACTGGTTTCGAACCCGTGACTGTCGGAGAAACTCGGGGACCCCCAGGTAGTCGTACGAACACTTTACTCGCACGGCTACCGTCACTGTTGAAACTTTATGCGTTAAAATACGTAATTCTTCGTATGTTTGAAATAATTACGATAATTTAATAACAATAATTTATCAAAAAGATGTATCAAAGATGGATCGATCGCTAAATTTGAAAATTATAATCATTTTTAATTTTTTAAAACGGAAATAAATAAAATTTCTCGAATGCTATCGATATAAGCAGCAGTTAAAAAAATAAAATAAAACCTTAAGCGAATTAGATTAAAAATTGCAACATCGGAAATTAAAAAATTATCCACGATATCGATATTACACATTTTTAAATTATTTTTATTTTATCTTTAAACCGTTTATCTTCGTGAAAAATGACCATTAACCTCGGCAACAAAAAAATTCTCGAAATGACAAATTTGAAAAATTTTACTCGAGCCAAATATTATTATAGAACCAATAAAAAAAAAAATTTCTCTCTCAAATAGCTATCTTCCTATTAAGTATGATTTTTACCAATTTGATCGTTTGAATATTTTTTTTTTTTTTTTTTAATACATAAAATCGTTTGGATATTTAAAAAAAAAAAAAAAGAAATGGAAAGAAAGAAATAATGAAATTCGTAGTACTCGAAATGCGTGGTCGCGTTACAAGTGAGCGTATGTTTGATGCATGTCAGCATGTGGCGTATCTTTCACATATACGTATACCAATGGTTGGTTCTCAAGGGGTATCGAGGAAGACATATTGAATTTATCGCTCGACAGGATATAGCAAGATCGTAGGGCCGTATTCCAGGAGAATGAATTTTCCCATAGACCTCTTTGCCTCTTCCTTCGCCCTCGCCATTCCGGTAAATGGCATTACAGTTATTCGATTTGTTTCTTCGCGTCTTGATAGCACGGATACGAGTTCGAGGGTATTTTCTAAATTCAACACGAGTTAATTGAGGCGAAAATGGCACGGATATCGATAAATTTAACCCGAGAAATTGCAAATTTTACATGTTTCTCGATATTGAATAACATTCGAACAAGATGTGAAAATGATTTATCGTTTATCATTTAGGAAGCAAATTCGCTTCAAGTGTATTCTTGTGCTCATTAAAGCGGAGAGTTTAAGTTTTTTTTCTGTGAAATTATTAAAAAAATTTATTAGAAAAATAATTAAATATCTTTTAAATACGAGTACGTTTCGCGTGTCGTCTATTGAAATTGTTTAATTTAAAAAGAAATTGCACTGTACTCTCTCTACTCTGATTAACGTCGAATGAAAATATTTAATTCTATGTTGTACGGTAAGTTGAAATAATCTGTTGATCTCGATCTTGCAATTATAGTAATTTCACATTTCTTTCAACGAATTTAATTAATACAATATTTAAAATATTTCAATTCCGTGAAAATTTAAACCGAATATTCTACATAACGCAGAGAAAAAATAGAGAGAGAAAAAAAAGAGAAACATTTGTTCGATATGTCGTTTTACCTTTGATAAAGAAGAATTTTAAAAATTAAATTTCTAAAATTAAAACGATCCAAAAATATCCATTCTACTTTTAAATATTAGTAGATATAATAAAAAAAAAAATACAATAATCGTAAAATTGCAAAATATCTATTGCCAAAGAAAAAAAATTTAAAAGATTGGAAGATGGTGCGCTCTTATTCACACTTGAACGACTAAATCAAATAAAAATTAAAATATATATAATATTTACATTTACACGATGTTCAAAATTCGGATCAATTCCCCCTCCTATAATCCCTCCCTCCTATTCAATTTTATTTCTTAATCGTCTGACTCGTCTGAGGTATCATCACGACGTACTCGCCACGAATTCGAAGGGACATATTTTTCTCGTGTATTTTCCACGAGTGTCTCATTGATCATTTGATATCTATTGAACGTGCCGCCCGTGCACCAGGCAACATCGTTTCGAGTGCAGCCGCGTACGTACTCGTACAGGGTGGAAGAAGAGGGTTGCACCGGAAAAACGGAAGTGTGTAGGTGGTGGCTGCGTGGTAGGGAGAGGAAGAGGGAAGGAGAGAGAGAGAGAGAGAGAGAAGGGTGGAAAGGGTTGTGTAGGTGCAGATGGCGTGCGCGATAATACCCACGGCACGGATGAAAGGGTCTGCTTCTGACGCGCACTGTTCCGAATTGCCGGAAGGTTCGAAAAGGACAAACAGCTCAAAAAGACAAAAGCACAGACGGCGGGGGCACGCAAATGAAGAAAGAGAAATCGATAACTCCGTAACTCGCTTTTGTATATTTTTAGATCTTCTTTTCACCATCGGACGAAGCGATGCGGAACGTCCGGGTGGACAAGGGACGGGGTCGAAGATATGCGGTGATCGATAAGAGGATTCGTGGAAATTTGGAGGGGGATCGAGGGTCGAAGCGAAGTGGAGAAAATAAAGCGTATCGAGTGTAATTGTTGGTTAATATTGCGGGGATATATGTATTTTACGATATTTGGATACTTAACGTAAAATGTAAAATGTATTTTACGGGGTTTATTAATTAATGGTATTACGTTCTATCAAATTATCGCATGTAATTAATCGTTAATGCGCATCTGATAGAGTAAAAGTATACCATCCTCTCGTTTCGGATAATTGTTAAAATATTAAATTATTGTTATCGATTCTACGATAAATTCATTTTCGCTTCTCTAAATCGTAACATATTTAAAATATCCAGGTCATACTTCGAATATAATCTCGTAATTAATTAATTAGCTCTTTTAATAAGTAGGATTTTATTAACATTGCCCTAGTTCGCGATATTTTGATGTCAATACGCTTTACAAATTTATTCAATTACTTAAACACAATTGAACTCCCTATTTTACTTCCTACTGATCTACTTCCTGCTATTTAAAAATGATACTTCACCGTTTGTAATACGTCTTAATTAAATTATCTCGTCTTAACAAATTATATATAAATTTTAACGAAGTGTATCACAAATAGCATCGTAAAAATATAAATAGACATATGGAATTATTCATAGATCCGAGTAAAATTTAAAACGTATACAATTCGATATTCTCCAACGCGAACAAATATTATAAATTTTTGACACAATAATAATTCCTATCGATAAATCGGAAGCAAAAAAAAAAAAAAAAAATTACTTGATTGGTTACACTTTGATTCGGAATTACGTTATCATCGAAACGTGAAATGGACTGGTATCCACGAACATTGGAAATCCATTTCGAGTGTCCATGAACCATTTGTCCGTGGACCTTGCTTTTTCTTGTCCCTACTCCGCCGTCTGAAGATACTTAACCGCTGGTCTCCTCGTTCGTGAGAAAGACACTTGAAATATACGGCGACATATATCGAACAGGAGAGGGGAAGATAGAAAGAATTAAGATGGCATTTAGTCGAAATTGTTCACGCGGAAAATATAAATGGATCATGGTCAACCTTATTTCACAATATTTTACGCCACGGTGGACGCTCGAGACAAATTAAAACTTCACGAGACGAACGAGGCAATTTTTCGGCAAAAGTTGAACGTATTTTTCATCGAAGACAATTCCAAAAAAAAATAAATTCCAGGCAATTTCGTAATTTCAAACGGAAATGGGGATGGCCGTCGAAAACGAGAAATTAATCGTTCGAGGCACTTTTCATTTGGACGAAAAAGATTTGAGGGTAACAAGAAAAAAAGTCTTTCCCAAATTAAGACAATCGAGACCAACGAGGCAATTCTTTCGTAAAAATCAAAAATCATTCGTTGAAAAGAATTTCAAAAATGAATTCGAGGTAATTCGAAAAGATAATTTCAAATATCGATGGTCATTCATCGAAAACGAGGAATCGGAGAGTCAAAATTCGAGGCACTTTTCACTTAAACGAAAAAGATTTGAGGACAGTGATGGAGAAAATTTAATAGTTGAAGTTACGAATATAGTTACTTCGATGATTTATTGTTCGAAATAATAATAATAATTACAAATAATCGTAACACCAAACGAAATTATATGAAGCGACTATATGTTATTCTAACAAATAATTAATAATAATTAATAACAAACAAAAAAATCTTTCGGATCCCCGAAGCAAATTAAGACGATCGATTTCACGAGACGAACGAGGCAATACTTTTTCGTAAAAGTGAAACGTATCTTTTATCGAGGACGATTCGAAAAAAAAAAAGAAAAAAAGAATTCGAAAAGACAACGATGATCACCATCGGATGCGCTTTCTCATTCAGGCGATAGCCCGAGATTCGAGAGGGTGAGGAAAAAATCTTTCAGGTTTCCATCAGGTGCCTCCTCCTGGTGAGTGCTCAGTCCTGCCGGCATCGAGGAAACATTAAATATGGCCGTAGGATCTGTTTGCACTGCCCTCGTACGCCCAGCAGGCGAGGTGAGACAACATTTACCTTAGCCGAGCTACCTCCTTCGACCGAGACGTCTCGGTTTCTTTGAGGTAGCTTCAGGATGATAGATGCAGTCTCAATTTTCAACCCCTCCCCCTCCTCCCTCTCCCTCAAAGAGACCCCCTCCTTCGACTTCCTCTCCCTTAACTTTCTGCTGTTGCCGCCTGTCGAGGAAAACGCTCTCTTTGCGCCACTACCAGAATGCCAGATCCAGGGGGGCTTTCTATGAATACCGGATGAAACGTGAATGAAACGAAGTAAATACTTGCTTAGTAATGACGTCAATGCACTTTTCGAAAATGTTCGCGCGAATGGGCAAGTGGTAGCCGTGCAACGACCACGACGACCACGACACTGTCGAACGTGTTTCTTTTAATAACGGATATCGTCGATCCGTTACTGCCCCGTGCAAAGAGAGTGCGATAAAACGCACTGTGAATGAGTGGGCGTGCGAAAGAGAAGGATACGTATACGAAAGGAAGTAGATTCGATTTCGTTCGTTCGAATAAGGGCAAGGATTTTGATGAGAACTGAGATTCCAGAGTTGACGAACTTCTTAACGTCGAATGATTTTGCACATAAATTGAATCGAAAGGAAAGAAGGAAAGAAAGAAGATATTCGACACGTCTCCAATTTCACGAGTAAATTTCTTCTTAAATTTACGATTTGTTCGGTTTGTTGTTCCGGGAGGAATATTAATTCCCTTGGACTCGGTTGCTACGCTCAAAGTTGGAAAACAAGGTTAATTAGACCCACTAGCCAAATATATACCGAACGTTGAGAAACGTGGATAACGTTGATAACTCTCTAGTAAAATGTTATTACGCGACTCATAAAGAGAATCGTATCGAGACAATATCGGTGGTAATTCCGTGGAATGGAAAAAAAAAAAAAGATCCCTTTCTCGTCCAAAGTACGAGTAATCCTTCAAATACAGGGAGGTATTTGTTGAAGTTTAAAAGTACTGGAAACAGAACTGGAGGAAATGGAATACATCTGACAAGAACGTACAAGAATGTATTTACGTAAAAGGGGACAAATTCCTTTAATATTTGCTATGCTTGTGTGCCAATATACTAGGTCAGGGGGAGATGTGAATTGCGTAACCCGTCCGGAGCATCCACACGCATCTATGCCAGGAATGTGTGTATACATAACGTTGCTAGGAATTTCAACCTCAAGTATTTAAATTAAAATTTCATAAAGTGTACCGCGTGCTGGTTCTTTAAGACTTGCTACAATCTGCTCTTTGTTTTTAAAATTTGGTTTAAAAGAAAAAAAAAATATATATATGAGAATTTTTTAATTTCGTTACTATTCTCTCTTTTTTTTTTTTTTTTTTTGATAAATGATAATTTTGAAATTTTACAATATCATACAAATATTTGCAAAAAGTATAAGCATAAGATGTATTTCGATGTACTTCGTTTAGATAAGATGAAAGAAATGTTACAATATTTCCCTCGAAAATAGATCTATCGCTCTCGAGAGATTGAACTGTATTAAACCTTACAATGCATCGATGCACCGATGCTCTCAAAGAAGAAAGAGATAAATCGAAGAAATACGATATAATGGATTTAATGCGTAAAGATTTATTCTTTTCTCGACAAGAATCGCCAACTTTTCACGGCATTTTTGATAAAGGAGATTAAACACTCTATCTGGATTGCAAATTAAGACGCGTGATAAATCTGACATTAATTCACCGTTGCATTAAAATGAACGAATATAGAAAAATGTTTCCATTTAGTTAAAAACACTTTATACGATAAGTAATTAAGTGCATACAAAATCTTTTATCCTGACAGTCATCAAATGGAATCCTTGAATGTTAATTATCTAATGATATTGATTATGAGAATAAGAATATATATAATATAATTGATAATTTAATAACTGTCTTATCTGAGTTCAATTTATAATTTTCTTATAATATGTGATGAAATTGTCTTATAATTCTATCCTTGTTTCATAGAAAATTGTGTAATAAAAAAAACTAACATATGATTATCGATGTAAGTGTCGTCAGAAAATTTAATTTTGTTCAACACATTCTCTATCGCCTATTCTAATATTCTAGAGAAATATTATTATTCAAAAGAATCAACAAAAGAAGGCAACAGTATCAAAGATTAACCTCCCTCTACTCTGATTCTCAGGGATATTATTTCTACATAAAACAGTCGAATAACTAGAAATAAAGAAAAAAAAAAATATTTTTATACCTAATTTTAATACTGGACATTATCGACATACATTAACCCTAACTCGATTCAATTTTACTTTGGATCGTAACTTTGAAACAATACTACCAAAAGACCAAACCGATCAAAGACGGGATCGAAAGTATAACAACAATCGAAATAAGAAGGCGAGGAATTGGGCTGGTGAACTCGATGAAAGATCCAAAGATCGGAGCAACCTTTCAATTGATTTCGTGGAGGCAGATTGGCCGTCTCCAAGTTACCAAGATACGAGCAGCCTCGGTAATTGAGGTGGGGTGGCGCACAAAGAGAGGAAATCGAGAAAGCGACAGGCGAGGTGGCCGCACAGCGCCGCCAGCGATCGCTGCTGCTAATAGCCGCGCCAGGCTTCGATATAACGATTGAAAGCTGCCATTCCGCGTCATAGCTTGGCGGCTTTCAATTTGACGAAAGTTTCACGGGCCACCGTGAAAAAGCTTGAATCTATTTCGAAATTGTGGGAATCCATCGGTCCGCGACTCCCCCTTTCCTTTTTCACCGATCGTTCGCAAGAATCGTTCCGTTATTTATCGAGGTCCGAGTTTCGCAGGGAGAGAAATGTTTCGTCCCATTCGTGGAAGCCGCGTTTCTTTGCCGCTCACGTCGATCGTCAGGGGGATAGTTAGGAGGGCATGTCTAGGAGGAATGGTGGCTGGAGATGGTTGATTATTTTTGCTTTGAGAAAAAATTTGACAAAAAGAAAAGGAAACATTTATAACTCGTTTCGCGTGAACCAGTTGTTGATAAATCGTCGAAGGAATTTGATCGTTCCTTTTTTCTCTTCTCTCTTTCTTCCTTTTTTTCACAAGAGATTAAAATACGCCACCCAATCTATCGGATGAGAAGGATCGAGGATAAAGCGAGCGTAAAATCTATTCTATTTTCAATCAAAAAGCAGTCGTTTCTCCACCAATTTTCTTATTCTCTATTTTCTTAAGAACATTAACAAATCTTGAAAAGAAATAATCGCACCTACATTTTCCGTCTCACGAGTTTTTTAAACACGTAACTCGGACGAGCGCGTTGTTAAAGTATTATTCGCAATTTAAGGAAGAAAATAATGGAACAGAATTCGGAATTGTTATTAATCTCGATTAATATTCTCTTGGAACATTTTTAGAATGCGAAGTTTTGAAAATTGAAATACGAGATAATTCGTACAAGTTTAACGAGTGACGAGTGGCGAGACAAGGGAGAGTTGAACGAAACGAAACGAAGATGAGGGAAGAAGGAAAAGAAAAGTGACAAGGATGATCGTTCATAACTCAGCGGCCTCGATCATCTTAAGGGAAGGAATTTCGCGGTCTGTCGGCCGCACGTGAATTCCACGGAAATTGAGTGGAATTTTGCCAAGTCGAAGGGCCGTTGTCGGCTGTGATGCACAGTCTGGGCGCACCGCGACTATCCCGGGGGATAAGTAAATGGGGAAAGAGCGAGTCACTCCTTCCCGGATGCGAAGTTTCTTACCGGTGGAGAGTTTAGCAAGAAATCAAGCCGGCAGACAGTGACAAGGGTAGCCACGGAAGGAAGGAAGGAAGGAAGGAAAGAGCGGAACGAGTAAGAGAAAGGGTGAGAGGGAGGGAGAATGTAAGAAGAAACAGAAGTATATACCATCGGTGGTTCCGGTGGCCGGCGTGAAAGAGAAATCGTCTTCGCTTCGAGAGAGAGAAAAAAAGAAAAACGAAACGCTGGAAAGTTTATTGCCAGGAACGTTTTCGAGGCGAAATTCGAGATCTCGAAATTTTGATCGACACGATGCAGAGCAACGTAGTAGTAACTTTCATCGAAATCGTGTCTCGAGTGATGTGTACATATTATTTAAACAGTTTGTTTACTGTGGAAAATTCCAAGCGATATTTCTATCGATCGAATAATACAGATCGAGGCAATAATAATCTAATAATCCTGTTATACCACTTTAGTATTATAGTAGAAACTTGAACCTGGCCAGCTCCCCCTTTGTACTCAATCTATTACGATGTTTCTCCTAGTCCATTATCAATCAAAACTATTTGCCTAGGGGTGCTCTGCCAAAGCTTAAAGTCTAAGCCGAGCTTAAAGGCGGCCTCACGATAGGTAGTTTAATCTCGACTCGAGAGTTTAAAAGCCCGTTTCGGCTTTACGCGACACTTACCGTATCGCGAGGAAACGCGATACAATTTTTAATAAATGAACGTCTCCGCTCCGTTATATTAATTATCAAGATCGAACGTGTGAAATGTAAAGCGAGAATAAAAAAGTAATAGCGGAGAGTAATAAAATTAAATTTTATTTGATTAAAATCAAATAAAAATAGTTAGCGGAATCAATTCGAGTTTTAATTTAACCGTATTCATCGATAAAAGAAATCGATAAACGATTAACAAACGGGGAGAAAAGGAAGAAGACTATCTAGTAGAGCACTCGAACCAGGAGCAGGTAGTTGTAAGACAGAAGGATGAACACTCGCAAATATAGAGCAAGGGTACTTGGAACGAGAAGAGAAAAGCAGTGGGTTCGTCGAGTAGGCGACACTTTCTACAAAGGTGAAAATCTATACGGGAAAATCGATGCTGCATGGGAGAGAGAGAGAGAGAGAGTTATCGCGCAAAAAAAAGCTATGCCGAACGTCTACCGATCAAAGCCGATCGAGTTCTTTTAAACGAAACGAAACCCTTTTCTTCCGATTTATGTTCGAGATACTGGAAACTGCATCAGTCTCGTTTTCCTTTTTAAAGGAAATTTTATTTTCGGCGCGGTTCCCCTCGTTTAAATGAAATATAAATAAACCAAAAAAAATCCAAATATTTTTCGCACAACTCGAACGTGCCAAGGGACAATATTTACTCTTTGACGCAACGAATCCTTGATAATAGGCATAGCTCTCTAGATTCGTCTAAATATTTTTTACATATATTGTAAACATATCATTTACTGTTTTGATGACGTAGCAACGAAGATCCTTGATGATAAACGTAGATCTAAATCGAAAATTTTTGCATAATTCGAACCGCGTATTTGTAAAAATATCAGAGAGCAACGTTTGCTGTTCGACGCAACGAAAGCTACGATCCTTAATAATAATAGACATAGCTCTCTCGAATATTTCAAATATAATTTACATATATTGTAAACATATCAGAGAGCAACATTTACTCTTTTAATGACGTAGCAACGAAAGCTACGATCCTTGATGATAGACATAGATCTCGATCGAAAATTTTTCGCACAATTCGAACCGCGTATTTGTAAAAATATCAAAGAGCAACGTTTGCTGTTCGACGCAACGAAAACTACGATTCTTGATGATAGGCATAGCTCTCTAGATTCGTCTAAATATTTTTTACATATATCGTAAACATCAGAGGGCAACATTTACTCTTTTGATGACGTAGCAACGAAAGCTACGATCCTTGATGATAGACATCTCAATCGCACAACTGGAAATTTCGCGTATTGCGAAAATATCAGAGGGGAACGTTTGCTGTTCGACGCAACGATCCTTGATAATAGACATAGCTCTCTCGAATACTTTAAATATTTTTTACATATATTGTAAACATATCAGAGGGCAACATTTACTCTTTTGATGACGTAGCAACAAAAGCTACGATCTTTGATGATAGACATAGATCTCGATCGAAAATTTTTCGCACAACTGGAAATTTCGTATTGCGAAAATATCAGAGGGGAACGTTTGTTGTTCGACGCAACGAAAGCTACGATCCTTGATAAAGAAACGACAACAAGAGAGTACGAGTAATTATGATAGGCGTAGGTCTCGATCGACGTTGTATGAACATTGATCGATCGCGCATGACCGCGAAATCAATGCGGTACGGCTGTTCGTCCGAGCTAATTTGACTGTCGTAATTAGCTTCGTTTATCGGTCCGTGTCACGTTCGTCGTGTACTGGCCGCGGCAACGCGGTAATCTTCCTGCTGCCGCTGGAGCAAACAATTAACGTTGTTCCGCTAACTTTGCCGTGATTACAGCAATTTTCGCATGACAGCTCGCTCGTTTACCGAGGCCTGTACCAACTCCGCTATAATTTCACACCACCGTCTCCGAAAATATACGGCCGTTGCTGCTGGATCCACTTTTCTACTTTCTACTCGAAGGAAAACTATTTTCCCACGAAAACACGGTTTCGGGATTGCATTTGCTGCCATCAGTCGGCAACAAACAATATTGCTAATTAATGTATTTGCAAGCGATAAATCTTTTGCGTTCTTTATTTCTTGAAAATGGACGAGCGTTTATTGAAAAAAAAATAATAATTAATCCATCATTGATGTAACGTCACGTTTGCGTTTTCATTGAGAATAATAAAAAAAAAAAAACGTCGACGAGAGAATATCTCTGTTTACGCGCGCGAAAACGATATATCATGTCTTTCGAAATCCGTGTCGTCGTTCTTCATAAACTCTAATTGAAATCTAATACCGCGCAGATTTGTTTCGCTCGAATTCACGATAAATAAATTTCAAGGGACGTGAGAGTGGTGGAATGTGAGAGTGAGGAAAATTTAATCGAACTTAAAACCGTACGATTTAAAAAAAAAAGCGAGCAAAGGGGATGAGGACGAAAATCGAACGTGTTATGTTTATAAAAAGCCTCGCGTCGGTCGGTTAATGAATAACTCTTGGAATAATGAAAAGAACATTTTATTATTTCCCTTGTTATCCCGGCCACAGGGAACGAAAATGATAAGCTTTGCGCGGAATTTCGGTGGGTTGGAAGGCTTTGTGAAACACGTAAAATGTATAAGGAAAACCGGAGGAAACAGACGAAAGTTTATTAAAGCCAGGAAAAGGGGGAATCCTCGAGATGAGGGTTGAAATTAACAAAATAACTGGTACAAAGGAGAGTAAACCGAGTGATATACGTATGACCGATTGAACAGTTAATAACTGGGAGAAATGAAAGGAAGGAATCGAGTTCAACATGAAACGCGGATTATTTGCGCCAACCCTTGATAACAATAGTCATTCAACGTAGAAAAATATTCTGAGCTTATTTTAATCTTGCATTCTAATTTTCTATTCTCGTTACTTTATTAAATTCGTCTTATCGCGCGTTTAATTAAATGTCAATTATATTTTGAAACATCAAAAAGGTTCTTTCAAAATTCTGTTTAAATCGATATTAAAATTACTGAAATATCGGTCCACGTTGCTACGCTTAATATCTACGACGAAATTTTACAATATATATTTGGTATACAATAATAAAATGCATGTAAAATGTACAGGAAAGACGATCGATAATACCAAAAAAAAAAAAAAAAGAAAAAAAAAGATTATTATCACAACGATGTCTTCAAAGTAATCCCTATTTATTTTGCATAATGTTTCATGGTTGCAAATGGTCGAGAAACGTAAAATTAACACGAAATTTTACCACCGGTTACGCCGACTAAATGCATCTAAAGTAAGCACTAAATGCTCTAGAAAGAAGTAAAGTGCAACTTTGGGTAATGCTTATGTAACATTAATATTCAAGACTCGCATTAGAGTCACCCACTAAATTGCATTCTTTTTGCTTCCTCTTATTGCGTTCTAGTCCAATCTTCTTTTTCAGTCTTGAATCGATAATCGTATTAATAAATCAAGATTATTTTAAATTTACTCAAAGTACTGAGAGATAGTAATCCCTTTTCGATAAGAGATTCTGCAAACTTGGAATCTCCCTCTATGAAATTTTTAATCAGATTATTTTTAAAATATATTGAAAATTTATAAATTATAAATCTTGTTAATATTAATACGGGATAAAAATTAATAAATATAACTGTTACAGAAAATATATACGTTCAAATTTCTTCTAACAATGAAATTTGTAATAAAAATCAATCCTCTTGTAGCTATAGCAATGTATTCATTCACAGAAATATACGTATACATAATTCTTTCGTTCAAATAATTATAAACCATGCAAAATTAAAAATTAAAATTCCACATTGTTAACATTCAATAAGCAACGTAACAATGAGTTTCAGCAATTATAATGGTTACACAGTCGTAAAAGCGATGTAGTAACGACTGAACAAACGTGCAACTGATCGATATACATTGCACGCAACCAGTTCAATGAAGAAGTCAAAGTTCTTTTAAACTAAAAACCTATTTTGAAACATAGTAAAATTTGCTTTGCTATTAAAATAAATTTTTTTTTTATTATGTTCATGATAACATGATATTATATATTCGTAATAATTATATTTTATAATGAATCAACAAAAAGAAAACGTTTTTCGATATTTTTCTAATCGATGAAACAAAATAATTTTTTATATGTTAAATAATGTTAATAATATTTAATAATAATAAGTTTGCAAAGAATGTATATATATATATATATATATATATATATATATATATATATATATATATATATATATATATATATATATATATCATATATCATACATATATAGTATAGTTTCATATACAGTGAATAGTTTCTTGCCACGTGGTTTTCATGATAGGTTAGAAACAACAAAAATAATCGCTAAGTACAATAGCGAAAAAAAATAATTTTGCATGAAATGAATAAATTTATTGAAATTAAATTTAATTTGATCGAATTAAAATTGTTTACGCGAAAAAATTTAGATTCTATGAAAATATGTGTTATCATCAAAACTAAATTAATTCAAAATAATACGAAACTCGATATATTTTTTCAATTGTATAACTTTAATTAAAGTTCGAGAATAATTTAAATTCTTTTTTCTTGTCTATGAGCATCCGCAACTTTCTAATCTAAACTTTCCACGATGAGCGTATTGTTTGCATTAATTACCAAGTAATATTTCAGAATGGTTATGTTCGAGAGCAAAGTGGTCGGTGCTGAACAAATTGAATCTGACGCAATACCTTTTAACGGAGGAAAAGGTTTCAATTATTAAAATTCAATTTGTATTAAATTTTTTAACACGATTACTTAAAACGAATTAATGATAAAAAAAAATTAAAATAAAATTAAAGATGCATTAACGACAATAATAATATTACTTCGAATAAATTCTATTGTCATATTCAAAAACATGAGTGAAGTTTTCAATAAATCGCAACATCTTCGAACAAAACAATTTCCGAAGCGCATGACACGAAACATTCAAATCACACTTCGATTCTAAAATAATAATAATTCCGTCTATACCGATTCATATGATACGCGTAAACTAATAATTATCGACGGTGAAAACAGCAAAGAAGAAAGAAAGAGAAAAGTATAGACAGGTACTTACATTTTTTATTTTTCTCGCCGACGACGCCTCGCGACAACAAGCCGAAAAGGATGGCGATGGTTAGAAAAAGCATAGATTTTCTCGTCCCTGGTGCGTCCCAGCACCAGGGCGAGCCTCGTGACATCACGGACATATCACTCTCTCTCAACGAGACTCCATACCGGCTTCCGCGAAACTTCCGCGCGTAACCACCGTGAACATAACCTTATACATCAAAGTCACTCGCGGCGAACAGGTTCGTATGATCGGCTTTCAATCGAAGCACGATCCAAATATAGAAAACTGACCGGTATTTATACGAAGAAACGCGCGAAATTGACACACACAACCGACTTGAATCTCGTTGACGAGCTACCGGCATCGGTGCTCGTCACTCGGACGCACGTACGCTATTGACATCGGGGAATACTCGCCGGATACTCTACTCACGGTGGCGGCCAGGTTGCGACGATCACCGACGTAGGTGTTCGCGCACTCTCATGCGCGCTATCGATCCGACAAACCCCGCCAAACCCCACGTCGCGTACACTCACCACCGTCCTCCACGAAGACGCCATATTTGTGTACATGCGCCTTAAGGACCCGGAAGTGCGCTCCTTACCAAGCGATTTCTTCGTTGCTCGTTCGAAAGTTCGTCGATCTTTCGATTTTCTTCTACGACGTTTGACCTCTCGCGTTGGAATCTCGCGTCTTGTACAATCATCGTTTCGATGTATCGATCGCGTACTCATCACGTGACCTACTATCGACTTTACTATGCGACCGCATCTTTAAAAGTGTATCATTGCTAAAAATGGATTTATCGTGTGATTTTTTTTTTTTTTTTGAATGTTTTAATGAATTCATTGAATATACATACGCGTTGAAACGGAGTTGGAGATATCTATTTCTTATTTGTCGTAATATATTTTATTTAAACTTTTACGTTTACTTACATTTAAAATTGTGGAATGGCGACAAAGTTTAATAAACAATTTCATTTAAAATAAAACAGTCATATTTCAACTTTCATGAAAATGAATTTATACTGTGCCAAAAAACAAGTGTGATACTTTTAATGAGATTATTATTATTTATTTATTTATTACGAGTCTAAATAACAGATACAAATAATTATATGATCGTTTTTTAATTTCAATTTTATTATTTATTTGCAACATGTAAATTTTCCATTTAATTCTATTTTCTGTAATAATGAAAAAAATAGTTTATAACCTAAAAATATATTAGGAAAAAAAAAGTTATTAACATTAATAATAAGAAAATTCCATTGCATTTTTGATGTGAGTTATTGATAAATAATCAATGTTTACAATTCTTTTATACGTATAATTATGTTGGAATTTAATAAATAAAATACAACTGCATCTATAAACTAATATCGTTCATATTAAATTAAATTCTTCTGATATCTATATCAGAGACTCAATTATTGTGCTTAAATGAAAATTTATAATTTTGTTTTCAAACTTTATTATATTTTTCGTTATTAAAATCTTATTATATATAATATTAAACTAATGATTTTTAAATTAAAATTAAAAATGAAAATTTAAATAAAAATTAATCTAATTAATATATATATTCATTTCAAATACCGTTACAATATTAAACTATGATCGATATCTTTATTTTTTTAAAAAGATGAAAATGATATATAAATAATTACGCGTTTTATGGATTGCATTTCACACCAAAGAATAATAACTTGTTTATTCAAAACCGCGAAATGCAGGCACGCAGTTTCATTCCATTGCATGAATCACGATTGATTTAATTTATTATCGTTATCATTTAGAAGATAATCGCTTCGATTATCGGTACTTCAAGGTCAATCACAATTTTATATTAAGGTCAATCGTCTATAGGGTGATTCTCGAAATAATAAATTCGACTTTAAAATTAAAATAAATAAATTAATCGAATAACGACTAACAATAAGAAAAATAGATACTTTAATAATTACTCGTGAATCGTAAAATTGATCGATGTGTATTCGATTAAGTATTTATCATAATGATATAATTTTCAAGCCAAATTTTTATTTACTTTTGTATTACTTTTATATTATTTATGATACACGTAGTCCCTTAATTTATACGCATTTTCTAAACTTTAGTAGCTTAGAAAATTCACCAATTTTTTGTATATTCTTGTCTTGTGTGTAGTATACATAATACGTTCAAATAGGTGTTGACGCATCGTGAGAACTATAAGAGAGCTACAAGTGAGTGATCAAATCTCGTAAATTACCCGTTATATCTGATTGCAGCGATCGAACACCGATAACATTATCGCGCATGCAATTATTTTTTATCCATGATCAAGGTCTTTTAACGTCATTTATGAATATTGGCCCTAAATACGGTATTAAAATTCAAGTTTTTAGCGGAACGACACCATTATGGAAATGGGTCAACCTTTGACCGAAAAAATCCCTCGGAAAAAATGAAAATCAGCATGTAGTCTCGAATACCCGTTTGTATCCAATTATATCTACGGTGGTGATTCGTACCCCTAGACCACAAGCTGACTATTAGAAAACGGTTAAATCAGAAAGACAATCTACCTCGAACGCGTTATCTCGCGTGGCTCGCACGATGGCGGATTTATATACGACTCCATATTGTCCGGCGTATTTCATTAAAGTTTCGACTTCTATGCGACGTGAAGTGGTGTATTTGCATAATTGTGCTTTTAATCTCAAAAAGAAATATGTGTTTTAATATAAAATGAAAATTAAATAGCGTGAGAATGTTTGAATTTGGTTAAAGAAATTATTTTATGTGAGAGTTAATATTTTCAACAGAATTTCGTAATTTATATAGATATTGTGATAAATTAAAATTAACGGTATTATCGTAATTATTAATGAATAATTGTGTTTGATTAACAATGAAATTAACAACTAATTAGAGTAATTCGTGTACGAGACATATAGTGCTATTATCAAGTGAAAACCGAATTGTGGTACAATCTACTATGGTACGTACAAAAATGTGAAATTAATTTTATAGAAATATTAATATTTTAAGATTAATTTTTAACTTTTTATATATTTCTTCATTTTAGATGCTCTTATATCTTGTTACACGATCATATTAATTAGCAACACATATACGTAAACTTTTGTACAAAACAATCTACGCATCTATCATATCTGTACATATATATATTTATATGTATTATATAAATTATATAAATTATTAATTTTTTCTCTAAAAGTATATTAGTTTCGTTTATGAAACTCGATATTATTACGTAAAAGAGAATATCTTTTGATCATTGCGGCGAGCCAATGTGACTAAAGTTCTATACCTGATCGGTATTCACTATAATTTCCTTCACATTGTTTATTATAAAAATTACCGTCACGATAAAATTACGAAACACGAGAATCTATTGTTTTCTGGAATAATATCTACGGGATATTCACGACAATATGGGCGAACGATTCCCACCATTCTATTATTTCTATTGACTCGGTGTGCATCACGAATTTGCATCAATCGTTTGTCTGCAATATAATTTTGTAATAAAAATGTCACGCGCGACGAAAAAATTTCACATTCGTTCGAAAAGATAAAACGAAGTGATAATGTGTCGAAATTTGTGTCGAAAATGTTTGGTGCAAACGGTGAAAATGTATATTTATGCACCGTGAACGGAAGGCTTATATAAGCAACGTTGGTTTAAATGCTTAAAAATAATATACTCGTTCGATATTTAGATGCAATTTATTCAGATATTGTCACCGTTTATGAAGATTATTAATCAAGAAGCATGAAGAGGATTAAAAAATGCCATAATATTCAATTCTCATTTTATATAACATTTGATAATATGTTTATTTAAAAAAAATGATACATTATAATTATACATTAAATAAGAGGACAAATATCGATCTCCGCTTTGAATCGATTGAAAAATTTTTATCGTCTCGGAAGATCGCATGATGAATAAAAAATTATTGCTTTCAAGAACAATTTAACACTTCGAATCATGGTTTGATATGGCAAACACGTTTTAAAATTTATCACCCGTTATATTTCACCTTATAATATGTGAAAAACTAATCGCCCGATATAATAGTTTTCATATATGTTTACATACAAATCGTACGATAAGGATAGCTTCTGTTCACGCGTGTATCAGTAAAGTTCGAATTGACACTGGTTTGACTCATTGCTAACAGGAAATCCATATCGCGAAATCCCGGGTCATCGAGTTATCGCGAGAAAACCTACTCCCGCAAATACGTCACCGGCCGCATCAATAAGAATTGATTGCCCGCTATCGCAATATTTATTTAGGCCGTATCGAAAACAAACATCGACATACATCACATTGGTTGAAACCGTGTTATAACCGTGGAGGAAAAATCGTGGTATGGGTCAGTGCATGCCCGATTGCAGAATCCATTGTTGCTCGCGATCGTTCATCGAAGAAATTCCATTAAACTAGTACGCGCGTATAAATTATATATACGTTTCCATCGATATTAAGTTTAATTTCATTTATCAGTTTTTACTTAAGTGAAGTTTGCGTCGAATTTTCTACTTTCGTGCCGATGATTCAACGCGTTGAAATTTTTTGACTCGCGAATACGTGTGCGAGATTCTTGCTTGTGAAAATGGATCATGAGTACGGTTCTCCAACAACCGATTACCAATAATAATAATAATAATTTCGAGATAAAAGCGAAAGATTGATATGTTTGAAAACAATAATTCGTTACGATATAGTATCAATAGTTATCGACTTGTTTATAGAAGAGGATGAGTGTGAAGATCAAGGTAAGGATGAATCGAAACGAATGAAAATAAATTATAAAATTGCAAAATTACTTGCAACGCAATCGCTCAAACTTCACGCGACTCAACTCGATCCACCTTCTCGTCACTTTATCCACCAATCTCGTTGGAGAAAAAAAAACCATACCAATTAGGCAACCATAACGCGTGCATAAATCTCATTTCACCAGCCCCCCCTCCCTCCCTCTCTCTCTCGCGGCCGAATCTAAAAGCCATAAATCAATGGAGATCCAGGCGAGAACACGCGACGTTAATCGACTCTAAGCGTTACCGAACGCGACGACACGAAACGAGAACCCGTCCGATTATTAAATTAGCGTCCCCATGGTGACCAGTGGTCAAGGAAATCGGTGTTTCGTAGAGACAGTCGAACCGCAGCGGCGCTTCGTACGGCTGTCAAACCGTACGCATTATAGATTATACGGGCGAGAGTCGTCGTAATCGAGGCTCGCGAACTGCGATGACCCTAACTTCACGTACAGTTGAAACGCGTGAGGAATAGTTGGACGCCACCGTGGAGACGTGGTTCGATTCTGATCCATGAGAACCTTCCTCCTCGATCGTTCGATTTATCGTTTAGTTTAACTGTCCCCGAGTGTACATCCAGAGTGTCTTCGAGTCCCCAGAAGCCGAGCAAGTGTAGTACGTATAAGTATGGCTTACTCGATGTTTCGATTCTCTCTCTCTCTCTCCGTACACGTTGAAAAGAAGTGAATTCGTATCGTGGAAATGTCGTCAATGTTGATTTTTAATTCGTTTTATTTGGAATGAAATCTTTTTCTCTTCTTCTTCTTCTTCTTTCTTTTTTTTTTTTTTTTTGAATGTACACTTTCGATCGAAGCAATTTAAAAGTTCGAACAAGAGGATGAAAGTAGTCCGGCCACGGTTTTCGAAACGAGACAACGATAAGAAATGTGAGTTATTTTAAGAATGACGAAAGATGGAAAAATGAAAGGAAAGTTGTTCTTCGACAAAATGTAAATATCATAATAATGATATTGAGTTGTGTTAGATGAAATTATATCGTTATGTAATCACGAAGAATGCGATTTGCGTACACGTGCAAACGAATAATATTCGCACAGTCTTATTATTTCGAATTAAAAATTTAGCAATTTGACATGTTTCGAGACCTCGTTATATAAATATCGTTCAAAATATATGTATATATTACTGCAAGTATAAAACAATTTTTTATTTGATATTCACGTAATATTTTTGTGATTTATTTCAGATTTAAATCGGCGATATTCTCGTTTATTCAAAAGTCAGAAGAGAAATTGCATCAAAAGATAGGTCCACGATGTTCTGTTTGAGAGGAGAGACGAAAGGCGATACGAAGTTTAAAGAGATATTAAAGCAGGATGATTTCGGATGGTGGTTGAGCGACGAAGATGATCTAAAATCGCCCACATCCGCCAGTAGCAAGGACCGTTTATCCTTGGGATCGTCTGAATCGATGTTCTCTTGCATAGACTCGGACGACACTGAAAATTATTTTCTCGCCCAAGAGTTCAAACAGGAATGCAAGGAATGTAATTACGAAAAAATAGAGCTTACATCGTTGATTCACGAAAATTTGGATCTGAATCTTATCGAACAGGATGCGATAAAAAAAGAATCTGTGAGTGATTGATATAATTTATTTGTTTTCTTTTTTTTTTCGAAGAACTATTTCGTTCCTAATGGATTATTCCTAGTGGAATAATATTAGCATCGCGATCACTTTTCCATCAATCTATCCTTCAAAAACCCACGATCGAAGACGATGCAATTTTTAAGAAATCGATCAAATTGTAGGACGTCACGCCATTTCTAATGGAAGATGAAAGATACTCGAACGATTCGAAATCAAAGTCGGAAGCGTTACACGGCATGTGTTACACCCCGGAAAGATTGGTCAGATCTCAGGAGTATCGAATATTGACGCCATCGCCTCGCTACTTGTCCATCTCTCAGCCAAAAATCGTGCAAGAAAAGGAAAATTTACGGAAAGGGTTTTGCTGCCGGCGGCAATTGAACTGTTTTATCGATTCGAAGCAACCTGGTATGCATTTAGGGATAAGGGAAAGAGAGAAAAGGAGAGGGAATTGTTTGCAGAATGTGCAACAACGGATCGCAAACTTGTTCCGATGCGAACCTACCGTCAGCTAACTTGAATATAACCCGGCTATTGTGTCTGACCTAGTAAAGTTTCGCGGTTTACCAATATGTGAAATCGGCTCGCTTCATGCTCGTTAGACGTACTTTCATTTCAACGCCTGTACTCTTAAACTTGTCTCACAATGTCCCTCTATCTAATTTTTATTTATTTTTTTTTACGAGAACTTTGGAATACCTTGAAGCAGTTTTGATTATTCTTTCTCCAATCCGAGTTTCCTTGCCTTTCTTGTCAATTGCCCTTTTATTTTTAATTTCTCTCTCTCTCTCTCTCTCTCTCTCTCTCTCTCTGTTTCTTTTTTTTTCATTCCATCAAATGAATTTCAGCGATGCAACTGAAATCTTTCGCGGAGAACAGGCCAAAGGAAGGAATTGCATCGACGATCGGTTTGCATAGTTGGAAGGACAACAAGCGGATCTACAATGACGATATCGGGACGAAGAATAACGAAAATGAAACGAAAATGGAAGACGTATCTGATTATAATAAATCGTGCAGCTTGCAAACACCAGACTCGATCAGCAAGAGATCCAGTTACGACAAATTGAACATCACGTGGGAAGATTGTGGAAAGATGGGGACACGGAGTTCTTCGTTGGACACTTCCGGTATCCAGAGCAACGACTGGAGCTCGGACACGCACAGCGACCTGCAAAACACTTTTCTGTGCCTCAGTGATGAGTTGGCGACGACTGACTACAAGCTAGATAACTCGCAGGTTTTACTCTTTAAAAGAAGCATTGTTGTTGAATTTTGATTAAATTTACACACCGATGCTAATTTAATGGAAAAAAAGAAAAAATGTTCAATGGAAATTTGTCGATTGATTTTCATACTCGTATTTTTGATATTTCTTATTTATGAATTTTGGATCAAATTCGGAAAAATAAGGATAATCTTTTTGATAGGAACGATGTACTGCCATCAATGAAGTAGTATCAATTCTCGAAGAACTTGACATAAATCCTGAGAAAGCTACCATTCTTCTTGAGGAAGATCGTTTTTGCGACAGCACGTCTACGCACGATCAATTAACCAGGCTGGCCCTGACGACTGAAACGGACGCTAATGTGCTGGAAGTCCTCGAAAATCCAGAACATTTAGTAAAACATCTTCAAAATAAGATTAAAAAACTTCAAATTAACAACAAAGATATCTATAGAGATATATTTAATCTTCGAGAAAGCTTTCAAGTAATAATTTTTGTTAAAGATATACATATATATATATATTTTTTTTTGTAAAAAAAAAACGTTCATAAAATTTTTCATTATTTTATTAACCAGTGTGATGAACAGAGAATAACGGATATCTTGTCTGATACAAATAAACTACGACAGGATGTACATGAGCTGCGATACCTCGACGATCTTTTAAAACTTTTACGAGGGGAATTGGAAAGGATTTCAAAAAGAAATTGGCCATTTGTTATTGGACATACAAATCATTCGGAAGAAATGAATCTCATCGTGTGAATAATATAAATCCCTTCCATTGCTAGAATTTAATGGAAGTTTTTTTTCCAAGATTATCCGTAACATCAATATTTTGTTACTTAAAATTAATTTATTTAAAGAGAGACACGGTTAAGTATTTTTATAATATACAACGCCAAAAGCGTTTCACTGCCATTGTTAATTATAAAATATGTATTACAAGTTGGTTCTGCAAATTTTTCTGTAATGTTGTCCAAAGTCAAACGATTGTGATGAGTGCATGAAATTTCAATTGTTTGCGCAAACAAAAATTGCATTTAAGTTTTCAATATATATAACATTATTTATTTAGATAGATTTTTTTTTCTTATTGAAAAATTTATTTAAGAAATGTACAATATATTTTTATATGTATACAATCGATAATAATTTTTCTTTTCTAATTTTGTGATTTAATAAGATGTACAAATTCTTCATATTTGTTGCTATTAAATGAACTGTTACCAGTATTAATATTAGTATTTAATCGCACGATATACCGTAAGCAAATAGAACAAATAGTTAATGTATATCGGATATTAATTTCAGATTTTGATCTTATGATTTTTTCTAATGTTAATTTCAATGAACATTTATGTAAAATTATTTCCCATAATTGTTATAAATATTTGCAATTATTAATTTTAGACAATAATTTAACAAAATGAACAATTAAATTAATTATCAAAATTTTTATATTTAAATAAATATTTATTATTGCATTTGAAATTGAAATTTGGATGAGAGAGTTGGAAGGAAAGAGAGAAAAAGAAAAACAATGCGAATTCGTACATGTATATTAAATATTTCAATTCTAGTTACGTTTTTCGTTTATAAAATTTTGAAATTACATATAATCGTCAATACAAATTTTAAGAATAGATAAAAATTTGTGAATTATATTATTTCGAAACACATTTATGTCAATTTTTAGATAAAATATTATTTTGATATCAATGAAAGATTGTTGATCGAAGAACTATTTATGTTAAAAATTTCAATATTTATAAATAAAATTTCATAAAAAAAACTATATCTACGTGTCCAAAATCCTATAAATTTATTTCTAATTTCATAATTTAAATGTTATTTATAGAAAAATATATCTTGAGATTCTTTTTCTATTTTTATTCAAAGTTCAATAATAATTTCAAAAATTTTAACAAATAATTTTTAATTAAAAAGAAAATTAAATAGACATTTTACCTTCTCCTTAAAATTAATGAATCGTACATGATTGATTCAAACATGATTTTTTAAAACAGACACACTCGTTTCTAAAATACAATTGTTTCACTATTAAAGTGTAACATATATTAATTTAATTGTACGTTCTTTATTTATTAAATGAACAATATTATACACTAAATTCTTAAAGATATATCCACGCATTTCTCGTATTGTACAACTTCAATTCTTTGTACATCGCAGTAAATTATAATAATAACTTGAGAATTTCTAATTAAAAAACATTTTACAAAACACAATTCGATATAAAAAATATCTCTACAGAATTTATAATAGAATTTGACATATTCGTTTTTACAACGATTACAATTGAAATATAATTGTTTATAAGGCGAAATAATTAGAAAAGTTAAGTGATATCGGTACGTTGTGACTGCTTGGGATGTTGCCTGGAGGAATCATGGTACGCGATACCAACTCTCAACATTTCACCGTGGCGAAACATATCGTGCGGAGAAGAGAGAGAAGGCAAAGATGGTAGCGATGGTAATAAGCAATTTAGCATACTGGCACTACCATCTGACGAGTAAATTCCATTATTGGCAGAGGCGATAGAAGTTGTACTCGAGCCCGATGCAGAGACTAGGGTAGAGTTCGCGCTTTGATCACCATTTCCCAATACACTTGATCCCATTAAACTTCCTGTTTACAAAGATATAACAGTATCAATTACAATTATATTATTTTAATAATTTTATACATTTATACAGTGTAATTAACAAAAGAGAACCAAGATATAAGAATTGAGATTAATTTTTTCCTTAATGATGACGAGAATTTTTTAGAGAAAAAAAATAATTCAAAGATTTCATTTTAATGATTATATTATTTATTTTGTAAATCATTTTTTATATATAATATGTTGCAAATATTTTATTTTGAAATTTTATAAGAAACAAAGTGATTCACTAATAGATTGATTAAAACTTAATGATTGTTTTATTAAATAAATATATGAAATTATATTAAAAATAACAAAGAAATAAAACAAGATGATTAACAACATTTTTAACATAAATACTTGTATTTTGTTTCTTATTCAATTACATTTATAATACAATAACTAAAAAATAACTTACAGTCTCTCAACGTATAATGATAAATTAAAATGTACAAAAATTACATTTTAGTTACTATCTTTACCTTATCATATATATATAAGTAAATTTAATCGTAAGAAGTCCTACAGTTACAGGAAACTTGATATCACAGGAAGATCGATATTATATTATTTTCCGTAATTTATTTTAACGTCGTTATTTATTTTATTTAATTTATCAGCAGATAATTTGCATTTTAATTATTATTACTTATAAAAATCATCAAATTTCGAAAATAATTATATCGATCGTTCCTTTTCTTTTCTACCTCAAGTTACTAAGCATTCACCTGCAAAGCTGACATTTGACGCGTTGGAATTGACTGTCGAAGCAATGGATAAAGACGTTAACGTCGACAAATCTGTGCTTTCCACAGCTCTTGAGTAATCCGTCCTTGTCATATGTGGTGGACAAATCGATGCGAGCGTCGATCGAACAAGATCGTTATTTCTATCAATTCTTCGATGCCTCATATGGACACCGGATTTATTATTGCTACCGAGTCCAAAATGTAGGAGCTCTAAATGCCTCCTTAAATTTCGCGATTGGCGTAAAATTGCTCCGCAAAGTGGACACGACGCCGGTTGATCGGACATACTTCGTGATTTGGATAATCCATCTCCTAAAATTAATTTCGTCAGATCTAAACACGTTCAAACACACTTTAAAAAGAAGTCACCGTAACGATAGGCAGTATACATAATCGAACTAGCTTACGTTTTGGGCTGTATATTCATTTCTCTCACCTTTTCTTACTATTCAAATCATTCTATTGCAACTTCTAACTAAATTAGATTAATAATACAATTATATAAATAATAGTAAAAGTTATAAATAAATAATTTGCAAAATACCTTAAAGAACTACGAATTAATAAAGATTCTTTTATTTAAAAATATAAAGTCCATGATAAAATAAACTTTTATTAATTTGTCAAATAATTTTATTACTTACTATTATAATTAAATATATTATATAATTCATAATTCGTCGATTTTTACATCTATCAATCGATCAGTATCAAAGTCAAATGCATGCTTTTTAAAAAAATAAAACTGCGAAAATAAATATATTATTTCGATAGAGATTAAAATTTCTGTCAATTAAGTTTTTTTCTTATTTTAATTTACGATTTTTATAATTATAAGAAAATATTTTAATTCCTTATATATATAAATAGATACAAATCAGCTTCTATTTTAACCATGATATTATTATTAGTGTTCTTTTTTACATAATCGACAGAAGTTCGAATTCTCTTGTAATTTTAAAATATTAATTCGATATTTTATTTAAAAAATAAAGAAAAAAAAAATGAGCAATAAAGATTTGTAATTCAATAAGTTTATATAAAACTGATCATATACAATTATTGCATAAGTGATTATTTGAAAGATATTGAAAATTTACAAGTATTTTGCAATTCTTATTAATCATCGCTTTTACTATGAATAATTTTTTATCGATTGCTATTCCTATTAATCCTAAACATACTGCTCTTATTTACTAACGTGGAAGATTTTAATATAATTGTAAATGTTTATTTTAAACATTCTGTCTCAAATTATTTTAATATCAATCAGAAACAAATCAAAAATGAAAAATTAATAAAATAAGAATACATAAACTATACAGAGAATGTAACAATCAATTCATTCTGACAAACTTTAAAAGAATAATGTCAGTCCATTTTTTTCCCTTAAACGATGCAAAGAAATTATAATTTGAACATAAATTCCTGTAAGTACATTAAAACAATAATTAAAAAAAAAAAATACGCAGACTCAAATTAAATGTATAACATATATTATAAAACAAATTAGCGATAGGAAACAAAGTTGTTTCTAAATCACAATAACAGAATCGGAAGATTCTGTTTACATCAAATTTTCGCTTTTATTTTATTTCTGTATATTCATCTAGCGATAGTTGGAGACGAAACATTGCTTTGAGGAGAAACAACATTTGGTCCCTGTGATGTTGGCGAAGGAAGTGGACTGGGCTTACAAATTATTTGCTCACAGGTACTACTTCCACTATCAGTTCCATACGTCATAGAATGCTCGTTATAACCAGATAATTCGACTTCAGGCTTTACTTCTATCATCATTGTATCAGCTGGGGAACTTTGGACCGGATTACTACTAAATCGATATTTGCAAGACGATAATAGATGTCTACGTAAATTTCTCGCTTGTCGTAACGTTGCACCACATAGTGGACAAACGCCTGGACAGTCGGATGCACCACGTATTTTAGACAAATTCATATTGCCTGTAAATCCACAAGACGCTGTTCCAGCAGTTGTACCCTGAGTAACTAGTGGGAGCGGTATTCCAGGAGGAAAGCCCATATTTAGAGGACCGGGAAATTGCGGTATATGTAATGGAGAATATGGCTGCATTGGCATTAAAGTGTGAAGATGCGATTCATTGTCCGATATTTGATCCTGATGCGTTCCTGCTTGAGAATTTTCTGTTGACACCGGCTGCGCTTCTTGAGCACGTGGCGAGTGACAACTCCGATGATTCGAATATTCCAACCGATCGTTCGCTGCTAACAGACACAAACACAATATTACCATACAGGGCTGAACTGATTTTTACATCTGAAATTTTTGAGTTGTTATATCTTATGATATGATTGATTAGACGCAGTTCAACCCGATTGATGGTTGTGCTTGTGTCCGTTCTAAATATAAAAGCTTGAAAAAAACTTTGTCTTCAAAATATATTAATAAATAATGAAAATAATATATCGGACACAGAACACAATTAGTATCGCATATCCATTCTTATTAAAATTTGTTTACTAAACTGATCATTAATCTTAGATAATAATATAATGATCAACTCAGTTTAATGCATAATGACAGAAAATTAAAAATTATGTTTAAAATATAATAAAATAATATTTACTATTATTTTATATAAACAATAAATGCAAAATGAGAATTTAAATATATATTTTCAAAAAATTTAACAAATACAATATATGTTATGTGTATATATATATGTGTGTACGTGTGTATGTGTGTGTATATATGTATGTATGTATATATGTATATATGTATGTATATATATGAAATATGCTGTTATATATAAAGCTGAATATTCCTTACCTGTGTCATCTCCATGTTCTGTATTATCTTCATCTTTGTGATCATAATTGGTTGATCGACTATTATCACTTCCATCTATAGCCCTATTTTCATTATCAGTAGTATTAATATTACGTGGCCATTTTCCAGAAGATGAAGATGATTTTCTTCTCTTTTTCCTGCGTTTTAATGGAAAATAGGGAGTAATTGATTCTTTTGATAAAGCTTCATTTGCTGTTGGTATTGCTGATACAGGTACCTCTTCTCCATTCTAAATAAATAGAAAAATTAATTATCTTTGAACAAATATATTATTGCTAATTGTAAATATTAATTCAATTAAAATATTAATAAATATACAAATGTAAAAATTGAAAATTATATATAAAAAAAATAAAAATACCTAAATGCAATATATTATATTAATTAATTATAGAACATACTTCAGTCAATATAGTAGGTGGTGTTAATCCATGAATACAAAGGCAATGAGCAGCTTGAAGTAGTGAAGGTAATTGAGAAGGTTCCACACTTACTTCACCACGATATACAAATTCCAATAATGATTCCAAATCATCTGCTCCTATGCCAGCTAACATAACTACTGGATGTTGACATGGTGTGCTCTATTAATAAAAATTGAATTGAAAATAAATTATAAAATTTAAAACTATGTTATACTTTATAAAATATTCAATATAATGAAAAAATATAAAGTTAAAACCTTTAATAAATCCAATAAAAAAGGACTAGCTGCACAAAGTACTATCTTATGAGCAGGAAAACTGCGTCCACCAGCAGCTAATGTAACATCAACTAAATCTCCATGACCTCTTAATAATTGTACTGCAGAAGCCAATGATGAACTAAATTCTCCCCAGGATAAACTATACAATTGACCACTGCTTCCCATTCTAAATAGCAAATTATATATTATTCAAGTAAAATTTATATATATTATAAAAGAACTTTATAATACAGTAATAGCAAATCAATGTCTCCATATTGTTATAATGAAATTAAATAACTCATAATGTTTTGTTATAAAAGGGAAGAAAAATCTAACATAAATGCATTTACTTGATATTACAATGTGTAGATCCAAAATTAATAAAGATTCGAAAAAATTGATCACTAACGGTAACGATATGTACTCGTCTACCTCATCCACATTCTCTTAATTAGTACCCCCACCCCAAAAAATATGATCTCGGCGTCGTCTGAAACTTAACCTAACAAAAATTTATACCACGAATAAAATAATCTAAATATCAAATAAAAATATATAATAACAATCTAACAATAAATAAAATTCTTTATATTTTGAAGAAACAAAAAATTAAAAAAAATTGTATATGATAAGAAATAACTCACATTGAGTTAAAATTTATCGCTGTATGTTGCTCGATATGTTACAAAAAATCACGTTAACTTCGTTGCTCGTATATTGTAGGAACAAAAATGAAATTGAAATTTCGTAATTTTATGAAATAATTGCAATTTTGAGTCAAATAGACATATGATTTCAAAAATGAAATTCAAACACTGTCAGAAATTATCATGCACGTCACATTTTACGAGATTGTGCTGCCATCATAATACTATTATAAAAAAAACATTTTATGCAACTTTTTGGCGGAAGTTATAAAAAATTAAATAAAATCAAATTTTATATTTAATAATATCAATTTATGATTTTTAAATACAAATATATAAATTAATATTTTTTATTTTTAGATACATTTATAATAGATTTACTCATTTTATAATAGATAAATAAACAATTGCTCCTTTCATAATAAATAATATTCAAATATATTAAAAGTTTACAAACAAATCGAACAAAATATAAAAAAATCATTTATAGGTCACTTTCAAAGATTTAATCCAATAATAAGTCAAAAATTTATTAACAAATTCTATTTTAATATAATATAAACTAATTAATCAAAAAACATATACAAAATAATAATATCAATTATGTTTAAAGAAAATAATTTTAAAATACAAATAAATTATGAGAAAAAAAGAAATTATTATATGCAAAAAACTGTAGAAATGGAAGTCATAAAAGCATTACAAAAAGAAGGTATTAAATTAATATGTATGTAACATTGTAATTATCAATAATTATATTATAATCTATAATTTATTTTATACAATTATAATATTTAAAAGCCATTCTTTTTATTTTTTAATAATTAATTTAATTTTACAAAATTTAAAATTAATTATTTTGTAAAATTAAATCAAATTAGAAAAAATAAATAATTTATTCTAAAATTTAATTTATTTGCAGAATATACGCTAAATACGGTAAATAGTTATGGAGAGAATTTATTACATATTAGTGCAGCAAATGATTGTCTTGATATTATAAAAGAAATTTTTCGAAAATACGAATGTCATCAAATTATTAATAGAAAAAATAAATTTGGTTGGACACCATTAATGTTAGCAATTCGTAATAGAAATATTAAAACTGTAAAATATCTTTTACAGCAAAATGCTAATATAAATGAATCAACTTATTTAGGTAAACTTGTTAATATATTGTAATAATGTTATTATTAATTCTGAAAAAAATTGAAGGTATCATTTCGAAAAATTTATTATCATAATTATAGTAAAATATTGTTAAATTCTTTATTTTTATTGATTTTTAGGTATGTCTATATTTGGATTAGCAGCTGCAATAAATAAAGATATGTTTGATATTGTATATGAAGCATGTCCATCAGCATTATTAAATACTCTAAATGATGATATAACACCCCTTTGTATTGCAGCTATGAAAAATGATAAAAATTTATTTTTTAAGTTAATAGAGTTAGGATTTGATGTTTCCAAAAGTAGTAAGATATTATATTTTTATAAATAATGATATATAAAAATTTAGATAATAAGATAAAAACATTAATATAAACAAATAATAATGTTTATTCATGTTTATTCATATTTATTTTTATTCACATTTATTATAAATTATTTAATAGATGAATATACTTATATTATGATGAAACAGTCAATAATACCTGAAATAAAAAATTTTGCAAAAAATCTTGATATAGAAGAATATTGGAATAATAATTCAGATAATATTTTTATAGAAGATGAAACAGATATTCCAGTATCTAACACTGATTATAATATTGGCAAAAATTTACAAAATCTTTTAAAACTTCCTCCATTAAATTTAACAAATCACTTAGAAACTGACCAATGTGCTTTAATTTCACCAACTTTGACTTGTACTTTCAATAAAATATTACCTACTTCTCCAAACATATATTTTACACAAAATAAATACAAAATTGATGAAAGCAATGTTAATACAATGCATAATACAGTAGATAATCAAATAATTTCAAACAAAAATGAAATAGTATCAATTCATTTAAAAAACAAAACTATAAACGAACTATCTTTGCAAAGGTATATTTATATTAACATAATTTTATATTACACAGTATATTGATATGATAATATTTATTTATTATATATATATATATACATATATATTATATATTACATGTAATTGTATTATCAAGATTACAGTCTATTCGGCCACCAGATTTAGATATTCAAAATGAAGAAGAAGATCTTAATACCACTCTTGGATATATACCTGAATTTAGCCCATTACGTTCACCAAATGTACCTTCAAGTATAAATGATGAAAATGTATTTGGAGAAGATACACCAACGCCACCACGTTACAAAACACCTCCAAGAGGAATGATTTTAAATTCAGAAGAAGCAAAAATGTTTGCTTTATTGAAACATTATGGATTAAATCAACATGTGTCTATATTTCTTCAGCAAGAAGTAAATATATCATAATAATATTATACTATAAATTATAATATAATATATTTGATTTAAATATTAATATAATTTTATGTGTATATGTATATATATATATGTATACATATATATATATATATATGTATACATATATATATACATGTAAAGTAATAAAATTAATAATAACTTTCTATTTTAATTTTTTATTTTTATATAATTTATTTTAGATTGATGTTGATTTGTTTATGACTTTAACTAATGAAGATTTAATTGAGATTGGTATAGAAAATGAAGCTGATAGAAAAATTATATTAAATGTTATAGCAGACTATAAAAAATCAATGGTATAAAAAAATATTTATTGTTATTAATTCTTTTTAATTTTATCTTGTTATTTATTATGTACTTTTTTTAATATGTAACATCTAAAAAAATATTAAATATTATAATTATTATTATTTTTAATATTCAATATAATACATAAATTATATAATATTATTATTTTTTTTAACAATATAACGTAAAAAAAATATTTTTTATATATTTATAATTTTTACTTATAAAAATATTATTATATTTAAATACGATATTGTTGCAATATTTGTGTGTTTTTTATATGAGATAATATTTTATTAATAAGTTCAGTTTTTTTTCCATGAGTATTATGTGAAATTGAATGTTTTTTTAACCAGTCACTTAAATCACTATTCTTCATCTGATCTAATTGATTTCTTTTTGCCATTTCTTCTACTGTAATATCTTGATCCTATATAATAAATTATGAAATAATTATATATATGTAATTTTTAATTTTATTAATTTTTTATTAATAATATATAATTTAAAATATAATTATACCTACTGTTTTTAATAAAAATATAATATTTTCTTTATTAGATTTAGGTTTTGATAGTTTTTCTTTTAATGTTAAATGTTTTTGTTTTTCTTCTTGTATTAACTAAATATTTAAATAAATAAGGTTATAAATAAAAAAATAAATAATAAAATATAATAATAATTTGTAAAGAAAATAAAAGAAAATACTTTTTCCATATCATTACAAGAGTTTGTCTTTTGAATTTTAAAATATCTTGAAATTGTATTCTCCTTTGATAGAATGAAATAATCATTTGAATTTCTTAAAATATTATTCTTAATATAATTATCTTTTACATTTTGTGTTCTGTTTAAACATTGGCTTTCTGAAGTTTAAAAATTATTTTATAATTACTATACAAATTTTAAAATATTTATAAAAATATTTCTATTATTTTAGTATATACCATTTTGATTTTCTTTTGCATTTTTGTTAATTAAATCAATTTTTATATTTTCATGAAATTGTATATTATTAAGTTGATGGATTTTAGTTAATTGTGTAGTTAAAGATGTTTCAACATTTGTATTTTTTGTTAATCTATCTGCATATTTATTAGAAAATTCAAATTGTGAGGTAATGTTTTCCTTTTCTTTAAGATATGTATCCAATTTTTTGTCTTTTAATAATACATTAGATGATAAATTTATATTTAAAGATTTCTATATAAAATAAAATATAATAATAATATAATAAATATATTTTTTATTGTTTATATTATTTAAAATACATAGTTTATAACTTACTGGAATAAATGGAGTATATTCCGATATTTGTAATTGTTTACCACAAACTGTAGGTAATTTCATAAGCATATCAGCTAAAAAATATGTAATTGTAGATTTTTTATCTTTATTTGGAATAATTTCTAATGGTCCACTTGCTATACATATATTAGGATATATGAAAATATTAGATTTAGGAATCAAAAATTTAATTTCATAAAATAAAATTTCATTTTTATTTTTAGATAAAGAATATCCATACTGAAATATTATACATATATATAATACATATAATACATATAAATATATTGATGATAAAAATAATTTTGATTCTAAACAATATATATTTATTATTTATACCATATTTTTCCAATGTCTACGTAATTGATCATAATCTTTAAAAACACATCTTGCTGGAAGTTCTTTAGATACAGATAATAATTTTCCTTTTTTTGTGCTATAAAAAATATTATAATTTTATTAATTATTATTAATTGATATTTATATAAAAATAAATCGAAAAAAATAACATTTAAGACGTATTTTCGAAAAAATTGAATTTGTTAAATTATTAAAAAAAGAATTTGATTATTTTCAATATAAATAATTTAATAAGACGTTATATAAAATAAGTAAATAATAAAATAATTAAGTAATTATTTTCAATATAAATAATTTAATATGATGTCATTTTAAATATTTACGAAAATAATTAAATAATTAAATAAACAGTAGAAAAATATTTTTTATTCATATTCATATTTTTATTTTTAAGATAATCAAAATTGAATAAAAACAATTAAATACTCGTATATACATTCAATAAATTTTTTAATTTTTTATTTTTTTGAGAACGAAATCTCAAACAAGAAAAAATATTATTCTTTTAAATTATTGTAAAATTATTTTTACATATATTTCTACATATATTTTCTATTATTCTATATTCTTTCTACCATATTTTGTATAAATAACTGTAAGTACATGTAAATGAAGACAATAATTATTACCTTGGTAATACATATACAAATGGAGGATTATAATGAGATAAATCAATATATCCTTTAGGATCTGCTAAAAATTGAGATATAACAGATGACGGAAAATAATCTTCAAGTTTTAAATATGGAATTTTAATTATTTCTGTATGAAGTTTTATAGATATATTCTTTTCTAAAAATTTGTTTAATATTTATATATAAGAATTATTATATAAATAAAAATATTATATAAATAAAAAATAAATTTGGCAGACCTTCAATAAGTATATCTAATTTCAGTGCTCTGGTTCCTTGTATAAAGTTATAAAAATCTTTTCCTTGAACTAAATATTCACCAACTTTATTCCACAAAGGAGCTATTTTAGTCTGTATCGTATATATAAGACAAATTTTATATAATTCTATTGTAACTGATCGTAATCCTTGATACTAGTAAAAATAAAAGTAAAAATAAAAATAATATATAAAATAAAAATAATAATAATTTATCATTCAAGAAATAAATCTTAAACAAACCACTAATTTAAAATTTTTTAAAATTTTTAGCAATTTTCCAGTTTCAAAAAATTTTTTATTCGCAATAACAAATATAAATTTTTCTGTGCCCATTACTGGTGAAGCAATAATATCAGAAATTAAATGAATAAGTAATCTAAAATTATAATATTATTTTAATAATATTATAATAATAATATAAAAATCGATTATACGTTAACTAACGCAAGATGAAATAAATAATATAATACTTATTCTTACCGACATTTTATTGTTTGCCAGTGAAAATTTGATTTTGCTGATGAATCACGAACCTCGATAAAATCAATTTCACAAATTGCACAACACAAATCATTTATTTGCGGAAATGAAGCATATAAAATCGATTGTTCTTTTCTTTCATACATGATATTGCAAACGTCCATTATTTAATTCTATAATTCGTTGTTTATAATTATTTTATATTCTTTTAAATATTTTATCGCGCGTAACTATAACTTTTTGAATTCAAATATATCGAGTATATTTTTGAATCTATTTTCAATATTAAAAATCTAAAAAGTACTAGTATACAATTTTATACAATTGAATAATATACTCTTATCGTATAAGATATCGAAGTTTGAAGTTTATTTTTTCCATTACGATAAAAATTCAACAATATTAAGTATATTTATTTATTTAAGACTAATTTTAAGAAATGCTTGCATGTATGATTTTTCATTTAGAGAATTATAAATCTATATTTTGGCAATCGGAATATATATCACAGATCACAGCCTACTTTACAAACACCAGTTTAACGTCATTTCATATCCCTTTCTCGGATTTATCAGTATCATTTTCGAACTTTTATCCCTATTTGGTCTTTCAAAGAATTTAACTTGGATTGCATTCCAAATATCTTTTTGTAAATTATTTCAGTCTACGTAAGTATAGTTGATATTTTTATAACTTCCCATATGTAAAGATATTAAATAGATTTATAAATAATCAATATTTTATGCTTTCAATATTGCGAGCCTCCATTTTGATGAATAACAACTAAACAGACTAATATTTTATGTGTTAAACAAACTAATTTTTATCACATAATGAATAATAGCATATTAAAATTTTTTTATCGTTTTTTTTTATAGGTTTCTACATAAAAATGCAGATCTTTGTTAAGACTTTAACAGGAAAAACCATCACCTTAGAAGTTGAAGCTTCAGACACAATAGAGAATGTAAAAGCTAAGATTCAAGATAAAGAGGGAATTCCACCAGATCAACAACGTTTGATTTTTGCTGGCAAACAACTTGAAGATGGTAGAACACTCTCAGATTATAATATCCAAAAGGAATCTACACTCCATTTAGTGTTGAGACTTAGAGGAGGTATGCAAATTTTTGTCAAAACTCTCACTGGCAAGACCATTACCTTAGAAGTTGAAGCTTCAGATACAATAGAGAATGTTAAAGCTAAGATTCAAGATAAAGAAGGAATTCCTCCTGATCAGCAACGATTGATCTTTGCTGGCAAACAACTTGAAGATGGTAGAACACTCTCAGATTATAATATTCAGAAAGAGTCTACTCTTCATCTAGTATTGAGACTTCGAGGAGGAATGCAAATTTTTGTCAAAACTCTTACTGGGAAAACTATCACACTTGAAGTTGAAGCTTCAGACACAATAGAAAATGTAAAGGCTAAGATTCAGGACAAAGAAGGAATTCCTCCTGACCAGCAACGTTTGATTTTTGCTGGTAAACAGCTAGAAGATGGAAGAACTCTCTCAGATTATAATATTCAAAAGGAATCTACACTCCATTTAGTATTGAGACTTAGAGGAGGTATGCAAATCTTTGTCAAAACTCTCACTGGCAAGACCATTACCTTAGAAGTTGAAGCTTCAGACACAATAGAAAATGTTAAAGCTAAGATTCAAGATAAAGAAGGAATTCCTCCAGATCAACAACGTTTAATCTTTGCTGGTAAACAACTAGAAGATGGAAGAACTCTTTCAGATTATAATATTCAGAAAGAATCTACACTTCACTTAGTGTTGAGACTTCGAGGGGGAATGTATAATCATATGCAACACATCATACAGAAACTTTGTCTATTTGAACCTGCTATCATGCAGTTTGAAGATATTAATAATTATCTAAACAATAATCAAAGTCTGTGTTATAGTTAATTTCATGAAAAGCTATATCTTGAAACTGACATGATAGTAAATTCTGTTGATGATATCTAGTAAAATCAATAGTACTAATAGATACAATCTACTACTTTTCTATGTATCATATTCATTAATACTTGCTATCAATATAAAAATATTTATTTATTCATATATAATGACAAGAATGGCAAGTTGTCTGTGTGCGTATAATGACATATTCTTGTGATGTACTTATTTATTAAACAAATATCAATGCATTCCTATAAAGATATTTGTTTTTTTTCTCTTTTAAATCCTAATTGTTTATTTAATAATTTACATTAAAACATTGTTTCGTATTATCATATTTTATTTTCTTTAACCTAAAATCTCTAAGACTAATATTTATATATTATCAATTTTTTTATCTTTCATTTGATACAAACAAATATATACATTTTTTATAAATATTGACTATAATCTATTATGATTAATCTTATTACGATATATTTGAAAATTAATTATTTAATTTTATTTTTATATTTTAATGTTATTTTATGTTGCTATATTATGTTGTAAATATCGTATCATAATCATAGAATAAAATAATCATTATTTTATTTTATTTAAATATTTATATCGATAAATTTTTTTAATTTTTTAATTCTTTTCTTTAACTGTTTCTTTAACTGTAACATAAAATTTTTAACAAATTTAAATATGCTTTTGAATATCTTGAAATTTTATTTTCTTATTAAAATTTAAAAATAGAAAATTTAAATTTATCATTCCTAATTAAGTAAATGTAAATTTATTAAATGTAAATTTTTTCTAAATTTGTTTTTCTATTATCGAAAAATGATATTGTTAAATATTCCCTATTTTGTAGTCAGTCTAGAGAATTTGAAACTTATTATTCTATAATTTATATAATTCTATAATTATATAAATTAATATAAAATAATTATATAAATTAATTTATCATTCTTAATTAAGTAAATGTAAATTTATTAAATGTAAATTTTTTCTAAATTTGTTTTTCTATTATCGAAAAATGATATTGTTAAATATTCCCTATTTTGTAGTCAGTCTAGGGAATTTGAAACTTACTATTCTATAATTTATATAATTCTATAATTATATAAATTAATTTCTATAATTTATCATTCTTAATTAAGTAAATGTAAATTTATTAAATGTAAATTTTTTCTAAATTTATTTTTCTATTATCGAAAAATGATATTATTAAATATTCCCTATTTTGTAGTCAGTCTAGGGAATTTGAAACTTACTATTTGGTAACAATTGATATTAAGTACTTATATATTACTAGATTTGTGTCATTTCACGTCCTTTCCTGTGACTTACTGGTTCTTATTTTGAACGCTTGTCTAAGCTTGATTTTTTGAACGACTTAATTCAACTTGTGTTGCGAATATCATCTTATAAATTATTTAAACGTGTGTAAGTATAATATAAATTTAATATATAAATATATATTTATCTTTTCTATAAATGTATATAAAAATATTAGATAAATTTTCAAATAATCAATATTTCACAGTTTCATTCCGCAGCCATCTTGTTAAACAATTACAGATAAAATTCATTAATATTTCTTTAAATTAGAATTATATACAATAATTATATAACAATTTTATTTGAGATTTTAATATTAAAATATCAATTTTTTTATGGTATATAAGTAATTAATTTAGTAATAAATTTAATGAATTTTTTACGTAAATTTTTAATTTCTTTAAAGATTCAATTAAGACGCTATTTATTATGAACATTATTTTCGTTTACTTAGTATTAAATTATTAATTACTTAACGCTCATTTATAATTTTCATAACATAATATCTTATTTTTATAAAAATAATACACGAAAAAATATACATAAATATATTAAATATTATTTTATTATTTAATATATTTAATATATTTTTAAATCTAAAGTTATTTAATAAGTAATATATAAATAATTATAAATAATAAATAAATGTAGATTTCATAATTATTCTTCTTTATAGTTTTCCAAATCTACAATCATGCAGATTTTTGTTAAAACCCTAACTGGAAAAACCATCACTCTTGAAGTTGAAGCTTCAGATACTATAGAGAATGTGAAGGCTAAAATCCAAGATAAAGAAGGAATTCCACCAGATCAACAACGATTAATTTTTGCTGGCAAACAACTTGAAGATGGAAGAACACTCTCAGATTACAATATTCAGAAAGAATCTACTCTTCATCTGGTATTACGACTTCGTGGGGGAATGCAAATCTTTGTCAAAACTCTCACTGGAAAAACCATCACTCTTGAAGTTGAAGCTTCAGATACTATAGAGAATGTAAAGGCTAAGATTCAAGATAAAGAAGGAATTCCTCCCGATCAGCAACGATTGATCTTTGCTGGAAAACAACTTGAAGATGGAAGAACACTGTCAGATTACAATATTCAAAAAGAATCTACTCTTCATCTGGTATTGAGACTTCGAGGTGGAATGCAAATCTTTGTCAAAACTCTTACTGGAAAGACTATTACACTTGAAGTTGAAGCTTCGGATACAATAGAAAATGTAAAGGCTAAGATTCAAGATAAAGAAGGAATTCCTCCCGATCAGCAACGATTGATCTTTGCTGGAAAACAGCTTGAAGATGGAAGAACACTCTCAGATTACAATATTCAAAAAGAATCTACTCTTCATCTGGTATTGAGACTTCGAGGTGGAATGCAAATCTTTGTCAAAACTCTCACTGGAAAAACCATCACTCTTGAAGTTGAAGCTTCAGATACTATAGAGAATGTAAAGGCTAAGATTCAAGATAAAGAAGGAATTCCACCAGATCAACAACGATTGATTTTTGCTGGCAAACAACTTGAAGATGGTAGAACACTCTCAGATTATAATATCCAAAAGGAATCTACACTCCATTTAGTGTTGAGACTTAGAGGAGGTATGCAAATTTTTGTCAAAACTCTCACTGGCAAGACCATTACCTTAGAAGTTGAAGCTTCAGATACAATAGAAAATGTAAAGGCTAAGATTCAGGACAAAGAAGGAATTCCTCCTGATCAGCAACGTTTGATTTTTGCTGGTAAACAGCTAGAAGATGGAAGAACTCTCTCAGATTATAATATTCAAAAGGAATCTACACTCCATTTAGTATTGAGACTTAGAGGAGGTATGCAAATTTTTGTCAAAACTCTCACTGGCAAGACCATTACCTTAGAAGTTGAAGCTTCAGATACAATAGAGAATGTTAAAGCTAAGATTCAAGATAAAGAAGGAATTCCTCCTGATCAGCAACGATTGATCTTTGCTGGCAAACAACTTGAAGATGGTAGAACACTCTCAGATTATAATATTCAGAAAGAGTCTACTCTTCATCTAGTATTGAGACTTCGAGGAGGAATGCAAATTTTTGTCAAAACTCTTACTGGGAAAACTATCACACTTGAAGTTGAAGCTTCAGACACAATAGAAAATGTAAAGGCTAAGATTCAGGACAAAGAAGGAATTCCTCCTGACCAGCAACGTTTGATTTTTGCTGGTAAACAGCTAGAAGATGGAAGAACTCTCTCAGATTATAATATTCAAAAGGAATCTACACTCCATTTAGTATTGAGACTTAGAGGAGGTATGCAAATCTTTGTCAAAACTCTTACTGGAAAGACTATTACACTTGAAGTTGAAGCTTCGGATACAATAGAAAATGTAAAGGCTAAGATTCAAGATAAAGAAGGAATTCCTCCTGATCAGCAACGATTGATTTTTGCTGGAAAACAACTTGAAGATGGAAGGACACTCTTAGATTACAATATTCAGAAAGAATCTACATTGCACTTGGTATTGAGACTTCGAGGAGGAGAGTGTACTTACTATATAGAAAAAAATATTTCAGCTTGGCTATTTGAAGTTGCTTATATGCAGTTGAAAGATTCTAATAGTCTTTTAAAAAAAAATGACCTATTTTAGAGTTCATAATGAACAGTGGGTCATAATAGACTGCCTTAGGGAGTAAAATCTAAAGGCATTGTCTAAAAAAATTGATAGTATTGATAGCTCCCCTATGTTACTTTTTTATGTATATTTCATATTCACTACTATTTTTATCAATATATAAGTGTTTATTTATGCATATGTAAAGTCAAGAATATCGAATTGTAGTGATGTAATTACATATGTGTAACTACAATTCTTGTAATACAATTAAGTTCATTAAACAATTATTGTACATTCCTGGCATTAAAGTATTTTTTTTTGTCCTATTTTTATTAGAAATTTATATAATAATATTATTTCTTATTATTGATTTTATTTTGTTTATTATTTTAAAATATTTATATTTTAAAATAATAAACAAAATATTTTAAAATATAAATATTTATACTTTATTGCATAGTTGTGTTCACATATTTAATTTATAATTAATTTGATATTAATATTTTAAAACGTTTGTATCTCTCATAAAAATTTTCAATATATTGCAATTATATGTGTACACAATTAAATATACATGGATTTTAATTTTTCGCGCGATTTCGAACGAATAAAGGACTATGTTACTGTAACCAATTAGAAAAGCGCTAAGTGATGTGACGCATGACATCATTCTTCTGTCAAAATTCATTGGAACAGAACATCACCAGTTGATGTGCTAGAATTTCAATTATTCAGTAAATAATTCTATTCCTATTATTAATTTATAAATTATTATTATATATTTATTTTATAATTTGTTGGTATTATATAATAAAATTATTTTTATTTTATTTTGTTTTATTTTATATGTTTTTTTATATTTGTATTTTTTTTTCTAACTTTTTGATCATTGACTAGTAATTTATATTATAAATATTTAAAAAGTTTGAATTTGATATTATTTTATTTCAATAAAATTTTAATTCTATATATTTGTTTTTGATATGTATTTTTAAAGATTATCATTAAATTTTCAGAATAACTTCGAAGAGGAATAATAATTCATTATGTACATATGTATCGCAACGATTTGTATCCAACTTCCAATTTCCTTATTTGGTAATATTTTATTTTTTTTGTTTAGACATATTTAGAATAAGTTTCCACTATTTTTCTATTCATACTAAAATTAAAATAGTTTAGTTTTTATTATAACCAATTTTATTTTATTAAATTTCAAGTTTTCATATTAAAGTATCAATATTTATTATTATTATATTATATATTATATTATATATAAATTTAATAACATTTTATCTTTTATTTCCATTTTTTCATCCAATATTTTAAATTAACTTTTGGTTACAGATTTTTCTCAGTTTTCATATTCTCCTACTTGATAGTAGTTTTCTTGATGATTTCTTTTGGACAACAGTAATATTCATAGTGTAATATTTCTTACACTTTATGGTGAGTCATATATCTTTTTGTGCAAAAATTTGTTGAATCATATTATTTGTCTTATAATTTATTATAAAATTATTAGTAAAATAACAGATTATTATAAACATAAATAAATTTTTTATCATGCATAAATTAATTATCATGATGAAAAGTTTATTAAATATCAATTATCAATTAATATTATTAACATTAAGTTTGAGATGAAAATCGATCTATTTCCAATTATATAGTCGATATACATGTATGTAAATAGTTGTCAAGGAATATTTTCAAGGAAATGCAGTTAATTATCATTTCTTTATGTTTTTTATTTACGCGTAATCAAAAGCATAGGCTCGTTAACGATTTTTTCCGCGACTTCCTCGAGCCCTTCGAGAAATATGAAATGAATATGAAATATTCATTTTTTTTTATAGTTAATTATTATTGTATTATCCAACCGCGTGAATTGCGTGACCAACATTGTCCCACAGCCATGAACCCGGAACTATAAGTTCATATAAAATAGTTTTTCTTCTTTTTTCAAACTTTATTATCATTTCCTGTTTGTAGAGACGTAATCAACTTGATTTTTCGTTGACAAAGCGACGAGTGAGCCACTGTGCAATAAGTGAAATTGTATCGCATTGAAACGTTCCAAATAGAAAGTGTTATGCGCAGACTCGTGATTGCTATGCCTCTCCTCTAATCGTATTCGCGATCAAATTGAAATACTAAAATCAAGAATCGATCTTATCAACGTTAAATATAGTTGGATTTTCACGATGATAAAGACTATAAAATTTACGAAGCATGATATATATAAAGAAATCCTGTTAGAAATGCATAGTCTAAGATAGCCTTATTTCACATTGTAAATAAATCTTGCTTCCACATTTCTATAAATTAATTTTACACACTTTGAGGAAGAATAGTACGTAAAGTGTCATGGTTTCTTGTATAATAATTCAATAAAGTTACGGTGAAATCTAAATCGATCATGTTTAAAACGATCGTTACGACATAAAAGATACGATGAAAGTGCATAGCAATAAAATGTGTGACATTAAGACTTATTTTTTCTTATGTAAAGTAATTTCCGTGTCTTCTTCTTGAACGAGAAAGTTTTAATATCACAAGAATTGTGCATTTTCTAAACCAATGACTAAATTAATCGATGTTTTACAATTTTGCATTGCACATTATCCCTCTTCTGGATCAACGGTATATGCAATCAGATATAAAAAAAAAAAAAAAAATAGCATATAATCATCGTAAGTTTTAAGTAACTTAAATTGCTTACCTCGTTCGAGCAAGCGGTCTTTAATTGTCTGGATCCTCGCGATATCCTTCTCGTGGAATTCCCTTTGCGAAATATCTTTTCCCGCTATTCAGATGCGATCAATAGAGGCGAATGTAGAACCGAAAGGTCGTGGATTCCCACGTTGCGAAAATTACCCTTGGATAACGGCCATATGTGAAATGTTAGTGATCTCGGTCGTGGGTGGTATCTGCGGCATTCCGTTACCCGTTGTGCCCACCTTTATTCTTTATAATGTGGATCAGAGTTGCGGAAAACGCTTTTACACGCATGAAGTATCTCGTATTGTGGTTCATTGGTATATCGGACGCGGTACAATGTTTTACGTAACTCTTCATTCTAAGAAAACCGTTCTGGACGCGGTTTGATCGTTCTCGATGAGTTTCCTTTTTCAGTTTCTTTGAAAGTTAATTGTTAGGCGGTGTAGCGTTTTCAGGATAAGAAATTTTATCTTTCGTTGTGTTTTTGCTCGATAAATTTTTATGAATATACCGATCGCGACGATTTCAACGGTAAGAGAGAAACGTAATTGAAAATTTGACTTCGAAAGATTAAAAAATTTCTGATTTCATATTTTTACTTTTTATTTCAATTATATACTTTTTAATAGTAAGGTAAACTAATAATATAACGATATTTCGATATATCAGATTTTAATAAATTTCACGAGTTTGAAGTCTCTTAAGACATGAAATTGAATTTCTGAAATAAACTATTCGCTGAGAAATAAGCGATTATAGTAAAAGGTCTATCGTAGTAATAATATTATAAAGTTATTAGATCGATGGGAGAAAGTGCTGTACAACGACGATTTTCATTATAATTGAGTTTATACGAGGCCAAGATCCTTTTGATAACACCTAAGTACGTATCCACGAAGTTTTACACTCGAAAGTCCATTGAATTTCATTCATAGTTATTCATTAAAGTTTTATGGACTATCTTTCAATTTAATTCTTATATTTTTATACCTTCTTCCAATATTTCCCTTCCCAAAATCAACTTACTTACTTACTTATTTATTTTAATGCCAATTATTCAAGAATTTACACGTATTGGGTAACGAGCAAAATTTTTCACATGTTTACCGCTACACGAAGCGAGAGTAAACACGGTAGCAGAAAGATCCACGACCGATTCAAGATCAGTGAAAACGCCAATTATTACGGAGAAATCATTAATTATGTCGCTCGTATATTTCTTTTTTCTTTTCTTTCCTTTTTTCATTCTTCTTCTCTCCATAAAGTTCCTTCCCTCTTCGCCACCTCCTTCCCGTCTTGGCCACCATTTCCATCCTTCTCTCCTTTCATTTCCTTCTTTTTCTAAGCCTTCTCTTTCACCGTTGTTGCATTCTTTCGCGATGTTAATTATGCGAAGGACTCCCACGACTCGAGAATGCCGCCTCAAGATCATGGACTACGGTCGTGTCAGTCGACGACTTTTCTAATTATATTATTTCCCAACATTTTCATCGTGCTCGATTTTCACGTTTCCTTCTTTTATCTTTTATCTCTTCTTCCCCTTTTCTTGCACGCACGCAAAATATACATATATATATATATATATTCTCTATATACTCGAGCGGAATTTTAAAAGTCGACAGATGTTACGCTCCTCCTTGAATCGAAGGTGCTCGACCTGACCATCGGGTTGGCTTATGCTTGGTAAAAATGGTGTCAACGAACGTTCTTTGAAATTTAAACAAGACGAACCGTCGGCCACGTGAATTTACTTTCGTCCACGGTCTTGTTTATTCTTGATTGAAAGAAAAGAAAGAAGCGTTAAGCAGGAATTAATGTTTTTGGAAAATTAATCATTGAAATATTGGAGAGAAAAATTTGTTCGTACATATATATATATATATATATATTCTTCTTTCTCCTCGGTATTTTCTGGAAGAGTGAGCAAAGACGTTATGAATTTTTCGCCGGCAAATCGATATTTTCTTGAAAGAAAAAGTGTTTAGAAGTGAAAACAACTCTTGATATAAGTTCAAACCTTCTCACGATTCTTGCTCTCTATTATTTTCTTCGCTCTCTATTATTGAGAATGCGAAAAAAAAAAGAAATTAATCCGCAAGAATCCGCAAGGTCGCGTATTAATTATCGAGACACTGAACTCCTCGAGTAATGAGTATTTATATGTTACGTATATTCAACGCCTTATATTTACAATATAAATTAATAATTTCTATATTTGGAATGCTTTTATTTTAATCTTCCTTTCTTTATTATCGTTTCGTTGCATTACTCATCGAATTTCGGGAATCGAATCACCGATACTCGTCGTACCCGTAGCATCTCCAAACATGTCGCTGATCGGATCATTTGTGGGCGTGTAATATTTTTAATCTAACGTTGATTATAAAATTGAAAAGAAAATTGAAGAGAAAGAAAAATATCGGTAGAATTACGTTGAAGCAAAAAGGTTGTTTACATTTTGAACGACGACCAAGTCAAATCAAGCCGAAGAAATTTTTATTAAAATCGCCTTTGTCGATTAAGCAGCTGCTCGTTCATCCGTTTTTGCGGTCAATATATGCTTCCTCGCGTTTCACAGCATTTCGCTCTTTGCAATGTAGCATGAAATCAGTGCATGCGTGAAGAATAGGCGAACGGTATCTGTGCAATAAGTGTAATTCACAAAGTGTATTTTATGTGAGGAAATACGGCTGCAACGAATCCGTTATTGTTTAAGAAAAGAAAAAAAAGAAGGAATGAAAACCTTACTTGACCGAAATTAATTTTCCTTCTTTTTAAAGCGGGCACACATTTAGGAGATGGATGGCAGAAGCGGAGGAATTTTCGTGATCTCGAGAGGGAAAACAATCGTTTTTTTCCCCACACCAACAAACGCAATTGGATCGTCACGTGTCTACGATCGGTGAGTTGCACGTTTTAATTTATTCGGCGGTGATGGTTCGTTCCTCGATGCTTGAAATATTATCAATCCGTGTACATTTCAGTAATTAATATCTATCGGTGATTGATCACCGTGTTTGTATTTCGATTTCGACACGACAAAACGAACGTTACGTTTCGCAACGCGTGAAAAATGATAAATTAATTCGATACTCGAAGCGATCGTTCCTCACCTTTATTCCCAATCAAATTTGCCCAAGTTTCCCTTCCTTCGAACTCCCATCTCGCGCGATGATTAATATCTAATATCTAATAAAAAAAAGAAATATCAGAATCATTTCTCGACCGAATCGTCGACTCGCTTCTTACAATTCCGTAACGCGCGATGATTAATGTCGATAGCTTGCAAAGAGCGTGCCTCGTTCCGGTTATAAAGGTCGACGTTTCACGATCGCGCTCAACTAAAAATATCATTCCGACAAATAACGTGCACACGTTTCGATTACGTCACTTTAAACCAGCACTTTAACGTAAGTGACGTGCGCGATACCGGGAGGATACTGTACGTCGATCGTTCGTGGCAAGCGTCCCAAGGATCGTCGACGAGGAAAGGAAAAAAAAAAATATATTTTCATTATTTGCTGCAGCTCGATCGTTCTCGCGCGTTAGATCGGAAATGGGGGGAAGAGAATTTTCTCGTTCTCCTTGGGCAGGCTTCCTTCTCTCGGAGCGATGGCTCCAGTCCACTGACCGAGACTCGGATGCCGTGCTATAAAGCCGAAGAAAAAGTCGCGATCGTAAACTTGGCTCGCTTCCGCACCTCGCGATAGTTCCGTGGCTGGCGATTGCCAATTGCTTTTCGCGGAAGGTCGCGCCAATCCCTGGAAACGCTCGAAAGGATTCGTCGAATTCCGGTGAAACTCGTCCAGGACAGCAATTTAACCGGCGATCGATCTCCATCTCCAATTTCCTCTTTCGACTCGCGATACGCGAAATTATTACGAATATTTGCGCGGAGATCCTGCTTCGATACTCGTGTCGAGCTTCGGCGACGAATATAAATAATAAGAAGGCTCAGGAACGTGTGTAATGAGCCACGCTCGATTATCGAGAAGCAGGAGAGAGAGAGATAAAGACGAGCTTAGGATGGAAAATATGGCCATGATATTTACTAACGCGGCCTCCGCGTGAAAGTGGTCGGTGCTTCGCTTTGTACCGAGGAACGCGTATACGGTCTCGTGTAACGGGTGACATGACCGAACCTTTCGAAGAAAAACAAGATCATGCTCGGTCCGGATTGGAAATGCCGCGTTTCCACCGAGATTTACAACAGCCTCGAACGGCACGGTAATCGGGTAATTGGTATTAATTTATTCTTCAAGGATCCTTAAGGCTGAGCTCGGCCGGGGATCATGGGTGATCGAGAACGTGTCGTCTCGAAAAAATGGAACGAATCGAGTTACGAGAGATTCGCGTGCGATGGAATTCGACCTAAATAAGAGTTTGCGGAGGAACGCTGACTCTCTCCCCTTACAGCTGCTGCTCGATTCTCCTTGAGTGTATATACGTGCTCTTTTTTCTTCGATTGTTATTGCAGACAGTTTTTTTCTCTTCTTTTTTTTTCAATTTTTAGCAGGAGAAAAATTGGAAAAAACTTACTTTAAATACGTTGGTCATTTCCGCGTTTTCTATGCAAATCACGGTTCACGGTTTGTTAGAGAAAGGTAACGAATGAAAAAAAATATATATATATATATATATATATATATATATATATATATATATATATATTCTATAAATAGTAAGTGTCGATGTTTTTTTTCTGCGTGCGCACAATGCGCGCCGACAGTTTTTTCACCTTTCCTTGGAAAACTTGCGATTTTATCTGTATCTGTAAGATCTGTTTCACATTCGTTGCGGATAATCAATCCGTCTGCTGTATTCTCTGTTTCTCTTTTTTTTTTCCCGCGCGTAATTGAATGGCTCGGTGAAGCAAGCGTAACATTGGTCTTGGTTCAACTATGTGATTGTTGCCTAAAAACTAGCTTTATTCAGTGAAAGTCAATTTCTACGTATAGAGGCTACGTGTAGCGATATCCACATATATATCGTATCGTTTAAAATAATTAAACCGAATTGATATTTTTCTTACGATTTTTTTTTTTTACAATTCTCCTATAAATCGAGATCGAATCTGTTACCCAACAATCGATACGAATACGATTGAGTTTAATTTCGTCAACTTGATTCGTCGAAACTTACTTGGTTAATTACCTTTTAGATTTATACCCGTGACAAGTCTATCGAATACGTAACGAAGGAAAAGCGGCGATACGATTTCCTTGAATTATTAAAACCCGCCTAACATTATCCGTCTTCCCGTATATACGCGAAATATCTAACGTTTCATCGCAAAAATTTCCCATCGATTTTTCCGCCCGTAACAATTTCTTATTTTCACGCTTCATCGGAAACCTCGAGCAAATCCACCAGTTCGTCCGACGAGCCAACGTGACATCCATCGTTCCCCTATTAATTTAAATAGCATACTCTTTTACCTCGAAATATCCGAGCTATTTCGAAACGCTACGTAACGAAATTAAAAAAAATAATAACGATAAATTTAGACTCTAGAATTCTGTAAAAAGTCTATTGCATTGTCCTCTCTCTCTCTCTCTCGAAAGATAACATTTTCGCGAACGATCGGTCGTGTTGTTGGTCGCGAACACGAGGCTGAAAAGGTAATTCGTCCAAAGAATTTCGATGAAAATATTCTCTGGCAGCGAGGTATTATCCTTAAGGTCTCCTCGTTCCTCCTCGCAAAACAAGGACAGAAGAGAAGGGGATACGAAGTTGTACAGGCACCTTTCTCGCGGCGCTCGCCGTGGAATGGCAAAAAGAGAGGAGGCACTCTGACGTCACATTGGCTGGTCGGTAGTGCCGCTAGCCTCTCACTTGGCCGGCGACGTTCGGCATGCTCGCTTCGGTTCACCTTTGCTCCGTCCCCGGATCCGTCCGTTCGATCGTCCCTCATCGATCCGTCCAACGGGGGGATCGCCTCTGACAAATTTCCACCCGGTGCACGCGCGCGACAGTGTAACATGTAAACGACGCAACTAGTTACCTCCCTGTTTCCTGTTAGAGGGTATAAAAAGCGGGGGAAAAAAAGAGAGAGAAAAAAAGAAACGAGTGTGAAAGGAAACTGATTCAGTGAAGTTTTTGTTTTTCGAAGGTGGTTTTTTTTTTTCTTTTTTTTTTTTCCTTTCTTCTTACTTTTTATCAACACTCGGTTCTCGCCACTGTGTGCGCGGCCGATTGTATTGTTGTGCCATGACAATCTGGATACGATCGTGAACGAGGGATTAGGAGGCAGCCCCGGTAAGTCCAGCCCTTCTCCTTATCAATGAGCTTCCGCTTTTGCGCGCTTCGTTCTCTCGAACGCGTTTCTCGCGATCTCGTTTCGTGTGTGCAGGATTTGTCAGCGGAAATGCGAGCGGAAAGTTGGATCGACGAAGTTGGAAATGTTTTAGAGAAAATATCGAGAGTAAAGAGATGAGATGTATTGTGTAGTTTTTCGTAGAATTTGTATTCTACGCGAATTGCGTAGAAAAATAATAATTTTCGTGCGAAATTTTTTGCAGGATGAAAGATTATGTAAAAGATTATTCTCGTTGGTTACATTGTACGATGCGGTCATCGCGAGGAAAGTGCAAGATAGGAAGTCTTTTCGAATGGCCTTTGAGATGATTTGTAAACTGTTACTTAATTACATGGACGAATCTGTTGACCTTTAAATGTCTGCGCGTTGGAGAACTATCTAAAATGTCTAAAATGTTCTTTCGTCAGAGTATAAAATAATCGATGGTAAACAGTCGATGAAAGGAATTAAATGTTTACCATGGGATTCGATTATATAATATTTATAGTGTGTGCAGAGTTGATCAGCGAAAAAAAAAAAGAAAATACAACGATGAATGTTATTTATTATTTAACATATTTTTGAAATACATTTTAAACGATCGAAAATTATTCAATTATAAAATATTACGTAACATACGAACAATAATATTATTTTAAAAATGATGAAACGATGAAACGAAACGGTAAAACATGCTGATGCGTTACATTTTACGCGGTGATAAGTAAATTTATGTTGGTCGTTTTGCGTGCATTCTATCAATTGCAGGGAAACGCGATACTCGATTCATTCGTATTTTTTCGATACGACTTTGTGTGACACGAAGTGCACGAAGGAATCGTTAATAACGAAACTAAAAATAAGAAAGGAAAAGTTAAAAAATAAAATGAGAAGTAAAAAATATATCGTTATTCTAACGTCTTCTTTATTAAAAATCTTTATTAGAAGAAATTTATTTTTTTATTCAATGAAAATTTATAAAATTCGACGCGGTGTTATTGAAATGTCATATTACATGTTTATATATTTCACATAATGCATATTTTTCCATCTTATAAGGTATTTCTAAAGTGGCTTAATAGGTTATGAAGGATTTCTATGTCTTTTTCTTTATTAAACCCGACGTTTCACGCGATGGAACAGCAAACTATCGATATTTTATTAAATGGAATGCAGGATTCAAGCGATTTCTGTGATTCCTTTATTTTTTTCTTTTTCCTCTAGATTATAGATAATGATCACGTGTAACATTACGTGACGTATATAAAAAAACCTCATTGAAGTTGTTAACTCATCGAGTCTAAGCTGGTTATTTTCTTCTCGTATAAATTTTTTTGAATAAAGAAAAAAGATGTACACGAAACACGCGTAATATAATTGTTGTAATATATAATATCCTGCTTGTCCCTGCTATTTCAAAAAAAAAAAAAAAAGACGCGACACCGTGTTTTGTAAGATTAAGTAAGATTTGCCAAACACAAATTACATAATCGTTGAAAAATTATCGAATTTCTCGGTAATAAACCAATTTACTTGAACGGATTTCGTTTAATCTGATTTATATACTGATTTGTCATGATTGTTTTGACGCAAATATAATGATATATCGTGAATATCACGATTACGTAAGTTGGCGTTTTACGAAGAAAAAGAAGGAATATTGGTATAATAAAAATAAAAAACAATTATTAACCTCGGTTTCACAGATATAGGCAAAACGTGAGAAATAGAAATATATTATTTCACGGGATAAATCTCTCTCTCTCTCTCTCGTTATTTAATTAAAACCGCGGCGAGCTCTTCCTTTGGAAAATGCACCGATTTAGTAATCGTAAAAGGAATAAGGGGTTAACGGGTTAAAACAAATTACGGCGTTTGAACAGCTCGTGTCGCGGTGTGAGAATCGACTTGGAATCCGTGATGAACATTTAACGAGGTCGATCGTAAATTCTCCTATTCGGCCTTATTATTAACCGAACGCACAAAATTCTTTCTAATTCTTTCTCCAACGAGAGAGAAAGAGAAAGAATCGAAAGAGAACGATTTTCATCTCGCGTCTCGACTTCTTTCCACTCGATTCCTTCCCGTTCCTTCGACAATTTGCCGTTTCGCGCTGCTTTTTTCCCAGCCAATTCGAACGTCTTAAAATCCAATCGAACCGCAACCGTTTCACCGAGCACCATCGTTGCGTTGGACAATTTTTAGATGGTCGAGGAACTGTTAGGCCAACAGTTTTCCCATACCGTTCCAGGATCTCCAAGTATTTTCTCGGTTCGAAGAGCACAACCGACGAAATCTGTCCATCGATCCGTTTCCCGAGAGATCTCTTTTGCCCGTTGGGAATATCCCGAGCTCGAGCTGGAGCAAGCATCCCTGACTCCAAGTGGATTGACCTCCGCCGTCAGGACTCGTGATAGGAATAAATTCTCTCTCTCTCTCCCCCTCCCCCTCCGTTCGAGGCTATTCGTACTATGTATTCCACGAGAGCCACGTATTCGTTCTTTTCAATTTTGGATATTATTCCGTCGCGGTCGAACTGGAATACCGGCGTGTGACCGGCTTAACTTATAACGTTAACCGTCCTTCTTCTTCTTCTTCTTTTCTTTCCCGTCGCGCTTCGACACACGTCGCTGTAACAGTTCTTCGCCGACCTCTTCACGAGTTACGCGTTCATCCCGCGCGTACATGTGAACATGCGTACAGATGGTTCGAGCGACAAATTTTTTTAGTTCATGGAGCGATTAAATTTGATACTTTTGAGACTGGATTCTCAAAGAATTCTTACTTTGCATCCGGTGTTCTTGAAAGGGTGCAAATTGTAGTTATATGAATAATCTTTGGACGAACGATCTGATTTGAAAAATAAATAGGAAATAAAATTATGAATGTACCGTGGATCAAGAAAATGTAATTGTAAATATGGGTGTTTGGATGGGCAAAGCGAGATGAAAAAAATAGCAATTGTAAAATAAAGGGAGGGGGAAATATTTCTTCGAAAAGATTGCGCTGAGATCGAGGAAATTGAATCAAGGTAATTGTGAATATCTGGGAAAAAATTCAGTCAGATTTGCACGAAGAAATTGGAAAGATAAACGATTTTCGGTGAGATCGAGCTGGCAGAACCGATCCGCTTGAACGGGGAAAATTATGCACGGCGATATTCTTTGCCTATTTATTGGATCGGAACGTTTTACCGCTCGAACTTAGTCGAGCGAAAGGAAAGGTTTCTTTCATTCGGCGTAGATCTAAAATCTGATTTTTTGTCTTGTGATTAGAATCGATTAAATCGCGATTGCGTTTTAACAACTGCATAAATTATTATCTGTTGTGTGAAGAAAAGAGTAGGAAAGGTTTTACTTTTGTTTCTTTCTTCGTTATTTTGTTCAAGAAAATTCATTTAATTAATTTTCCTAATATAAAACTGTAAAAATATAATTGAATAATTCCTAGTTGGAAATAAAAGTTTCAAATAATTTTTCAATTCAGAGAATCATGTATGAAACTCTTGGAAAGGGTAAACACAAGGGCCAACAATTGCTTCTTCCCGCGGCTGGGATTACCGTTTATCGAGGAAAGGCGATAAGGTTAATTAAATATCACGCGATCTTTTCAACTTCTAACAGAAGACGATAGATGAGTAACAACCACCAGTTGCATCATTCTTATTTTTCCACCTATTCTTTTCGATCCACGACCGCAGAAACGGGAGAGCTACGAACGAGGAAATACGATTTTAGTCAAAAATTACAGAGGATAGATTTACGAAACTTTAGACATCTGCGGCGGATAAGGACGGAGCGAAGAAAGAAAAACGTTTCCAGACGCCAGAGAGAGAGAGAGAAAAGTCGTTTCCTTCGCGCATAATGCGGATTAATTTACACGAGGACGAGGGAGCAATTTTTCTCATAAAGTTGTCGCGGACCGGGCAGGGGGGAGGGGGACGGCAGATGGACGCGCGATATAATCGGCTTCACACGGAAATGTGCGAACAAGTTTAAAAAGCTTGCCGTTAGCCCGTTAACTCGATACGATTTGACGTGGAAGAACAATGAGAACTCGAGACAATCGTGAAAGCAATCGCGGTAAAATTCTCTCTGATTGTTTTTCGTAGAAAGTAAACACACAGTGGGAAGAGGATTCGAATCTCGGCGAGAGTATACCGCACGCCGCCCCGCTCCTTCTCCTCTTCTCTCCGAGAGGCCGTGGAGCGCGAAAGGGACGTGAAAATTCGAATTAAGCGTAATTATACGTTCCGTCCACGTGGCCGAAAGGAGAAAGAGGTCGAACGTTTTCGCCTGGCAAACGCGAATGCTACGACGATCGCTTCGAGAATCGTCCCAAACGGTGACGGTTTCCGGTCCCCCGTTCCTTCGTTTCACGATTTCGTCTCTCTCTTTCACTTTCTGGCGAACGAGAAAGAATGGTTTTCTTGCGCGATAAATTTTTTCTTCTTCTTCTTTCCTCCCCCCTTTTTTCTTTTGGGAAAACGAAACGTTTCATGACAATCCATGGATCGATCCATGGACGATGGATATTTAAAATATGATCGGATTCGTCCGGTGCATGAGAACAAAATTGCAATAAACGAATATCGTTTAAAGGTCGACGGAACAGGTTTTGTAGAGTCACGAGGATTGAATATATGCGAGTACGCGAAAAAAAAAAATGACTGTCTGTCTGGCCACTTTCAGAAGCTGGTCACGTGGAACATTTGACCCCGAAACACTATTATCATTCGTCGGATCAGAAACAGTTTTAAAACTGGAAAAATCTCATCTCGAGTCTTAAAATAATTCCGAAAATTGATATCTTTTTATTTTTACATTTCAATTCATTGAAATGTTGAATTGAAAAAGAAAATAAGAACGTAAGTATAAATATTAGCGTAAAATTCGCCTTAGAACCGTTTCTCCTTTTTCTTTCTTCTTCGTCATCATCCGACCGTATTCATTTCTTCTGTATTCAATCACTCGAATAAATCGATTATTAACTTTTAATGCTTAACATTTGACGCGAATAATTTATACGTTTAAGGAGATGACATTTCTACGAAGCGTTCACCTTTGAAAGAAATTCCGTGAGCAAAAAGTCAGTGGAGCGTACCGCTGCTTCTTAATATATAATCTTCACACACACATATACGTATCCTATCTATCGTTTCTTCGTTTTCCAAGACGCATCAAACGTCGCGTAAAATTGCGTTAAATGGGATATATTAATTGAAGAATGTGAGATATATATTTCGTGGATTTGAAAGATTCAACACCGAGTTTCTGGGGGAAGGAGCGACGACATAATTGCGCAACGTGAAACCTAGTAACCTTTTGTGATTCGATGCACGGTTGTGTTGGGAACAGATAATATAGTGTACGTACCATGCGGTAATAGCAAAGCGTTCTGTTAAAGTCGCTTGTACAAGCCGGAGACGCGAGAGAACGGCAATGCGTGATGAAAATCACGTCTTCTCTTTGTAAAAAAAAGAAAAAAAAATAAATTTTTTGAACGATGAGGAACACAGGAGGAGGAAGGATTTCGTTTCTCAGTCACGTGAATAAATTCATCGGGATCTTTTTGAACGAACAAAGAACGTGTTGCTTACGAATCAAAATTGTGTTTTTTTCAATACGATATTTGAGCACGTTACTTACTGTACAGAGAAGAATTAGCAACGCGTACATTATGAAATATTCATATGCATAATATATTCTTGATATTTTTCTTTTTTCTTCTTTTCTTTTCTTTTCTTTTTTTTTTTTTCTACTCTCCTTTTAATAAATACACGTGTTTACACAGATTACGAACACGGAACGACGAAAATCTTTTTTTCGCGCTACTCGAGACTGGATTTGAATAGCTCAGATATAAAAGTTGCTTTTCACGATGGCATTAAACCTTGACACATGGAAAAATGTTTAGAGACTTGGAAATATGAGAAAGTGTTATTCGTGAGTTTGGATTAAACACGCGATACGTGTGCGAAGGAATAGGAATTATATCTGGTATTGCTATACCGCTAATCTGAACCTTCACTCTTTGAAAGTTGCGAAGGTTGACTTGTTCCCACTTTTGTTTCGATTGTCCTCGCGTTTCCATTGCATGGGATATTCCTCTCGTCGCTTATGAATAAAAAAAAAAAAAGGAAAAAGTAATTGAACTGTTATCGCGTTATTGCATCGAAATTGAGAATGGCTGGCACGATTGCTCTTGCTCTGTCGAGAGCTTTTTCTTTTCTTTTTCGAACGATGAAATAATTACGATGAGATGTTATCGTTGCGTTTTCTATTCATCCATGGAATCATCGTTGCATCCGTTGAACTTCGCTCGTCAAACTTATCATCCGTTTCGTCGTTAAAATCCTGTTTTGAATTCCGCGTAGACTTTCGAGAGCGACCGTTAGTCAATCAGAAAATCTTAATAAATGGTATCTCGTCTTTATTTAATCTTCGAGTAACGTTACCCGGCAAATAAACATACACTCCATCGAGTTGACGAAAAATGCAAATACGAGAAACTTTCTCTTCAAAACAGTAAATTTGAAAATTATCGTTTACGATAAATTGCCTAATTGTTGCTAAATCATTGTTATTACAATCTCGTCAATTAAAATTTTAAAAACGGATTTAAATATAAAGAAACTAAAAATTACGAAAAATTGCGAATAATAAATTAGCAACATACGCGAAATAAAGTGTACATCTATTAAAATTTTAATAGCTTCTTTAAGAAGGAAATTTATCGATTCGCCAACTGTCACAACCGTATAAAAATGATAAAAACTCAAAGTTACATTATTTAGAACGGGATTGATCGATGACTTCGATCAATAAAATCAGTCACAGTGTCGTTAAATGAGCGCGAATAATATTTATTTCTTTTTTTTGGCGATAATTTTATCCAAAGCTCGTTCTTCTCTGATTCTCACACGTCGAAGTTTGAAATTGATGCAGTAATTTAAGCGTTCGTCCGCGTTACGCCACACCTTCGAAGTGTGTCAATGGGCAGGTAAATAGTCGAATGCCACCATGTTCTTAACGCGAGGCTAACCTACTCACGAAAAAGAAACACAAAGGCAACAGTTTCGGTTCGTCTCGACTGCTCGCTGTTGCATTTACCGAGGCCATGAGCCGGATATTTCAAGACCTATTTCAAGATCCTTCTAAAGCGAGCAAGATTGTTTTTCCATCTCGATCAATCTTCGAATAAAAGTGCTTTTCTTTTTTTTTTTTAGGTTTTTATACATATATAAATTAATCGTTGGGGTCGAATGAAAATAATAAAACGAACTTTTAAATATTTAATGTTCTCGTAACACAAATAACAGTACCGTTTGTTTTTAATGGAATTAAGAGAGGGAAAGAGTAATTACAACTTAGGATCATAAAGTATGACTAAGATACCAATTTGCAAATAAGACGAATTGAAATGGTAGTTTTCAAATTAAATTACAATTTAAGATTTTGATTTATGAAGCTTTCTTGTACGTTTCATCGTAGGAAAATTTTTCCTATGATCATCATATGGAGACATAAACACGTAGTTTCTACGAAAATACGAGATGGAGAAGTCCCGTAAGACGAGGTTGCAATATTTCTTCTTCTATTCACAGGTCGGGTAATTAGCACTGAATCTGTTGAACGCGCTGTTCTTACAGTAAACGACCCGCGACTTACACTTGTTCGACTCGGGCCTAATGACAGTCGAGCGAATCTATTTTTATTCGAATTAAATTACTTGGTATCACTCTACGAGATATCGAATCGTATCAACTGCAAATTTATCTTATTTTTATATCTTATCTTCCCTATAATTCAATTAATTTCCTACAATCTGTTCGAATACACAACGTGGAGAATTCCACCTCTTCGAGTCTTCTTCTTAATTTATTCGTCGATGGCGACACGTTCGACCGGTTGCTATGCTAAACTTGACCGATCAATTTACTTTTCATTCGCGTATTCCATTGATTCGGATTACGCGAAAAATATTTCATCGGCTCGGGATAGAGCGATAGTGCGGCGCATATATCCAACTATAATTCACGTGGAACGCGCAACTTGCGACGAATCGAACGATACGAGGCGAAGACAAATGGAGATGACCCGTTTAGCCCGGTGCTTCGTCGATGAACCGTTGCTTCGTCGCGGCAAACGCTTCGAAGCAAAAACTTGGAAACGCGATGGGCGACCGGTTTGAATTCTCGCTATCGAGAAAGGAAACATCGACTTTCTTCCTGCCTCTATCTCTCCGTCCCTTTCTCTCTTTCTCCACCTCGTTTCCCTCCCCCCCTCCCCTCCCCCGTATTTCTCCATCTCTCTATCTCTCTCCCCCTCGCGCATGCCCCGTCGCTTTTCTTTTTCGCGGACAAATTCTCCCGCTTGCCTTTTACGACTCTGCCAGCCGACTCGACGCGACAATCGCACGCGAAACGTTGTTATTGGCCGCGCATATGCCGTAACAATTGTTACGATTATCGCGCGGAAATATCGTTCATGAACCTCGATTTCTTTTATGTAAGCGTGCTTATATCGGTTGGAAAGGAATTTTCAATCGGGCCGGGAACGGGTTTCACGGGCGCTGAATTATAGCTGGTTTACCATTGTCTGTCTCTTTCATAGAGGTCAGAACGATTAAAAGATCGCCTACCTAAGTAACTGTACCTCTCAATAAGGCGTCGCGTAGCTTATCTTTGCGTTTGGTGAACACGTCTGACGAAATTGTTCCTACGCTAAGAGGAACAACAAGTGATATCTTGTTCGATCTCGTTTTGAATTTTGCGAAAATTTCGATCGTTAATAGATAAATATTAAATAGCGTATAATTTAATCGTTATTGGTCCACAGTTTAAACGTAGATTTCGAACGCAATTCGGGCGAACAAAAACTTTGTTGTTTATTTAATCAGATAATCGCGTTATTGTGGACGCGTTATTCAGAGACAGAAAAAGAGTATCGCGTTGTACATGAAAATGCACGGAAACTTACTTGGCACGGTGACCATGAACCCGGTATTATCGTAGAATTATAATTTCGTTCTACTGACCAAATGCATGCCGTGTTCCGCGATTTGTGCGTAAAACACGTGTATACGATGAGAAGAATGAGTTGATGGTAGAGGCTGTTAACCCTGTCCGCGGAAGAGAGCAGTGCTCGAGCTGAGGCCATTGTCTTCACTTTCTGATTGCTAGACATTCCTGTAAGATCTTCGCATATCATTGATGAATTTATACGTCAAACGCGTGACTAACACGAGGAATTTTTTTTAATCGTTTTACGATCGTGTTCCTCGGAACACGATGATTTTTCATTCCATTTTTTTTTGTTTGTTTGAGGAATCATTGATTCGTACTTCGAAGCTTTTGTTCTCTAATTTCAAATTGTCTACTTTTTTTTTTTAGTATTTCTAATATAATTATACAATGTAATTCGGAAGCATAAAATTTACATTCTCAATATCTTTTTTGTAATTTCAAATTCAACTCGGTTAAATCGCGACGAACATTTTGAATTTTGTATATTTTTACAAAATGTATCGTCTGTGCGTATTTTTTTATATTACAAAGTTTTACATCAGCAAATAGTGCGCGTCATGCAAAAAACAGTTCTACATAAGGTGGCCTCCTTGTTGACCTAAAGTAAACGGAGCATGACTGAGTTCGATGGCTGTAACTATCACGAGTCATCGACATGCTCGTTTGCATATATATATATATACATGTATATAAACAAATTATATTTATTCGAAAAAAAAAGAAAACACGAAAAACATCTTCTTGCGCGACATAATAATTACACTTCATCGAAAGTTAAAAATAATAATAATAATAATAATCGTTTAGAAGAAAGGACACGTATTTACAAGTGACGTAATTTCTCTTATAGTGATTATGAATGACAAGTTGCAAATAATACAATGTATTATTAGATTTAATAAGCATGAAAATATAATAGTTGATTAAATGGGATAGCGTTTACATATTTTCCATTCGGCCATTTGGAAATATTTATGAATACCGTAAAGTATCATTTTACCTTTACGTTGTACCTTGCATTCGCAATGTACAAATGCTTCAATGAACGTACATGTGTATCAGGCAAACTTGTTCCCTCCGATCGCGTCACCTTCCTCGGCCGTACATGAAAGTTAACTCGAATCCGATTTTCACTCTGTTGTTGTTGTTGGTTCTGTTATTATTGAATTTATTTACGGCGGATACGGAATACGATTAGAAGAAGAAATAGAACGCGTCGCCTTACGTAAAATATGGTACAAAAATTTATAAATTGTGGTGATCCGTATCCGTTGCAATTTATCTCGTTGTATGAGATATTTGGCAGAGATATTTTTATGGATATATTTAAGAAAAATATTTTTAAATTTAAAAAGTAAATATTTCTTCTTTCATAGAAACGCGATGCACGCGAAATGAATTCGAAACGAGACTCTCTCGATAAAATATACACATTTAAAAAATGTTCCTATGAGTTTTACTAATAATCTCTCATTCCGTGGACGCCAATTTTCTTTCCTTTCCAAAAAAGAAAATTAATAAACGGCAAAGAGAAAGGAAATAGAAATTGTAATTAGAAGAAGAAGAAGAACGATGAATGTTCCTATATTATATCTCAAATATAATTGATTTCAGACTGAAATCAATAAAATCGATTATTCCTTAATTTTTTCGAATTAATTATTGAAAAAATCATCTAAATCTATTCGATTCGATCTCTTTCGGAAGAATAATTGAATGAATCGAGATATCGCATCAAATATAGAAACAGGAAAGCGTAATTCGCAATACGATTGATCGCGTGCAAAAAAAAAGATATCATCCAAGAGAAAATTTATAAACGAAACTCGCAACTCGCAAGTCATCATCGTCCAATGACGTTTCGTAATTCGCAGAACCGATTCTCGCTGGATTATCTTCTTTGTCGAACCCACTTTATATACGTTGACGAATCGCAGTGAACGTGGAATCTGGTCGAGATCGATAATTTATAACGAATAAGCCAATTTGGATACGTTGAGGCGAGTTGGAAACGAAGCGAAGTGACGGGCGTTGACGCGGAGGAGAAATGGAAATCGATCGAGCCGAGCTTTACGATACGATCACATCTCGATCGATGCAAGAGAGGAAATCCGAAAGGTTGCGCCGCGAAGATATAAACAGAATTAAACGGTAATTTAATTCAACAATGTACGCTTCTATTCGAGTTCGAGAAACGTTTAAAATATCATTCTTGGAATCCTGCGTCTAATGCACAATGGGATTTCTTGGTTTCTTTTTTGATTCGACAAAGACGAGTCTTATTTGCAAAAAAGAAAGGAAAACAAAAAAAAAAGTTCAACGCTAATTTCAATTTCAATTCCTTCAAAGGAATTGAAATTCTAAGAATTATTGAATACGAAATATGCATAAGCTTTTTAATATTTTATAACTGTTAAAATGGTGAATAGGTAAAGTTAACAAGTAACCGCCGTATATTCTACGGGAAAGACTTTGTTTCTAATAAAAAGTTGCCTCGTTCTGTCGAATACCATACTTTAAAACTAATTCTACACGAATGGAAATCATCTATTTTTCCTCGTGAAAAAAAGGAGGTGGGAATTAATTAATCATCATCGAATATTAATTAAAAATCTAAAATCTACGAATCGATGTAAAGTATTACTCTCAAAACCTCTTAGAAGAGAACGATCGTTCTCTTTTCAACGCAATAATGGAAAATAAGACACGAGCGATACGAGAAGACAGAAAATATTTCAAATATGACAAAAGAAAGAATTTTAAACGCAGTACCGAGTATTTCATCACTGACGAAGTATCTACTACGTTGTGTCTACATTCAACACGCACGGAACAGAAGAGCATACGCGCAAATGATATATTGACTATATACGTTATCGAAATGCAGTTGACCAATCGATGGTATGCAAATGTATTTTGAGGAGAGGAATCGAAGAAAGGCCGCGAGTGGCTGTGAAAGGAATAGAGAGGAAAGGGAAGAAAGGAGAGATCGAACTTGCGTAAAGAATGTTTGCACGTATACATATATATATATATACACATATCATATACATATACATATATGTATATGTATATCCGCGATGCACGCCCCGAAGTGAGGCTACTTTCTTGAATCGAAGAAAGCCGTCTACCTACATTGTAGGTGGGAGTAGGTTAGGTTACATTACATGCTCGGGCGCGAAGAAATTTTGTCTTCCTATATAATCCAACAAAGAGTTGGACTTGCGTAATTTTTAATCGAACCTCTTGTCTTCATAGACGTGTGTAATTTACACCTATTTATGAAACAGAAGATGGAGAATTCGTTTCCATTCTTATCCATCCGTGCTCTTTCTTCTTCGAAATATCGGTTAATAAGGCTTGGTTTAAATTATTGTGCTTGGTTTACATTATGACGCAATACACACGCTTCTTTAACACGTTATTCGATCAAATTCTCATCACTTATTTACGGCATATTCTATTTAAAAGAAGTCTATTTAAAAAGTGAAAACACTTTGCATACGTGTACATCGAGAAAGTAATATATTTAATAACAAATTGTCTGTAATACTCGCGTGAGAATAGGTTATACGAAAAAAGAGAAAAGAGATAAAAGGATTCGAAAAGAATCTTCGGTTTTCTTCAAGCGCGACAATGGAATGTCGTGCGAATACATTTTTTTTCGTATATAATACATAATCGTTTCATTGCTCCACCGATCGCATTCGTCGTTCATCGAGAAGGAAGAAATGTCCGTGGCAATGTCCCTGCTCTATTATTCGGTTACCGAGAAAAATGTATCTTACGGTATTGCATATTACATTAGAGACTCAAGCCAGCAATAACGTAAGAGTGTAACATGGTATTACGTCGGATGTGTAATTTGAAACTACAAGCACCACATACTTTTGTTCTACGAATGAAACACATTGAAAAAGATCGTTTCCTATTCTTATTCTTTTCTTATATTCCAAATATATTATTTTATCATCGATTTAAATTCTTTAGATGATGAAAATACGAAGAGAAAATAATAATACGAAGAATATTCAAAACAATGCTTCGAGGCAGCAGATACGATTAAGGATTTCATTGAAATTAATTGGATTATTAACATTCGAGGCGATTCGTGCATAAAATCATAGCGCTAGACGCACGAATTGTACGCTGAATGTACAATGTAGATGGAATAGTTTCGGGGAAAGGTGGGCGTGCAAAGCGGACTCTTGGACTCTTTCGAGTTCGATTTACACCATTCACCCCAGAATTGTAGTTGTGAACCCCACACGCGACTCACGCCCAAAGAGAATCTACTTTCATGAGAGCGAGGAAAGTCCGTCCAGTATGCCCATCTAAGTATATACGCGTGAACAGTGAAAATAGGTTAAGAATGTACGCACGCTCGCGTACGGACATGTGGAAAATCGTACGAAATTGCGTCCCATTTCTCTCGAAAAAAAACACGGAACAACTATTTTGTTTCTTACTACGCTTCTATTTATTTCTCCGTCAGATAATCGCACACGGTTTACGCGATTTTGCGCGATATCGTGCACGAAGGAAAGAAAGAAGGCGACTCTCTATGAAAGAAGGCGATCAGGTTCACGTAACAGCTTGTCCTCTACTGGATGCAAGAACGGCTTGAGTTTCACGAAGGAACTCGTTCGTTTCTTTCCTGGCCAAGCCTTTCGGTATCGAGGTAAAAGCGAGAGAAAAACGAAATTATGTGTATTTGCGCTTGGATCGATTGGTGGTGATAAAAAAAAATCGTGGTAATCGAGAAGGTTTCTCCTCTACGTTCATTTCTTCTTTTAAACGAAATCGGCTCGTTCACTTCTATCGAATAGTATATATATATATATATTAGATTATTTGATTTTGATAAAGAGAGAGATTTTAATAAATTCGTAATTTTATTTGTAAATTTTTTTAAAAATTACAGACAATTGGGTACGATAAATTGTGAATAATAGGAAAATACAAAGAAGAGCAAAGCGTGCTAGAAACACATTTTTACGCGGGCATGTAAATTTAATCGTCAAGTATGTGTTTAAAGGAACAATAATTACGGAGCCTGTGAAAGTACGAAATATCTTGATTTTACTATTTATGTGCACGCGATACGTGAAAACACTTTTATATAGTCGAGGGAATCAACGTTATTTGCACAATGGATTACTAATAATGCTGATAAACATTGTATATTAATTGCTGCGTGTTTTTTCATTTCATTCCATTTGTATTTTAAATTTCTATAAATCTTTATTTAGATGATAATTTCGACATCTCATAACTCGTGTGTTGAATTTATAACGAACGTAGACATTTCCTCGAAATGCATGAGCAACTCCTCAAAATCACATCATATTAAATATATAATAATAAATACACATGAAATATCATATTAATGTCTTGTTTAAAATTACACGTATATATTTCTCGTTTAAAATATTGAAAGAATCGTAGGAAGATTTCAAAGGAAGTATCGTGAGAACGGAATTTTCATTAAATGGGATACATGGATATTAGAAGGATAAGACGTTAAAAAAAATGTTTAATCCATACTTTTGCATACCTTTAAATCACAATAAAAATGAATAATTAATGATCAGTAATTATATTCTATGACATGCAAAAATTAACATTCTTAATTAATTAGTTAGAAAGAGCGATTGTTTAAACGAACGACAATTCGTTACATCCAATAATAATATACATTTATTATTAACAATAATCCGATAGTATTCCATTTCAAGTTGTCATGGAAAATAATATCACAATGTTAAAGATACAGTTTGTTGCAGGTTGATTCTGAACCTACGTTGAAGAAACACTGATCCATTCCAAGATTAATAATTAATTTTTGCACACAACGCAACGTTAATCCGAGGTTTCCACCGAGGAATTCTTCCACGCGGAGAGGAATTAATTGAGCATTTTTTCGCGCTACCATTAAAAAAGAATGAGAGCGATAAAAATATCATTAACAAGATGCAAACGCTTATTCACGGAAACGAAGAAACTGACATTTACGCTATGCTCTTTTCACGCTCCTCTTTTCTCTCCTTCTTTTTTTTCCTCCTCCTTTTCTTTTTTTCGACGAAAAAGAGAATCGTACCGAGTTTATCTTTCTTGATTGTTTTAACATCTTCAACTGTTTCGGCCAGGTGAGCCGTAAAACAGACGCCGATTTCTCCGCTTCTTACGAAATCGATACGATGTAGCTTCCCCGCAAGTTTCCCCCCTCCCTCTTCCCCGGCAAACGCAAATGCGAGATGGCAAAATTGGCTGTTAGGAATGAAATTATTTTGCGGTTCGAACCGCCCTCCACCTCGCGGATGGCGGTATTCTTGCCGAGAAACGTTCCTCGACACGTGGAATTTTCCTTCGCTCGTAATATTCCGGTATATCGTGATAATTAATTAGTTAATCTATTTTAGTTAATCTAAGCACATCTTTGTATCGTTTATCACGATATCGTATTAATTGATGGAAAATGGATATAATATCAGGATACGGAAGCGACGATATTTCGCAGAAAGATGAAAGTAAATAAATGGAGATACAACAAGACAAAGAGATTTTTATTCGAGACGATAATTTGCATAAAGTTTGCAAAGAAAGCATCGGTTTTATCCGTTCGAAACCTGCGCGCAACAGGAAGAACGGAACACTTTTCATTTGCATTACCACTTTCTTACGTGGAAGCGATAATATAGGCGTGTGTCTGTATAAACGGGGGGAAAAAACAACGAAATTGGTTTCGAAAAAACGTTGTAATTCAACGAAAGCGTGCGATTTAGTATTTATCCCGATGAAAATGAATACAAGTTTTGTCTCGTGTTCCCTCCCCCTCGCTGCTTGCCTTTCATCCTTCGCTCCTTTTCACTTTTTTACTCTTACGTCTTTTTTCACGTTTTATCTTTCCGTTTTCTCTGGGTCCGCGTGTCGGTAACCGTTTCTCTCGGGGAACCGTTATCGGGTCAGTTAACCACCTAACGAGATCATGTTCTCTTTGGTTTACTTCTTCTTGATGGAAATAAAATCTCAACGTCCGCCACCCTGTCTTTTGTTTTCTCGGATACAGCCTTGCAGCCTCGCCACTCCATTTTGCCTTGTTGCGTTTCACCATCCTGTTCGAAAGATGTTGAAAATTCTGAAAATAGAGAATTCGTGTAACACTATTTTCCACGTTTAATCTTGTATTAATGAAACTCAGATAAAAGTGATCAATTTTTTACAATTCTGTCACATTTTCGAAGGTAAAACTTCATTCTTGAATTACATTATTCTTCTAATAAAAGAGATAGAGAGAGAAAAATAGGAATTCCACGTACAAACGAAGGTTAATATAAATATAAGATAAATCCATGTGGATGTCGACAATGAGATCAACGGAATGAAATGCGTGTCACGATGATTCTTAAATAAAAATCAGTCGGCGGCATGCCGATGCATCATAATGAATCTTAGCCGTGCGAGGTAACAGTATCGAGAGTGTATAGTTTATACCAAAGGTGTGTCAACCTACATTGTAAAAGTTTCGAATTCTTTCCTTCCAATCTTTCCGAATCTATTATACCGATTCTAAGCGTTATTTTCCTCTCTCTCTTTTTCTAAACTTAATTCTAATTAATTTGATCAAATTTCGAGGAATAAGAAAAATATTCTACATTCTACATACCACTTGTTTCTGTGTATTTTAATAAAACGAGAAACTTGACTCGTAGAATAAACAGGATGGAAATTATTTTGAAAAGTTTCATAGTTTTTGAAATTAATATTCAAGAAAAGGAATCAGGTTTCAATTTACGATAAAATTACAGGAATTTCTCCGACAGGTGCAAATTAAGAATTCGAGTGAAAAATTTGGAAATTTACGGGAGATTTATCCGAGATGTGTTGATGTCGAGCGCAGAACAGGTTCATTGCGGATCGTGGAAAATATATTCGTACGCGTAACTGTAAGACCAACAACTGTTGGCGAATTAGCATTTCCTAGACGCTTTCTAGGTCCGCCCGAATGTCTCGTCTGGCGCGACGAAAATTGTGCAATTGCGATCTCCTGGCGAGAGTGAAATTACACGGTGCCATTGTGGGGTGTCGTAATACGATCGAAACACGATTGCCCAACGAATCGCCATTTCGCTGTGACTTTATACCCGTGCGTAAAAAGGAGACGTTTGCTTTCAACTTCGTTCGCGAATTCGAAGCTTGGTCGATCTCTAGATCACAATTCTAACAGATTCCCTTCGAAACGTGAAAAAATGAATCGTTGATTGATTGACGATTTATTATATTGCTTTTAATTTTAAATTTCCTCTATTTAAATGATCCTTACTGGATACAAAAAGAAATAATGGAAAGCAGCGAAAATCAAGATCGATTAATTTTTCAATTTTCTATAGAATGGAGTTAACATTTGTTAAATTTTAAATTTCAATATTACAAATATATTATATTATAAATGAATTAAGGATTACAACCGTCTTCCATTATATCTTCCATTCTGTGTATATCTGATTGCATCGAAGAAAAGAAAGACGAGGCAAACTTTCGTTCTCCGCTCTTCTTCCATTCATAAGACAATTTCTCTTCTTTGTACTCGCCTTAGGTTTCATGATGAAAAATGAAAACCTTTCGTTACCAACGTTAATTGCACTTCTCACAGTTGATCGTGCACATTCCGCTACAATGTACACGACGATTACAAGGAAAAAGATGTTCGCCGACTAAAATCTTATCAACTACAACTGTCGAGTCGAAATCGAGTTCAAAATACGTTTGTTCGCGTTTCAGAGGTGACGGTACGAGGATGACCAATTACAGAGATCGCAGAAGGTCGCGGACAGGTGGTTGGAAGAAGCCGAGGACTGCGCCCATCGTAGGAAACGACCATGACGAGCGTGGCTGTCGCCCCGGGTAGCCTCGGTGCACCTCCATCTATGCTCGCCCCGAAGATGTATCATCTACAGCAGGGGTTAAACTCAACGTCGCCCTCGCCCACTTCCGGAAAGGTAACTCGTAATATTACTGTAATCAGAAACGATTTTTATTGTAAAATATTATCGATGCTTTTCTATCTTTGCCACTGAAAGATTCTTGCGGTGAACAAAACTTCTTAACTTTTTTTTTTGTTTGGAATAATTGAAAAAAGGAAAAGGTTCAACTAAAGGAACAATTTTCTATTGTTTTTATTTCGTTGTTGCAACTCACTTCTTATAATTAGGCTAACTTACGTAAAATTTTATATTTCTGTTTGATTGCCTTGTTGTTGTTGCAAGAAATCAATGGTACGTAGATATTCAGAAGAACAGTTTTTACGTAAGAATTTAAGTTATTTTAAAATAATTACGTAAATCGCGTTTGAGAATCGTGTTTCCACGTTTGGAAATTAAAGCGAATAACGTAAAGGAGGGTATCTCGAATTTATATGAGGTGAGAACGGGATTAACAATAAGAGATCGTGTTTATTCTGATAAAAACCGTGCGGAGAAAGTTCGCACAAGCCGGCTGATAATTACAATTCGTGACCGGCTACTTATGTAACGTAACGATATATAGGATATATGCAACAGCGGCTTAGTAGTGTGCCAAGCCTCCATAACTCGTCTCACGTGTCATTCAGTTTTCTTTCCTATCGCCTTGTAGATTCCTCTCGTCGAAACAAACTTATACGACTTGTAATTACGACTTTGAACGTACAACGATACTTATTCCATGGATACCTATTTTATTTTGGATTAATTTTTCGCCTAAATTATTTATCCCTGTTGCCCCAAATATTCTTTCTAATTCTATTTCAAAATTTGACTTTTTTTTTCCTTCTTCACGAGAAGCTGAAAATCACAATGGCGCACAAAAATTATTTTAGAGAAATATTTGCAAATTAATTATCCTTCTTCGTATCTCCTCTTTATATTCTCTCCATTATCGGTTTTAATTTGTAATTAATGTTGATAACCACCACGATTCTCTTTATATTTTTCTACATTTTCCATAAACCTTCCACGATATTAATAATTAGCAATCACCTCGAGCACGATAATATTTTCTTTCGTATTTTTCTACGATTTCTATAATTACGATGTTAATATAAAAATATAAAAAAAGGAAAGAAAAATAAAAATCGAATTTCCAATTCTCCACAATCGCGATATTAAAATTACGCAAACGCGTTTGAGATCGTCCCGAGACGAATCCATATCGAAAGGCTTGAAACGCGAAACGCGCGAGCAAGGACAAACCAGCTCTTCCGATGATGTAAGAGAGAACTCGCGTACTACGCGATTTAATTCGTCCAGTTTCTCTGACAAAGGCTGGCTCCGGTTTTACCTTAAAACCTGACCTCGCCGTCGACACCGAATACGCTTTTCGTCGCTTCTTCGGTGTTGAACTTGAGTTGCACAGTCTCAGTCTCGGTGTTGTTCAACGACGAAACGCATTTGGTCGGACAAAACGGGACAAGTGTCGCGAAAATGGCGAGGAGTATCTCGTTCGAGGGAAGGAGAAGGCTGTGACGAGATTGGTTTTAAACCGGCATCACAGTGAGTAAGAATCGAGCATCGAGTTTTTTATTTTAGAAGCTTTCTCAATATTCGATTTAAAATTTGGGAAGATAAAATAAAATTCGATGGATCGCAATCATGTGCAGATAAATAACCGTTTAATTATCTGAATATTGTAATATCCATAAAAACAAATGGTAATTTATGGTGTATATACATCTTCCTTACAAGGCGTTTATTTATACGAAGTCAATAACAGTAAAATTTAATAGAATAATAAAGTGATAAAATTCAACAGTCTTGAAAATCGTAATTGGCTTTAATGTATTTAAGTGTAAGAAAATATTTGTGAATTTAGAAAGCATGGTAACTCGATGGCGAGGAAGCGGAGAAAATTATATTCCAATCGTTTCCAAATTAAATTATAACACGAAACACGTGCAACGTTCGATTACGTTACGTGTATATACGATAAATGTGATAAAATATTAAACTGGAAAATTATTCCAATTGAATATTATTAATTCCAGATATTTCTTAACAACTTATAAATTCGAGTTTGATTAATTCGATTTATTATTCGCGTTATATTTACGTAAGAAAATACAATGGGGAAAGGTACATCTGTAAGAAATGATCAAAATTATGGCACGTAACAAAATTCAGTGTTACTCGAAGCGGAAATGTAAAACTTACTCCCGGCAATCGACAAAAATCATTTGCTCGGATAAAATACGCCTTTAACTTTCACTTCGCATATTTAGACACGTAATTTGAATATTTTATCTTTACATAAAATTCTTTCTTAAACGAATCGCGATAAGAAAGAATTCCGTAGCTGTATCGAATGTATTCGAAGTAACGAAGCAATGATTCTCGGATCTCTAAATTTAAATTTTATCGCGATAAAAAAGAAAAGAAAAGAAAAGAAACAGCGGAGGAAATTTCCGGAAAAAATTTTCCCAACGCGCTCCGAGGAAAACCTCCCGATTCCACGCTTCTTTCTTCTTCTCGAAATACAATGAATCCGCTATGCAAGTACATTCTTCGATACACCGTGCGTATAATCACCTTTCTTCTGCACTCCGTCAAACATAGTGGCAGCTACAGTGGCTATTGACTATATGTAACCGGTTTTGCGTTTGGCCCACATTGCTATGCCGCGATAGAACTTTCCAGATATCGCGTCCCAGAAGTACGTGCTCTTTTCGTATCGAACACGGATTTCCTCGTATCTCCTCATCTCGTGATAAATACTTCCGGGAATACTCGTAAACAAATTTCTTCCGAGTATCCCTTCGTTACAATCGTTGTTGTTCGTTCAAAGAAAAATAGATATATCGAAACAGACCGATCCGACAATTGAGAAATAAAAAAAGAAAACAAAGTCGATGCGCGTGATAATTTTATCGTAATTTTATCGCGTTCGTGCACGCGATCCAAACGGGAGAATCGTAATCCTCAGGTCTCGTGTCAATCGCGTGAAAAGATCGGTTATGAAAAGACCGAGAGAGCACATCCGGCGATGGAGAACTCGCAACGCTCGCAAATTGCGGTATCGTCTGAATCCGGGCTGCGTTGGAGGATTGTGCAACCGTGGTCTCTGGTTGCCATAGAGGTGCACGATCCATCTCTGCGTGGTGCATCCACCGTGACCCCGGTTCACGCGCGTGCACCGTGTCGTTTCGTAGATAACGAAACCCATATTCTTCGATTGCGTACACGTACGCGCCGCGGTCATGTGCTTTGATTCCAACCGATCCGTAAATCGATCTTACGTTTCCTTTGCGAACATGTTGCGTTTATATCTTTTCCCGATTTTAATAAAATAATTTGCTTAAATAATTTGCACAGTGTTGCAGCAATCGTTTTGCTTTTTAAAAACTAAAATATTCTTTGTAGACTATGTTTACGCAGTTTAACGCTCTAGATGACGCGATTCTTCCACTGTTTCCCTGATTTCTGACGTTCGCTGCGCGAGCCTGAAAGTGAAGTGCCGTGTTCCGTCCTCGTAATTAGAATTTATAACCGTTAGTATCTAAGAATTGAGTCTATATATATACGTACGTGAGGCTATTGTTGGCCTTGTTTAATTTAGTTATGCCATTGTTTGTACTCGTACTTTTTCTTTTCATATTTAAAATATTCGAAAATATTCCAGAATTTTGCTCGATTCGATTGCGATCGAAGCAAATCGAGTACGAAATATTTATCACGCGAACTCTCAATAAAATCAAATCGTTATCATTTTTTAATCGCACGGATTCTTGTTATACGCGCTTTGCGTATTTCTTGCTCGACATTCGTAACCGGAACGAATGCTTTTCACCGATCGACACGTGTTAAGTAGTGCATACATTTCTCGACGTATAAGAATCCACTTTTCCGATCTTGCGTACCGGCTCTGTAATTTCTAACTCGAAAAACGTCATACAAGAATTCGAACGTGCACACTTTCCTATTATCGTTCATCGTTGATCACGGTTCAGCCAATTAGCTGCGCATCCAACGTACGGAGAAATATTATTAATCAATTATCGACATGTTGTATCGAGCTCTATACGGGGATACGGTGTTTATGCAAATTTCTAATCGCTACGAAATCGATTTGCGACAATATAGATGGGGAAAAAAAACGAAAGGAAAGAAAAGAAAAGAAAAATTTAAGGATTCTCGAGCCGCTTTTAAACACTCGAGTCGTATTTGAAAACGTATTGGAAATTAATTTTATTTTACGATCGACGATCCGGACGACTTTGAGAGATCCTTCTTCGGAGAAGGGGGAAGAGATCGTAAAAATAAACACTATTGTTAGTCGAAGGATACGGCATTAAACCGAGGGGAATAAAAGAAACACGATTCCACTGTTCGCCTACGCGAATTGTGGAAAAAACATTTAGAGTCACACTCTAAATATAATAACGCGAATATCGTTTCGATTATCTCTCCCGGCGTGATACGATGATTTCCTCGACCCTCCTCCCCCGCACCGTGTCTAAACCGTGCGTTGCAAAATTTCCTTTCCTTGCTCCGGGCTCCCCTTCGCTACGGGTTCGCGCCATCGAGATATGGCCTTCGAAAAGAGATTTTAAAAGGGGGAGGGGAGGGGAGGAGTTTCGAAATCGTGGTTTAGATGCAATCCGTTTCGAGAGCAACGCGGTTGGGGGGAAAGGAAACGAATCGATACGGGAAGAGTGCGGTCGAAGTTCTTGCGAAAAGGCAGAGAGAGAGAGAGAGAGAGAGAGAGAGAAAGAGGAGGAGGAGGAGGAGGAGGAGTCGCGCTAATAGAAGATGCCCATCTCTTGAGGTCATCTCGATCTCGAGCCTTGGCCATCGGGGGAAAGTGGACTTCTGCCTTTTATGTCATTCGTGGTCGACTTTTGATTCGTCCCCTTCTCTTCGATAGACTTTTTCTCTTCTTCTTTTTTCAGTAAAAGTCGTGTATGCCAAGGATCGAGAATATATTTTTTATATGATTTTTCTTTTCTTCTCTTCTCTTCTTTTTGGGGGAAGGTTCGCTTTCTCGATCCGAGAATTGATACGAATCTAGGTGTAATATTCGATCTCAATTAGTTAGAAGGAATTAATTAATTAATCTCGTTTTCTCTTTTCTTTTCTTACTCGTGGCCAAAAAAAGTCATAGGAAGATTCCAAATTTTTCTCGTGTCTCCTTTTCTCCTTTTTAATTCGCCACGAGGAGAGTTGCGAGGTCGAGAATCTCCTCTAATTTGAAAAGTTTGCGTCTGTACGCAATTAGCATTATCTGACTGCGGGCAAATTCTATTCCCGCTAATATCAACTTTTGACTCGCTAATTGTGTAAAAAGCATTAAGCATAATCTCGGACATCTCGGCTGTGGTAATAGTTTTCATTTACCGCGGAAATTACGAAGGTTGCTAGTGGATCGTCGGGGGAACAAGTAAATGTACAATAAAATATACTTGCAACGTTGTAATTCGTTTACGTTTTTTTTTTATTTATTTCCTTTTAAAAACTTCTCCCCTCCTCTCTCTCTCTCTCTCGAAATACTCAAAAAAACTGGTATACTCGAAGGGAGAAAATATAAAATGCAAGTAACAGGGAGTAGATTTAATCTAATAGATCTGGTTGCAGAATTTCAAAACCGAGCGGCCGGTCTTTTGAATGCAATTTTATTTGTAATTCATGCCGCACTTTTACTCGTTTTACGTTTCGTTACCCTCGCTTTCGAAATTTCTAAGTAAGAAGAAAATCACGATTACAATTGAATTATTTAACCATTGGAATAAATCGTAATAACATAGGTCTTGGAAATTTCGAGACTCGATCGCGTAAAAAAAAGGAGAAGAAGAAAAAAGGATACAAATATTGATATACACTCGTGCGATTACCAAAGAAAAGAAAATAAGAAATCATCGATCGAAACGGAATGCATTGTCCATCCACTTCAAAACTGCACACTTTGAATCCACCCACGGAATTATCGCAGGAAACATCAACAGGTTTAGGATAGGAGCGATAACAACCGATCCGTTAGATCCGTTAAATCCATCGTTCGAGTGAAATTTCACCGAGGAAAGTAAAAAAAAAAAAAAAAATCGTCCGCAAATGTCACTGGACTCGGTGGACTAAACGCTCGGCAACGCTCGCTTGAAATTTTGTCGGCCACACCCGTTTCCCTCGTTCCACCTGCGAGATATCTCTCGTTTTCTACTCGATACGATTGGAAACACGCGCTCGCACCACTTATCGTGCCTCCGCGCGATACGTACGGTTTTCTTGTTGTTTTTCGACCGACCGACTACCAGCAGCCGCTCCTCTTACGCGAGCCCGTCGTGGAACGAGAACTTTTACGAAAGTCTCAGCATCGACGCGAGAAAGTAAAGCGTATCGAGTATTCGCCTTCGGGCTGTCTATCTGCTCCATTTTCCGACCCCTCGCGCACACCTCCGTGTCATATCGCTTCTGTATCCGCCTCTAACATGCAAATAACCTCCTTTTTCCGCGCCGAGGAACCCATTTTTTTCCTCCCCTCCCTCGAGACGAAGAGAGAGAGAGAGGAAGTTGCCAATTTCCAACTTCGTTCCACGATAAATCTGGGAACGAGCGCCCCTCCCAGGACGAAGGAAGCAATTTATCGTACACGATACGTTCGTTTCTCGTCGATGGTTCGACACCGCGCTGTGTCGGTGAAGGAAATCGTGAAACGTTCCGTTCGTTGTTGTAATCGGGTTACGCGATTCTAAATTTAGAGGAGAAAAATGTGCGTAAATATCGCGTCGGAGGAAGATGAGGGTAGGTTTTGTTTGGAAAGGGAAACTTTGAAAATTCATTCCTCTCCTCTTGGATAAAATGATTTTAAATGGCAGGCTATTGTTCGAAAGGCAGATGTAAGCACCTTCGACAAGGTAAGACGATAACTGCAGGTAGTTACCGGTTATCGAGTCTCCAATTGTCGATACATGTTTTTCGAAGAACGTGAAAAATATAAATTTCAGTCTCTCAGTTTCGATAATTAACGCGCGGTCTAAAGTTCTATATCGTAAAATTGAGAATCGTCGATGACTCTACAAGTAATATTCTATTGTAATCGTGCAATCGACTCGGAGAAAATTTCAAAATTGTACGATCGATAAGATTTATTCGCGTTCGTTTTCCACGTTTTTAAGGGCGAAAAAGTGTAATTTCGCGTAATTTCCCGTAATTTCGCGTATTTTCCTGAAAGATCGTAGATCGCGTCTAACCTTCGAACACGCGCATCACGTGCACGCGAATCCCACCTTAATATTTTTTTTTTTCTTTTTCCTTTCCAGAAACAATGGCGGAGAGACTATTGCTTCGTGAGTTTCCTGGTTTCAATTAAGCTTTCGCTTTCCAAGTAACTCTCGTGTTAATTACACTCGTAATATCGCTCCTATTGCTTTAAGATGAAACTTTGTTCCTTGTTATTTTGTTTGCAAACAAATTCCTTCGAACAAAATTCTCTGGTAATTATATCCAAAAAAAAAAAAAAAATAGAGATCTGTTTTCAAAAATTATAAGATTCTCTTGTTACGAGCCAACGTTTAATTCGATTCGGATATTTTCATTTGTCGATTTTTCCAACGAAACCCGTTGCAAGCAAATGTACAACTACACGATAGATAGATTTTTTTGTTCCATCTAAAAGTTACTGCTATGTTAAAGCTAGAAGTAGTTTTGAGCGGCGTGAAAAACAGAGAAGACCAGTCGAAATATTTTTCGATCCTCTTTCCTCCATTTCTTTACGCTATCCTTATAAATAGAATTTTTTTACGAGTCGAAATTCTTCTTTTCTGCGAGAAAAGAAAAGGAAAAAAAAAGATGTTTGCCTCGTCTGTCCACCGATATCCCTTCCTTCTCTCGAAACTCTCACGGACACAAGCCTAAAACGAGCCGTGACCCCCTCGATCGAAGCAGTTTCACCAAAGGGGAAAACAAATTTAAAATGCGATCTCGAACGATTCCTACCGTCATTTACTTTCGCTGAAACCTGTTGTTCCATCGTTTTCTTTTTCTCCTTCGATTTCCTTTTTTCCTCTCTCTCTCTTTCTCTCTCTTTTTATCTCTGTCACATTCTCGCTCTCCACGAAAACAGATAAATACACTTTCGGCCGGGTAATTTTTATCGGGAGCGTTTTATAATTTATAGCCGGTGATATATAAAATAAGCGAATTTCGAAATTTATTTTAACTACGGAGGGAATCGCGTGTGCGCATTTATGTTCTCGATGTCACGGTTCTTACTTTTATTCTTTCCCGGTGCTTAAGTCAAAGGGATAATAATTTCGGGATTTCATATATATACATATATATGTTTGTGTATGTGTGTGTGTGTATAAGTACATATACTTTGTTGATTTATGCTTACGATCTGACGTTAAAGAATAAATAAATAAAAGCAAGTTTATGATTATCATTTTTTTCCCTTCTGTCTCGAGGAAAGAATAATTTTTATTTTATTTCAAATCGTCGAACCGATCCGATTCGAACGATAAGGAGGAATTTTATTTCGATAAAATTGTGTGGGATGATCGAAGGAGATTAAATTTCGAAGGGGGATTTAAGAAAAAATAGAGCTCGAATTGCAATTGTATTTTTCACTTTCGGATCCTCTTTTTTTGGCAACGAGATCGAAAGTTTCCGGAAGCGTTATACAGACGCACACGCACACACGATCGAAAGTGTTAACACTATCGAGCCGCGGTAATGTAACGTAACTCATTGAAAATTCCGTTTATTAAGTCAGGATATCCTGTTGAAAACGAAAGCATCACGTACACATTCACCTTTTCGAATAACAATAATAAACAACTGTAATTATTCGCGATAAACACGCGCGATGAATATTAATTTGACGACGTACCCAGAAGATTCGCGCGCATCTAACAAATTTAAAGCGAGTTAATAACTCGCGAAACAATGATTAATTTAGAAAAAAAGGAGAACGATATCGATTTAGCCTCGAACGTGTTTCTATAAATAGCGTTAAAAATTTCTTAATATTCCGTTTCATAGAAATAAAGTTCTAAGTGAATAAGTAAGGCGATAAGTCGTAAAAATATCTCGTAACGACGTTTAAAAAAAACTCATATTCCTTTTTCCTATTTTTGGCTTATGTAAAAATGTTTATGTAAAAAAAAAAAAAAAAATCGCTACTTTTTTTCAAACCGAGAAGAAAACCGGTATACGCTGTACCAGTCGTATCGCTGTTGCTCAATCTACATATATGTTAATATCTAAGCAAACCTTGTTTTCTTGTATTCCGATGCCCAGTCGGATAATACTGGTACAACGTTCGTGAACGTTGATATTGCAGTAACATTATGCTAATTACTAACACGTTGACACTTGTGATGTAATAATGCATCTAATATTACAGCTCGCGGCTAAAATGTTGCTGCCTTAAACGATGCTCGAACTCGATGAATCGAAAGCTGGATTATTTAACTCGCGACGCGAATTGAAAAATTGAGTATTTATAAAAACATTCAACGATAAAGGAGTCGTTCGATAAATTAAAAGATTCATGGATAAAAGATATGTATAGCGCGAATAATAATAAAAAAAAAAAAATCAATAAATTACAAAACACATCCGTCCGTACACTACACAATAGGACGTGTCGTATAGGAATTCCATAGAGAATGCAAGTCGCATTATGCTTCGTCCACGGTTGCAGAAACGCATCAATCACTTTTACCGTAACTGCGGAAGAGAAAACAATAATCACCGCGAGAGAATTTATCACGGACTCGTGGTCGAACATCGATATACCCTATGCGCATTTATTTTTATTTTATTTTCAAAAAAATTAACGCGTTACAAACATTATTTATCGATCTTATCCAATTATCGATCAAACGAATAATAATGACTTCGATCCTTGGTTCCAGAATTACGACACGCTGAGCAAAGGGAAGAAGTCGTGGAGCGTGAGACTGGGCTTGTCGCGGCAGAGCCAGGCCACCGATGACCCCCAGGGGAAGGGGTGGGGGACGATAAGCGGCGGAAGCGGGATTTCGCGTCAAATGATCTACGGGGATCCATGGCTGTACGGTACGGTTCGGTCTTCGAGGCCTGGTCACGAGCCACGAGGCTTCATGACACCCCCGCCCCCGCCACCCCCGGGAGCACCAGTATTGGTAGTATGTTCCTGTCCGGAATTTCTCGCCGGAACCACGCGGAAGCTCGGCAATTGCCGCAAGTGCGGTGGTCACCGATTGGCTGGTGTACCTTTAGGAGGAACATGTCGGCTACCGCCGATCTCCTCGAGGTCGAGGCCCAGCCTCGCGGGTAAGTTCTTTTCAACCGCTCCTCCGATACAATCGAAAGAAACACGCGGAAGATCTTTTAATATCTTCTCTCTTCCTTCCTTTTCGCGCCACCGAAGAAGGAAATGTGTGAGTAAGAGAAAGACGCACCCCCCTCCAATTGGCACCGTTCGTATCGTTTAGATCGTTTAGCGCGCCGCTTTGTTAACGAAATTTCCCCGCGTGACGCGCTAAACGTTCCTCCGCCTCGCTACTGCGCGCTATATCCACAGTAGTGTTTGCCATTCCCTTTTTCCATTTTATTAACCGACGCGCTTTGCGAGTTTACTTCTTACCCCAACGCCTCCCCCTTTCTCCCTTACTTCTCTCGGGTGAAAAAGAAATTTGAAAAATATCTAAATTGGACAGGAGTGCTGAGGTCGTCGATGGACGATCCCTACGACCAGATGCGGCGGAATCGACTGGTGGAGCCGAGGACGAGGGCGCGGAGTATCTCGCCCCACCGGCCGCTGTCCCAGCGCGACCCGAGGAGCCAGAGCGTGGCGCGAAACGAGCGGAAAGAGCGAAAGGGCTCGATCGAAGGCACCTCCTCGAGATCCGAATGGTTCGACAAAGAGGGAAGCGGGAGTTTCGGGGAGGAGGCGACGGGGCGGAGGCAGCGGGCCAGCTTCGCCGGTGCGCCGTGCACGGGGGGGGACGAGTGGCTCGTGGAGGAGGCGGCGGCGAACCTCGGGGATGCTCGAGGCCAAGCCGGGCCGGCGACGGGCGGCCCAAGATCGGCCCGGATCCCGAGAAAGGCGAAGGGAACGAGGAGCGACTGGGCGAAAACGGGGGCGGTTGGTGACGCGCTGGGGAAAAGCTCGGAGGATTGGGGGGCAGGGAAGGGGGACAGGGCAGCGTCGGGCGGCGGCGACTCTCGGAGGAGCATCCTCGAGTGCGACGTGAACCCGTACCTGCTGTTGAAGAAGCAGAGGGACGAGGACGACCTGAGCGACGACCTGTCGGACAACGCCCTCGAGCAGGACGACGCGGCTCGGTCCCTGTCCACCCTGTTCGACCCGTCCAAGGTGAAATCGATCGAGAGGATACAGAGCAGGAGCTCGGTCGCGGCTATAGGAGGGCAGAGGATAAGGGTGTTCAACGAGCGGCGGGAGATCTCGGACGACGAGGAGGGGGAGGTGGTACCGCCGGTCACCAGGATTCCCATACCAAAGGTTTCGCCGAAGCGACCACCGAGAAGGCTGAAGGAAGCCAAACAAACGCTCAAGAGTATTCTGAAGCGGGGAAAGGTGCTCGAGACGAGGAGGAAGAACGTCCTGTTCAACGTGGACAACGTGATATTCGCCCCTGAAAAACCGTCGGAGGTAGCACGATTGTCGTGGGGCAGAATAGGGAGAATAGGGAGCTGCGCCTCCCCAAGGGAGCGGCGCAGGGATAACGGGCAGGAGGAGGAAGAGGAGGAGGAGGAGGAGGAGGAAGAGGAAGACGACGACGAGGAGGATGAAGAGGAGCGAATAGTCGCGTCGCAGCTCGAGCAGAGGGAGAAGTATAATTTCATTACCATTCCGAACATCAAGGATCCGAAGAAAGTGGAGAAGAAAGTTGGGAGTGCGAAGGAGCAAGCTAGAATCTCGCAGGATGCGTGCCAAAACGCCTCCGTCGATCATGGGGCCAAGGTAGATAAATTTGCCTCCTCTGGGAACGCGGAACGCGGTCTCGCGAAGAAGAGAGAGAAGGTGAACGAGATGGAGGGTGTCGCACCGCGAAACTTTGCCGATCGCCGTGCGGTTCACTCGTCGAAAGCGCGCGAGAGCGCGGGGGAGGAGAGCGAAGAGAGGAAGAGGATAGAGAAGGTGGACGAGATCAGAATGGGGGAGAAGGATAGTGAATCACGGGTCGAGATCGAGGAACGGAAGGATCGTGTATCGGGCATCATCGCCGTGGACGAGAAGGATTTGATACTGAAATCCGAGGGTGAGTTTTATAAAAATTATTCCTTTCGGATGGGGAGAGGATCGTGACGTCTCGTTTGGATGTAATAATTCATAATTTTGCAAAACTTTGTGTATTGCTACCCAAGCTAGTCATCGTGTACTTCTCAAGTTTTCTCGAATGGTAGAATTGCTTCTTTTTCTTCTCTTCTTTTTTTACACAAGCACGAGTTATCTTCCTTCGTAGTTTCACTAATTCCAAATGACCATTTGCATTTTGCAAAATTTGCTTGTTAAAAAGTTGATTTAATTTCGTTCGAAAACATTCTCAAATACTACTCGTGATATGTATTATATATTCTAAATTTCGATGAAATAATTTGAAACGTTCTATTAACAATAATTTCTCGACAAATTTTCTTGGTTTTAAAATCATAAATGTTCAAACTAATTTTCAGAACAATTCTCCTTTCTCTACGTATCGCGAGCGTGTAATTATGCTTTTTAGAGATCTCACGCGTTTTCTCTTCTTTTCATGATCTTGTGCTTACACACGATTACACCTTTATATCGTTATCCTGCTCGTGATCCTTCTTTTTTTCCCCATTACGTACAAATATTTTAATAATCGGTATAATATTTTAGAAGAAAAAGGGAAAAAGCGTACGATAACGCCGTGTTAAATTTGCAGAAAAGAAATCATGTTTATCGCGCAGCCAAAGCGAACGATCGTTCAACAGACCAGAGGTATCAGCCTGCGACGTGCTTTTCATGGACACTATGCGTCTCAGCCTCTGCAGAAAAGTGAAAGAAGCGTCGCCTCCCCCGTTAGATTCGAGCGAGCAAACGGGCCGACGAAAAGATTCGCCGTCGACGATCGTCGAATCAACGGGAAACGCGAAGAAAGAGATCGATTCGCTCGAGATGGAATCCCGTTCCGAGACCGCGAACGCGGGGGAAGTCGAACAAGTTCCTAGTGAGAGAATAACGAAACCGGAAACGGAGTCATCGATGGAAATTCGAAGCAACGCGGAGGGAGGGGGCGAGCCTCATTTCCGAGGAATGAGGCCGACCAGTTGGTCACCTCCGCCCGGTAAACCGAAGCATCGTTACAAAATCAACAATTCCGACTCGACGAGGTCGAAAATTGCGGACGAACCGCTGTTGAAAACGAGTTGGAGCACGCCCAATTCCTATGGGTCGTCGAAAGTGGAGATCGGGTGCACGGAGACGAGCAACGTGTACAAGATCACGGTCAGTCCCCGGGCATCTCCTCTCGTTCACCGATTGCAAATAGGTCCGACGGGGTTGGGCGATCGAGGGTCGAGGAGAACGTCGATTTTGATCAACGGCGACACGACTCGGCCCGCGACGGCTGCCGAGACATCGCCGGACAATAAGGTGACGATCAGCGTGGGTGGTGAGGACAGCGTTTACAATCCAACGGTGATCTCGGTTAACTCGGAAAATCCACCGCGAGTAAAGAATTCCGGGGAGAAGACGCGGACCCTCGTCATCCTCGACAATTACAAATCCAATATCGTTGTGGCGTCTGGTAAAGAGGGCGGTAAGGAGGATACGAGATCGAAGCCGTTGCTGAAAACGACCGAAACGGCGGAATCTGCCTCCGAGGAGACGGAACAACGATCTCGGCGAAACACCGAATCCGAAAGCACGACTCCGACGGAGACGACGGTCGACTGCGAGAAGCGGGCGACGAGGTCGGTCGTGGAAGGCGGTAGGTGTTCCCTCGTGGAGAGGAACGCCAAGTTTCACGCGGGGAACGATTCGAGAACGGTGGAAAATTCGTCGAAAGTTGCCTCGTTGTCGAAGGAGGCGTTGATCTCGAAGCTGCTCGAGGATTCTCTGAGGAAGGCGCGCGAGAACGGGGAGATCCTGGACGAGGACAGCGGCGAGGCCATTCTGAAGATACTGAAGCAGAGTTTGTTGAAGAGTAAGGAGTACGAGGGTTCCGAGTCGACTCTCGAGGCGAATTACTCGAGGGCGTCCAGCTTGAATTCGGACGGTGACTTCATCTCGACCAATCTTTTCCTCGAGGAGAATCCTTACGAGGTAATCAAAGAGCCGATTTACGAGGAAATACCGGACGAACCTCCCCCCCTTCCACTGAGCCCGCCGCCCACCGAAGATTACATAAAAGACAGGATATATTTCGGTGACATCGATTACTACAGGAAGAGTAGCTCGGATCAATTCCTTGGATCCTATTTGACCGACAATGTGTACAAAAAATCCAACTCCGAGGATCTTGGGGAAACATATCTGTCGAAGAGCCCCGAGGATTTCTTCAAGAAAATGTCCACGTCTCCTGACGAGAGGAACATCTCGAGCAAGTTCGAGCTGCTTAACTTCCTCATGGACACGAAGGATCGAGCGATATCCATCGAAGAGGAGGAGGACGAGGACGACGAGGACGAGGAGGATACGGAGGGAGATTTGGAGGCGCTCTATGAACAAAAGGAAACCAGCCTGGGCGATCTTAGCTCGAAAAGTTCCCAGATATCCAACGTTTCCGACAGCAGCGAGGAATGCAACATTATATTGACCAGCTCATCGGAAACGTCAAAAGTGAGTTTCTATATATAAAAATTAAATACAAAAAGAATATAGTAGTTCTTTTAATTAAATTCTCTTGATTTAACATCTTATTGGAAAAATCCCTCGTAACGATGAATGAAAAATTTATTGGCAATGTAAACGATCGTCTCTATTGAAATTTAATTATTATATATATATATATATATAAGATAATTTGTATTTTACGATACGAACGTTATAGTTAACTTGATTAAAGATTTATGGATAACGATAGACGAGTTAAGGATCGATAAAAGTGGTGACATATATTGTAATAGCGATATTTTTTTTAAAGGTAAGAGCTGTAGATATAGAAAGAACTGATAGCGGAGTGGGATCTGAAAGCAGTCAAGCCAGCAGCACACGGGGCGTGCCGAGACGTTGGAGAGCAGGAAATGTCTCTTCGGGACCAGGAAGTCTCCTCAGTGGAATCCCACAAGTGATTTCCGGTGATTCAAAGCATTGCGAGGACTGCGAACAACGTTTGGATCCTCTAATAACAGATAGGTATGTGTTAATATTATACTTATTATTATTATACTGATAATAATATTATATACATATATATATGTAAATATATATATATATAAAATAATAAAATTATATATTTCGCATTGTTATTAAAAATGTTTATTAAAAATGATTAAAAAATGCATATTTTCTATAACTAAAATAATACACAATTCTAATATTATCTATTCAAACAAAACCACGTAACAAATATTCACTGAATTGTGTTTTCTCTTACTACTTACCGCAACGAGCGAAAGTTTTATTACCGAATATATGTTTCAACGCTCGAACACATGCCAAGTCGATTGTATTATTTTTTTTTTTTAAATTCATAGTGTATCTTTGTAAATATAAGAAAAATCATTTTATGATACGATAATTAATTAACAAAAATATTTTAAATAGAAACGTTTTAGAAAAAAAAAATAATAAATTAATCACTATATAGAAAAAAAGCAAGAAAAAATATTTAAATTATATTCTTTGAATGTAAAAAAGATTACGATTCTTGATAAAATTACAAGTACAAAGATTATTATTATGATAATAATAATGATTATTAATGATTATTAATTAGCAATTAAGATTATTAAAGATTTTTAAAAAAATTTTTAACGATTGTTATATTTAAATTATTTAGCGGTGTAGTATATGCGCCTTTCGTGTGCAGAAAATGCTCGAAAAAAAGAATAGAGCGAAAAGAAATCATTACGGAAATCGTCGAGACTGAACAAAAATATGGAAGAGATCTACAAATTATTCTCGAAGAATTTCATAGACCCATGTTAAGGGCTGGCCTACTCACATCTGAACAGCTTACAGCGATTTTTCTCAATGTGGAAGAACTTCTTGAACACAATCTTGTACTCGCGGAAAAATTAAAATTCGCTGTGGAATTTGCTCAGGTAATAAAGAATTATACCTGTACTATATTTTATTACTTATACGTTATAAATAAACTAATGTTCTGATTGATTTTAATAAAATGAAAATAAAATTGTTTAAAAATAAATAAAAAATTTTTAAACGATTCATAGGAATCTGGAGATGAAGATCTTTTAACGGTAGACGTAGGCAAGATTTTTCTAGAATCTGAACGGATGTTACATGCATTTGAAAGCTATTGTACTCGTCAAGGAAGCGCAAGTTTGTTGTTACAGAATCTGGAAAAGGAGAAAGAGCTGCTACGAATTTTTCTAAAAGTTTCACAAATGGAAAACACTGTTCTACGTAGAATGAACTTGAATTCTTTCCTAATGGTAAAAATAAAATAAAATTAAAACATTATTTTTGAAATATTAAATATGTTTTTTCATTGAAAACTTATGATAAATTTTTTATATAAAATTATATACGAAAAATAATTCATAGGTTCCTGTACAAAGAGTGACGAAATATCCTCTTCTTTTGGCACGATTACTAAAAGCTACGCCTTCCGTACGACCAGATATACAAGAAGCAAAAGAGAGATTAAAACAGGCTCAAGCTAATATAGAATTACATTTGGAACATATGAATGCTGTAAGTATATTATTTATTTATATTATAACTTTAAATAAAGTTTATTTTTATATATAAATGTAAATTATATATGTAATGAATTTATTTAATAATGTAATAATAGGAAGCAAAAGACGTGACTTCGACGAAACTTTGGAGAAGAATTTCAATTATCCAAAATGGTAGACGACCGATCGGTGAACAAGATATGGTGAATATAAAATTGAGAAAGGTAATATAGATATATTTATTTCAAAATATTTTTATAAATGTATTAATTATTTATGTAAGTAAATAATTTTAATTATATATGTGTATGTAATATGACATAATTGAGTAATATAACAATTAAATAATAGATGGCCGTGGAAGTATTAGAATGGGCTCATGAAGAAGCAAAATTTGTATTAGAAGGACGTCTTCTAGTTGCTCAACCAACAGATAATAATTGGAGACGTGGACGTACTGTCAAACTTGCTCCTGTAACTGCTATGTTGGTTACTAATGGCAAGGTGAATAATTTTTATATAATTATATATAGATTGTTCTTATTCTTCAATTGTATCTTCTTCATACAATTTGTACTTACATAATAATAATCTTTTTACAGCCAAATTCAGAGGATCTTGAATTTAACGATGATTCTCTCTTTCCAAGACATATTGGTATTAAAGAAGCTACTTTATTGTTAGTTAAAGAAAAATTCGGACGTTATTCTTTGTTGCGAGTAAGTTATTTGCACACTTTTGAATATCAAATACCTACACAATTTTATTCTGTATTAAAATAAAAGATTTTATCTATTTTAGGAACCATTGTATTTAGATAAATGTATAGTATGTTGTGAAACAGATCTTGAAGATTATTTCGAAATTCAAGAATTGTCATCAAAAGAAACTTTTATTTTTAAGGTGAGATGATTTTTGTTAAAAACAATATTTTATATTTTGAAAATTATTTATTCATTGTAGTATTTCTAAAATTAAACTTTTTGAAAAGTTATTTTTTATTGCAATTTATCATATTATTCATTGCATAAATTGTAATATTAAACATATAGAAATATTTTTAACTGTTAACAATATTTCATTTATAAAAAATATTATTTTACAGGCCGAAGATGGCGCCAGAACAAAGAGATGGTGTAGAACATTACAGACACATGCACAATCTCTCGGTGCATGGCGCAAACGACGTGGAGCGCTGCCAAATATCATGATATGCGGTGTTGCAAGAAATTAATAAATTATATATAAAAAAATTTAAATTTAAATTTAAATACAATTATTATTTAAAAATGTGATTCCTACATTTGCACAAATAAATTTGTGCAATTGATGAAACTGGCGCATGATCTCTAAATGCATTAATAGTGATTTATCAAAAAGAACGTATGTGTTGGACCAAAGGATTTCTTCTGTTCATTGATAATATATATCAATGAGTAAATACGAAAATCTTGCGCAATCTATTTTGCGTTTGCTTACAGTACGTTGAAGAAACTTAAGTTTCCTACGTTGCTGTAGTAGTCAACATATTGTTTAACATATATATCATGAAATATTCTCTTTTTTTCTTTTTTTGATTAGCACTTTTTTTGAATACATATACTATACATGTAAATTGGATGAATAATTGCCTACATAAAAGACTAATTAATAATTTCATTGCAATTGAAAGAACAAAAAGTAGCTGTGATACTGACCGGTGTTATTGGGTACTTTTCGTCCGATTATATTAAATACTACGATACGAATTTGAGCTTTTATTTCTATTATATTTCATGAATGACACTTAATTTTCACAAGATCAAATCGATAATAATGTACATAATATTGAAAATGAGGTAATAGGGTTGTTATACTTTGTATCTATAATTTACGAAAACCAAGAAACTGCCAAATGTTTCATAATGACAGGCTTGATATAAATTAATTAATCTTTATTATATTTTATAATTATTTCTTAAATAATAATTAACAGTATTTTATGACGTCTAACACACAAAGTAGAAATTGTATATTGTATTATAATTTTATTTAAGATCTAAGCCATGTTTTGTATATAGATGTATATTTATACTGAGATTGGTTTTAAACACATAATTGTTATTTTAAATCATTCAATAAAATTTAAATATACTTATTTGCATGCTGTACATTGCAGCATGATCTATAATTTTTTTATATTTACCATAATTACTCGTATATTTTAAAAAATAATTAATAAAAAATAATTAATACTAGGTAAGTTATTATCCGATTGAATTATAATATATAATATATATTTAAAAATTTATATAATTCCAAAGATCAAAATCATACTATTCTTTAATTTATATTTTATATCTTAATTTATTTTCTAATTAAATGTAACTAATAAATAAGATATCTCTAAAGAAGATGATAAAAAGATAACACTAATGGTCAATCTTTAATTTATATTTGTTTTTCTTGCTCTTCAATCTTTTTATTTATATTTGTAAAATTTATTTTTCTATTCGAAACTCATACATGCTTTTGTTTATTAGCTATACTTATAATTGTTAAAAAATCTATGAATTCATCTCATATATGCATTTATAAAATGATATATTAAAGAAATTATTTTTAAAATATGTTAATTTTATCAATTTAATTGAATATAATTCCTATATTCATTAAGATAATTTATATATACATATATTATATACAATATATTATATATATATATATATATATTTTTATTATTTTTATATTCTTCTGTAATGAAATTATTAATTTTTATTTTTAAAAAAATTTAAATAATTCCATCTGAATCTCTTTTTCTATCTATTACTTTGCTAAATAGTCTTAGACAATTGACATTGTTTTACAAATTTTTATTTTTTTTATTATTTTATTATTTTGTTGTTAATTCATTATATTATTTATATCCGATAAAATAAATATCAAATTCTGCATTTTTAAAAACAATGCAATAAAATTATAATGGAATGAGCTACAAGAATATATTATATGATTTGTTTATTCTTATCTAGTTTGTAACAAAAATAATAAATAATAGGAAATAGAATATAAAAATCGACCTTCAGCGTCATCTCTTGATTACTAAAAACATTTTTCTAAAAATCATCTTTTTAGAAATATTTAAGAAATGACATTGATTCTCAATTCCCAATTATTTATTTTCTCAATTATTTTACTTTATTTTTGAAGAAATATTTTTAATATTCAAAAGTTAATATTAATGATTAATTTTCCTATCTATTGATAATCTAATGATAATCCTATCTATTTTCTCTTTGTTGTCATTATTTATTGCAATACTCTGAAGATAACGCTGATTTTCATATTTTTAGTTTATCTCTATCTTTTTCTTACTTTATTCCTTTCTATATTTGCTATATAAAATTGATGTATTTAACGGACATTTGATTAACTTTATTACCTTTTAAAATATGTACAAAATATTTGTATAACATACAAAAGTAAAAATATGTAAAATATATTAAAACATAAAAATAATATGTATATATATATTTGTAATATGTTTAGAATAAAAATATATCTGATATAGGGCTATCCGTTTGCTAGAATTACACAGATTGAAATTTTATTACATTTATTATATATTTAGATACGTATTTAAATGTTACCATCTTTAGTATTTGAAGTAAGCAATATATTTAAGGGGTTCTCATATAACAATTCAGTTATTCTTAAAATTTAGAACCCCTGATATGTCATAAACAACGAAGATGGCTTATAGTCAACATTTTGTTAATTGTATATGTAGATATGATATATGTTACTATTTACGAAATTTTTAATTCTGATCAATAAAAAATTAAAATTTGATTAAAATTATGGCTCAAGCGAAACTTAACTCACAAGAAGAAACAAATAGCACGCTAAATGATAAAGAGAAAGAAACTGATGAAAAAGAAGGTATGTATTCTGAAAAAATTATGTTTACTTATTATATATAATCTATTAATTTAATTAATTTTATATTATAATTTGTTTAAAATATTTCATTTAATTTATAATAATATTACATTGTATATATTATAATATAATTTGAAAATATTACATATAATATTCAGATAATATTATAATAATATTAATCACAAATAAATTTTATTAAAAATATTGATAGGCTCAACAACAGTATTAGAATGTGCAGTTTGTCTTCAACCATGTATATATCCTGCAAGATTACCTTGCAATCATATATATTGTTATCTATGCGTCAAAGGTGTTGCAAATCAAAGTAAAAGATGCCCTATGTGCCGTCAAGAAATTCCTCCTGACTTTCTTAATAGACCACAACTGGTGGAAGTAGATGAAACACAAAAGGAATCAGAACATTTTGAAGAAGAATATCAATGGTTTTATGAAGGCAGAAATGGTAGAGTATTACACAAATTTATTTTAATTTTAAAATTATAAGTTGCTTTTCACAATATATTAAACATAAATCACTACAGATAAACATATATTTTATAAATGCTATAAAAATATTTAAAAATAAAAATTGAGAAAGCATACATTTTTTAATAAAATTCAATGAAATAAAATTATGATTAAATTATTAAAATATTATGAATAAAATTAATTTTATTAATAAATTAAAAATAAAAAGCAAATAACTTCATTATTTGTTAAAAACATGTGATGAAGTATAGAGAAGTTTATATCCTACCCCTTCATAGGTTGGTGGAAATATGATTCAAGGACCAGCCGGGATTTGGAGGATATTTACAACCTAGGTAGCACCCAATGTGAAATTTTAATTTGCGGCATGCTTTATGTAGTTGATTTTAAAAATAATTGTCAGTACAGAAAATATCAACCATATTATAAACGTAATATTAAGCGCGATAAAAAGGATGCACCATGCAAAGGTGTTTCAGGAATAAAATAACTTGTAATCTTATCTTTTATACCATTTTAAATATTGGCATAAAATATTTTTGATTGTACTTATAGTCATATAATTATTTATAAAACTATGTATAATACATAAAATATAAATTTTCATGTGAAATATGTATGACATAAAATTTAATAATTTTCATGTATAATATAATATAAAAAGTATAAGAATTTCCATTATTTTGTTATAAAAAGATAAATATACAATTTAGTTTTAATATGTATATTTATAATAAAATTTCTGTATTCCAGAATATGTTATTTTTCTTTATGAATACCCTAGCTGATTTATTTAAATAAATTTTTTTCACTCTAAATATCATAATTTGTGTAATTTTTTAAATTACATTGTTGCAGGTTGGTGGCAATATGATCAACGTACAAGTCATGAATTAGAAACTGCATATAAACAAGGAAAACGGAATTGTGAATTATTAATCGCAGGATTTCTTTATATTGCTGATTTTGGTTCAATGCTTCAGTTACGTAGAAATGATCCCTCTAGGCGAAGAAAGATTAAGCGTGATTTATATAATGTACCGAAAAAAGGAGTTGCAGGTTTAAGATTAAATAATCAAGATGAAGAAATTACTAGAGAAGTAAGAGGAGCAGAAAGACCAGCTAGTCCTGCAAGTGATGATATGGGTATAATGATTAGTAAAATCAGTTGAAGTTTTAATTCTATTTATAGTTAGTACAGTAATAACTGTACTATATTTATTAGTAATTATATAAATAGATATTATTATTTTATATTTAAAGGCACCGGAGATGGTACAAATACTCCAGTACCTCCAAGTAATACACCACAAACACCAGCTGGTGGAACAGCAAGTGGTGATGCTACACCCCTAAATGACAGAATGGAACAAAGAGACTCTTTACATCAGGTATTAGAACAAATGCGTTCCTTAGTTCTGAGAGAACATTTATCTTCAGATACAGATGATGAATTAGAGGAAGATGAAGAAAGTGAATCACCTTCCACTCATCCTACATTATAATGACTACAAACATCTAACATAATTCCTATGCATCAAATGAAGATCATTTTCAAAAAATTTAATTTATTGAAATAAATGTGGCATTCTATTAAGTGAAAAATATAGTATAATAAATTTGTGTACATGTTCAAAGATACAAAACATTTATATGTACTGTAATGTACTGATATGCAATCTGTACATTACTCTGTGATGCTTATTAAAAACAAAACAATTAAGTACAATTAAGTCTTTCACAATTAAATGATTATTATTATTTCAGTAAATAATTATTTGAAATATTCTTTTGCATATAATGATTTTTCAATAATTGCTTTATAAATATGCATATTTGTAATTTTACACTTTTTATCATCTCCTTAAGAAATGTTCTCCAGAAAAAAAAGTATCATTCCATATTCCTGTACTTCAATATTGACTTTACTTAATTGATATTTATGTAATTTTAATTTTATAATTATTGTTGATTATAAAAGTCGTAATTTAAGTCATTGACAGTTAAAAATTTCTTAAATCTTTTTATTTTTAAAAAATAACAATAAGATATTATCTTTGAGCACACAAAATGTAACATATTCAAAAATTTAGCGATATTTTTTTGCTTGCATATTCGGCATAACTAGCGCACTGCCATTTCCTCGCATTTGTTATCAGTATTTTTTATATTAGTATCTTAAATTTATGCATTATTACAATTTAAAAACAACAATTTTCAATCGACTTGTTAATAATATTGTTAAAAATAAATTTGATAATTGTTAAAAAGTTATTGTGTTTTTCAAGTTTCATAGATAAAATGATTCTATTAATTTTTTAATGATAACAAATTATTTTTTATGCATTAATTATTTAAATATTGAATATAAAGAAAGATTATTAATATTAAAATAATTATACAAAATTATATAAATTACTTAAATATATTTTTAAAAATTTAATTTAAATATTTATATTTAAAAATATATGATAATTTCTCAAGAAATAAAAAAAGAAAAATATGTATATAAATGTAAAATATATAATTCATCTTAGATATATTATATAAAAATTTTGAATGAGAATATGAAATGAAAAATATGAAAATGAAAATATGTGTAAGATTTTTTTTCTTGTCATTTTTATATGTCACATGTGCAGAATACAATGAATATATAAGTATATATCTCCTAGAAAATATTATATGTATCAATTTTAAATTCTTAAAAAAAACATTTAATTTAGAATAAATGATATATATCAATATACATTAAATTTTTGTTTAAGAAAATTAACTTACATAAATCAATAATTATTTTATTATTATGAAATTTTACTTAAAACTATTTTAAAATGCTATAGTATTAAAAAAATTTTGCGAGGAAATTTTAAATATATCAATTTTATATTAATAATTCGATAATAGAAAACAATAACTTTAAAATTATAACAAATAAGTTTTTTTAATATTAACATAAAATAAAATTCATTAAGATTTTAATAAAAATGCAAATATAACATACGAAATTAAAATGTATTAATAATATGATATCAAAATATCAAAATATTTTTTTGAAACTATGATAAACTTTGAACTCTTTTTACTCGTTCTTTTTTAATAAATAAAAAATTAAATGAATTTTCAATTACTTTTCTCTGTTATAATATCAAATCAATATTTAGCGATTTGCATCGCAGCATAAAGAGAATTAGATCGTTAAAATACTAATCGACGAATATATTTTAATATTTCAAACAAACAGTTTTTTTAAATAAATTGTCTTTAAAGTTTGCAACAATTTTTTTTTAAATTTCAAAAAATAAGAATAAAACTTTTTATATATTTTTTATATAATAGAACAGAATATTTTTTTCTGCTATTTGTTTTTTTAATTTTTTCCTAACCTCACTTTTTCTTTGATTTGATAATTTCCATTGCTCCTATTTCCTCTATTTCCTTTCTTTTTTTTTAATCAGCTAATAATTTTATTTTTGTATTTCTATTTTTTTCTTAATAAAATTTGTTATTTTTCTTTTTTTTTTTAATATTTTATTTTCTGTTTTTATTTTTTTCATGTTTAATTATAAATCTATTATAATTAAATCTAAATAATTACAACGTAATATTTATCGACATCAATTTTATTAAATTATTAAATAAGACATGCAATATTTTATATAAAAATTAAATATATTCTATTTTTTTTAATTAAATTACTAAACTTTAAAAAATTATTTAAATTATTTAAATTAAATGAATTTAATTTTTATTTGTTAACATATTTATTATATCTCTATTATCTATTAGTAAATTATTTATTAACAAAATAAATGTTTTTTATTATATAGTTGTTATATTTATTTCTAATAATATACATATTATTGAAAAATAATTTTTTTTTAATTTTATCATACATGCATTAAATTTATAATAATTGAATAAAAAATAATTAAATAAATTATAATATATATTTGATACATATTCGGTTAATACGTCATTTATATTATTATTATATTTTAAATTATTATTTATATTTATCTATTATTATATATATATCATTATTATTGTATTTTAAAATATTAATTTACAATATTATTTTTTATTCTATAAAAATTTATTATTATCTTTCAAATTTAAAATATATAAATTAAAATTGTTGTATGAATCTTAAAAAATGTAATCGTTATATGATCATTCAATTAAAAAGTTTGTACATATTTTATAGATATACATATATACATATATACGTTAAAATAAAAATTATTAATACTTTGCGTATTATATATAAAATATTAATGTGAAAATATAACACAAATACTACTTACATAAAATTATGTTAAATGCACTAGATGCATGTGTAAATATTTAAAACGATTATTTGACAGCTATGATTATTATCATTTAAAGATATAACCTTACATTTATGTTTCTTTATTTAAATCTGGATTCATATACTTAAAATTTTCTAAATTATATTATTGTTTCATGAAAAATATTGAAAAAAAAAACAAAAGTATTTTTTTATTAATAAGATCTTATTTTAAAAAATTTCTTCCATAATTATTATAAATAATTATATATATTGAACAAAATAAGGAATTTAAAAAAATATTAAATAATAATAAAATATAAATATTAAAAAGAAATTATATAAAATATATTTCATAAATATTTACTTATATATTAAATATTTTACAAAATTGAAAAAAGAAAATATTATTTTAATTTAAATTTTATATAGAAATAATATAAAAGTATATGAAATGAATGAAAACATATTCAAACAAATAAAAAATAGATTAAAATTAGAATATTATTTAATGAATGATGAATGGTTGAGAGATTGTATAGAATTTTATATGAATCAACATAAAAATGTAAATATTAATTTCAATTTTAGAAATATAAAATCCAAATTATACTTTTTTTTATTTTATTACAATCAAATTTTTTTTCAGTCAAGCATGGAAGAAATATTACAATTTGTAAGAGGACAATGGCAACTTAGTGATTTACGTGAAATTAATAATGACAATGGAAGTTTACCTCCTAAACTTTCAGAAAAAAAATTTATTATATTATCTGGAAATTATATCCTTCAGGTATAAATATTATATTCAAAATGATTATTTAAACATTTTTTTTTTATTCTTATTATTATTATTCAGGTAGAACAAATGTATAATATCACAAAAGCAAAATATAAACAATTAAAAGAAATTAGAAATGTTAATTTCTCAGAAGTAGATCCAGCTGAAGAAGAAATGATGAAAAAGATGACAAAGACTCGTAAAAAAAGAATGATGCAATTAAAATTAACAGATGGAGTACAAAATATAATTGGAATTGAATATAATCCAATATCTCAATTAAATGTATGTTAATGAAAATTATATAAATTACAAAATATTTTAAAAAAATAATTAAATGCTATAATTAAATACTGATATTAATATATTCTTTCTATTAAGGATATGTTATTACCAGGATATAAACTTATGATAATAGGTCCTATAATATGTCGTAGAGGTGTATTGTTATTAGAAGAAGGAAAGCTTAAAGGAATTGGTGGTGAAGTTGATAATTTATTAATATCTAATGCTTTGGAAAATATTTTAGCTAGAGCTTTGTGAGTTTAATTTAAGTTGCTATGAATTGAATTTTAAAAGAAGTAATAAGAAAACCAAAACAAGTAAATTGTCAAATTATTTGAAACAAAATTATAATAATAATAATTTAATATATATATTTATCATTTGCAGAAATTTACCAGAAAATCCTGATCCTTATAATGATAATGAAATAAAATCAAATAATATTCAAAAAGAAGAAATAGATGATAATTTTTTTGAAGAAGATTTTCAAATAAATTTTGCAAATGTCTCAAAAAATACAAATTCACATAATAAAAATGAAGAAATAGCAATAGAATCACATAGTAAAAACGAAACTAAAATATATGATAAAAATCCAATTAAAACAAAAATTGAAAATATTAATACAGAAATTAAAAATGTTCAAAATTATGAAGATGAAAAAATCATAGATGATGATGATTGTTTTTTAGAAATGGTTATTTTCATATTTTATTTTATGAAGAGATTTAATTAAATTTAATTAATATATAGATTATATTTTGAAATTTAATTAATTTTTAAAAATATTTTATTGCAGATTGATGAAAAACAATTTATAGAAACACAAATAGAACAAAATATCATAACACCTTTTAAAACTTTGCCAAATGAAGAAAATAATGATCTTATTATAATAAATGAAGAAGAAGAAAATAAGGATGTAAAACATGACATTTTTAAAAGTACCATAAAAAATGATTCTTCACATTTATATCCTACATCCTTAGTTACTAAAAAAAATGTTTCTCATTCAAAAATTCAAGAAAAACAGTGTTTGTTAATTAATAAAGAAATAAGTGTAAGTTATTGAATTAATTTAAATTTATTTATTTATTTTGCTAAAAAATAATATCTTTTTAATCTTTTTAAAAATTTTATTTAAAATATATTTAATTATACAATTTCTCAGGCTTCAACATCTTCTGAAACAATAACATTGAAAAAAAATAAAATGGATAGACATATTACAGAATTTGTAAAAGTTGTAACTGTTCCAAAAGAAGAGAAAATTTGTGAATTCATTCATGATATAAATAATGAAATAATAACAAATAATATCTTTAAAATTATTCGAGGTCATGTTGAAGTTCTTGGAAAATTATCAAAAAAAGATTCATTATGGATTTTGGAAGCTATAATAGGAGATGGAACTGGAACAATAGAAGTTTCTTTTTCAAATAAGGTTAAGCTATAATTTATTTAAAATAAATTTTTAATTTATGAATTCATAATAAATTTCATTCTATGATTTCAGCTTTTAGAAAATTTATTAGGTTTTAGTGTAAAAGAATTTTCATTGAAGAAGAAATTGAAAAAAAATCCAGAAATTGAGCATGAACTTAGAATGGTATTTTAAATTTGTATTTTTATACAAAATTTTATAATTTTCTAAAAATTTTTAAATATTTATAATTTTTAATAATTTAATTTCGTATCAAAATAAGTAATTCAAAAATAAGTAATAAAAAAATATATAAACATAAAAAATAAAAATATAAATGTTTCAGAGTTTTCGTAATGCAGAACAAAAAATAAAAACATTGGATGCACTTTTGAAATTAGAGTTAAATATAAATAAAAAGCCAATAGTAATCGAAATTATGGATTTAACTGAAGAACAAAAAAAAATAATAGACAAAAGATTATCCAATTTTTTAAAAATTATAAATAGATAAATTGTAATATTCAGTAGATTATTTCATTAATTTTTATTAAATATTTTGATATAATAAAAAATATAAGTAATTTATAATGTATTTAATTATATTTGAACAAAATATATGAATTATAATTTAAAACCTGAATGAATAGCTACTATTCCACATGTCAAATTTTCATATGTTACATTTCTGAATCCTGCTTCTTCTATCATTTCCTAAAATGATTTAATATTTAAATATGAAATATTTTTCTAATAATATATATATATATAAATATCTCTATATTTATATTTTATTTTTATTTTTATATTTACTTTAAAGTCTTCTTGTTTTGGGAATTTTCTAATACTCTCAACAAGATATTGATAGGGTTGCCATTCTCCTGCTATGAGGGTGCCCAAGACTGGTATAATTTGAAATGAATATTGATCATAGATCCTACAAATTTTATTTCATAACATAAATATCTATTTTAACATCCATATATACATAGTTTTTTTATATAATTTACTTTATATAATTTACTTTAAATTAAATAATTACCATTTTAAAAAATTATTATCTACATGACTAAATTCCAAACACATGAAACGACCACCTGGAGTAAGTACTCTGTATGCTTCAGAAAGTACCTACAAGCAATATTATTTTTCTTTTTTAAAAAAGTTAATTTTTGTAAAAATTTTATTTTATTAATTTTCTTACAATAAAATCATAAATATCAAATATAAGTTCATTTATCTTTATTTAAAAATTAATTTAATATTATTAAAATCTAATATATGTTAATTTAATTTACCTTGTCAATATGTGTTACATTTCTAATTCCAAAAGCTATTGTATAAACAGTATATGAATCATTTTTAAAAGGAAGATTTTCTGCATCACTTTGTTGCCAATCAATTTCAACATTATTTTGATTAATCCACCCTAATTTTTTTATTCTATCTTTACCAACTTTTAACATATTTTCATTTATATCACAAACTGTTACAGAACTTTTTAAATTTTGATGATTAAGAGTATTTTTTAAATAATTTAAATAACGAAATGTAATATCTCCTGTACCACCAGCTGAATCTAATAATTTACTGCCATGAGTTGGTCCAAGTCTTTGAATGAATATATCTTTCCAAATACGATGAATTCCAAAACTCATGGCATCATTCATTTGATCATAGGAATTTGCTACTTTTTCAAAGACTGTATATACTAAAAAATTAATTTATTAATAAAATAATAGAAACCAAAAAACTTTCTATCATAATTATTACTAAAAAGTTATTAATTATTAATATCAAATTATTAATTATTATACTAAAAATTAGTATAATAAAAAAAAATTAAAAAATAATATTAATATTAATAATAATATTTCAATTGAAATGAAAATTATATTAAAGAATATTAAGAAAACAGTTTATTATATTTTAATTCTTTATGCATTTTACATTACATTTCAAACTCATATTTAGTGTAATGTTTTTTAATTAAAGAAATATATTATTTTAAAGTAAAAATTATATTTCTTTTAGAAACAAAATATTTTATTATTTACAGTATACAAAGGAAAAACATAAAAATATATCTAGATAATTAAATAAATTGTAAAACACCTTCTTTCACTTTATCGCTTTCTTTAATGGTTTTGTATCCAAAATGAGTTACTTTCTCATTGTTATTAGTTTCAGTAGTATCTGAGAAATATTTCTTAAATAAGAATATCATTCTTTTATTTTCTATTAAATTTAAAAGAAATCTTTGTTTTTCAATCATTTCAAAATATTTTAATAGTAATAACAATAGTAATATCAGTCATGAAAAACTAAATTATTTATGAAATTATCAGAAATTATCAGAATTTTTTTAAGGTTATTTTTAATTTATAATTATTATATAAATATAATTCAAAAATTGATTGTTGTCAAGACGATAGAACAAGAAAGATATTCTGTTTGCTAATTCATAGACATACAATTTATATGATGCTATTTGTAAATGTGACAACGAAATACACATATTAGATTCGTAAGGAACAACCAATGAAATCTAGCTGTCAATTCCTGAATTCCCGCTCTATATAAGTATACGTAATATGTATGTATAATGTAACGTATTGTTATAACAATATTAGAATTCATAAAATAAAAAATTGTTGTATATTACATATATTGTATTATATATTAGTTCATTTTAATTTTACAAATTGTTTATGAAAAAAATAAAAATAAAATATATTATATTATATATATAATAATATGTATATATTATACAATACTAAAACAATTTAACTTTTATTTTAAAAATGAAATAATATTTAGGAATTAATTATAATAAGCGTACTAAACTGATTATTTTATGTCTATATAAATAAAATTTAAATAGAATAATAAAATTTAATAATTATAAATTAATAAAAAATAAATGTATATATTTTATCTATATATATATTATTCATCTATTTAAAAAACTATTTTTTAAGTGTTTCTTTTTTTAAATTAAAATTTATTTATATTTTCTTTGAATAATATTAAACATATTAAAGAAAATCTTTTTTTCCGATATATAAATTAAATTTCCGCGCCATTTAAAACTATGATCAAAGGTACTTTCATGTGAGTGATGAAAAGCCGGTCAACCGCCAGATTCTGATATTATTTATAAAAAAGAAATTTTATGAAAAAATTGTTAATTTAAATTCTAACGAAACGGATTAGAAGACATATTTCATTCTTAAGGTTTGTATTATTTTTAGTTCTAATGTTGACATAGATACATACATCTTTTTTATACGCAGTATCATATAAAGAATTTTAGTTTTGGATGTATAATTCAAGTGATACGAATAGTGTGCACATTTAATGTTAAACAGAACAAACAGTAATATTTATTAGCCAAAAAAAATGTTATGAAAATTTTTACTATATATATATTACATTATGTTGAAATAAGCAAGTGATCAAATAATTTTTGTTAATAAAGTATAAGATAGTTATGTGATATCTTTTAATGCAATACGGTAAAAATAAAAGATATTTGTTTATATTGACATTTATTAAAATAATATAAATAAAAAATAATGTAACTAGAACAAATATATAGGAATAGAAAGAATCGTAACCATATGATCTTCCGGTCGCATTATTTGATAAGTCGAAGCTAAGGTGGCCCAGTTTTAGTTAACGGTTAGGATTGAATAAAAATACTTTCGTGGTATTTAAAAAAAACTTGGTATTTCAGATTACAAGTTCATCTATGTAGTCAAATAAAAATTAATATTCTATAAAAAAGATATATATTATATAACGCGATGAGCATACAACAAAGTACTGAATTAGTTATTTTTGTGACCCATGTTGAAGCAGAGAATTCATTTCTTAAAATCTGGGGTCAAGTTGATAAAAATTCTGCAACATGTGTAGAACGTATGATCTTACCCTTGGTTGAACAATTTGCTAGAAGTCAAGGTTGTGTTGGATCTCAATCAGCCAATTTACGCATCAATGCTCTATGTTGTGCTAGATTCCAAAATGAAGGATATTATCGAGCAAAAGTTATTAATATACGTGCTGATAGCATGGTAGTTCTGCAATTCATAGACTATGGTAATATTGAAGTGTTACCACCTCAAGAAATACATTTACTTGAAAGTATACCTGGTTCTGAATCTCTGCAATCTTTTCCACCTGTGGCATTTGATTTTACATTAATGCATGTATTACCTATAAATGGTATTTGGGAAAATAATATAATCGAGTCAATTAAAAAGACCCTATGGTATAATGAATATAAAATCTTGATTCATACTGTAGTCAATAATCATCGTTTTATTAAACTTTGGTATAATAATGAAGATTTCAGTGAATTATTAATCAATAAACATATGGCAATGAGAGCAACATTGCAAGAAATGTTTAGGTATTTATTTTATATTCATAGATATTTTATTCAAATTATAAAATTTATTTAATTCTTAAATTATATTATTTTAGATTTATTTACAATCTTAATTAATAATCTTAATCTTAATGTAAATAATTATAATTTACAATCTTTACTTTCTTTTATTTTATATTATTTATAATCTTATATTTCATAATTTTATAAATTCATTAGACACGTAAATACAAATGGATTAATAAATTTCATAAATTATTAAATTATTTTATTGAAAATATTAAAAATTTTCATGATAATATATTAAATAAATAAATAAAAATTTTATCTAATAAGTTTTTTTAATTAAATTCAAAATAATATATAAATATTTTATTTTAAATAAAAATTATTTTTATTAATTTTTATATTTCTATAGGCCAAAATGTATACAACAATCTCAAGTACCAATTTATCAACCACCAAATAAACGTCTTATTAGTAATAATTGTACTACAATGACATCATTACAAAATATGGATACATTACATGATGGAAATGAAATGCACGGATTTCAAAGAAATGTTCCTTTGTGTTGTGCAGTTCAACAGAAACATATGATGCAAACTTCCATTCAAGAAGCTCTTGTATTTAAATCTCGTGTTTTGGATGTTCCATCAAAACATGATGTATATGTTTCATTTGTAGAAGATGGTCCACATAAGTTTTCTGTACAACTTCAAAGTACTTCTCAAATATTAAGTATGCTCATGAGAGAAATTAATAGTCATCCTATAGAACCATTACAAGAACCTCCTTTGCCTGGATCAGTATGTTTAGGTCGTTATACACAAGATAAAGTTTTATGTAGAGCTGTTGTAATGTCTGTTATGGAAAATAAGTGTAAACTTTACTATGTTGATTTTGGTCATACAGAAGTGTTACCATATACAGATATTTTCCAATTACCACCTCATTTTATTAATCCAAGAGTACTTTCAATTCGATTTACATTAAGTGGTGTACACGAATTAAATGTTACTGATAAAATGAAAGAATATTTTAAACAAATAGTATCAGGAAAACTACTTGTATTGCATGTTCGACCACCAGAAGGACCACCTTTGGTACAATATGGTGATTTATATGATGATGGAAAAAATATAAAAGATATTTTAAGACAAGCTTTTCCAACATCAGTTATAGTGACATCCATCAGTTCATCTTTTGCATATCAAAAACCAAAAAAATTATCAAAAGGTGTTGTAGAAATTGTACTTGTTTCATTTGTGGAATCTTTTAGAAAATTTTTTGTACAAGTGGAGGATTATATTACATCTTTAGAATTAACAATGAATAATTTAGCAGATTTTTGTAAGACTGCACCTACTTTGAGCCTAACACAATTAAAAATTGGTCTTCCTTGTGCTGCTTTATATGATAATCAATGGTTAGTTAATTGTATATATAATTAAATTAATATATTTATTAATTTAAATTATATTTTATGTTATTACTTTTATTATTATTAGGTATAGAGCACAAATTCTAGGTATAAATGGAGATAATATAAAGGTTTTATATGTTGATTATGGTAATGAAGAAACTGTAAGTTTAACATCTCTCCGTTTAATTCGCGATGATTTAATAAAAAAATTGCCAGCTCAAGCTATAAAATGTGCTTTAAATGGCTGGGAACTTTTACCATGTACCCAGGAAATTCATAATCAGTTTGAGTTATTAATTTTAGAAAAACGTTTACGTTTAAGAGTTCTAGATGTGAATTTAGATGGTATTATAGTAGATTTATATGGAGCAGAACAAAATGATAATATTAAATCTCAAATGTTAGATATAATTAAAAATCAAGAAAAAATAATAAATGAACCATTAAATTATCAAGATGCAGAAAGTCAACATTCTACTAAAATGACTTCAAAAATTGATCAAAGGTATCTAATTATTTTGATTTAATTATAATAATTCAACTAGAATATAAAATATATTCTAATATACATAAAAATTATTTGATTTTATAAATGTATTTTGAATATTTAATAATTTGCTGTATCATAGATCTTGTATAAAAACTACAAATGAAATTTTTGGTTCAATAATGAAAATTTATTCAAATTTTTAATATTAAAATAATTATTTTAAAATAAATAAATATAGTTTGGTAACTTTTTATAAGTTTAATAAATTATTTTTTTAAATCTAATTATTTATTTTTCAAAAAATATTATTTATAAAATTTTTACATTCAATATTAAATCTTAAAAATCAATTTATTTATTTCATTTCATTTTGTTATTTTTTATTATTATATAAAATTTTCAAAGTACAAAAGATATTTGAAATATTTATTTATTAAAAAGTTTTGTTAACAATATTAAATAATTATATTAATTATTGTATTTATATTATGTATATTATATTGATTTCATTTTATGTAAAAAATAATAATTGATATTTTTTTTTAAATTTGTATGAAAAATATTAATCTATTTGTTTTATTATTAATTTTTTTTTTTTAATTTATGTTATAGTGAGGATAAATGGCATAAAAGAAATCAATCAGATTCGTGGCATCAAGAAAAGAACAAGTTTAAAACTTGGAAAGATGAATCAAATGAAGAAAAAATACAAGAAAATAAAAATGAAAAAAGTAGTTTTCATCGTAATGATGTACGAAATGAAAGATTCAATAGAGATGATTTTTCTAATAACAGGAATACAAAAGATAAATGGAACAATAGACATGAACATAATGATTCATTTAAAAATGGAAAGAGTACTAGAGGTGGTAGAAATAGAACTTCAGGATATATACCTAAAAATTCTTCTGATAAAAGTTGGAGTGATAAAGATTCTGATACATCATCCAGAGGTAGTAGTAGACGTGGAAGAAGTAATAATACTCGTGGTTGTTATTCTAGACGTGAAAATATTTCTGGAAAACTGCAGAATAATAAATTTAATGATAGAAATAATGATGGAAGTTTTAAAGGTGGAAAAACGAATAGTAAGTTTTTTAATAAAATATTTAAAATTGAATAAAAATTGAATATAATTTATAAAAAATATATTATTTATATATCTTTATTTTTTATATATTTTAAAGATATGCTAATTATTAATAGGTGATTCTTATCATGGAAATAGAGACAGATTTAAAGAAAAAAAAGGACAAGGATATAGGTTAACACAAAACAAGGTAAAATATTTTTATTCATGTTTCATACATATATTTGGATTTAAAAGCATCAATATTGATATATCTTAAGAAATTTTAATTCTTAATGTCAAATTAAATAATAAATTATTTTTTATTTTAGTTAAATGATAATTTTGCATCTGATGAAGAAGGACGAAAATATAGTCCTATGCGAAATAAAAATGAATTTTATATTCCATGTCCCAGAATAATTATTGGAGCTACAAGAATTTGTGAAGTAGTTTTTATAAATAATCTTTCTGATTTTTTTATACAATTACATTCTGATTATGTTGCCTTGGATTCTATAATGGATAATATTGCATCAATATATGAAATTGGGGGGGAGTTAATGAAAGAATCTGATATATTAAATGGAACATATTGTATTGCTCAATATTCAGAAGATCTGAAATGGTATAGAGCCGTGATCAAATCCACTATAAAAAACAATGCAATTGTACAATTCATAGATTATGGTAATACAGAAACAGTTAAATTTGATAAAATTAAATCTATTCAAAAAGAGTTTTTGAAACTTCCAATACAAGCTGTACATTGTAAATTATTTGGTGTAAAGGATAATCTTGATAAAGATAAAATAAAAAATTTTGAAGATGCAGTTATAGGCAAAACATTAAAAGCAGAATTTATAAATGAAGAAAATGGCATATACAATATCTTATTGAAAGAAAATATTGATAATTGTTCAACAAATACTTTTATAAACCAAAAATTTTGCGAAAATATAGATTTGCCAAAAGCAAAAGAAGACAAAATATCCAATAAAATATTTATTTCTAGTATAAGACAATTTAATGAACCTGATTATGTATCTTTAGATGCTGTATGGAATACAGTTTTATATACACCTGAAACTAAAAAAGATGTGATTATTACATGGTTTACGAATCCCAATAATTTTTATTGTCAAATACTTGATAAAGAAAATCAATTTAGAATTATGATGAATCAAATTCAGAAAATATATGTTGGAAGAGAACCAGTTTCGCATACATTACAGGTTATAATAAATAAATAAATAAATTTGTATGCATGAAATATGTTATAAATAGATTTTTATAATTATTTTTAGGTTGGATCTCCTATAATAGCAAGATTCTCTGATGATGGAGCTCTTTACCGTGCAGAAGTCATTGAGCTAAACAAATTAAATGGTCATCTGATTCAATATATAGATTTTGGAAACAATGCTGTAGTTAATCCTCGAAAAATTTATCCAGTAGAAAAAAATTTGATGTATCTTCCTAAACAAGCTGTTCAGTGTTCCTTATTAAATATTGCTCCATTAGATGGTATTAGTTGGTCTAAAGTTAATACAAAAGCAATTGATAATTGTTTTAATGCTGACAAATATAAGTGTATTTTCCATGATATAAAAAATAATAAATATTCAATATCATTAATTAATGAGGAAACTGATGTAGGTAATATGTTAGTTGAACAAAATCTTGCATCTTTTAATTCAAAAATTAAATCACATATTACTGAAGGTAAGATAATTTTTAATATATATATCTATATATTAAAAAAATATTTATTTATTTTTTTATTTATTTATATATATTTTTTATTTATTATATATTTATGTATATATCGTAATTTTTTTTTTTTAGATAAAAACTCTTTAAAATCAACAATTTCATGTGATATAGAAAGAATGGATATAAATCTTTTAAATGGTCAGACACTTAGAGTAAATGTTTCAAGTGTTGAAAATGCATCAAAATTCTACATTCAAATTCCTTCAGCTACTGAATGTGAAAAAATAATTAACAATTATATGGCTGACAAAAATCCTGAGGTATGTTTTACACTATATTACTATATTTAATAATAGAGATGTAATTGTATTATTCATAATTATATTTGCAATATAATATAATATAAAGATATTTAATTTAATATTTAATGCATGAAAATTATTTATATATATAAAAATTGCTTACAAAATTGAATTTATGTTTTAATGTTAAAATACTTAAATATCATTTCATAAACAATATTTTCAAACAAAATATATTTTATATTAAATAAAAATAAATTTCTTAATTAGAAATTTAAAAAAAATTATAAATATAAAAAAATTATATATTATAATATGATCATATTATCAAAAATAGATATTGTATAAATTCTAAAATATTTTAATATTGATACATTTTTTATATAAATATTATAATTATTTTATAACATGAATTAATTAAATATATTAGTTTTATTTCTATTATAATAATTGTTTTTTTTATTATATATTTCTGAAATTATTAAATAATAAAAAATTACAATAACAAACTAATTCTCTCACTAACAGAATTTGTTAAAAATCGTATGCAGTTGAAATAATAATCCATTACTAATCTTTGTTATCCTAATCATATATTTTTTGCATTTCATTGCACGATGTATGGTATTAATAACTTAATTAGTAAAGTATATCTTCTCTGTGCTGTATTCTGTTTTCTCCTACCAAGTTGTATTAAGAACCTATTTAATATATTTATATATTCATCATAAAAAATAATATCCCTGCCATTTTGTATTTTGACTCATAATATTTAAATATAATATATGTTATTAAATAAAAGAGGTAAGTTGTAGTTATATCTTTCATAGGATTATTTTTTACAGTTATATTATATATATTATATTATGTGTTTATTGTTATAATATTTAAATTAAAATATAGTAAAATTATTAATAATATATTAAAACAAAATCCATTTATTTATTTTTAAATTTATTTACGAAATTTTATTCTAAATATTATAAATATATAGTCTTCTATTTTGAATATATGTAAAATTATTTAATTTTTTATACAAAAATAAATATTTAAATATCTTTAAAATTAAATATTTTAAATGTAATATTTTTAATTTATTTTAAATAAACTGTACATGTTCATAAGATAATAATAATGTTTTTAGTTTTTTTTATTTATTTATATAATACATTATCATGTTTAATGAATAATTATATTAATAAAATTAAATAAATTATTATTTCATATTATATCTAACATTGCATGCTAATTTCTCATTAAATATAAAATATAAATATATTGGATATACATGTTAAATAATTTATGATGTTTTGACACTAATCAAAATGAAATAATTTTGAATTTCTATTGTATTTTTATTGTATTGTATTTTGAAATTTTACATATAATATTATATATAATTATTTGACAGAAAATTTTAAATTTTAAATTATTGAAGATCATTAAAGTTCAATATATTATAAGAGTAATATCATTAAAAAAAATTTTTCAAAATTGAAATTTTTTATAAATGAAATAATGTATAATAAATTTAATAACTTGAACAATATTGGTAAGGATAAGTATGATAATGGCAGGTGATGCAACGATTATCAACCCATGAGATATGCCTAGGCACAGGTTGCTTGGTTTATTCAAATGGAATTTGGAGACGAGCGGTAATCAGTAACCATTCACAGTCCACAGGCTTTAATGTAAAATTCATTGATACTGGAGCATATGATGAAATTTTCTCAGATAGTGTGAGTTTAAAAAAAAAAAAAGGATAATAAAAAGAGATTAATTTAAATATTAGATTTAATTTGTGTATAAATAATATAACATTAGTGCTAAGAGTAGAAGTTATTTAATACCATACTTGCTGCATTGAAGATTGTTGATACAATGATGCAATTCATTTTTGCAAATTAAAGATTTATATAAGTAGAATAAAATTTTTTTTATTTATATTAAATTTATTGTATTATTTATAAATCTATAAATTATTATTATATTGCTTGATTTTAAACAAAGTACTTAGTTAAATATTTAAAATATTTAATATAATACATTGTTTATTCACTATAGTAAAGATATCTTTATTTGCTTTTATTTCATTTTGATAATGATACGTTTTTAGTAATTAATATAACTTATTAATTCAGGTGTTAGCTTTACCAGGAGAGCTTTCAGTAATGCAGAATCAAGCAGTGGAATGTTCCCTTGTAAATACTATATCTATTCCTGAAAGAGATATTACATTGAAAGACCTTATTGAAGGAAAAGAAGTAATTATATATGTGGATGAAATTGATGATAATAGGTAAATTTAATTTTCATTATAAATTATTATTAGAATATTTTTTTGTTATTTATTTTGTAAAAATCAAAGTTTTTATTTTGAATATAGTGAAACTCATAATGTAATATTATTCAAAAAATAAGTAAAATAAATTTTTGTTGATATGTATTTATATATTAAATACATATTATTAAATTATATTAAATTATTTATATAAATTAATAAAAAATAGGAAGTTAAATTCACAAAATTTTAATTAAGAATATATTCATTTAATTAAATTTTAATTATTTTGAATTTTATCAATTACTTTATAATTTTTTTTGCTTTTTTATATATCTATGAAATTTATTTTTTCAGGCTTATTGTAAAATTATTTGATTTGAATGGTAATAAAATAAATATTTCTGGAGATATAGATGAAAAAATATCACCAATATGTCCAATGCCCATTTTAAGTTCTACTCATAAAGTATCTGTATCATATGCAGATCATTCTGCTAGTATTTGGTTACAACGTAATGCAGAATATAATTTAGATAAAAATTTAGTTGAAGCACTTGATCAGTATTATTCTACTTCTGGAAAATTATTGGAACCAAAAGTTGATCTTTTATGCGCTGTTAAAAGTGTAGATGGTCACTGGTACCGAGCTAAAATTATAAAATGTACAGAAAATGGAGTTTATGTAAATTTCATTGATTATGGCAATAATGAAGAAGTTACTTCTTGTGTAGTAATGGTTTTAGATTCACATTTTTATATACCACATCAATTAGCTATCAATGTATCATTACCGGTAACGCTTAATGGTACAATAACTGAACAATTAAATATATTACAAAATTATTTATCAAATAAAGAACTTACTGCCGTTTTTCATAATTTAAATAAAAAATGGACAGTGGAATTGCTATATAATGGAGAAAAAATTAGTGATAAATTTCGTTCTCTTAATTCAGAATCACAACAGGGAATATCTGAAATGAAAAAACCTCAAATTCATAATATAACAATGGGTTGTAAATATAATGTATGTGTATCTCATGTTGATTCACCTAGTCAATTCTGGCTTCAACTTGTAGATGATGCGACAAATCTTTCTAATAAACAAAAGCAACTTCAAATTCAAGCTCCTACATTTTCAGAAATAGATGGAATATTAGAAGAAGGAAGTTTGTGTGTTGCTGTGTATACTATAGATAATTTATGGTATAGAGCACAGGTTCTCGATGCCGACGAAGATATCACAACTGTTCGATTTATTGATTATGGAAATACAGATGTTATTGATAATAAATCAGGAAATATTCGGCAAATACCAGATTCGTGGAAAGAAATAGAAGAATATGCAATTAAATGTAGATTAGATATCATTCCTATAGAGTCAGAAGATTGGAATATTACAACTTGTGAAAAATTTGAGAATTTAATTTCTGTTGAGTCTTTACAAGCTATAGTAGTAGCAAATAGTGTTCCAAAACGAATAGACTTATTAATAAATGACAAAAGTGTTAGTGAATCATTAGTTGAAGATCACCACGCTATAAAAATTCATACTGAAGAAGAATTGATAGATGAAATAATTGATCTCGAATTGGATCCCCATTCTGCTTTTGTAAGTCATATTAATTCTCCAAATGAGTTTTGGGTTCAGGAAGAAAAATCTGTTGGTGATTTAGAAATTATGACTGATAGATTTATTGTAGCACACATGTTTGCTAAAGTCGATGAAATTAAAGAAAATTTATTGTGTGTTGCTAAATATCCTGAAGATGAATGTTGGTATAGAGCACGCGTTATATCACACAGTGATAATGCTACACGAGTTATATATATTGATTATGGAAACTCAGCTACCTCAACTGAAATACGTGCTATACCGGCAGATCTTGCGGAAATACCACCTCTATCAAGAAAATGTTGTTTAGTTATGCCAGAAGAAATTACAGAATGGTCAGAAAAGGCTTGTGAAGAATTTATAGCATTAGCAGCTGATGGAGCAACTATATTTTTATTAGATGTAATCAAAGAAGATGAAACGTCATTGGTGAAATTAACATTAGATGATAAGAATGTAACAGATATACTTGCAAATTTCTGCCAACGTTACCCATCAATTATAGAAGAACGATTACCTCCTTTAGGTGAAGAAAATTCACCAAATGTATTTATTAGTCGTATTAATACACCAGATGAATTTTGGATTCAAACTGAAAGTAATATTACAGATTTAAATATGATGATAGATAGATTAAAAGCAGCATCTACTTTTCTTCCATTAAATACATTTGAAATTGGTACTATTTGTGCTGCAAATTATTCAGAAGATAATCAGTGGTATAGAGCAAAAATTCTTTCACATTCTGAAAATGGCACTGAAGTTTTATATATAGATTATGGTAATACAGCAATTACAAACGAAACACGAATGTTACCAGTAGATATAATAAATATTCCTCCTTTAGCAAAACGTTGCACTTTACAAAAACCAGATATCATAAATTTTTGGCCTTTGGATGCTTATAAAACATTTGAAAATCTTGCTGCAAGTGGAGAAACAATGTTTCAATTTGAAATTCTTGATAATACTAGTGATCCTGTTTGTATTAAATTAATTTATAATGAAAAAAATATTGTTGATATTTTAGTACCATTTTCTAAAAATATATCTAAGGATGGTTTAGAAAGTAAAGAAGAATTATACAAAGATAAAAATGCTAATGAAATGAAGAATAATAATGAAGAAAAAATTTTGAAAACAGAAGAAATAAATGAAATAAGCAAAGAAAATATAGATATAAATAAATTTCAAGAAAATATTGAAAGTCAAAATCAAGAAATTGAAAAAAATAATTTATGTTTGAGTACTTCTATTATAGAACTTAGTGTAGATGAAATAGTTCAAAATATGAAAATGGATGAACCAGAAGAAGATGAAGATATGTTTAATACTCATAACAACATTATTGAATCTTGCCATGAAAATAATAATGATAAACTAAAAAATGATTTAAAACATTTAAAACCACAAGTTGAAATACAAATATGTAACAAAGAAAATGAAATGCAAGATATTCAAAATAATACAGAAAGCAATAAAATGCATGATGAAATAAAAATTATGAATGAGGAAATTTTATCAAATACAAAAGATAACATTGAAACAATTCTGAACTCGCCAAATATTAAAAATGTAGAAAATCTTGAAACACAACAAAATAATATAATTCCAGAAACACAAATATGCAATAATGAAATAAGAATATATGAATCAAATATACAAAATCATTGTAAAAATCCTAATAATGAAAATACATTAGAATCAGAAAAATTTGTCAAAATACAACATACAAAAACATTAGAAAAAAATGGAACAAATAAATCTTCTATAAGTTTTAGAAAAGAAGAATCTTTATGCATTGATGAAGAAGAAAAAAGTAATGCTGAAACATTACAAAACATTAATGAAATAAATGTTAATATAACAGATTTTAAAGATAAAATTATTAGTTCAGAAATACAATTAAGTAATTGTGAAATAGGAATACATGAATCAAATATAAATATTCAATGTTGTGGAAATTCTAATAATGAAAACACATTACAATCTGCAGAAGAATTTGCCAAAGTACAATATACAGAAACATTAGAAAAAAGTGGAACAAATAAATCTTCTATAAGTTTCAGAAAAGAAGAATCTTTATGCATTGATGAAGAAGAAAAAAGTAATGCTGAAAACAATAAAACATTACAAAACATTAATGAAATAAATGTTAATATAACAAATTTTAAAGATAAAATGATTAGTTCAGAAATACAACTAAGTAATTGTGAAATAGGAATACATGAATCAAATATAAATATTCAATGTTGTGAAAGTTCTAATAATGGAAAAACATTACAATCTGCAGAAGCACAAGAAAAAAATATAACAAATAATTCTTCCATAAGTTTTTTAAAAGCAGAGACTAATATTTCAAATATTGATGAAAAAAAATGTAATATTGAAAGTAAAAACAATAATGAAATAAATGTTAATATAATAAATTCTGAAAATTTTGAGGTAAAAGATACAGATGAAAAAATATTTTCAGATTTACAATCTACTGAAGTAAAAAACAACGAATTTAAGATTATTGACGAGCAAGATAGAATTCCATTAATTGTGACAACTGTGACAATTTCTGAAAATGTTAATGAAAATAATGATATAACAAATTCTTCACAGTTTGAAAGTGCTTCTACAACATCAGAATAATTATTAATTCTAAACTAACTTTAATTATTTGAATACTTCTTTTAAGTAATATTAAAATTACATCTTCAAAATGAATGTTATTTACTTTTTTAAAAAAATTTATATTTAATTTAGAACTATTTTATTATATGAATAATATTTTGCTCGAAAATATAAGATTATTGTAAAGAAGAAATATTATATTTTGTCAAAAAAGAAGTTAATGAACAACATTCCCAACCGTACATAACAGCTTTAAATGTAAAGTATAAAATATTTTTATTCATATATTATTTTTTATCTCATTATTAAGAATAATACTTGCATTGTTTGATTATGTAATGTATTAAATAATTTTCATATGTACTCTTATAAAATATAACAGAATATTGTTGTAATAATTATTATATTATAATTATTATATGATTTTTTTTTAATTAAAATATAAATTTTCTTTGATTAATTTGATATAACATTTGAAAATTATTAAATTTATATGTTTATATAACTCATTTTGAATGATTTATAATAATTTTTTGATGATAAAAATAATGAAAGTTGCAGAATTCTTTGTATTTTAATAAATTAATTTTGTTTTCAAATATTTTATAATTGAAGTACATATAATTTTCACGTTAATTAATGTGTTGTTTTTATTAACATTAATATACTGAAAAATTATAAAATAATAAAAATTATCAAAAAAACCTATAAATAATAATATAAATATATTATTATTGTTAAGGTACTAATTATAAAGTTAAGAATAAATTTTATAATTGAAGAATAGATATTTTATAAAATTATAATAAAAAGTCAAATTTATGATAAAAAGTGAGATTTAATAAATTTTCGACATATTTTTTTCTATAATAACTTAAAATTAAATTTTTGATTTGGAAATATTAATTTTTATTGCTACAACATTTTTCTTTTTTAAATAATTATATTTAAAATAATGAATACAATAATAATATTTCAATACTGATGTTAATAAAAACTAAATCTGATTGTTATAATTAATTTAGTTTCTATTGCAGCAAGTATGTTTTTTTTAAGTTTTCATACAAACAAATACAGAGAGATAAAATTTATCAATTATGCATTCATGTATAAGCTAATAATTTTTATCAAATAGTTTTTCATACTTGTATGATGCTTAACAATAACATTAAAATGCCTTTAAGAGTGATTGTTAATACATTTTATAGTTAATATATATATATATATATATATATATACACAAGTGTAGTATTTTATTAATTGATGATACAATGTCTTTTCCATAAATGTTTATTACGATAATGTACGTAAATATATGCTCTATAATTATTACTTTTATACTACATTAAAAAATGTAAACTTAAATAAGTATATTATACTTTAATATGTATATTAGCATTTAAGAAACAGATTATTTCTTAATCAGAAATTGTTCTTAATATATTTCAAATATGAAATCAAAATATCAAAAGAAAATATATGTTTATGAAATTTTTACTTTAAAAAAATATGAATAATCAATTGTTTTATAACAATAATCAGAAATTTTTATAATTTCAAAATTAATAACAATATTTCTAAAAACTAATCATATTTTCTGTTTCTTAAATTCTAAAAAAATATTCTAATAAAATAGCATATATGTATATACTACTTTAAAAATAATTTTAATAAACCAATGTAGTAAAACAAATTACGTACTAAAAAAAAATCAGTAAAAATTTATTTTATTATTTATGTTATTTTTCTGTGTTATTTTTTATCAAAATGCATAAATGCTAATTTCGTTTATTTTTTATTTTATATATTTATATAAGTGTAAACATATCTTTATTTCAAATTATAAACGTTATTAAAATATTAAAACATAAATCAACCTCATGTACTTTACATAGCATATATACAGTATTTCATTCTTTAACAAATATGAGATTATGTAAGCATTTTTATTATAATAAAATATATTTTCTAATACGAATTTAAAAATGTTTATTATTTTAAATAGAATTATAATATTAAAAAAAAAAGTTAAACAAATATTAAATTTAAATTTAAATTAAATAGTAATAATATAATAATAATATGTTCTATTATATTTTTTATTTATTTATTCAAATTTACACTGTATTTTTCGTTTCATCTTCATTTATATCTTCTTTATCTTTTTTCTTGCTTGATATTTTTTTCTTTCTCCGTCGTCTTCTTTTTTCTACTTAATAGAAATTAATATTTTAATTTTTTCTATATAATAATAATTTCAATAATTTTTCAAATTTTTTAATGATTTAAATTTGTACATATAATAAGATCTTATATAACTAATTCCTGTCAAATCAAATTTCTAATCGAAAATATATGCAGGAACAAATCCTTTTCTAATGGTTACAATATATATAATTTATATATTGTAATAATATTGTATAATATATATATTTATGTATATAATCTGTAATTTTTTTATAGATATAACATAAGAGTAATAATAATAAATAATATAATATAGTTATATATCAATAATTTTCACATATATTGTATATTACTTTTTAAATAAATATACTTATTAATATGATAATAAAAAATTTAATAATTCTTTAGATATTCTATATATCTAAAGAAAAAATAATTGAAATTTATTGTATTTTTTATATTTTTATAAAAAAAATTGAATAAAATTAAAATTAAATATATTAATTATTTTAATTTATTACCATTACATGTAAAATAATTTTGCAAAAATATTTAATAATAAATATGTAATATAAATAATAAATGTTTTATATTAATTTATTTGCATAATAAAATGAAATCATGTACCTTTTTGCTTAGCAATTTTAATATTCTTTTTCATTTCTGCATTATACATTTCTTGCTTTTTAGTCATCATAATTTCTCGAGCTGCTGCTATTTCATCTTCTAAGTACCATTGAAGAGGTCCTCTAAGTCGTCTAGATGTGATTAAGTCAGCCAAAGATTGCAATTCAAATCCTCGACGTAGACGTCTGTCAACAAGTTGTCTGTCAACACCTCGAAGATATTTACCTCGAAGACCAACTCGGTCTCGAACATTTCTTTGAGTACTTCGTGGACTGAAATTTAGAATATCATCATGTTCTTGGATACGAATTTTAATATCAGGTCCTCCACCAGATAAACCGCTTGAAGGAAAAAGTGGCACAGATCTTTTTCTCGATGCACTTAATTTTGGATCATAATTTTTAATATCACAACAAAATCCATAAGGTTTCACAAAAAATTCATTATATGATGTACTAGCATTAAGTAACTTTGTTCGGTCTTTTTTCATGTTTTATTTAAAATAATTAATATTAATGTATTTAAAATATAAATATGAAATATATGTATTAAAGCAAAAAGAAAGAAAAAGGAGAAAGAGAAATCATGCTGGTTTTTTTTTAAAATTAGGTTTGAAAAATTTGAAAGAACTATTTCGGAAAATCATTGTTTTTATGTTAAATAAATAAAATTGTTACACATTATATTAAAATAATCACATTATATTTTTCATTGCTTTTAATTAGAATAATATTATTATAATAATTATATTATAATTAGATTAATAATGAAACAAATTAAATATTTAATACAATTTATAAATTGAATAAGATTATTAAAAATTATTAATTATATATATGAATAAAATATTTTCATCTTAAGCATTTTTTATATTAAAAATTTATTTTTAATTAATTATATATAATCTATCATAATATAAAATAGGATCAAATTAATATTATAAAAATAGGATAAAATTAATATTACAATTAATTTGAATTTAATATAGAACGTATATTTATAAAGTAAGTGAAAAAGTGCTTCTCATGTTTATTTGTGTAAACGAATGATACCGTTTCAGGAAAATTTTATATGTAATTCATAGATTATTAAATAATACATATGTGAATTTGAAATGTTATTTATAAAATTATGAATTCTACTACTTTGTCATCTGGAACTTTGAGTCATTCACCAGGACAAAGAGGTACAGAATCCCAAGATTCAGAATTAACCTCTGTTGGAAATCAAACTTCGAAAATATTGAATCAAATGAAATCTGAGTTACAAGAGCAAAAACAACAGGATCGTTTACTTCGAGAGTTACATTTAAAACGTGTTCAATCATTAAGAAAAGAATTAGATTATATTAAAGCTACAGAGTGGAGATATCAGCCAATCGATCGGTATATCTTAATTATTGCAAATAGTATTATATATATAAAATGTTTATACAAAACATTTATGATAATTAATATATATTATTAATGATAAACATAAATATTTATAGGTATATGGATAGAAATAGTAGAAATTAAATATGTTTTCATTTATATATACACTTATAAAATATACTATAGGAAATAAATCATCAAATAAAAATGAATCAGATGAAATAAATAATGTTATAGCACGCATTGAAAATGCTTATGAAAAAGAAATACAAGAGGATGAATATTTTAATAAAGATGCTAATTATTATAAAATAGGAAATATTACTTTGATTGATACAGATTATATAGTAGTTGATGATTTTTATATTTGTGATACAGTGAATATTTCTATAAATAACTTAAAAGTAGGTGATAGAGTTTATTACTTGCCTTTGCAAGACAATCATGGAACAGGATATAAAATAAAAAAGATTATTTCTGTGATAGATGAATCATGGGATAATGAAATAAATGTTATTAAACCTCAAACATTAACAAAATGTATAATTGGAAAAGTTACAGAACGTAAAAATCGATTGTTAATTATAGAACCTAATAATATTATTGTTGATTTAAACAAAGTACAATCTGAATTTATTCCTGTAATTGGAGATTGGTTAAAATTAGAATCAGAAGTAGAGATTGATGAAGTTTCTTACAATCTTAGTGGAGAAATTTTAGAGATAAAAAAAATACAACCTCTACGATCTAAATTAAATATTGGAATTGTATCTTATTTTGACCCAATTAAAGAAATTGGTGTTATTGGAAAAGATACTGTATTTAATAAAAGGATATGTGATACTGGCTACATTCCTTGTGTTGGTGATAAAGTAATAAATGACAGTATTGAGAGTGATCAAGGAATTTATACATGGAGGTCATTAACAGTAGTTCCAGTGATTCAGGTAAATTTTGAATAAATTGTTTCAGATAATAAATAATTACAATTACAATTATTATAATTTATTAATTACAATTTTAGATAATAAATAATTACAAATTTTTAATAAAGTGTCTTAATTAATTTCTATTTAATTTTAAAGAAATTAACATTTTTATTATTTTATTAATATTATAGTATTATAATATTTGAATACTATGCTTAAATTTAATAATAAGAAAAATTATATACAATAAACAAATAATATTTAAAATAAAATAAAACATATACATAATAAGAATAAATTTATTCTTTATAGACTTCTATAAAAAAAACGAAATTACCAATGTTATATAATACCTTTACATCAAAAAAGAATTTAAATGAACTTGTAAAAGATAAATGTGGTATTGTTATCAGTGATAATATAAACATTGATTTAAATGTAGAAGAAGAAAAAAATGTAACAGTTATTGTAGAAAATGTAGGTAATACTACTCATGTATTATGCAAAGGTTGTTTTATGATAAAAAAAGCCCATTCTCAATTATCTTTGATACAACCAATTATTCCTAACACAATCTTAAATCCCTCTGATAAATTAAGTTATATATTTAAATGCACAGCAAAATTTATTGGTATAAGCAAAGAATTATTTATCTTTAATTTTAAAGATTTTGAAATTGGACGAATTTTTAATATTACTATTAAACCTAAAACTATAAAAAATAAATCATATAGTAAAAATAATAATGTTAATATCAATTATATACCAAACTTAGATGAATGGAATGAAGCTACATACATTCCAGGTATTCGTCCATGTAAACCACCATCATTTATTAAAGTACGAAATATGATATTTAAAGTTCCTAAACATTATTGGGATATAATATCAAAATGTATAAATGAAGGAAAATCACAAACTGAAAGCGAATATGATGTAGGAAATGCTATACCTTGTTTATTGAATAGACTTTGTTTTGAATCATATAAAGATCGTTTTCATGCATTATTATATTTAGAAGAAATTGCACAAACAATAAATTTGCAACAATATAATATAGATAGTACAATTATGAGACGTTCTGGAGAATATTTGGTTATGGAAGTACCAGGACTTGCAGAAAAACGTCCATCCCTTTTGGTTGGTGATAGAGCTATAGTATCTTTCAAATGGGATAGTTCTCAAGGTATGTTATGAAATTTGTAATAAAATTATATTATAAATTATAAATATAATTTATTAATATAAAAAGTCTATGAATTATTAATTAATATTGATATTTATATATAATAAGGAAAAAGTGTTTCTATATGAAATTTAAATTTTAATGATATTTGGAATAGGAAAATTAAAATATGAAGGATTTATTCACAAAATTACAAATTTGGAAATTTTTTTGAAATTTAATTACAAATTTCATCAAGAATATAATTATGACGATTGTCAAGTATCATTTAAGTGTTCACAATCTGTCATGCAACGTTGTCATAATGCAATTAATATGGCTGTACATCGTCTTGGTCAAAATTTTTTGTTTCCTACTCATGTAATTGAAAAAGAATCTCAATTAGATATTGAAGAGTTTGAAATAAAAGATAACTCAATTTTTAAACAGACTCATCAACGGACTAATTCTGTATCATCAGAATCTTCTTCTACTAGTACTACATCTACAAGTAATAAATCTAATAGTACAATAAAATCGTTTACAAAAATGTCAGTTGTACAACGATTATTTAATGTTGAACCAATTGAGCAAAATCTAGCAATGAAATCTGATATAATTGTAAAAGATGAATATATTAAAACAAAGGATGGAATGAATGTTATTAAAGATGCAATGCATAAATTGCCAGATTCAAATTCTTCTTATAATATTGAATTACAACCAATTATTTCACAAGTACGAAAACGAAAATTGCATTGGTTTAATAAAAATTTAAATTATTATCAGAAAGAAGCTGTAAAAAATATCTTAAAAGGACATGCACGACCATTACCTTATGTGATTTTTGGACCACCTGGTACAGGAAAAACCATTACTCTTTGTGAAACAATTCTGCAAATTTTATCAATTATACCTGAAAGTCGATTATTAGTTGCAACACCATCTAATAGTTCGGCAAATCTTATAGCAGAAAGACTTTTAGATAGTGGTGTACTTAAACCTGGTGATATGGTATGTACTAAAATTATATAATCTTATTTCATAATAATTTTATAATAAATGGATTCAATTTAAATTTTTAAACAAATTTTTATAATCATTGTTTGATTAATTATGAAAAATAAATAAGAATATATTTAAATAATTAAATTTGATATTTGATATTGTTTTATCATATTTTTTATATTAGTATTCATGCTATACTAATTCTAATATATATATATATATATATATATATATATATATATATATATATATATATATATATATATATATTATTATGTATAGTCTATATATAATATATATATAGAAGAATATATTATATATATTATATACATATAGTTATTAACTTGAAAAAAAAACTTTGCTTTTTTTATAGGTACGACTTATAGCTTATCATTGTTTGGGTAATGATTCCATACCCAGTAAATTACTACCATACTGTGCCACTGCAGAATTAGCAGATGAAACAACAATTGAAAAAATAAAATATAATGGAGTAGGACCAAAATTAAATTGTACTATGAGTATACTTGGACGTCACAGAATTACTATTGGTACCTGTATTGCATTGGGAATATTAAATAACATGGGTTTTCCTTGTGGACATTTTTCACATGTATTAGTTGATGAAGCAGGTCAAGCAACAGAACCAGAGATTATGATTCCACTTAATTTTATTCATTCTGATTATGGGCAAGTAGTTCTTGCAGGCGATCCATTACAACTCGGACCAGTTGTACAAAGTGGAATAGCAAAAAATTTTGGTTTAGATGACTCATTTTTATTGAGATTGTTACGTCATTTTCCTTACCAAAGAGATCCTAATGGATTTGAAACACATTATGATCCTCGACTTGTCACGAAACTTATTATAAATTATCGAAGTTTACCAGAAATACTCGAATTATCAAGTTCATTATTTTATGATTCTGAATTAAAAGCGCAGGTATATTTATTTATATTATAAACTTAGATTTTTTCATGAATCAATAATAATTAAAATAAATATTTTTAGATATCTTCTAAAAAAAGTAAAGAAGCAAAACTTTTACAAACATTAGCTTCTGAATTGCCGAAAAGAAAAGGTATTCCACCAGCTATAGTTTTTCATGGTGTAAATGGTGAAAATTGTAAAGACAACGATAGTCCAAGTTGGTATAATCCTGAAGAAGCAACTCAAGTATATCTTTATTTGTTAAAGTTATATAAATGCGGTCTTTCACCCGATGATATTGGAATTATAACTCCTTATCAAAAACAGGTATGATATAAAAGAGATAAAAATAATTATAAAATTATTTTATATTACATTTATTGCTTGATACACAGGTTCTTCAAATTCGTGAATTACTCATGGAATTAAATATAGAATTACCAAAAATTAGTAGCGTTGAAGGATTTCAAGGTCAAGAGCGCAATGTTATCATTATTTCAGCTGTGCGATCTTCAACTAATTTTGTAAATGAAGATATTAAACATTCTCTTGGATTTGTTGCTTGTCCTCGAAGACTTAATGTGGCAGTTACTCGAGCTCGTGTTTTAGTTATTATCTTAGGAAATCCCAAACTTTTGGCACAAGATCCATATTGGAAAAGCATTTTAATATATTGTATTAATCAAGATTCTTATACTGGATGCAGTTTTGGTTTTTCCAATATGGAAGATTCTTGTATAGAAGCAAATAATTCTTTTATCAGTAATGAAATAAACAAATCATGATGATTTATAGCAATATTCATTAATATTAATTATATCTTTTTTATATCTATCGCATAAAATATCTGTTATTAAATTATAAAATTACATTTTATCAAATATACAGTATTTTATGTTCATATATGTTTTTACGAAAGAATAAATAATATTGTTGATATTATGATTTAAGGCTATATGAAACTATTTTCATACAAATTAATGGAAATTTTTCATAAAGAATTTATATTTAATTTTTTAAATAATAAATTTATATTTTTTTAATTTTTATTTATTTTAAAAAAAATTGATTTCTAATTTCTCTAGATTATTGCATAGCAAATAAAGTATGTATTTTTTAAGTTAAAAAGAAATCTTTTTGTTAGAATTACTGCTTACAAATATTCGAAATTAGAAATGTTGAAAAAAGTATCGAATTATATGTACTTTCTTTTTATACATTTCTTATAATGAAATGTATAAATACATATTACAAAAAGTATAATAATTTTCATGTAATAATATACATATACGTATATTTATACAATTTTTCCACAAATATATTTTTATTCATTCAATTTAATTTCTTAAAAAAGAATTTGAATAAAAATATATTCATTTTACAATATAACTCTGTCTTTAACTTACTTATATAGAATTGAATTATTTCACTGTCAGATGTTCTGCTTACAGTTGAGTTAAATGCCTTGTTAGTTAGTGTCTTTGCATATTACATCGTGATGTTATAAGTCCAAGTTCCATGAGCTTTGATACTATAAAAAAATAAAATTTTGTTATAATATATATAAAATAAAAAAAAATTAAATTTCATTTACATTTAAATAATACAAATTTCATTACATTTTTTCAAATTACATTTGAAATCTGAAAATTTTATATGCTTTTGATTCATATATATACATGAATGATTTGATTAATGAAAAATATTATATATTTATATATTGTATAGAATATAATATAAACACATTATACTTTTATAATAATAGTTTAATTTTAAAAAGTTAATGATTAAATATTAGTAAGTTATATTATAATATTATAATATAACTTTTCTTTTATTTTTATTATACGAGAATGAAATTTATGATAAATATGATGTTAAAAAAAGCAATCATGTAATGATTGAAAAGTAAATAATGATTTAGTAATATCTTGATAAATTTTTTAATGTAAATATTATTTTTTATTGAAGAAAATTTTAAGTTAATTACTTTAAGTTAATTAGATGATAAAAAAAAATTACTAATGCTCGAAAATGATTGTGAATGATACTGACCTTAGTTAGTTCCACACTATACTTACAGGATCTTGATTCTTAGCTTTTAATTTCCGTTCAATTAAATTTTCTAATGCTTCACTACGAACACTTAAGGTTTCAATTTTTTCAACTAGCTGTTGATAAGGTGATGCAGGCTGTCCACCCATTACAACATGTCCTAATTTGCTATCTATTTTGGCGTCTAATCGTGCATTACGAATTAGATTGACAATCCAGCATTCTGCTACATCTGCTTTCATATTAAGTTTTTCTGCAAGCATTCTGTAATATAAAAATATATTAAAAAATTTTAAAAATATATTACATTATTTTTTATAATTATAGAATAAGATATAAAATTATTATATACCCGATACTTATACATTGATGTATTCTACAAAATGTTTCAAAGATCATTAAACGAGCATTTTCTACAAATTCACTCAATAATGCAATCAAGAAAAAATCGTTGAACACAACTGTTTGACATTCTTGTAATTTTTGTCTTGCTCCATCAAAATCAAAATTGACATATAAATGTTCTAAAAATTCCGTAATGGGGTCACGATATGTATAAGATTCCTATTAATAAATACAATAAATAGAATTATTATTAGATCTTAAGATTGTGTAAAATTGAAATTTCGTTAATTAAATAATATTTTATTATTAAATTAGTCACAAACCTGTTGTATTACTTTTACAAGATCTTTTAATATAGATCGTCTAGAACGATTAACAATAACAGCTGCTGCTAAATATCTCAATATATGAGGACACATTGTTTGAATTGCATTTAAGTAACTGTAACATAATAAATATTTTATTATATTTATTAATATTATTTACTACTATTATTTTAGAAATAATTATAAAAAAAGTTAACATACTGTGGTCTATAAAGAAACATTTCTACAATTAAATCTCTGCCTTTCACATGATTAAAAAATACAAATAAACTCCAATGAATAAGCCATGTTCTTTGTTGTAATACTTGAAGAGAATTTCCTATCACATTACTATCAATGTATTCTCTTAATTTGTTTACATCTTCTAATGCAGTTTCCCAATTTTGCACTAAAATTTCTGATGCTAATTTACCCCAAAGTACATTTAAATAATTCTAAAAATTATAAATATTATATTATTATAAAAATAAATCAAATTTTTAAATTATTCTATATATTATTATATCTATATATTAAAGTTATATAAAGTATTTATATATTTATAAATACCTTATCAGTTGGTGGCATTATAAGCATATAGAAATATAAATATGATGTAGAAACAGAATAATTGCCACATTCATAACGATATTTTGCTAATTTCACAAAACTATCCATCATTTCCACTCTGAACTATAAAAGCATATATATAATTTATATATGAATAAATTTTATAAAAATTATTATATTATTCATATAAAAACATGATATTAATTAAATGAAATTATTATATCATGTATAATTATATATAATTACACAAAAATATAAATTTCACTTTAAATAAAAATATAAATTTTTACTTTATTCACTTACATCAGATTCTTGAGTAAGATAATTATTTAATGCTTTAGAATCTCTCATATTTTCCATTTTCTTCATGACTTCTTCATTATTCATAAGTGCCACAACAACAGACACGTTATTTTGTAAAATACTAAGTTCTTGTAGTACATCTGCACGACGAGCTTTTAATTCCTATGATTTAAATTTCTCAATCATATTTGTTAATTACAAATACATATTATATACTATAATTTATAATTATTTATACCTCAGGCACCTCTAAGTTAGGATAAAGTTGTTTTCGAATATCAATTGTATAATCTATCATATTTGTTTTGCTAAGAATATCGAGCTTAGCTTGTAATAACTCGTCTTCATCGTAAATCTGAAAAGCACAAGTGCATTATAACCAAACTATCTAAAGCAAAAATATTTTTTTATTTTATTATACCTGTTTCGCAGATAAGAATTCTAAAAGTGGAAAAACTAAATGTCGATCAAGATATTGACCTATACGCGATGTCAAATCAAATTTCGCCATTTCGTTATTTAAGAAAAATCGAACGAAAGCGATTCTAACCACAATCTAAGGATAAAAATGGAGCCGATCAAGCGACCACGCTCCACGTTAATGTCAAAGAATGTAGAATAGATTGAACAGAAAGTTTCTATAAAAGTAGATTTCGATACTAGCGCTACATTAAGATTTTTCAAATGAATTAAACATTTTATCGTTTAATTTCAAAAATATATGATGTATTATATTTTTATATTTTTATAATTGAATGATATGAATAAAATGAAACAATAATATATTTTCTAATAAATTCAATTTAAAAAATTGTTTATAATTGTAAGAAAATATATTTATATCGTAAATTATTAGATATTTTTATCTTAATCAATTATATATTTATATTAAGATTAAAAAAATAAAAAAATAATTTTTTTAGTAAAATATTTAATTTATAAAATGGTTTCATTAAAAAAAATAAACAAGAAGAGTAAATAGTAAAAGAAATAGATTAAGAACTATTAATGCCATCTTTCGAATAGTATTCCAAAGATAACGTTGATTTTCAATTTTCATCTTATTTCATTCTAAATAGATATATTCTGAAGAAGATATTTTCAACACTCGAGAGATGGCGCCAAAAGTAAATTTTTTATTCTATTTCTGTCTTTCTTCTATTATTTGTTATTCTTGCTCATTGAATTTATGATATTCTGAAGATGGGGTTGATTTCCATATTTTTAATCTATTTCTATCTTTCTCCCATTATTTATTCTTCTTTCTTCTTCTTATTTATTCTCTATATTTGCTTTTAATGTTTGATACAAATGAAGTATGTGATGTTAAAATATTCTTATCATTTCTCTTTCAAAAATAAAAAGTATTTTAATTTTTAATAAAAAAAAAATATAAACCTTATATTTTCAACTTTATAATATATTTTTAGGATGATAAACTTCTAAGACATAATATATTTTTATATATGATATTCAATCAAGGTATATCACAGTATCAAATAGTTTGATTTTTTACACGATCGATAATTCAGAACATAAGAGAAATCTCATAAGATGGTAGGTAGGTCTATTCTATATCTTGACTGTGGTTCTATGATCCAAAAGTAAATTTCTGTTCACTTGTAAAATTTATTAATAAATTTTCTGCTTTTGATATTTGTAAATATCGAATAGTGAATGAAATGCCACCTAAAAAGACACCTGCTCCTAGTAAAAAAGCGGAACAAAAGAAAAAAGAAAAAGTTATCGAGGTATATTTAAATATTTTTTCTAACCTTAAAATATCATAGTATATTTTAACATGTATATTCATCGAGATTTGTTACTTTTTAAAGTTTTTCATAATATCGGCTATTTTTTTTTAGGATAAGACTTTTGGTATAAAAAACAAGAAAGGTGCCAAACAACAGAAATTTATTCAACAAGTAGAAAAGCAAGTAAAATCAGGTGGTGTTAATCCTCGGAAATTAGAAGATCCTAATATTAAAAAACTTGAAAAAGAAAAAAAATTAAAGGAGCAGAAAGAATTAGCGCTTATATTTAAACCTGTGCAATCACAAAAAATAGATAAAGGTATTAACTGAAATTGCAACAGTTAATTATAAGATGTGAGATCAACAATTATTTAAATATATTATATTAGTACATTTTTATAAATTATTATTTTAAATATTTCATGATTGTAATTTGCTTTACTAGTAGATAATAGTACATAATAGATAATAGTAGATAATAAATAGTACATAATAGATAATAGATAAACATAGAATTTAATATATTTATTTACATTTTTTAGGAACTGATCCTAAATCAGTAGTATGTGCATTCTTTAAACAAGGACAATGTACAAAAGGTGACAAATGCAAATTTTCTCACGATTTGAGTGTAGAGAGAAAAGCAGAAAAACGTTCATTATATTGTGATATGAGAGATGATGATAAGGAAACTGATACAATGGATAAATGGGATGAAGATAAATTGAAAGAAGTTGTTGAAAAGAAGCATGGCAGTGGTAATCGTCCTACTACAGATATTGTAAGTTGAAATTCATTGTAAACTTTTAATTTTATTTATATAAAAACAATATTTAATATTTTTTAAATTTTAGATTTGTAAACATTTCTTAGAAGCAGTTGAAAAATCAAAATATGGTTGGTTTTGGGAATGTCCATCGGGACAAAAATGTATTTATAGGCATGCATTACCACCTGGTTTTGTTCTTAAAAAAGATAAAAAAAAAGAAGATAAAAAAGATGAAATTTCTTTAGAAGATTTAATTGAAACAGAACGAGCTAATTTAGGACCAAATCAAGTATAAATAAATAAATAAATATATATATGAATAATCTATAAAATTATTTTTTATTAAAGTATTTAACATATTTTTGCAAAATATATAATAATTGATTAAATATTTTCATAGACTAAAATAACATTGGAGACATTTTTGGCATGGAAAAAAAGAAAACTAAAAGAGAAAAAAGAACAGGCATTGAAAGATGAAGAAAAAAGACGAAATGATTATAAGGCTGGACGTCAAGTCGGTATATCCGGAAGAGAAATGTTTTATTTCAATCCTGAACTTGCAGCTGGAGATGGTACTTTTTTATTACTTTAAATTACATATTATGTAATTTATATTATTATTATAAATATACAATTTATTTTAAAAATAATTTTAGGCATTGATGATGGAGATGAAGCAATATCTAGTTATGTTCGGGAGGAAGATGAAGGAGAAGAAAAAATTGAATACAGAGAACTTGATATGGACAGACTTGCACTTGAAGCTAGTGAAATTGATACTTCTGGAATAACTGTAGCTGGTGCAGATCGATTGAAAAATAATAAAGTTACAAATGAGAATTCCACAGGTATTTGAAAAATATATTTATTCTTTTAGAATGATATTTTCAAAATAATAATAATTTTATTTATACTTTATAATAGTTACAATAGGTGAAGGTGCAACTGCATTAGCAATTAATGAAAATTTATTTAAAGAGGAAGATTTAGAAGGTTTAGAAGAAGAATTAGAAGATTTAGATTTAGAAGAGTGATTTATATATTTCTTTCCCTTTAGTGTCTTCGTTTATCTGTATCTTTACAATACATACATTATAAACATTATATATACATTCATTAATTCAAAATGCAATATCTTGTATATTATTACTTACATCTTATATTCTATTTTCAAGCAATATACTTATATACAAAGTACATGTAAAGAGCTGGTCTCGTGCAAGTAATTGAAATTAATATATTTTAGTGTAATTTATGATTTTTAATTTTTTACAATTAAAAATATATAATCGAATTTATTGTAATTGCATTTATAAATTAATTGACATCTCTGCAAGTTAAAAAATATATGAAATGTTATAATTATAAATATATTTGAAATATTAACAATTTTTAAATCATTTTTAATAGTTATGAACTTGAAATTAATAACTGAAACTATGAAATTAGAATGTAATATGATAACGAGACTAGCAAATAAAACAAATCATTTTCTTAAAAATATTTATAACATATGTAGTTATTAATAGTAATATAAATATTACATAATTTATAAATTCATTTTATTTTTTAAAATCACAATATTCATATATGTGAAAAAAAAACAATTATTGTTCTAAGATTTTATCTATAAATATATAATTAATAATTTTTCATTAATTTTTAACAATATAAAACAAAAATAATTAATTGTACCATATGAAAAAAATTATTTGAATATTGTTTTGTTTATGTTATAAAATAAAACTCAGTTACTATAATATAAAAAATTTTCATAACATAAATGATATAATATTCAAATAATATTTTCATACATAAATTGATTTAGAGATAATGCAATGTTCATATATTATTAAATATTATAAATATATATATATGCGAATAGAATAATAGAAATAAATATATCATTAAAAAAAAAGAAAACTTATTTAGATTATAGTTAAATGATGTAATTTAAAATTTTCTATAAGTATATATAAATTTTATAAAATACCTCATATAAAATTAATATATTATTTACAAATAAAACATGTAAAAATTTTATATTTTACTTGCAAATTTTTATATATTTCATAGTTTCAAATATAATCATATTATATAGACTGGTTTAATCATGATTAATTAAGATATCAAATATAATATGTATTATTTATTATATTATTTTATTTAAACAAAAATTCATTTATTACTCAAAATTTAATCTACACACTCTACGATTTCTATATCTTTTGAATGAGATAATGATACTATGCGTCGAGATGTACGATAATCATATAATTCTATATCTGGATGCTTTTTTAATAAATGTTTATATGCACTAATAAGATTATCAATATTTTCTATTGTTAATTCTATTGGTCTTGTTTGTGGATTCAAATCAGCAAGTTTATACATCATTTGAGCTAATTCAGTTCGGTATTCTAGAGGAAATAATGTCCTAAAAAGGAAAAAAAATTTTCAATATTGTATTATTTAATTTTACAATTTCATAATTATATTTAATTATTTTTGATAAATTAACTTACTCAACACCTCGTATACTATATTTTTGACGAAAACTAAAGATGTGTCGTGTTACTTTTTCAAAAATGGTAAATTCATGTTTTGTTCGTGGAACAGTTAAAGGTATGAATGTTACAAGACCAACATCAACTTTTGGTTTGGGAATAAAGGCTGTACCTATTTTTTGTAAGAAAAAGTAAAATAAATTTTATGAAATATGATTAAAATTCATAAATTATGTAATAAAAGTTTAATAATTTACCTGGTATAATAAAATGTAAAATTGGACGTGTCCACGTTTGTGCCATTACAGATAATCTACATCTTTGTTTATCTAATGGTTGAGCTATTATACGTTCAGCAACTTCTTTTTGAAATGTTAATGTCATTCGAGTTTTTCCAAATGTCCATGCACTTCTTTTTTCACTAATTGCATGTAATAACTTTATTATAAGAGGTGTTGAAACATTAAATGGTAAGTTACCAATTAACTTAATTCTTGGACAGTTTTCTGTCCAAGCTTTCATTTCAGTTGAAGGAAAAAGATTATTCATATTTATTTTCATAATATCATCAAAGATAATTTCCATTTTACCATTAACAGCTGCAAAAGCATCTACCAACATTTCTAAAGTAGGTTCAAATCTTTTATCTTTTTCTACAACAATTAATTGTTTTGGTTGAGATTTTAAAATAGATCGAGTCAATGCACCAGGACCAGGACCAATTTCTAATACATGACAATCACTAAGAACTCCTGCTTTTTTTATTATTTTATCTGCTAAATTTTGATTTAAAATAAAATTTTGTGAAAGTTCTTTCATTGCTTTTAAATGATATATTTTCAATATATCTCTTATACTTGGTAAAGGTGGTAATCTTATAGTGGACATTTTTTTCTTTTTATTAATTTTTTAGAATTAAAAACAAATTTAATTTATACTATTATATAATATTATATAATATTATATAGTATATTTTATAGTATTTTAATATTTGGATTTTATTATTTTATAGTTTTATATTTAAATAACAAATATACTTAAAAAACCAAAAATAATATTCTACATTACATTAAAAATATATTTCTAAGCAATATTTGTATCTGAATTTGTTTTTTCAATTATTTTTTCAGGTTCATTTAAATCATTTAAGAAAGTTTCCTGTTTAACAGCATGTATAGTATATAAATAAATTCCTAAAGCTACACTAGCAATAGAGATTCCTGCTATAGTACATTTTGTACGAGTTCTTTTATATATCAATGCTTTTTGAACAGCTATCTCTTCTGCTTGTTTCATATATATTAAATCACTGTATTTTAGTTTATTTTTATCTCGTACAAGATCTAATTTTGGCATAAATTCATTATCTTTTTCATCTGTAAATAAAATAATAAATGGAATATTTATAATAATATAGTATTTAATAAACATTCATCTTATCATTCATCACCTTGCATTTTTTAAATTTCTCGTTTTGTGTACTTATATTATTTTTGGTATGTAATTATGTTATTTTTTTATTATCTTTCCTTGTTTTTAGTCCTAAAAGATAAGGTTATATAATCATAAAATATTATTTCATAACTTTCATAAATTTGATTTATCTTTATAAAATAATTATTATATATGTATACATTTTTGTAAAATATCTATTTTACAAAATTAATAATGTTAAAATTGTTTAAATATATGTATTATAATATTTTTTACAATAAATTTGTTAAGGTTATGATGTATCGTAATTCTTCAAATTTGAAAATCACATACAATACAATTTATTATATAAGTATTTATATATTTAAAATATGAAAAAATACATATATATTTTTTAAGATATAAATATAATAATTATATCAATAAAATATATCATACCTTTAGTTAAAATTCTAAAATGATAATATATAGTAGAATTACAATATCTCAAACGCATGCGTAATTCACATTGGTATATATATAAAAATATAATATAGTATATAATAATATAATAATATTAATAGTATAAATTAAAGATGGAATAAAAATAAAAAAAGTAGAAGCATATAATAGTTAATTAGTTAATAATATTTGTTTTCAAATATTATTAAAAATATTTTTCTTCTATGTCAATAAATATCAATAATAAAAATAAAGTCTTTTAAAATTAAGAATAATTTAAAATACTGATAATTAATATTCTAATAAGCGATGATCAAGATAAATTTTAATATTAACATATATTACATGTTATATAATAATGAATGATAAATTAAAATAAACAATTTACAAATTGTATATATATATATTATATATATATATATATTTTAATTATAATCAAGAAATTTTCAAAATATTTAATATTTTTTTTTTGTGCGTTAAATTATTAATTAATTATGAATTGAAATATTAATTAATAAATGTAATAAATATAAAAAAATTAAAATCGAAAAATTATTAGCAAATTTGAAAATGGCGATAAACGAAGAGGTTAAAGCTTAGAAAATTAAGAATTCAAATATAAGTTGTGTAAGTTGTGTAAGTTTCACGTTGTGCGTGCATTGCGTTTTTTAAGGAGAATTCTGAAAGGATTCTACCATCTAAATCGAGAATACGAGATAAGGAATTAGACATACCTTGAAAAATTACTTACGAATATATAATGTTTAATATCAATTTTTGAATTAAAAAGAACTTTATCTATTTAACATAAAAAAATAATACAAAAATCTTTCTAATTTGAAATGTATTCGAATACCAATTGGTAAAATTTATAGAAAAAGAAAAAACGTATACTGCGCATACTATAATATTAAATATTAAAGTGAAATTTTTTTTAAAGTAAATGGCACATGGGAAGCATTTTAAGATTTGTAATAAAATACTTTACATAGCATATGATATTCTTTTTTTTCTTCTTTAAACGCAATTTTCTGTCTGTTAGATCTAGCAAAGCGAGTCTCCGGAAGTGCGGTCCGTGTACTCACTCGTCTGATGAAACCTGAATATTTGATAACGTTGCATTACGTTAACAGCGTCGCTTATCTATTTTAATGGATTGTAAAGTAAATTGAAACATCCGACTTTATCTAAACTCATTCCACGGAATGCTAAAGTTTGTATTAATACTAATTTTTCGATGCTGCGGTAAAACATTCATATTCGCTGAAACAAAAATCAATGAAAAAGAAAAAAAGTAAAATGAGAACAAATTAAAAATTAAATTTTTTCACAACGAATGTTAATTATTAGGGATGAATATGTTAATTATTTAAAACTGACGTAGCGGATATAAATATTTCGATTTTTCACGTATTAATTCACAAAATTTTATTTTTGCAATAAACCCCGTCGTTGCTAAAAATCCTATTTCATGCGTTATTTTTCACGCATTTACCTTTACCCGGTTTCATTGCTAGAACTTTCCAGTCAATTGACTCCTGAGATGCAGCCTTTTGTCTCCTTTTGTCCCTTTGACCTACGTTCCCTTATTCGTTTTTTCGCTGATACACGAGAAGAGAAGCGAAGAAGTCAATTTCAAGAGGAACGATATTGCGATGAAAATGCATCAAGGTGCAAAGAATTTTTTTTCGCATCATCAATTTTTCCTTCTTTTTAAAAAATCAGGAGAGAGTTTTAAACATTAATATATAAATATATAAAGAGACTGAAGAGAACGAATTCAGGTTAAGCTTTCGATGGGAAATCTTATTTCGAGAGGAGGTACGCGAATCGATGGATGGATAATAATCGTTCATCGACGATCATGCACCACATTCCCGTAACAATCGTCCATCATTTAAAACAGGTACTAGGTAAAAACTCACCTTTCCAGTACCTCTGTATACTCGTTACTTACGTTTCCCCTTCGAACGATTCGTTTTCGGATCGCAACGATTATCCCTATCTCTTTCTTTCTTCATCAAATCCCGGAAGAGGAAGAAAATTTCGAAACATCCCTTTCCTCCTCCCTCTTCCCGAATCGCGATGCTCCGTGGAGAGCTGCTCGGTACGTCGACGATCTCATTTCAATCCCCCTGCGTTCCATCCACGTGCGTGAAAACGCGCGCGAATAAGGGAAGGAGTGTCTCCCCCGTCGTCGAGGTTCCCTTGAGCCTTTCCGTGGAGGATATTCCTCCTGGTGAATCTCGCCCGACACGAGATTCTTCTTTCCCTTCTCTCGGTCGCAGGAGACGACGAAGGACGAGCTTGCGCCTTGAGCTCGTCTCTCTCTCGTCGTCTCGACGTGGGACGTGAAGAGAATGGGAAGAAAGAGGGAGCGAGGATCGACGAGGACGAGGGCGAGGGACACCATCGCTCGTTCGGAATGGGTTGTTTCGGTTCGCGAACAGAGAATCTGCGAGTGGAAGTCGCAGTGGCTGGTGGCGAGGAAGAGAAGAGGAGAGAGAGAGAGAGAGAGAGGGGAGGGGAATAAATGTTGGAAAGGGGGTCGAAGGAGCGAAAAGGACGATGAGATTAGGGAGGGAAGGCGGATGGAGGAGAGGAGGAAAAAGGAGTATATGAAAAGGGGTGAAAGGTGGGGTGAAGGTGGAATAGGCGAGCTTTTTCGGCAGGCGCGCTCGCAGTGGCGTTCGAGGGGCGGGAGGGGGTGTAAGGAGAGCGCGAGGGAGAAGACAGGAGAGGCAGGAGAGGCAGGAGAGCCGGGAGAGACGGGAGAGATCGGAGGGGCGAGTGGTTCGCTCGGTGGGAGAAACAGGAGACCCGGGCAGTGCAAGCCGGGCAGCCTGCCCGACGATATCGTCGCTCTCGATATCGCGGTGATTCTACTTTTTTTTTCCCTTTCCCCATCCTCCGTCAAGAGTCGGACTTGTTACGCCGCGAGTTTTCCTTTTCGCGTTCTAATAACGCGGGCATGCGCACCGTCTCTTTTTCCAGCCACCGAGAAACGCGTATATACAAGGCACATCTTGTACCTTGGAATTGATACACACGTATATAGAGACACGTATATACATATATATATATATATAAATATATATATATATACACATATACATGTACGTTATACAGTGTACATACGCGTAGCAGGTACGAAGGTATAGAATAGGACGAACGTGTGTTTCCGCGCGCACAGATAAGGAGACAGTCGAGAGACAGAGAGCAAAAGACACGCACGCTAGATCGCTACTTACTCGGCCACGTACGTTCGTGAAATATAATACGGGAGCACGTGTATCCATCCGGAGGGACAGCTGAAAGAACGCACGCACTTTCAAGTAACAGGTTGGTCATTCCGCCACTTCTCTTAAAACCGCTTTCGCGCCTTTCCATCCCACCTCTTCGATCCACAACTCGCTTACACTCGTTTCCTTTCCACCTCGCTCTTCTTACATTCTCCGAGATAAATCTATCTTGATGTATCTCGTTAATTAATTCGCGTCTCACGCGTGAAATTGATCAAGCAATTTTTTTCTTGTCATATATATATATATATATATATTCGTTATTGAATCGGATTTCGATCGGTAATACGATCCACGGAATAGACTGGAAATTGTTCAACGGAATGAAAACGTTTCCGCATGGATGTGATAATTGAAAACGGTTCGATGTGTGTTTTTCATCGTGTGGCCATTTGAATAGTGAAATCGATGTTAATCAATGGAGAATCGAGAGCCCTTCCCGTCTTTCCAAAGTTCACGTTTCGATCCCACGGAATGCGGTTTTCCGTGTGAAAACTATTACGCGTGCAACGCGTAATTTCCAAATGAAATTGATCCATCGTTTTAATCGACCAATTTCCGCCCGTAATTTCCCCCAATTCCCAGGGAACGTTCCATTCTGTCCACGATCTCTCGTGCCTCCTATCGGGCCGGATCGCCTTCGCCATGGCTGGTACGCGTACCGTTCGAGCACGAGTTCGTTCCGACCAAAAATATATATCGCGAAATTACGTGTTATCGGTGGGGAGATGGAGGACCGCGAGGGCGAAAGTGCATATTTATTTTCAATGTTAACGGGAGGGCACGTATGCGGGTGACGTGTCGCGTGCAATCAATGCGCGCGACGCGTGTAACAGGTCGTGTTGGCGAGTTAAATAAAGAATAAATTAATAATTCGCGAGCGGTCCCGTTTCTTTTTTTTTTATTCGCAGTATCAATGCAGCTTGCGCGATTTATAACGATCACTTGAAATGCTCGGTAAAGATTTCGGTGCCATTAATCAGGGGATTTGTCCGTTTTCAACGTGACGTTTAATGAAATATCGGATCATGCACGCGTACGTGAAACGATGTTACATAATTTATTGGACAATTTAAAGATTTATCTATTATTTTAAAATGAATAAATTTGTAAATAAAATTGTACATATCTCGAAACAAATTTTATGATTCGTCGCAATTCTATTCCAAGTGTTCCCAAAGTGTCTATCCGTGAACGATGTAACGTATACGATGTAAAAGGCAACTTCTTGATAAATGAAGTTTGGCATGTGATATCCGCATCAAACGGAATACGAGAGCTTTTTGCGATATCGTATGATATGGCAAGCGAAAATTTAATTTCTAATATATTTAATGTGTAACATTGGTTGAAAAAGATCCGTTGAAAAATAACACAACCACAAATTACAGATAAAGAGAATTTTGAGAATTTCCCAATTATATCGGGAATCTTTTCGAATTGGTAGCATAAACTTCCTGTTGGCCTATATTCAACCCTTGTTTCATATAAAACAGAACAGTTATTAAAATCTGCAAAGCATTATTTATTTTTATGCTAAAAATTTTACTTCGTGCGTGCATTCGTTTCCCGTTATAATGTAAAATTTGTATCGAATTTTGTCGAAAAAGAAAAAAAAAATAACAACCAATTTAATCTCAATTAATTGGTCCGAAATACACCGAACATTATAAAATTACGAATTTCGAATACGTTATTTTTCCAAATATTTTTCATTTAAACTTATATAATGAAAAATTATCGAAATATATTTATTATTCTAATTTCCTTACATGTATTTCCTTTGCACCCATTCGAGCGTGTTCCATTGCGTTACAAAATGTTTATTAATTATAACGACAAAATATAACGAGGGAAAATAAAATGATAAAGGGAACGAACGGGGAGAAGCCAGGCGTAAAAAATAACAACAACAAAAAAATTATATTTCGATCAACTCGTAAAAAAGTATCTTCGCCTTTATTTTCCGAATAAGAAATATATCCGAGAGCGATTAGAGAAGCGTGTGTACGTGGATTTACAATTTAATTAGAGAATTGCTCTTTTCGTAATTTTCCGCGCGTAATTTTCTCTTCGATTTTTATCGCCGATGGAAATCGCGTGCCGAGCCCGTCGCATGCTTAAGGGTCTGCTGCTAGATTCCTCGGATGGAAATTTTTCCTACGTTTTTATCGTCACGTAGGAAAGTTTACGGCGGATCGGGGTTACGCTCGAGATTAAGTTTCCGCGTTAAAATTTTTCGAAGCGAGATTTACCCCCTCGATCCGATTTAAATTTTCCACGCGGAGGAGGAGCTTTTGAAACCGTTCACGGTATTATCTTTACCGATCGAGCTTTTGTTTATGAAAATCGAATTATCCTCTCCACGCTTTCCCACGATTTACCACAATTTCATCGTTCCAAAATATTATTCCCTCCTTTCGTATTCTCTCCGTATGTATTTTTTTTATTCAAATTTATCAACTCGCCCATATCATTCGGTGTATCACACACGCCCTCCCCCGATTTTTCTTATCTTATTTCGTTCTTATCTTATCCTAGTACGACCTTTTGTGTCGAACGCTTTGGCGAAAATAGATGCCAGATATTTTTGTCACGTTCCCTCGACTGGCTACGTATGCGCTATAAAAATCTATATTAGCGAATATAAGATTCTTAACTTTCGTTAAAAATAACGAACGGATCAATTTATCGATTTGCCAATAAAATTATAACGATTCAAAATCTCTAATCGGGAAAGCAAGCTTATCATTAGACGAAAGAATAAAGAGAAACTACGAGAAAATTACCTTATATTCGCTACTCCATATTTCTTGACTTTCGAGCACGGTTGAAAGAACGTGGCGAAGAGTGCTCGGCTACGTTTTCTTTTTTTTCGGCCTCGAAAACTCGGCGGCGAGTTAACGAGTGGCTGAAAAAGTATCGCGGAAACGCGGTAGTGGCGCGAGGAGATTAGTCCTCGATTGTTGCGCCTCCGTCTGAACGGAGTACGTGTAACGGAGTTTAGAGGGTGGTATAACTCGAACTTTACAATCTCGAAAACGCAAACTAATCCGGGAGGGCGGGAGTTTTCCGCTCGAAAGCAGAGCAAACGGTTTCCATTCCGCACTTGGCGGAATTCCTTCTCTTCCCTTCTTCGCGAGTGGGTAAGTCGAACGGTAAACAGTGCGCTGATTTCCTTTTTCCCTTTCCGCCTAAAAAAGCGGCTAAACTCATTTTTTGCGCGCGATTTTTTGAAATTATCGAAAATATATTTGTTAAGTAATCGCGTTTCGAGAGCGATCAAATATATCTCCAAGAGCATCGAAAATTTTTAGTATGTTCACGTTCACGATCGACACGAATTCATGGGTTATCGAATTCAGAAGCATCGATGATAAGGACGAAAAGGAGCGAGGAAAATTCGTAACGTTCACAGACGTTGAGGAGAGAACCATCGTTCTTTTCTCTCTTTTGCTAGATAATCGCGATGCAAATGGAACGTTTTCCATTGTTGGGCGAGCAATTTCCGCAAGAGCATCGATGACACGAGCGACGAGGCTCGAGAAGGAAAATTTTCAATATTCGCAGATATTGTAAATCAGTGGGTTATCGCTGCGTCACTGCTTTCGAATCCATTAAGAATCCATGAATTTTCCTCTCTCGATCCCTTTGATCGCCGCAGTGGAACGTTTCTACATTGTCGAACGAACAATTCAGAAGCATCGAGGAGAAAGGTATAAAGGAAAATTCATAACGTGGTGCACGAGCGTGAAGCCGCGCCATTCGAACCTCCGTGAAACAATCACCACCTTTCCCCTCTCGATTTCTTAGGCGAAACGATTTTTACCGTTGGCCAGCAATTTTTCCAACGATCATCGGTGAAGATGAAAAGGAGAAAAATTCGCACACGTTGCAAAAATCGCGTATAACGAACACGAGATTACGAGAATAAAGACACTCCTCCCGTTCATTCTCTTCTTTTCTCTTCTCCTTGCTTTTGCCGTACAGGTAATCGCGATGCAAATTGCAGTTTTCCATTGTTGGCGAGCAATTTCTGTAAGAGCATCGATGACAGTGAATGAAAAGGAGCGAGAAACGAAACCTATTCGTATATCTTCCTCGACTCTTCTCACTCCTTCTTTCTTAATAATAAACTCCGTCTCTCTCGTCTCTCTCACTTGCGATTTCTCTCCCCTCTCACCATCTGACGAGAAACCACCGAGAAGCCACAACTTCTCCTTTCTCTCCCTCCTTTTTTCTGGTTTCATCGCTTCCTGGAAATATCCACGCGATTCTACGCGTCCGCTTCGTAGAATCTCTTCTTTGAAATCGAATTCCCCCTCCCCTACATTCACGATCCCGCGTGGGTGGACCCGAACACGATCCTTTCCAGTATTTTTAGCTCGAGTGAATGATTGGTCGGTTGACATTTGACCGGGCGCAGGCTATTCGTGGAACGTTTACACGCCGTTACGCGTTACGAATCAGCACCAGGATTGTTGTATTCTTCTACTCTAATCAGAATGGCGTGGTCACTCGAGCAAGATTTAACACGTCAGAGAGCAAACAGACGAGCGAAGGAGGAAGAGGAGGAGGAGGAGAGGTTTTGTCTTCGAGCGACGAACGTTTTTACGTTACTCGTCGAATACGTGTCTGATGGATCGAAGACACATCAACGTGTGATCGTGAAAGGGAGAATTAATTAACGAAAGGAAGAAGAAACGCGTAAGTCGTTGGGATGAAACGAGACGAATTTGTTCCCATGGAATAAACTAGATAAATTTGTATTATCCCGGGTTAACATCCAATTCACGGTGTCAGGTCTCGTAAAATTTCTCGAAAAGCTTCCATGTAAATTGAACTAAAATTTACCCTGTTTTCCCGTGAACTAAAGTCCTCCCCTCCTCTTCTCCGATAATTGGACGTGTGCACGATTTTTAAACGATTTAAAGCCAGCCTTTAACCTCCGCTTTCGATAATATTAAATACCGTTGACGCGTTGACAGATTGACACTTTCTCATTTTCGTAAATTAACGGAAAGTTTGTACAAGCATTGCTCTCCGTGCTTTCAGATATATATATATATAAAGTCGAACGGCTCGTCGAACAATGTCGCCATTGACATATTGACATCTTAACGCATCGATATCACGACATTTTAGCCACTACTAGGTGGCTACGGTATCACCTTTGCCGTCAAGTGCCGTATTCAAGTCGATCGAAACACGTTCTTGACAGACAAGTGTTCACGAGAGACGAGAAAGACTCCTTCTTTTTTACTTCTTATATAATGTTGTTAAACGTTTAATTAAATCTCTCTGATTTTTTTCATTATATATATATATATTCGAATTGTGTTCTTCAAAAGCGCTTATTTAGCAAGCGATATTAGCGGTATAGTGAGTCGTATTTCGATCAAAGGTTTCCCTTTTCAGGCGAATCCTGTCCTTTTGGAAAACGATTCCAACGTTTCAACGAGAGCACGTTTCATCAGATATATTTCTGTGGTAGTATAGCAGCAGAATTTAATCTGTATTTCTTGATCGGCTACTTGCTGCAGCTGCTTGTTATTTTCTTTGATACTGATTCATTAATTTCGTTTCGTCGAATATCTTCGAAAGCACGAAATATACGTAAAAATATACGTGGCGTCACTTTTCCATAATACGTATAATATAAAACTCGAATAAACATTTTTGAACGGCAAGATTTATAGAAAAATGAAAGGAATAATTAATTGTAATTTAAGATCGTTGGTTGTGTTCGTAAAAAATATTCGAGATGAAGATCATACGATCGATATTCGATCACGAAACGCCTTTGCATTATATCTTTACTAGTCTCTTCGTTTACAATGAATAGAAATAGGATGAGGAAAATGAAGTAAAACAGGGTTGGCAGGGTAATGTTTCATAAAATCATGTGTGAAATTGCTGTTTCTTTGAAATATTCTGTTCCGCTGGATACCATCGTCGTGTACTCTATACAAGGGAATACAATTCATCGTTCACGTTCCATTTCACTTCAACCGCGAACGGTTATTCGAACGCGAAATCGTCTAAAACTTGCACAACGATCGATTTTTCTTCTCCGAAACTTTTATCTTCTCATTCGTGCGACACATAATCCCCGTAAATGTTTCTTTTATTTAATTCAAAAGAAGGAAACGAGTTGAACGGTTCTCGTCAAATCTCGTTCGTTCGATGTATGGAAAAAGAAGAGAAAAAAATAATGAATCGTTTTTTCATACGCCGTCGACCACCCCATTTTGTTCAACTTTGCAGAATTAACGACCAATCGGGTTCTCTTCGCCTTCTCGTCACCGATTCTTGATGAATATTTCAGAGGGCTCGTTGGGGAATTATAATCTCTTCACGTGTATCACCCCGGTTACTTATTGCAAAAAGGTCATCGGTTGGCCCAGTTCCTTACCGTGAACTTCTCGCCATTTCCTCTCATCCATTTTTCCCCACCATTTTCTCGTTCCATCCCCTTCTTCTTTCTCCTTCTCCCTTCCCCTGTTTCTTTTTACGATTCCTGCGATATCGCCTCCATTTGCCGCCTTTCACGATCATCGCAACATTTGGTCTTGAAACATTCCTGATTCCCCTCCACTGTTTGTTTACTAATGTATTTACGACATAGCAAGCACGCGTGTACGATTTTTGGTGTACAAGTTTGGAGCAAAGTGATAATTATTTTTCAAGTTAAATACGTACGTATACGTATATATATTTTAATAAAATTATTAACAGAATTTCGAAATATCATTTTAATTAATCTCGTGGAAAATGGAGAGAAGGAAACGATAAACTTTCCGTTTATTCTTGAGGGAAGAGGGGGAGAGGGAATGCGGTAATTTCGCACAGCAGGAGAAATTTATCGAGAAATATTTGTATCCGAAATAGAAAATAATCGTCGGATGCAAAACGAACGGTCCAGTTTTTTCGCAAAAAACTTTTTCTCTGGTTATGCTTATAAAACGGAAGATTATTTTCGCGGTGGAATAGGTCGCTCGATAATATTACTTCTATTTTCAAACTTGGAGAGGAAAAGAAGAAATTCTCTTATCGAAATTTCCTTACGAAATAAACGAAGGAAAATAGGCGCCTATTACTTTTTATAATTTTTAATAAATTTTAACAATTACCGACAATAATAATAACAACAATATTGAAAATATAAAGTTCGTCAAACTGATTCACTGAATCACACTCCGTTTCTATTTTCAAACAATCCTTAAACGAGATTAATAATTTTTCTTCCCTCATCTTAATAATTAAATTTACGCTTAAAGCAAATTGTACTATTCGTACAATGAATAGAACGTTTCGACAATGGAAAATAAGTAGAAATAGTTTTAATTGTTCGGATAATCGTGTTATGGGTATATCAATTTCATATTAATCAACGAAGGAAATACATTGCTTGGATAATAATACGTTTGGATAGTGAAACATTCGAACAGGGAAATGTTTGGATAACGGATGTGTGTTCGAATATAATTGCGTTATATGCATATAGCACAGAAGATATTCAAAAGATATTTCGACATGTTATAAATAAACAGATATGAGAATTATTATTATTATTATTACTTTTTTAATAGAAAAATATATACGAACGCGGGTATCCGTCTAATTAATTATTATCGAAAAAAAAAGAAACGTTCTGATCGGATAACAGAGCGTTTGGATAATGGAATAATCGATTATCAGAGAATTTCGATAACAGGTTGGCCGGATAATGAACGAGTCTACAGCCTCGGGGGCCACTGAATCGAAGATCCTTCAAAATTCTCGACATTTTCCACTTTTCTAATAAAACCGAACCACGCGAGCGAATTCTAATTTAATCCCTTCAAGATCGAAGGGGGAAAAAAAAAAAAAAGAAAAAAATCATCACCTTTACAAACACATCAATTTTTTCTCTAAACTATAACAAATCGTGTCAAGAAAATCACCTCGAGAGATAGGTTGAATACATATTCGACCAATCAAACCACTCGCGAATCTTTGGAAAATAGAATTTTTTGCACGATAATTCTTTCCTTCTTTCTTTTTCCCCTTCGACTGATCTTCTTCTTCGCCTTTCAATTAACGAATCGATGCAGTTTGCATATCGGCGTGGAAATCGTCATCCCCGAACGATGGGGATGCAATAACGTAACGGTGGTACGATATCGCGATGCAAATCAGGGGGTTGTTATCGTGATCGGTTGTCGACTACAGAACAACAATTTCGCCGAGTGATTACTCGATCGGAAATGCTTGCTCGAGGATCCTTCTCCTCCTCCACCACCTCTTCTCCTCACCTCTTCTTCCCCCTTTTTTCCTTGCCGAGCAAGGATACAGAGGATCGATAAAAGAACGCGCTTGCGTTTCCTATTTCTCTTCTCTTCGCGATATGGAGGCGAGCGATGATGATCGGTTGACCCAGTTCCCCCTCCCCCTCCTTTCGAACCCAGCCTTCGAAAGCCTCGAGTTGCTGAAATTAGGCTGCAAACCACCGAGCGAAGAGGATGGCCGAGCGAAGCTAACGGCGCGAGCGAAACAAACAAGCTCGGGCTCGAATTCCGCCGGAGAAAAAGTTTCCCTCCCTTCGAAATAATCGAGCGGGATGAAAGGTTTTAATCTCGCCACGAATTAACGAGAGAGAGGGAGAGAGAAAGAGAGGGTTAAAGGGTTTTTTGGTCGAGAGGAAAGGGGAAGGTGGAGTAAAAGTTCGCTTCTTGTCCTCTAATTTTGGAAGGGAGGGCTCGAATCTCTCGAGAAGTTTTGTTTTTGTTTTCTTTTTTTTTTAGATTCGGGAAAATCGAATTTTGTTCTTTTCACGCGATGAAACGAATTTAAAGATAAAAAAAAAAAAAAAAAAGGAAAGAAAAAATGGTGAAATCGATCGGACAGGATTTATTATTTAAACAGTTTTGGAAATGTATATAATATGTGTACATATACGCGCGCATATTGGAAATTTCGAAACGTCGCTATCGTATTTTTAATCGGATTTTTCATTTTGCAGCTTGCACGCGTTTGCAGCTCGCAGCAACTGGCTCGAATCGAGTAAATAATAAAGTCGAGAGGGAAAATAAAATAATCAGAGGAGAGATGATTTCTAAAAATAATCCTAGGAAATCCTTTTTTTTTTTTTTTAAATGATCTCTCTCTATCTTTTTTTCACGAAATTTATGGAAATAATAATATTGGTGTCAACCCTCCCTCGTTCGGTCGATTTTCACTCTTCGAAGTTACAATCATTTTACAGGTCGAAAACGAACAATCCCTTTCTTATCAATTCGCCCTTGGCGAGGCCAAAACCTCGACGCAATCATAAAATCGCGAACAGAGCAACTCGTTGGCTACGAGCAACGAGAAATGCCATTTTACTGGCAAGTCCCCTATAAATCTCTTTCTGTCTTCACCGCTCTCGCGTTTCTTTCGCCACCTTGAAAGCTAATATTTATGCACCTTTTCCCCCCCTCCCTCCCTCGATCATAATTGTAGCAGGGTGAATGGCGCAGGGGAAAAGCTAAGCGAGGGGGCGTGGCGAAGCCATTCGTTCATTTATTGTTAGATGGACCGAAAAGTGGGAAGCGGTGTATCAAAGAAACCATTTTCGTATGTATCCCTTGCATCGAATATACCCTCGAGGAGTCCTTTGCCTCTTTCCTTACATTCTTGTCGATCTGTGTGTGCAATGCGTGCGTGTATGCGTGTGTGCGTGTGTCTGCCCGCCTGCAGGGAAAACGCGAGGGTTGGGCTTTTATATTGCTGCTTCCTGTTTTATTGGAACAAATTTATCGCTTGTCTATCGCACTCCGATACCCCGCTCTTATCGGCACCCCGATAAATGAACTGTTCAACCGGTTTTTATCGTGCGTTTTTCAAATTTTTCTTCGAATGTTATTTTTTTTTTATACACTGAGAAATCGATCAGTGAAGTATATTCTAATTGTCCCTCGTTATCGTAAAATATCGTAGGAAAAAGAAAAGAAAAGGGAAAGAAACGCGGGATGTTTATTATTGTATAATTTCTTTCTCGACAGATATGGAAATATTATAGTTATTTCCAGCACGCGTATATATATCACAGTGGTACAGCATACACGTGTAGTTGTAAGGTATTTTTTAATTAAATTTCGCGTTTCGCATTGATCAAAAAACGAATATTCCCTTTGATATTCGAAGAAAGTTAATAAGCGTTCTTCGAATTATTCTTTTATTAAAATGAAATACTTAGATTCGAATATTTGCTCCCTTTTACTTTTAACTAGGACGCAACAAGTCTCGAGAAGAGGAAATATCTCCGCTTCGATTGGAAGAGGGGGGAGGGGGGGGAATTATTTCCAACTTTCACATTTGCGATTACAAATTATTATCCGCCATCACCGTGATAACCTCTTTTATAACGGCTTCACGGATCATCCAAGAATACAACGATCTTTCTCATAACGATTTAAGGTTAATTCGATTGCGTAATCGCATTTTCCTCCTCGTTCGTTATTCCGTTTTCATTTTGTTGTTCGGCGCGGATCGATGCCGATTTAATTGACAATTAAAACAATCAGAGTCGAATTTCGCATTACGTAAAGAAACGAATTAATCGATGTAATTTTCTTTGATCCTCTTACGCTGATTTTCAAAAACGAGAAACTCCACTTTTCATTCTTCAATTATTTATACAAGAAATTTTGAGATTCGATCCTTGTCGTCAATATATCGCTCTCTATCATATTTCTCTTTTCCATTCGCGGCGAAACAATTCCGCAACGCGGAGAGTAAAGTGCATGAAAATATCTCGGGAACCCGATGCGTGTGGCATTGATTGCGAAAGCGGAAAAGGACGTTCGTTTGTTTTGAACGTTTTCAAGCGTCGTTTATCGATAGAAAAAAAAAAAAAAAAATGCTTGATGAGGCTGAAAGCGCAATTTGCGGCATGATGAATACGCGGCGGGGTTTTGGAATCGGACATTTTTATTTTATGCCGCCTCGAATAAAGTTTTTTTTCCTCCCCCAGAGTTGGAGGGTTTTTTTTTTGTTTTTTGTCGACATCAAATGTCTAGAGAGCATGTCGGAGAGGAAATAATAAAAATAAACGAAGCGAAGGGATATACGCGTTTCCATTTGAACGCGAGTAGGGAAAGAAGCGGGGAGAAGAGGGCAGAGATGAAACGGATAGATAAAGTTTCTGGTCACCCACGGCCAATTACCGGATACATCTATCTACCCCAAACCGAGAGAGTAGTTATCTAACCGAGTTTTCAGTACGGGTGTACCGTGCCGGTTCTTGGAAACGGAGAGTTTCTCCAACCGATAAAGACCATTCACAGTTACAGGGAAAAGTCAAAGTCGGAGTTGTCGACAGGGGGTTGAGTAGAGAATTGTCCAGGGCGAAGAGTTGCGAAGCGGTAATGTGAATTGTGAAGGTTACAGCAGGTTGAGAATAGGATAAATTTTACCCGCATATCACAAAATAATTGATCGAACGTATTTTAAACGTTTCAAATCAATTTTTAAGAAAAGGATAGAATCTTTGGAGGAAGATCCAGAGTAGAGGGTTAATCAGTTACAAAGGCGATATAAATTCTGAGTACAAAAGAGTCTTAATCGATGAGATAAATTCTTCAGAAAAGTAGTTTATCGAAAATGATGTACTTGAAAGAATGATGTACTTCAAATAGCTTCGTAATTGCAAAGAATTGTCCGGAATTAGTTGGTCACAAAGTGGTAATAATAAATTCCGACCACCGAAAGTTCGCAGCGTTTGAAGAACATCTCGAATAACTCGACTTTTGAATATATCATTTTCGAGAAAATCTTTTGGAGGAAGATCCATTCGTAGCTTCGTTTAATATCCCAGTCAAAGAACGAAACTATGGTGTCGTAACTTGGTGTCGGACTGTAAAAACAGTAACGGAAATGTATACGGTTTTCGCGTCGCCCGAAGCTCACCGTTTCACATATTCCAGGCGACGAGGAAGCGGAGGAACAGTACTTTTGAACATCTGTAGCTAAATCGATCGAGGAATCGCCTTTGCCCCGACTGTTCGTTTCACTGTTCGTTTCACTGTTCGTTCGTTGCGCGCGTTTCTTCGTAACCGTGCACCGTGATTCATTATTTCGATTCGATTTCCGAAGAACGGCGCATCTTAAAGAAGAAGAAGAAAAAATTAGGGAACGAGGAAGGCGGAGGGAAACGCGACTTGAAATTAGCGACGAACACACATTAAAGAAGAAAAAATTAGGGAACGAGGGGGGCGCGACTTGAAATTGGCGACGAACACACGTTAAAGAAGAAAAAAAATTAGGGAACGAGGGGGGCGCGACTTGAAATTGGCGACGAACACACGTTAAAGAAGAAAAAATTAGGGGACGAGAGAAACGCGACTTGAAATTGGCGACGAACACACGTTAAAAAAGAAAAAAAATTAAAGGACGAAGAAGAGGAAGGAGGGCGTGACTTGAAATTGCCGACGAACACACGTTAAAGAAAAAAGAAATTAGGGGACGAGAGAAACGCAACTTGAAATTGGCGACGAACACACGTTAAGAAGAAAAAATTAGGGGACGAGGAAGAGAGAGAGAAACGCGACTTGAAATTGGCGACGAACACACGTTAAAGAAAAAAAAATTAGGGGACGAGGGGGGCACGATTTGAAATTGGCGACGAACACACGTTAAAGAAAAAAAAATTAGGGGACAAAGGGGACACGATTTGAAATTGGCGACGAACACACATTAAAGAAGAAAAAAAATTAGGGGATGAGAAAGAGGGAGAGAAACGCGACTTGAAATTGGCGACGAACACACGTTAAAGAAAAAAAAATTAGGGGACGAGGAAGGGAAAGGGAACACACGTTAAAGAAGAAAAAATTAGGGGACGAGGAAGAGAGAGAGAAACGCGACTTGAAATTGGCGACGAACACACGTTAAGAAGAAAAAATTAGGGGACGATGGGGGCACGATTTGAAATTGGCGACGAACACACGTTAAGAAAAAAAAATTAGGGGACGATGGGGGCACGATTTGAAATTGGCGACGAACACACATTAAAGAAGAAAAAAAATTAGGGGATGAGAAAGAGGGAGAGAAACGCGACTTGAAATTGGCGACGAACACACGTTAAAGAAAAAAAAATTAGGGGACGAGGAATGGGAAGGGCGCGACTTGAAATTGGCAGCGAACACACGTTAAAGAAGGAAAAAATTAGGACACGAGAAAGGGAGGGGGCGCGACTTGAAATTGGCGATGAGCACCGATTTTCTTTTTCTTTCTTTTTTTCTTTTTTCTCTCGCCGACGGGAGCAGAACGGATAGGGTTTCGGACACCTGTAGCTATATCGATCGGTCGAGGTCGGTCGACAGCCCTCGACCTCGAAACCACCCCTTTGCCGGTGGCACTCGGGGAAAGGGGGGAGGGGCAAGTTAAATTCAATCCCCTTTCCCCGTTGCTCGACCGCATCGACACCCACCGACTCCGTCTTTTCCACCTCGCACTCCTACAGAAATTTACGTTTCTCCGATCGGGTTGGTGCATTAGGGCCGCGACAAGGACAAATGTGCTCGAGCTCCGATTTAAATCGTGTTATCTGAAACGAGGATTTTGGGTAAGAGGGAGAAAAAGAGAGAGAGAGAGAGAGAGATATATATAGAGAGAGAAAGAGTCGAAAAAGTTAGAATGTTAAATTATTATTATTATTATTTTTTATAATGCAATTGAAAAGAATACGAGAAGAATGCAAAATTGTTCGAAAAAACCCCGTTCGGAACGAAATTTTCGGAATAATCGTTTCTTCTTACCTTTGCCCGTTATTTTCATTTCAAATTTAAAAAAAATGTTTAATTCAATCCGTTGTTTAATTTATGAAATTCTACAATTAAAGCTCTACTCGTCAAGCGTTTTCACGATCGACGTAAAATCAACAAAAAATGGAATATATAAAAATCTAGAAATATTCAGATAAATTTAAATTAATAAAATAAAGTTCCCTCTTTTTTCCCCCCGTCATCTTTCCTCGTATAAATTGATAAAATTGTGTATACATTATAAGATATTACAATATCGTATTGCATTGCATATAAAACGTTCAAAAACTCGAGTTCTCAGGAATTGTATGTGTGTATGTGTGTGTGTGCGTGCATGTATATTTCATAGATCTTTATCGATAGTTTACTCCAACCTGGAAAGGTAATCGTTGAATGGAATTTTTGAATTTATGGAAATAAGTATCGTGTATAATTTTCGCTTGCGTGTACGTGTGTGCATTTATTAATATCGACATTTAATTTTTAATACATCGTGTCATGCATTTATTGTTTTATTTCCGATTTGAATCGGAGAATGATCGTAAATAATAATGTATATTCGATAAAGTTCAATATTGTGTTTTTTTTTTTTTTTGCTTCGCATTTTATCTTTATTGAGAACTTTTTCTTTCACATTTTTCTTTCTTTTAAATACAAATAATACGAATAATGATGTCGCTACCAGATATCTTGATTAATTTATACAACTGTGCATAAATCTCGACTTTGGAATGCTTTTTTTTTTCTTTTCGAAACAAAATATTTAAAAACGATAAAAGTGTGCTATCGAATCGATGGTACAGAAACGCGTAGAGAAGAAATTTAAGAGAGTAAAAATAGACGAAAAAATAATACAGGGTAGGTAAGCCACTAACAACCTCGAACGGAAACGAGGTGGGTGTTTTTTTATCTTACTTTAGATTCTCATCGCGAACGTTCTCTCGAAAGAAATTTCAAACGATTATCGTCCATCCGATCAAAACTTAGATTCTTAGAATAAAATATTAAAAAATAAAAACCCTCTCTTTTTCACTTTTAACCACGTTTCTACATTTTTTAATTTCCAGCTAAGATCAAAGATAAGAAAGAAAAGAAAATCAAATATTTCGTATACTCGTCGTATACTATTAATCACCTTTCAATTCGAATATATAATGTATTGAGCGAGGGGGAAATATCGTAAAATATTTTCAACAACAAAATAGAATTTTTCCTCGACTCGACGGTAAATAATTGGTTAACTACGAGCAACGTTTTTTAATTAATCGGTCGGATGCCAACGTTTATTACACTGTGAAACTACAAAATATTTTCGTGCAACGGATAATAGAATTTTCGTTCAACCCATAAGATAATCGAATAACTATGAACGCTTTGTAAATATTATTAATACTTTCGCGTCACGTCACGTCACGTCATGGCGGTACGATGTTTCCCCCGATGATGAAAATGAAATTGGGAACCGGTTTTCCGGTCTACGCGAATGATAAATCCTATCCTATACCCACTCGGTTTCCTGAGAGTAAAAGAAGCGGTCTCCTCCTTATTTTCACCTTTTCCCGCTCCAAAGAAAAACGAAAATTAATTACAAAATTTCGCGGTATATAAGTTAAACGCTCGTTGCCGATAGAGAATTCAATTTCTCGATGGATCCTAGTTTAAAAGAAGAAGAAAACCACGAAAGCCGTTTCCATACGCACTTGGAAACCCATTTGTTATTAACGTCGGACGATGTTATCGGATAAATTTAACGTAACGTCAGAATGATTTACCGCTACTTTCCCCCCTTCTTAATTTTTAAATTAAGAAGGAAGACGCGCTTTTAGAACGAGTAATTGCTTTAGAATTTTATTCTTTCTCGAAACTTTGTAACACGAATATCGTAGAGTGTGTATAACCTTCCCCCAATAAAATAACTTAAACTTATTGATCCTATCTTTAACCAGTCTGTATAATTGATCGAACAAAATCTATCAGTTTCTCGTATTCAGTCGTATTCGTTGCGTGCAAGATGTTTTCAAGAAAAAGTTTCATTTCTTCCGATTAATTATATACGAACGATTTAAACTAATTTTACTTACGATAAGAAGAATCATAAATTTTATCAAAATTTATTGGCAAAAAAGGATCGCTCTGACACTATCATTTAATTATCCGTTCGATGAAACGAGCGCAGTTTTACGTACAATTTAAAGAAACGATTCAAGACGAAAGTAAAAAATAACGCGTTGGATATTGGAACGGAATGTTTGCCATTCGTCGATCTCGTCCAATTTCGAGTAACGAAGCCAGCCAACGGAATCATTCGTTCCTCTAATCCCCGAGATTTTCTCTCTGCCCGGGATAAACTCGAGCCCGGGGGATCCGAAATAACCAACGGATAGGGAATCGCAATAATACATGGGAATGGAAACACGCGTCCTCGAAACAAGGCGAGCGTGTGAAGAAGGAATAACGAACCGATCGAAAACCGCCGCCATGATTATGAAACGAAACTTGCCAGTTGAACTCTCTCTCTCTGACTCGCAAATGTACGAACGCTCGATAACTTGTGACAGATGTACAAGCTCGTAGACGATATTTCGAGCGGAAATTCGAGCGCGGCTCGATCGGAGCAACCGCCAAACACCCGCTTTGGTTCGCTCCCTCCTCCGTATTCCTCACTTGTACTCGTTAAAAACAACGATGAAAAGTAATTTCCAATTTTCCAACTCGTTAACGCAGCGCGGTCAATCAGGGCCCGCACGTTTTTGAGAAAATATATATTCTTATACACATTTCTTATACATATATTTGTCACGTACGTACTTTTCTATATTTTTAACTGTTATTCGTTATATACTTTGCAAACTTGAATAACGAACAGACATTTACCTTTTTTCTTCTTCTCGCCTTTTCCTATTATTGTTTCGAGTGTTTCTTTGACTCGCTTGAGTCGTCGATCGAGTCAAAAAAAATATTAAAACGAGGTGTCTGTACGGAATGTGTTAACAATAATTTAAAACGAGACCGAGAATAGAGTTTTCTTTCACCTCGTTCGGAAAGTTCGAATGCAACCGTTTCGTAAGGATCACGTTTGAAAACTCGACGTTTCTCGTTCGCTTATTTAAAGAATCGGATATTGTTCAAGCATTGCGAATCTAATTACCCTTTTGTGCAAAAATCACGTATGTTCTTTTTTTTAGGAACAAACGTCTGGCTTTTCCAGACCTCGTATAACGTTTCAATGTCACGCTAGATCCTTCCCGTTCGCACGAAAAGACACCCCTTTCGTAACTTTTCAATGAGTCGTGTAAACGCAAACCCTCCTTCCCTCTTATCGGACACGAATCGAACGGTTGGACCCTCCATCGAGGTCTGCCCAGTTCTCCTCCAACCGGTTTTTACGACGGTCTTATCGGCCAAATATTGTTCTCCCTCCCTCTCCGACCGATCTTTATCCGCTCCAAGGGTGGCCGCCCTTCGATTTCTGATACGATTGTCGCGAAACGACCGATCCTTTTCCTCGATCGCTAATGGAGCAGTATCGGCATCGTTAACGGACTCATTAATTCTTTGACGCGGCCGATCATCCTGTTGGGATCCTGCTGAATGCTCCACGATTTTACCAGGGATTCGAAATTCCAAAATCGCGTTCAACGTTTACAATTTTATGGATATAGTGAATTATATAGATATTCGTGTGACGAGGCTTTTAAAAATGTATTTAATTTAATTTTTAATTTAATAGTCTTTCTTTTTTCTTTTTGGAAAGTATTTAAGAAATTGGAATATATTTTTGTTTCTCGTAACGTCGATTAAATTGTACGAAAAGTTATTATAAAAAGAACTATAGTATATATATAGTAATTTTGAATAATTTTTCGGTCCAATTTAATATTCAACTGAACAAGCAAGTTTCAATCGATCGATTTTTCATTTTTTTTTGCTTCTAACAATCGAAATCCTTACATCTTCATAATTATCAGAGTCTCTAATAATTCTTTTTCAAATACCCACGATTAATTTCTTCTTTCCATCGTGATGATGGAAAATCGTTCGATGTGAGTCTCTTTCTTTTTCTTCTTCCTTTTGTTTGAGAAGATAAGGATAAGGATTGAAGGAGAGATTTGCGGCGAAAAGGGCGAATTCTCAAAGGGAAGTGGAATTGTTGTTAGCTATTCACAGGGAAATTACTGAACACAGATTACACGCGGGAGAGTTTGAGATCTGAAGAGAGAGAGAGAGAGATGTGAGATCTGATGTAACTTAGTTTTATCCGATTTCGGAAAATTAGTGTTTAACGTTTAGCGGCGGAGTTTCTGGCTCTGTCTGAAAATTTGCTTTTGATTGCATCGTTCGAGTGCTGTGTTGTGTTTCGTCAACATCCTCCCCTTCCCCACAACACTCCTCCGATCGAGTCGTTCTCTTCGATCCCCTCGCTTCTTCTCGAGCAAGTACATTTCCGAAACGACGCGATATTATCTCCTTCTCAGAGAGAAAAATCTTCCTTCTGCGAAAAATTATATAGGATATAAATCGATAGATAAAAATTTTATCGAGAATCCTATACAACGTGTTTTCCAAGATCATTCTAAAAATCTGGTCGAAAGAGAGACGCGATATACCGTAAAAATCGACTTTTCGCACATCCCTCTTCCCCTCCTTCGGTAAAACTCGCTCGAACCAAGCGACGGCAACCTTTATTCGTGGAATATTTTAGCGATCGTCCCCTCCTCGAAGCTTTCGAGGGAGGATCCATCCGCTCCTCTCTTTTTTAAGAGATGATAAAAAACAAATGCGGCATTACTCCGAGAAAATATTCCACGCCGTTTTAAAGGTCGAGACATATCGCCAGGACGTGCGTGCAATTACGATCGGCGATGCTGAATTTTTCCACGAATTGAATTCATCTTTTTCTCTCTTTTTTCTCTTCTTCCTCTTCCTCTCTTTCCCTCCCTTTTTCCACGTTTGAATAGAAAATATTGGAAGGAACGTGTAAACCTTCGTTGTAATTCCAACCGCGAACGACCTCAGGGGATCCGTTTCCCGAAATATCGAGAAACAAGCGGCTTCGCGTGAAACACTTTCCGCATACGGAAAACGAACGAGGTCAATTTTCGAGACAAAAATTGTCTTAATGTTTCCCTCCCTTCTTCCGTATATACACGTCGATCGGTCTTAAGTTTATTAAATTTCGGGCCACGAATTAAATCCAATTGTCAATTGTAAAATCTGTTGATTATTGCAAATAACGCCATCTATGTACGAACGTTCGTATTATTGTCATCTCTATCGGGCGGAAAATTTTTGTTTCTCTGGTTAAGTTCGTCGAACGATCGAGAGAATCCTTTCGTTAAACGTTTTGCGAAACGTTTTCACGCGTAAAAGTTTTCTTTTCCGATTTGAAAATAGGTCGGTGAAAAAAGGGAACTCACGGTGGAAAGTTAAAAATAAAAAAAATTCGAATTCTAAAATTCGTAACAACGTACGTATGCGTCGAAGTATGCGGTAAGTACATATACTTTTTTCGAGCTTTCGTGCTACTCGACATGGGTATTTTAATACGGTCCTGTATCGCCTTTTTCCACCTTCTCGAAACTGGGAACGAGCTATTACGAAATCCGTTTAACTAACTTTATTTCCGGCGATTTTACGCGAGAGTACGTTCGCGAATCTGAAGAGAGAGAGAGAGGGAGAAAGAGCAGATAATTAGATAACAGATGTAACAGAGAAACAGATTTTAATTCTGAATCGTTTTTATCCTTTGAAAATTTTGCGAGTTTCATATTAAAAAAAAAGCAATTAATTTACGTAATTATTTATCGTGAAACGTAATGATAAAAAAGAAAGGAAAGGAAATATAATAATTCCTTCATTATCCGTTCCAGAACAATATCACATTACTAAAAATACCGTGCAAAAATTCTTCTCTTTCCGTTTCCCGCCAGCCTTTCCGTTATATTTTCTCTGTTTTTTCTTTCTTTAAATAAAAGCCACCTCGTCACGGTCCACCCATGAAAACACGATCCTTTCAATCAAAAACTTCGCGCCGTCATTTCCGCGCCGGCTAAACGGGATCACGAGAGTTGTAAAAATCTTCACGGCCATTTTTTCCACGAGATTTATGCTCCCCCCCATTGTCAACGCGTAAAAAAACGAATTTCCTACAGCTAACGACCCGTGATATTGTCTCCAACGACACGCGATCTCTATTTCCTATCTTGACAACCTTATATTTTCTGTATACTCTACTGCTGCCGAATACGTTTATCACATCGATAATAATTTTAAATTTCACGGTAAAGTCATTTTTCTCCTATATATGCGCGAATAATAATATTTCTAGTAATTTCTTACGAATTCTGATATTTGAAAAATTCCATTCCATATATATATATAATATATGTGTGTGTGTGTATAAAAATCAGAAATATGCAATGGTCGAAATAATAACATTTCCTACAACTTGCACGCAATTATTATTTACGAATTCTAGAAGCTGGAAATTTCGCTACGAAATCATTTACCGAGTCCAATCACCGACTTGTTATTCAATTCATCCTCCGTTACGCTTCCGTCGAAACGTTATTAGTCCCGTTAATAGTTCCGCACATCGTCCAAGGATCGAGCGGTTCGATTGGACGATTGCGTGGAACGAAACTGAACGCTATTTCTATTTTTCTATTCTCCTCTCTTTCCCTCCCTTTCGTCCCCCGACCACTCTCTTTTTTTCGCGAAACGTGGCGGGAAATGGGCGGCTTTCAGGATACGATGTACATAAATTTGAATTTATGGCACGGAGAGAGTTTGGCGCGGCTATTAAGCGAGATCGTAATCCCATTTCTCCGCGCCAATTCCCCCCGAAAAATTCCCCGACGAGCGAATCTTTGTTCCCTCGTGATTTGGAACGAGGCGGGGGGAGAGGGATTTGCGAAACGAACACGCGGAACGGAAATCGAGATATTTTCCAAACTCGGCTTCCGTCTCGATAACTTTCGATGTTTACCTTTGCGCGCTGCACATTGCGCCCCGCTTTGGTTCTTTTCGCGGTTTCGGTGGAAGGGAGGGGGAAGAGGTTCTCGAAGCTTCTCGATTGTTTTCAACCTCTCGCGCGTTTCGCTCGGTTATTATTAAAGCAGTTGGCTAATCGGATGGAGTAATAATTTTTACGCGCGTATATACGTACGCGTTTTAGCGAGATTTTAAGAGAGAATTTAAGGAGGGATTTGTTTGCGAATCTTGTTTTGTAATGAAAGAGTCGTGGAAAAAGACGGGACGGATCGAATGAATTTAATATGATTCGTAAGTTAATCGGAATAGAGATAATTTTTCACGCCAAAAGTGTCTTTGATTTTGCGGTTTTCGAAGGGGAAAGAGAAAATATTTTCACTTGATTATTTCGAAAAAATTATTCGGAACGATGAATTTAATACATAGGTTGGTATTTTAATCCTATGAGCATTTTTGTACGCGTTTTTTAGCTGTTTATGAACAAAAATGAGGTAGGTTGGTTTAAAGATTTTTAAAATATGAACGAAGAACGAAAGAGTTTTTAATATCCTCAGTCGTTATAACGAATTGTAAGAATAAATTGTTAAGAGAAAAGTCAGACATATATATTTTCTTTTTATATATTTATTATTATTAAATAATTTATAAATTATATTTCGTTAAAAATTGATATGTCTTTCAGAAAAGAGGAAGCATTTGGAATTTGACTTGCAATGATAGATAGTATATTTAGAACAATTTACAAAGAATTCATAATAATTCTTGACAATTGTGGATATCACAGGTTAGTGGATTTTGAAATTAAACATTAGCAGCAATTTGCAATCTGCCAATTTTAAGTTTTCTTTTTATATAATTTGATATAAATGGTCAAAATTTTTGATTTTGAATTAAATTCTCTTTTGTATTTTATCGAAAATTTATTCAAAAAAATGAAGATATCGCTTAACACGATCAAAATATTTCATATAGTCCTTTTTAACCGATTTTAACTCTTCTTCTCTTATCTTTTAAAAAAGATATTCTGAATTGAAATTTTAAAACACAGTAAATATAAATTTTGAAAACTTTGTGTTGATTACTCCGAGTTTGATAATAACAAATAAGGATGTTTCGCGAAGAAAAAGAAGTAAAAAACTAACCAATGTTGATCCTTATGAAACTTTATGAGTTTATGAGGCAACGCAAAAGTAAAGGATATCAATTTTTTTCTTAACCACGATAATGCAAGTTTAAGGGATAAAAGTTAAAGCTTAACTTAAAAGTTTCACCGAGGATATCTCGAAAACTGTCGGAGACACAGGACAAAGTTGTGTACGGTTTTAACGGGAAATAATACAGCGTGTAAATTCGCGAAAGAATTCAAATAGAAGAAAGTCGGAATCGGAATGTCGAATACAGTTATTTCGAAATTATCATCGATACGATATATTTCTGAAAAATTGTTTACCTTGTTTATATTAAGAAAAAAAGATTTGTCATTTCGTTTCACGAATTTCAATATCGAGTTTTTAGAACGAGAATAAATCGTCAGTAATAAATACGTAAATTGTTTGTGCAGATGGTGGCACCAATTTCTGATAATTCAATAAATAATTACGATACTAATTATTGTAATTATTAACAAATTGGGGGGTGGTTTGTTTTAATTATTAATAAAAGGCAAACACGATTATAAAGCATAATTGAATATTAATTCAGGTAAAATATTATTACGATTGGCTTTGCGTATAAACTGCATAAATTGATTTTTTTTCTTTTTCTTTTCCTGATCGTGCTCTTCACCGATGCTTCTTTATAAGTCTATTTTTCCCCACTCCTCGACTCGTTTCATTCATGGATCGAACAAATTTTCATTTATAATTTTTCCATGTAATAAAACGAACGTGCCGTTACATCAAACTATTTAAAATCTTTTCATTCTGCCAAGAATATCCAAAAGTTTCTATTTTAAACATGAAACAAAATATAAGATAAATATATATAAACGACATCGTATTTTATAATATATTTTTCAATCATTTCAAGAATTTTGGCGAATGTTTTGTTACATTTTCACTTTTACTATCATATTTATTTTACTCGATTCTTTCTTTGACTTTCCTTTTCCTTCTCCAAATCCAAATCCAAATATCATCTTGTTAAACTTTTCACGAAAACAAAATTAAAAATGCTCATCCACTCTTTCATCGATCATTTTCCCAACAGAATTCCCTCAAATTCCATTCGCAAAATAGTCGCGTGAACGATATCTCTGGCTTGAAAAATAAGTGAATAGAAGCCAAAGATGGAGGAATTTTCGTAGCGTGTAACGAGGGATAAAATTTCAACCAATTAATAATGTTCGACGTTCAATCAACACGACGGGATACGAGTTGAGATGGGTCGACGTTTCGGCTATTATCAAAATATCATCACGAAAGGATTTGAAAGGATTTGAAAAAAAGGAGAGTTCGATTCGATACCTCCGAAATATATAATAGCAGATATGTAGTAGCAGAAATGGAAGAGGAAGAGGGATGAATTTCCTTTCTGAAATAAACGTTTCTTCGTGATTCAGAGATCAGAAATCTTAACCGCTTCCGACACCATATTCATTCGTCTCGAGCTTATGCAAATTATTCGTGTGTTATAACGCGAATGTGACGATCGTGTATCATTGTCTCGAGAGTCGTTGCATCGTTACAGAGTATCAAGCTACGAGTTGTTCCGTAACATTATTTGTGTTCTCAGCTTCTTCGACGGAACATGCCGATTGGCTGGCACCGCGAAACTGTTTAAATTATTTATTCAACGAGACACGAAGAAGGAATGAAAGTTAAACTTCGCGCAGGGATATCGAAAGGTTGAAAAACGTGGAAAGGAGTCGTAATGAAATAATTAATTTGCTTAATTAAAGGTGTAAAGTGAAAAAAGAAAGATGAAAGGGATGATTGGAATATTGAAAATTGATACGAACGTCCAACCTTTTAACACTTTGAACCCTCGTTCGCCGAACAAAAACGGAAAAAAAATTTAAATTCACTTTATTTTTCCCTCCCCCGTTTATTTCGAAGTTATTAATCGTTTCGTGGAATAAATCGTTCAAATTTCAACACGTTAAATAAATTAGCAAATTAATAAATTAGAACGAAATTTTATTGCGGGATGAAAACGTGGCACAGATGAATGCATTAGGAGGAGGAAGGAGGGGAAGAAAAAAAGGAAAATATAGTTTAAGAAGGTGGGCAGGTTGAAAAAAATTGAACGGTACGCGATATAAAAATTTTCCATTTGTTTTGAACGTCAATCTAGTTTGTTATTTCATAAAATTCCTCTCTCTCTCTCTCTCTCCACCACGTGTTTCCACCGAAACACCAGCGGATCCCAATTATTGACGAAACAAAAAAAGCACGATATATATATATATATATAAGCAAAGTGCCTACGGCCAATTTTAATTACTTTACTGATTGCACGTTATGAAACACGTGGCCACGTTGCTTTTTTTCACGTGTTCCGACACGTGTGCTCGAACGTCGCCCCTTTTCGATATTTTTCTTTTCAATAATTTCCCTCCTTAGCATCGCTTCTCGCTTAAAAAACGAGACGAAATTATCGTCGAGACTCTTCAAATTCCTCTCAAGATTTCCAGAGAAGTACTCACCTCGCACGGTTAATTAATAATACTCTCGCGCGATGGAAACTCTCGTTTCTACGGTTTTCGTGTTATTACCACGCGTCATTTCTACGAGTATATTCCAACCATAATCTCGCCGGAATTGAGAGACTCCAACCTCTCTCCCTCCTCTCCAATCCCCACGAAATGGAATTTTTTTCGGGAGGAAAATCTCACTCTCTCGAATCAAAAGATAAATCAAAGAAGCTATTAATACACACACACATATGTACTATATTATTTCGTTGTTATTATCGAATGGCTCGCCGCAGAAGCGAGGAAACGAAGCGACGACGCGTGGATTATTCGATCGCGTGCACGTGCTGCCGATTTCTCGATGAGCACGTAAACATCCCCATCCGACGCACGGCTCCCTCGTATAAATCGAGCAACTGCGGTCACGCGGAAACTCGAGCTGATCCGAATGCGTTTAATTAAAATGGAAATGTAATTACGGATCGCGGGGCGGGAATAGGGTTGGGAGCTCGTTTCACGGTCAAAGATGGCACGCCGCTACGTAGATGGTGAGATTCGACGCAGCAGGAAGATTCGAATAAGCGGATTTGTCACGGAAAGGTGACGAAACGTTGGATCGTTCGTGTGCGCGTTTCTCTGAATTCCATCGAATTTCGATATGAATACGCGTTAATGTAATTATACGGAGCTGTAATAGCTCGCGATGTATCGGGAAAGCCATGTCAGTTCTCGATTCCGATAACGATCGAAACCCGTCCACGCGCGATTCCACGTTCGTTGAATTGCAGAAAAGGTTTTCGAAGTTAAAATATTTCATTGGAATTTCCACTTTTTTTTCTTCTTCAAATCAATACGAAACGTTCTCAATGTTTCGAAGTGATGGAGAAAAAAGATGGAGAAAGTCGAAGCTGAATCAATCCGAACGTTCGTATATTTATATGAACGCAACGTTTTATCACGCGCGAGTACGAATTCGCATTATTCGGGATATTTGCAAGAGAATTTTTCTTTCCTCACGAGTATAATATAAAAAGGAACGTGTCAACATTTATTCCCTTATGTTTCCTTATCGAATAGAAGAATTTAAAAAAAGAAAAACGTGGAATAACATCGAGCAAAATATCAGTTTCTTAACATAATTTTTCGAATTAACATTCCACCTTTATTCCTCCATCTTTATTCACCATTCAATTTGCACAGAAGCTGATTGCCGCTGATTCTCGCGGCCAATAACAATTAACAAATTTCGTATCTTTTCAATATCGTTCGATCCCCTTATCCACGAAGACGCACGGGAAGAACGGACGTTGTTCTAAAGTTGGCTGTGACGGGAGAGGAGAGGGAGGGGAAAACGGAAACGGACGAGGACAACGGCTCGAGCTAACGGATGTGAGCTTACAACCAAAGCTTTTTCTCGCAAAAGCTTGGAGAGGTGGGATGGGGTGGGGGCGACTATGGCCAACTACGCTACACGCACTCGGTTTCACCCTACCGATCAATAGCTACAGGTGGCAGCCATTTCCTAGCCAACGGCTGCTTCCACCGCTCCCGCCAACGCTCCGTCTTTCCCTTTAACTCTATCATTTCACCCCTCCCCAGCGTTTCTTCCCTTTTTTCTTCCGTCCCATCTCCGCCCCCTCCCACTTTCCCTCCAATCCCCTCTCTCCTCCCACGTGAAATTTCGTCTCCGATAAACCTCATAATAAACCTTCGGAATTTCGTGTTTCTCGTTTCCTCCAACTGGAGGTGAGAGGTGAAAAAAAGAGGGAGACAGTAGAGAAATTTTATTCGATGAAATGTGTAGGAATGTTGCTCCTTGCTTCCGATGGAAGAAAAGATGGATCGAGATGTACGAAAAGGTGTAGCGTATTCTGAGCGTATTTCTTGAGTATTGGGCCGTTTGAAATATGAATATCTATTAATATTCGCGTAGTACATCATTTTATATCCAAAATTCTTACAAAATATCTAAAATAACGTGAACTGTGAACTTGTGGATTTATTTATTAATATTAATAAATCTTGAACTGTCGGGATTCACGAACGAGAAATCTTGGAAAAAGATTCGATATGTTAATGTTTCGAGTTACCGCAATGCAATGAACGATAAACAAGAATTTATCGTACGTGATTTCGGATTATACGGATAGATCGCGTAAATCGCGTCTGGATGGAGTCGCGCGTGGTGGGGCGATATAATCTCGATGGTTTTAATTAAAATGGGTTGGGCTCGAATTATTTACCCAGTGCAAAGCTCGCGCGACCAACGCCACTATTTGTTTAAATAATCCATTGCCAAGTTTTTTTCGGGATCGGTGATAATCTTGATAAAATCTCTGTCTTCGTAGACGAGAGAATATTTATGGAGTTTCTTCTTCTTCTTTATTTTCTTTCTTTTTCAAAGATTACTTTTCTTCCTTTTAATAGTACTTTGAATTGCAACTGAATTTTATTGGAGGATATAAACCATGGCAAAAATGAAACGAATATGTCGCAAATCTTAATATTTAAGCATCTTGCACTTATCACGTAACATGAATCAGTATTAAAGTTATATTTTTCCTTTCTCAAGAGATATTCTGAATATATCGCGATCCCAACCATAAATAATAACGAGAATGTAGAGAAATTGTGAATCAAGGGAATTCAGATCTTAGTTTAGATCGTGTAAAATAGCGATGATAAATAACGCTGTTTCGTTTTTCGCGTCGTAAAAAAAATCTTACGTAAATTATGTATACATGATAAAAAAAAAAATCTATCGTGAAGTTATCAAAAAATTATTCCTTTTTGATGAAAAGTTTAAACATATTATTTGCTAATTCGCTTCATTTTCGAATTGATTGTTGTAAAAGAGTTATTACTTTTTTTTTTTTTGACAAATTAGCGCATATCCGAAAGGCTGGTTTCCACATAGCTGCACACTCTATGTCAACCAATTCATCGGATGAAAAGTCAATATTTGGTTCGTTGACCAGTTAAAGAAAAAAGGAAAAAGAAAAAAAAAAAAGAAAAACAAAAATACACACGTATGCATAGAATATAGGAAAAAGAAATTTACGAACCGAGTCGATACTTGGATGATGATATAGAGGCCTTTATACGAAGTCTCTGTTCGCGCAACAGTTTCCCTTTTCACACACGTAGTAGGCCACAAGCTTCCACTAACATTATTATCCGAATATGTCGAAACGAGCATGCGTGCTTTGAGTTATAGACAATGTTGTTAGTACGTACCCATAACCTAAAATTACAAGTGGGCGGAATTGAAAATGCAATGATAATCCACTTCCTAATTTACCTATATACTCGTGAAAACTAATTTCTAGGATAGAGACTAGTTACTAGGGAATTTAAATATAAGGAGTTTACAATATAATACGATATGACAAATTTTTTCTCCTATTACATTGTGTCATGCGTTTTTATAGCTTATCAGGTTATATTTTTACCTTTAATATTGTAATAAATTTGTGATATATTTTACAGGCTGTTATTAATAATAACATCGAAGAGTGAACTTTAGTTTTGGTAACAATATCAATTCTTTTATAGACAGTGGAAGAAGATATAGTTGTTGTTATAACCTAGAAGATGATGTAGTGAGTTTTTAAAAATATTTTGAAAGAGACGATACTGATATATTTTGTAATTGTGAAAAATAATAAAATAAATTGTGAATAAAATAAAATGTAATTGTGAAAAATAATTTCTATTATTAATAGTTGAAAGTTTTAATTAAACGAAACGATGATGAATTTGTACATGGAAAATAAATAATTGTTTGACATTTACGCGTTAATATTTTCGAAACGAAAATTGTTCTATGTTAAATATGTTCGTTTTTTTTTATTCCCAATAAAAATATACTTTTAAAATGTGTGTGAAATAACGAATTTACCAGTTCGAATTTAGCACGTGGAACGTTTCTTAACGAGATCGTAATTTATTAAATTTCATTTAATTTCGAGGTTACGAGACATCGGGGACGACAATAATTTGACATAAAATTTCATTTCATTCCTAGATTACGTGATTATTCCAGTCGCGAAGACACACCTTTCCTCGTTGCTTTTACAATTACGATATGTGTACATAGATATTTTATTTATTTCCAATCGCTCGAATTTTGAAACGAAACGTATAATCCGAGCACGATCCATTTGACTCGTATACGGAATTGAAAAAAAAAAAGAATTATTTTTAATTAGCGTGGCATGCAAGCTTGCACGAGGAAGGCGTGTCTTGAATCAGATCGAACCGAAATGGATTGAAAAAAAAACGAACACAACATTACACGGAACGTGGAACGTTAATTCCCTCGTCGAAATTCTCTCGATGATAATCCTTTACACTTTCTGCTTTGCATACGGCAACGAAATTTGGAACGAATTTGTTTCTCGCAAATTTATCACGATTTCGATCGATATTTTTTCCTCTCGATTAATTCAATTCAAAAGTGTTGTATAAAATATTTCTAAATTATTAAAAATTAAACTAACCAAACTTGTGGAATTCCAAAGTTGATTTCGAGTGTATCGAATTTGAAAATTTGATTCCTGAAAGATGAAGACCTATTTATCAAATTTTTTATTTACAGTTAACTTTCGTTTTTTAAATTCTACGACAGTTTAATTTTTCCGTGAAATAAAATTCTGTTAAGAGATTAATTAAACTCCAGTTTCAGTATCAGTTGCTTTCTTTAAATACAAAATTAGTACTTCGTTAGTTATTCAAATTCAATCAATTCGAGAATACGAGTATTTACGAGCGAGATTTTTATGTTTCCCTTGACTTGATTCCTCGGAGATAGCATCATTAATAAATCTTCCTCAGAGTGACTGGACAGGCTCGACGAACTACAACGAGAAAAACCATATTTTATTGTTTCCATTGAGAAGACAAATTCCCGGTGTTCTCGAGAGTGAAGCTGTCCTAATGCGTATAACGTTGACATCTTTTTTTTCTGATCTGATCTTTTCTGATGTTGCGACCGTAATTTTGACTTATGATATATAAAAGAATTTCTCGTTCTTGTTACGAAAACTGTAACATTAAATTGTATTAGCCGATGGAATTCGGCGATTCGACTGAAAATTCAGAGAAATAAAAGCGACTCAAAGAGATGGATTTTAATTATCAAACAAAGATAAATCTTCTCTTTGTAGTTCTCGAAAATGTTCTCGACTTCCCACGTGGAGAAAGTTTGCGTGAAACAAATTGATCCCTTGCTTCGTGCTGCGAGAAGGTATCCTCTAAAAGGGATCATCTATTATACATGGAAAGTTATTCGATAGCAAGATTAATTTTTTACTTTACCCATATAAAAACTATTCTGGCAAAGTTATAAGGATGAGCAATCAGCATTAGTAAAAATATCGATACTACCTAATTTTTTACTCAACAAAATTAATATTTATATCGATATAAAGATTATTCCGTAAAAGTTGTGAGGCTGAGCAATCATTAATTAAAATATCGATGTCGAGATTGAATCCTCGAAGAGTCCAGTCTATGATCAGTCAGTTAAATCGTGAAGTATTGCCTTTGATATCAGGTTTGTAGAATGTTCGAACGAGCGAGGATCGAGTTGGCAGGTTTTAATCGAGTCGATCGATCGGTCGACACCGCACAAAAGCCTCTCAGAATAGGATGCGAGGTAAAGAAGGGCTTTGACGATTCTGAAATACGAGCAGAATTCAGTGAATTACCACTTGGAATATTTTCGAGCACGCGAAACTTCTCTCATTGGATATTTAAAACTTTCCTCCTTTTTTTCTTTTCTCTTCTCTTCTCTCCTTCTTTTTTTTCTTTTTTCCTTCCTCTCCCGTTCGACAGCCGCTCCGTTGGATTATCGAATCGATGATAGGAAGAGAAGAATTAGCCGCGCCTACGAGCTTTTACATTCGATTCCACTGATTAACCATTCGCTACGGTTATATTACCATGATCATGCCAAATCAATGGAGACACGGTATGCATTATTCATTTCAATTACGGGCAACTTCTTTTCACTGTTTAATATTAATACGATCTTTTTCTATTCTTTTTCTTCTTTTTTTTTTCCCTCTCTTTTTCTTCTTTCTTCTATATACACATATTACTTCGGGAGATATATCTGGGTCACTGTCATATTTATTCTCATTATCGACGTTGCTTTATTCAGATTTGCTTGTTAGATTTTACAACTCTGCTCGGCCGAGAATATCGAATAGGATGAATATTTCATGATATTTGGCGAGCTTTTCTGTTCTTCAACGTGTGTGATTACGATAATTTATAAATCGATTGATTGGAAGGGAGGAGAGGAGGGTTGATATTGGCAATTATTTTTAAATATATATATATATAAAAATAAAATATCGATAAAATATTAAGTTGGATAATTTAAATATTTGTTTGAAAGTTTGCAGGGATACGAATTTTAATTTATAAAATAAAAGTGGGATATTTTATATAAATTATCTCGCATAATAAAATTGTGTTAAAAAACAATTTGGTTTAATAATCTTTCGCTTTAATTGCTGTAATAAGAGCGAAACATAGTTACGAATATATCCTGTTCATCAGCTGCAATTCAAACTCGAATTTCTGAGAGCTTGTAAAGCTCTTCCTACGCAACCAGACTACCACACACGATCTAAATTATTAACGAAGTTTTTTCCCCATTTAATAGACAAATAGATAGATATATTGTCGTAACAAAAATTAATTTCACCATGATATTCTCTTTTACAATTTTATCTTCCAAATTTATTTATATGAAAAATTTGAGATTTATTTATCACGATTCGTTACTCGTTACTTAATTGAACTATAATTGCAGTATAAAAAATTCGTAACGAGAATGAAACGAAACGCGTAGACTATTCATGGATTAATTGGATAAATATTGATGATAAAGCCTGTGTGGCCATGTTTTCGTCAAAGAGGATTAAGATAATTCGAGCAGATTCGTTTTGAACTTCATCGTAGTAAATTCCTCTACATCTGGTTGGCTTTATAGGTTATTGTCGTTACACGTCCTCCCCTTTAACCCCTGTGCTCCACGATTTAATACGTGGTATATGACAAAGTATCTTACTTACCACGGCAAACAACCACAGGTTTCTAATTGAATCACGAGCCTGACTCGTGTTTGTTAACTTCAACCTGTACGAAATTCGAGCAGGTGATTATTCCTGTTTTCCCTCTTTCATCTAATATTTTACGATTATATTTATAAAGACAGAAATTTGACGTTACACAATAAATATTTTCAATTCTTAAGAAATTTCCTTCTCTCTTCAGAAATTGATATTAACACCCAACGATAAAAAGCTTCGTTTCATTTTGTGCAAAAACTTTTTTGCGCAGAAACTTTGCGTTTAGGTTAGGTTAGGTTAGGTTAGGCGATAAGTGGAAGCGATATTCGAAGATTGTGTTCACTTAACTGTTAATCATAGCGATAACTTCGTTAATTCGAAACTGATGAATATTGAGGAGTTCGTTGAAAAGACATTAAACTCGGAAATTCAGAAACATTTCAATGGCGATTGAAAAAATACAATTTTTCTAATTTTTTTCGACCTGCGCCTTAGAAATTCGAATAATAGAAGGAGTAATTAAACAAAATTATTTTTCTCCAGTTTTGAGTTTACATGGAGATTTAATTTTTAGAAAATAATATCGCTTTTTATTATTTTATTAAAAATGTATATAAATATGATTAAATAAAAAAAATTAACATTGCGTTTAATGTTTGTGATTTGAATCCTTAAGTAACTATACAAAATATGTGCATGCCAGGCAATTAACTTCGTATTTGACAATTGTATTTGATAATTTAACAAAATAACGATAAAAATAACAAAACTAAAAATTATAAAATGAAAAAAGCACTCTAAGAAGACGTATTGCATATCGATTGCTCAAAGATCAAAGAAAGGAATAAAAATTTGCCAAATTAAAAATATCATTATATATATACTATAATATAAGATAGATTAAAAGCAATTTATAAATATGAATTAAAAAAAATTATAAAAAAATCCACTAAATGATTTTATTCCGCCCGTATATATCATGGGCGGCCATTAAAATTAATTTTAATATAGTTTCGCAAAGTTTTGCGAATCAAACGTGGCAGTGAGAAAAAGTAGAAAGTTTCTACATTCCATTCTTATCGCATGGAAAATATATGGAAAATATAAAAAAACTTATCGATAATTTATAAATGACTTAAATTACAATTGAAATTTCAAATTACGGAATATTTCTCAACGTATTGAAACGAATATCGACCGATCAATTATCGATCAGTTCTCCGCCCTATCTTCAATCAAATGTAATGTTTAACAAAAGGATTTAAAATTTTTAAGCGAGAGTAAGAGTTTCAACGACGAAAAAGGATTCGAACCTAACCTCTTCATCCACCATAGGGAATTTTTACAAAATCGCGAAACGATCTTTCACCCTTGTGCGACGTTTCATGTCACCGGGTTAATTCGCGTACATAGAGCGAGAGAGAGAGAGATTAAACGACTCGGGTAAGGTAATCTTGACAAAAGCAATTTCCTTCGGCACGCTGGCTGGCCGGCCGAGCGCGTGCATGTGTGTACTTCCTCGACAACCCTTCGCCCCACGAAGCGGCGAGTGGTCTTCAGCCGAGTCGTCCTTACTCGACTCGTAATCCCGACATATTGATTAAACCGCATATATCGTCGATCCATTTCCCTTCGTTTAACTGGAACAGGCTGCCAGGTTAGTGGAACGAATCCTTTCCACTGAATATTTCCGGAGGAACTTGCTGTGTGCGCGCGTACGCGCGCGTGCGCCCCGCTCAGACTCGTTACTCCCGGTTCGACGTTTCACGTTTATTTTATTTCTCGCCACTTCGAATTTTACCAATCATTTTTCAATAATCTCTTCGAAACGCGACCGGGATATTCTACGATAATCAAGTAGCATCGATCTTTTTATTTTCGTTCAAAGTTGTTATAAAAATACGTGTCTCCGATCGGGACGATGTTTTACGCGATATTTTTTTTTTTAATTTATTTTTACATTATCTCGAGGCTCCTTCTCTTTTTTAACAGATTTGTTGTTAGATTTGTTTTCGTAAGCAACGTCCTCGTGTTCGAACGAATGTTTTTCGGAAGTTTTTGATACATAATTTAAACGAGATAATGCGACAGTGATGAACAACTTTGTAATATAGGATATAGGAATTACGAAAAGCGTGTACAATCTTTTAAACGGGCAATTTGATTTTATTATATCGGTGTTTCATAAAGATTAACATATGCAATAACAATATGCAAATTGACCGCTGCGAGAATATACAAAACGACGGATGGGAGTGGGGTTTCATTATCCACGCAAGAACCCATAAATTATATGATTTAAATTGCCGTTATCTTTTATTTATTTAATTATTATTTTTCTCGTTATTAATATTAAACTTAGCGTATTTAAAACATCCTCCAGATTATTATCCTACTACGTTTACGTGCTACGATTATTCACGCATAATAATTCCTGCTTTATAATTGAAAAAAGAAGAATTAGTGATATATGAGGGCAACGCGTGGAAAAAATATTTCAATTTTTTCGAATTACGATAATATTCGTTTCGGAACAACTTTTATCGCATATACAGTTTGATAATGATACGAAGGAATTTTGGGGAAACGGATTATGATAGAAAACACGGATGAGAAGAGTTTGCTTGAATTTCTATCACGTGTATGACGAAACGGTTGCGAGAAAACATTCTCGGTCCGCAGCATATATTTGAGATACAGTTTCTCGTCGAGAGTACACAGCCCGAGGAGAAATTACGTGTATGCCAATATTTTTCATATTACCGCGTAAAGAAAAAAAAAAAAAAACACGGAAGGAAAAAGAATTCAACGGCTCGGAACACGTATGCAACGCAATAATTCTAAGTTTATGATATAACGAGAAAGATTCTTTGAATCTATACAAAGAATGTTCGAAATGTATGCTCGAAAGTATAACATTCGTTCGAAGGAAGGAAAGAAAACGAGAGATAAACTTTGAATGTATTATCAATATTTTATCAATTTTTACTTGTAAATATCGTATCATCGTCGAAATTCCGTGATATTTCATTTAAACCGTGTTCAATTCATTTTAAAATTATTTCCATAATTTTAATACTTAAATTTGAATTTGAATTTCTTTCGCGCCGAAAATCCAAACTTTACGAGATTGTCGACAATTTCATCGAACGGAATATAATTTTCTTAATATCTCACCGTTTAATCGACGAGATATCGCTTACCTTAAATATGATCGATCATCGAAACATTTTCCTCGAAATCGCAAGTTATCGAGTTACTTTCTCCCCTCCGGTAAGAAAAAAAGGAGGGGAAGGGAAATAATAATATCGAGGCAGAGTAATCTCGGAGACTGTTGGACGTCCCATTTGTTTCGTGGAACGAGGACGAAGGCAGAGGATGGAACAAGGACAATATCGTTGGTGTGTAGTGGCGCGTTGGACGTCCGCAACAAGTAGTAACAGTCGGTGCTTGGGCAGACGCCAAGTAGTTGGAAAGCGGACTAAGACGGCGGCATTGTTCGATATCCGACATTGGGCTGGAATATCGCCCGCCAGTCTTTCGTATCGATTTACGCCCCTCTTGAAAACCTGTTTAGCATTAAGAATCCTGGTGATTCCGTGTCCCTTCACTTGGCGAGGAACTGAAGTGGTGCAACGAAACGATTGATTCTCGATAATTGAAGATCGAGGTGGAAACTTTTTTTTTTCTTTTTTATAATTGTCTGGCAGAGAGAAATCGTGCGATTTTTCGGAAAATTTAATAACGACGAGTGTTAAAGAGAGGAATGGAAAAACGTGCGCGACGATCGAAGGATAAAATGTAAATGTGTACTTTTTTTTTTTTTGTTATAAAGACTTGCTCGATGGTTTAGATTTATAGACAATCGTTTTGAAACCTTTGATTGTGAAAGGTTTCTCCCTTCTACAATCCCTGTTTTTTCTCTTTTAGCGCAACAGTACTTAGAAGATTGGTTGACGCCTTTAAAGGGATTTAGAGAAAGAAGAATGTTTCGAATTGTCACTCGATAAAATACAGTCGGATAAATGTATAAATTGCTCGCTCCTCTCTTTCTCGGCAAATGTAATTGTACTTTCTCCTTAATAATTATAAAAAGGAAAATCCTTTTGAAATCCTTTCGGAATAGATGATTATTATCGTTCAACTTAATTTAACCAAAGGAAATTTTACAATTTGTGGAATGGAATGAATTTAAAAGTCAATATCCTTGATCAATAATTGTTTTTGACGAGTTTTCTTTTTTTAAAAAAGAAGACACATTGAATCTTTTATTGCATGTTGCCAACAATCCAATGGCAATTTAAAAAAAGATTATTTACAAATTACGAGATTTATTATTTTCCAAGGATATTCTATTTTCTCAAAAATATCCGAAATTTGAAATTTTACCTTTCGAATAATCTGTAAAAAAAAAAAAAAAATAATAAATTCCCGTAAATTTCTTACAGCGTAATAAGAACTATTTTTGAAATTAATTTGATCTAATGGGTCTCTTTTTAGAATCTTCTTTAACCAAAAAAAAAAAAAAAGAAAAAATAAAACGAGAAAGATTTGTCTTCTCCTCTTTGCGAACATCGTAATCCCTGTGTACAAGCCAGACCTGGATTCACGGTACGCCGATCTTTCCAATCGCAATTTATCACGATTGGTCTCTAAGAAACATCAATTGAGAACAGTTATAAGCCTTCTTCTTTCACGTTTAAAAAGGATTAAAAAATTCGTCTTGTTGCTTTTATACTTGTGCTCTCGATCTTCGTCTTCCTCCCCCCTTCCCTTTTCGTTCTTAACTTCGAATTTCATCGATAGTTTCTTATCGTGTCCTTTCCCTCTTTCGAATTACTTCCATTATTCTATCCTTTTTCTCTCGGAAGGGAAATGTCGAATAATATTGAAATTTAATAATAATAAAAAAAATCCTCGAGTATTATTCAAAGAGGATAAGAGATCGAAACGGAAATAATATTTAAAAAATTCGAATAAATTCCAACTTGGATTCTTCGATAAAATTACTCCTCCAAGATAAAATCTCGCATCAACATCGCGGACACAACAATCACGCTATTTCGTTTATAAATTTCCTTCCTTCGCTTCGCAAAATTATCGTTGAATTTTCTAATTTTCTCTTTTTTCGGAAATAAAAAAAAAAGCCTCGGATTTCCATTGAAGAAGAGAAATTGAATTGAAATATCGCCGTGGAAATTCATTTACGCCACGGCGTTCGAATTGCATTTCACGTTATTACGTTACCGATATTGAACACCGTTGTTCCACGATGCAACTTCGTTTTACAGCTCTCCGCCATTAATAACATGATCTTTGATGATTTTCCGTGCCACGGTTACAGGGCTCCACTTCCGTGCCGTGATAACCTCCCGATAAGTAGATTCACCCTCGCGATACAACAATGACATTGATCCATTGAGATCCGAAATCGGAAAAAAGCGCGGTGAAAGGAGAAAAAATTTTTTCCTCTCCTTTTTCTTTTTCTCTTTCTTCTTTTTTTTTCTTTTTTTTTTTTTCTTCCATCGACCTCGAGAGATCGGGAAAGGTTTTTCCCGTGACCCGAAGAAACGGTGAATATACGGTCCGATTAAGCGAAGTCTTTCTCTCCTATTCAAAGAGGAGCACTATTCAATTAACGAAGAAATGGAGTTTCTTTTTTTTTCTTTTTTTTTTCTTAATGGAAATATTACGAGATTCATCGCGACGTTTGAAAAATCATCAAATTCATTTTGAAGTTTTTGTTATAATTTTGTGAAATATATATATATATATATTTTTTGATTAAAATTTTTAATTTTTTAAAATCGTTACCTTCGCTCTCTCGGATCTCGTTCTTTCGTTCGTTCTTCTTCTTTTCTTCGTTTTTTTCTCTCTCTCTCTCTCTCTCTTTCTTCCTCCTTTCTTCCTTTTTTCTCCTCGCATTTTTATACATATTTTCTCACGCTGACTCTCCTTTGATCTCTCTCTCGGGGTCGAGCCGGCCTTTTTCAATAGTATCTATTTTTAAATTATATTTTTGTTGCCCCTTTGTAACTTTGTAACTTTTTTTCCAGCCAGTACGTAAAAATTTATGTGATTTCATCGTCGACCGGCCTCTTCCAAAAGAAAATATATAGCAGCGAGTATCGATGTATTCATTCGAAGATATTTTATATTTTAACAGGTAGAATCTTTTTTCTTTTCAACTTTTAAAGTTCAAGAGGATATTTTCATTTATTTTCCCCCCCTTTTACTCCCTCTCCATCTTAAAATAGTAGATCGAATTTGAGTAATCTACGGCAGGATGACGTCTAAGAAAGTTTTGCGTGGGAAAATCATATTTCAAAACGGGATCAAGTTTTTATTAAAGCTTTTTTTACGTCGCTCAACGCGATCTAAAGATATTTTTGCATGTTATTGGACGTGCCACTCCTCCCTCGCGCGAAAGAATAAAAACAATCGAAAAATTTCACTCGTACAACTTTACTTATTTCGTCGTCCGAGTTGATAATATTTTCATGTTAAAAAAAAAAAAAAAAAATTTATCACAGCAACCCGAGAAGCTTGACATTTTCAAATTTCGCCAATAATTTTTAACATCGATCAGAGAGAGAAAGAGAGAGAGAGAGAAAGAGAGGGGATAACTTATTTTGCCAGAGTGGTTATTTTTGCGAAAAAAAAGTTTTGCAACTGTTTTTCAAATTGGAAATTGATTTTTGAAATGTATTTTTTGACACGTGCGCATAAAAGATTCGAAGGAAAAATATTGTTCCGGAAGCATTTTGAAATAATCAAGAAATTTAATACGTCGTATCAAAAGGGTTTTAACTAGGATAAAATATTATCTTTCGAGAAACACATTGACAGTTGACGACGCTATTACGCGTCTCGAATGGAGTAGCTGGTGAAGTATCAACATGGAACAGTTATTGATCACTTTCAAGAAGAAGGAAATGTTTATTCTTGGAAATTTAAAATCGACTCTCGAATAGTTGATTAGAAAAAAAATTATCACAGAGCGACGACATTTGTTTTATTTTATCCCGTATTTTCGTTTACAGTTTTAATTTATTTATTTATTATTTATTTTCGTCTTTGCGAATATAAGAAAACTTTTCAAAAAAAAAAAATCAGATCAAACCGTGCGAAAACTTTACAACTGAAACACGAACACCGCGATCCGTCCATCCATTAATTCCACTCGAAACGAAAATATTCCATCTCGAACATCACATCCCCGCGAGCCCCATTTCGAGAACGTAATACCCGCAATATATATCGAAATATATCTCAGCGAGTCGATTTTACGGCGAGGAGGACGGAGAGAGTCGAGGCCTTTCATTTGGCTTTTCCTTACTTTCTCGATCGAGGTCTCGTAACATCTGCGTATCGTGGTAATTTATTCGGTCTACGGCCTGCAAAGCCAGCATCCCTCCTTCTGTCATTCGTAGGAATATTCGGAAAGCGAGGAGGGGTTCGCGAAAATTTCTCTCTCGCCTCTTCTCTTCCCTTCCCCTCGCAAAACTTTCTGCGAGAGTTATCGATAAAAATTTGGACGAGGGATCTTGGGCGAGGTAAAACTTGGCTGCTGGTTCCAAACGTTTAAAAATTTCAAAGGAAGGAAAATTTATTTTTCGCGTGAAATATCGTATATCTTCGCTCGAAACAAAATATATCTCAGTAATGGAAAATTGAACGATGATTGCGAATAAAGTTGCTTCGATAATTTATTGTTCAAAACGTAATTTTATGTAATTATAATAATAATAATTGGAAATAACGGTGGGTTAGAGGTTATGGAGAAGGGATCGAGTATAACAGCTACGAATAAATTATTATTATTTTAACGAGCGATTAAAGTAACTTTATTCGAAATTTTTAACTGGTTAGTCGTTATTTCGTATTGTTAAAGCGAGTTGCTGCAATTTTCGACGAATGGAATCAGGATAGGGACAAGAAGGAGAATTAAAAAATGAACGAGAATCGCTATAGCGTGAAATTGCGTGTTAATTGGACGTGGGAAGAGGGCGGGGACAAAGAGGCGTAAAGGGGACGATCTTTCTTCCAGCGAAGAAAGAAGGTGGATAAGGAAGGGGAAGTGTGGAAAGGGAGAGATATCGTGGAATTTCAAGCATGACGCTCATAACGGTCTGGGCCACATATTAGTTTATCTCGTGATGATCCCAACGGACGAGGTCCAACTTCTTGGCAATTCTACGATGCTGCGTGCTCCTAGGAATGCTCGTCCTCGCGTTCGTCGACGTTCTCCGGTTGTCGAGAAAGAAATTGCGCGCCGATTTCACAATTAATTATCGAGATCGGTGATTAGATAACGAAATGGAACGAACGTTGATGGAAATTGATACGCGCTCTTCCAACATGCTTCCAAGATATCTGCAAGTAGAATAATATATGGTTCGATATTAGAAAATTAGGTCCATATTCCATTTTCCATGAATACGTGATACGAGATGTTATACATTTTTTTTTGTTATCGATAACTTTTATTATTCCTTTATTGCGTATTTTAACAGTTTTTTTTTTTTTTAAGAGTTGAAAAACATTTGTTCATTTCGGAAACACGATCGTCGGTACGGAATTATAAAGCCATTGTGTTGCCATTGTGTTGCCACCTTTTCATACAAATTGTTTTTATTTCTCCTCTCTTTCTCTCTCGCGTGGAACGCGTCCCATCTCGCGTCATGAAACCCGACACTTTTCGCAATTGATCGTTGTACAAACGATTTCGTCTCTATCAATCGAATCGCGTATCGATTCCTTATTTAGACGTTGCGCGATAACTATCCGATCTTCGCGCGATTCCTCCGTGAATGGAAATAATCCAAGTTAGGAAAAATATCGAAAGCTTTCCTTTCCTCGTACAAACCGATCCTTTCTTATTTTTGCAGAGAGAGAAACTTTTATTCTTTACCGAGTCCCCGCAAATATCTCTTCCATTATATTTCTAACATTATGAGATCTTTTACGATCAAATTATATTCGAAAATGTTGCGGATATTACGATAAAAACTCGCTAGGAAGGAATAATTTTTCTTTTTCTTCTTCTTTTTCTTTTCGAATCGTTTTGAAATAACTGAGGTTAGGATATCGATGAAAAATATCGATGAACGTTACTCCAAAGCCGCTTTAATATCCGTTCAACGTCGCAGAAAGAGAGTTTCAAAGAAAGGTTGGCTGGCTACTACGAATTTCGCCCGTTTCTTCGCTCCGATTTCCAATATCTTCAACTCGTTCATACATCAAATTCTTCCATTCTTTCCTGTACCCGGATCTGGACCAATTTCAGACGTGCCGCTTCCTCCTTTCTTCTCGTGATTTAATATTCAACAATTTAACACGCTCTCGAGAGATTTTCACATGCTAATCCGTTTTAAATATTTCAAAATGGCGCGTCGATTATCCCTCTCTTTGGCTTTTCGAGAAAATAAACGTTAACAAATTTCGTCCCACGCGTGAATTGTTTATTTTTCGCGCGAGCTTGTGCGAACCTTTTACTTTTACGTGATTATTTTATACATAACAGAGTAAAATATCGCGTTACTCTAAATTCGACGCGTTTTTGAAACACGAGTGCTCGCACCGATCCGATTTACAACCGATTATTATTTAGATAATCGCAATTCCGAATTGTTCAACTATTTAAAATGGATCTGAATTCATTTTACTGAAAAAATTTTATATTATTATAATCTAGTTTAGAGTGAAAATATAAATATCGTTATATTTTTAACATTTTCGAAACTTTACGTTATATCACCGTAAGTTTAACAAGGCGAAACAGGAAACAATATCGCTTTAACGGGGAAATAAATTGTGGGTTTCAGATAATTTAACGAGGGAAATAGCGCGATGATACGCTCCGGCGTGAAGGAAATCCAAGTTGACGGGAATGCGTTTCTGGGAAAAGGGTGAGCCGAGCGGTTCTACCCATTTTTGTTGGAGCGGCCTTGTTTTCGGTGCGTCGGCAATTTATCGTGAAACGCAGAGGCGAGGAGGCACGGCAGCGGACAACACATCGGGCCAACAACTTTATGCCGGTAACCGGAGCCGGAAACCAGAACGCAAAAGGAAGGCGCAACAGGGAGCTAAGAACACTTCCGTTTCTCCCAACCGAGGTCAGGCTACCGCACTTTTATCAGGATGTTGCCTGCCAACGTGGTATCCTTCGTCAAAAAGGTGACTATCTCTTTTTCTTTTTCTTTTCTTCTTCTTCTTCTTCTAAAAGATATAAAAGTAACTTTATATTTACAAAGTATCAATATCATCGTAAAATATGAATCAAACGGTGTTTTTTTACAAAATATCAATATTGGCAAGATCATCGTAACAAACTAAGAACCAAACATTTTTTTCTTTTCTTTTTTCTAAAAGATGTAGAAGTAACTTTATATTTACAAAGTATCAATTGTCAAGATCATCGTAACAAACTACGAATTTTTTTCTTCTTTTAAAAGATATGAAAGTAACTTTATATTTACAAAGTATCAATTGCCAAGATCATTGTAATAAATTTTTGCAAAATATCAATATTGTCAAGATCATCTTAACAATCTACGAATTTTTTTTTTCTTCTTCTAAAAGATATGAAAGTAACTTTATATTTACAAAGTATCAATTGTCAAAATCATCTTAACAAACTACGAGCTAAACTTTTTTCTTCTTCTAAAAGATATGGAAGTAACTTTATATGTACAAAATATTAATTGTCAAGATCATCTTAACAAATTATGAATCAAACTTTTACAAAATATCAATTTACAAAATACCAATATTATTAAGATAATTATAACACATATTACGAACCAAACTTTTTTCTTCTTCTAAAAGATATAGAAATAACTTTATATTTACAAAGTATCAATTGTCAAGATCATCGTAACAAATTCGTTTTTTAAATATCAATTAATTTGTATTAATTCCAATTTCGACCGATCAATATTTGTCCAACGAATCTAATTCTAAATCTAAACTTAATCCAAACCAATGTTTCGAAGAGACGTTTCAAAATAACAACTATCCAATTTAACAAAACAAAAAATATTCAAATACGCTCGTTCATAAAGTAAGGAGAAAGAGAAAGAAAAAAAAAAGAGAAAAATAAGAAACGCGTTTTATTCCCCCTATTTTTTTATCTCTTTATTCCCCCCTCCTCTCGGGGGAATAAAATATATTTATCGACGCGATTTATATATATAGAGAGTGTTATCGAGAAGAAATCCAGAAGAGTGTATCGCGAAACACGCAGAGAATACATTTTCGCACGAGCAAAGTGGCTGGCTAAGTTTCATCCGTAACGCGTTTCTCGCCCCTTTTTTAGAGCCCGATTTCGACGAGATTTACAGCGGGCGAGGGAGGGTAGGATGGAGGTTTCTTCGTATCGCTGGAATCTAGACTCGTGCGAGTTAAGAACGAGCGAGGATGAATCCCTTCCCCTCCCCACCCACGGTTTGTAGCCGACCCTTTGGAGGGGACTAAACGGCATTGTTTCGAGATCGTGTCAAGATGTTGACGATCGAGTCGAGGGGGGGGATTAAATTTCTTAGGGGATTGGGAACATCCACCTTCCGGGGATGCTCTTCTTTAACATCCAGTTTGTCACTTGTTGGATTTCGTTACTTGCCGGTGGCGGAATCGAGATCTCCTCTATTTTAGATCCTCTATTGGAGGGAAAAATTGTAACCCACACACGACTCACTTTAACGAAATCGAGGAAGAATCGAAACGAAAATGTTCGTACGTTGTTTTAACGACGTTAGAAAATTTGAAAGGAATCTGACGTAAAAGTTTGCGATATATATGAAGGAAAGAAGAAGTTTGATTGTACGATTGGAGTGAAAAAAATGATGGAACGTCGATTTCATAAAGCACGTTATACAACTACGTCATTGTATCGCGTGTAACAGGTTTTACGAAGTCGAAAAGCGGATTAGATGAATAAATCGAAACGTTTTGCGTCCGCGGGATGAATAAAATATCAGGAATGGAATAAATATCGTATATTTAATAACATGGGAGTTCGATCGATCGTTTGACTCGTGTGCACGAGTAACGTCCAAAGTATCGACGTACGAAATATAAATTTTATATATGAGCTACATTTATATATTTGACTGTAACTAAAAAATTTGATGTATATTTAAAAAAAAGAGTAAGAAATTATCACTTGAAATATTCCTCTTTAAAGAAAACATTTATGAAACTCGTTTCATCCGAAATGACGTAATTTTAAACTACGAATAACGCGTGCAAATAAAGCATATCTCGTACAGCTCACATTAATATCAAGGTATATTGAAAATTATTTAGCGAATTATTTAGTTGTTTAGAGAGATTTAGCGGCGATACAAGTTTTCACTTGTTAAATTTCGTTTCGTTTCATTTCGTTTCAGAACGAATGAACTACGATAAAGGATTTTGGTGAAAACGAGTGGATTGAATCTCAACAAAAGCGCGGGGCTTTGCGTTGGAGACTGATATCCGGGCTTGTTTGATCTAAAACGCAGATTTTCGAGTTGAATTTCAACAAAACAATGGCCCGCCTCACCAAAGATTCATGAGGGTTTCGATGAATTTGTCACGAGTCAGACACCAATGGAACCGAGCTTCACGTTCGAGCAACGCGATTCCGATTCGCATTTTCTCCATTTTCCGACAAGGCGAAGGAGAAGGAAGCGATCCATCGTTCGACTCGCCTCGTATACGGAGATAATTATAGCAGTTTTTCCACGAGAGAGAGAAAGAGCAAAAGCGCGGATGACGAAACTTTCGAAATTAAGATCCGTTATTCCCGATACGTTCGAGTTTACACTTCAATCCGGCATCGTTCGCGATTTTTATTTGTCGATTTTGGTTCATCGACGACACTCGAATGGATAGGGTTTCGAAAGGACACTCGAAACCTATTGCGTTCGAAAAAACTGATATCGATTCTTAAAAAAAAAAAACTCCAAGTAGTATTCAAATCTTACTTTCTTCATCTTCGTTCGTTTTAACCCGTTAACGATTCCTCTGTCCATCGATGAACGACATAACAAAGAAATATCGATACCGTCTTCAACCATGTCGAAGCATTGTTGAAGGGGGTAGCGCGGGATTACCACCATTGGTGGAATCGTTTCACTCGGCGTACACAGCGCGCCAATCCGTGTTATTCGACACACGCGCTTACACAACAGAGGTCCTACATTTTCTCCATCCTCGGTGCACCCATTTTTCATGGTATTTTACATCCGTAAAGATCGACCAATTATACGGCTCACGCTCGAAAAAATCCATCCAAACTACTGTTCAAGGGTAATAGAGTTACGTAATTTAGTTTACTGTTCGAAAGGAAAAAAGAAGTAGGGACACTTTCGATTGGAATCGTTTAGCAAAGAAGCGCGCAAAGTGTTATTCGACGCAACAGAGATCCTACATTTCTCCGTCCATTTTTGGTAATATTTTTATAGTAAGGATCGACGAATTATGCAGTGAAAAGAAGTATTTTGGGTATTTTCGATTGGAATCGTTTAACAAAGAAGCGCACAAACGTACAGAGACCCATACTTTCTCCATTGACGCTGCGTTTCGATGATACTTTTACAGCGGTATCGATCCATAGAAGAAATCCATCCATACGTCTGTCGCACTGTTTCGAATCACTGTTCGAAGGATGATAGAGAAGTTACCCCGTGTTGCGTAATTTAATACATTCTGTAACACATATAAGAGAACGTGTTAAGGAAAAAAGGGAAAATGAAGTGCAAACTGGTGCGTGTTGTTCGCTTTTAACGTACGTGGAGAGATCCTTTCTCCATCGACAGTGCTTCGATAATATTTTTACATTGTTTGCGACATCAGAGGTTGGCCATCATCGAGGACGCGTGAAAAAGAGAAAAGAAAGGAATACAAACCGATATGCAAATTTTCGATTGGAATCGCCATTCGAAGGAATGGTTTACACAGCGCGGAGAAACGCGCCAATGCGTGTTATTCGTACACAGATCCTACGTACTTTTACATTCTACGTTCCATCGACGATGCTTGGCTGGTATTTTTACAGTACACCAGAGCTCGGCCATCATCGAGAATGCGTTAAAAGTGCAAATTTTCGTACGAACATTTTTCGATAGAAATCGTTTACAGAAGCGCGTACACAGATCCTACGTACTTTCTTCTACGTTTCATGCTCGGATGATATTTTTACACCAGAGGTTGGCCATTAAAAGTGCAGGTAGATATGCAAATTTCGTACTTTCTTCTGGGTTCCATTGACGATCGGATGATATTTTTACATTCGCCAGAGCTTAGCTATCATCGAGAACGCGTTGAAACGAGAGAAAAGAGTAGCGCAGACAGATAAATTTTAGAAATCGCCATTCACGGAATCGTTCACACAGCGCGTCGAAAATTATTCGACACACGGCCTCGATTTCAGATCGGTTTCGATCGGCGAGGTCACGGTTCAACCGCATTTTCGTTTTCCCAACAAAAGCACGCGGGGCACAACAGCCCCATATGGCGCATACACGGCCATGCATTAGCGGAGAAGGCCACTGTAGAATATCGGCCGTTTAATATTCCTGTCGAATTTGCATTCCGGGATTCCGGGATCGCTCGGCTGGGATTACGATGGCGCGCGTTCCTCTTGGCCTCTTTGGAATCCTCCCAAAACCCGAGCCCGCCCTCCCCTCCCCTCCCCCCCTTCTCATTCTGCTCTCTGCGGATCGAAGGGCGAAGGACAGAGGTGGGCCGCCCGCGTTCCGCCTCTGTGAGCTTGTATGCGCGTATTCCGCCATTCGGAGAACCCCCTCCCCTCGCCCCGCTATCATCCACGAGATAATTGCACTCGCCAAGATCGTGGACGTCGCGTTACGGAGTTTCTATCACGCTCGGTCTTTTGGGATTATATTAAATGCGCCATGGATCCCTATATACGTGCTTACCATCGGCTCCGTTTTCCGCGTGATGACATCTTTCGAGGCCATCGATTTTAAAGATAGAAATATATTTTTCTCTTTTTTTAAAATTATTCCAAATTATTCCAAGAAGGTTTTAATAAGAGAAACAAAAGATTGATAACGTTTTATTTTACTTGATATTAACCGCTGACGTATTTTTTCTTGAAAAGGTCAAGTTATCCAAGTTTGCGAAGGAAAGAAAGAGTGATCGTCGTTTTGTACATCATCGTCGTCCGTTACATCATTGTCACCCTCTGTTCCCCTAGCTCGATTCATCATCAACGTGAATTTAAATCGCTTAATAACTTAATAAACGTTCCTCTCAAATCGATTCTTCCCAATATGAATCGCAATAAATAATTTATCCATAAATATTACGAAATTCAATTGCAAAATCGTATAATCGTATAACGTGAATTTGAATCGCTTAATAAACGAGCCATCGACCTTTTTCTATACCAACTTTAGTTCCTCTAAAATAGATTCTTCAAATCCCAATATGAATCGCAATAAATAATTTATCCACAAATATTACGAAATTTAATTGTAAATAATGTGAATTTGAATCGCTTAATAAAATCTTCGTTCTTCTAGAATCGATCTTTCAAGTCTCATCATTCAGATATGAATCGCAATAAATAATTTGCCCACAAATATTACGAAATTCAATTGTGAATTTGAATCGCTTAATAACTTAATAAACGAGCCATCGACCTTTTTCTATACCAACTTTCGTTCCCCTAAAAATCAATCCTTCGAAAGTTATCACGAATATTTCATATAACATATCGGCATCCTAATATGAATCGAAATAAATAATTAATCCACAAATATTACGAAATTCAATTGTAAGTAACGTGAATTTGAATCGCTTAATAAACGATCTTCGTTCTTCTAGAATCGATCTTTCAGATCTCATCATTCAGATATGAATCGCAATAAATAATTTGTCCACAAATATTACGAAATTCAATTGTAAATAACGTGAATCTGAATCTTAATAAACGAGCCATCGATCTTTTTCTATACCAACTTTCGTTCCCCTAAAAATCAATCCTTCGAATATTTCATATAGCATATCGGCATCCTAATATGAATCGCAATAAATAATTTATCCACGTGAATTTAAATCGCCTGTTATAACTTAATAAACGAGCCATCGACATTTTTCTGTACCAACTTTCGTTTTTCTAAAATCTTCAAATCTTCAAAATCCACGAACGCAACATTCCTGATATCCCAATATGAATTGGAATGAATAATTTGTCCGCAATCGTAACGAAATTCGATAAAATCGTATAATTCACGAATAAAGAACGAGAACGACGTACTTACGAGCGAGGAAACGTTTTATTTTATTAAATTCAATAAACCGAACGCGTTTCTTCTTTCTAAGTTTAACCGTTTTCCAATTTTCCGCGCGATTCGATTGAATTTATGGCTGGCTCGTACGAGGCACGGCATACATATACATGCCGATTCCTTGACGCGCAGAATCGAAGATCGAGCGCACTCGAAGAACGAAAACGGACGATTAAAACGATACGAGCTTGTTCACTCGCGATGCTTTCGATATCGACGAACGAGTCTCTTCAAAAATAAAGGAAATAAGTGAGAGATTGATTTATCTTTCTAATTTTTCGTCAAATGCTTCGTAATATAATAAGTCTTCTTTTCTGCTATTTGACAACGGAGCAGAGGGAAAAGTTATATATAGAGGAATATAAGTCGTTCCAGTGTTTCACTTTTTCGATTACGATTTCATTGCCACGTATATATATATATATATATATATATATTTTATTTGTATCGAAGCGAGATACGAAGACAGCACGAAAAGATTTTTTAATAAGAAACGAGGGATCAGACTTTTCGAACAGAAATTCGAGAACAGTTTTCCTGTCTTTATTTCGTATCACTTCTCTCACTTAATTCGAACTTAAATATACGATTTCAAATTAATCCAGCGATTAATTCGATAGAGCTTCTGCTGGATTTATCTATCAACGAACTCGACAAATTCTACTGCAAATTACGTAATTTTATACTTGTTATTTACATCGTATCGCTCGTTGGAAAAGCTTTGAAAATATTTTGGTCGCAATGTTGCAAATTATCTGGAAGAAAAATAAATTAACAAGTTTCGTATACTCGAGTGTATCGAAAGGCACGACAACTGTTTCGAAAAATTAAACGAAACTTTGAAGAGAATCTTTCAGATACGATCTAAAACCTCTAATAATAATCTAGGTCGTGATATAGAGTTTTGGGGAACGGCAGAGAGGTTCTAATAATAATAAGTGGAAAATTACAGAGCTGTGGAGCGCACAAGCTGTGCAGCAATTGAAAAGTCGTATCACGTACCACTCATCGCGCTCGTAAATTCCAACGAAGCCAGACACATTTGTAATGAAGATCGCTACGCAGTGAACAGACAGAGCCTCTGAAACGATCCGCCATTACGTTGGGGGAGGACCAAGCTTCAATTACGTTCGCCGCCCCTGTTTTAATAATCCTCTACCCAACCTCGCCCCTTGATTTGCAACCAAGACGAAGCCTATTTAATAACGCCATCCCCTTGGAATTCGCGAACGATCGTTTCGTTCGATGTACAGGTTCGAGAAAGAAATTCGGAAATTCGGGTCGAATTATTCGTTATTCCCTTCTTCGAATAACTTTAAAGAGAATCGAATCAAGAGTTACTTCGTATCAAGTTTCGTTATACTTATATTTAGGGAATCATATCTATATATTTAGAGTAACAAGCGTTTCGATACGCTTTTTTTCCTCGGTTTTCCTTTTCTTTTCTCCAACGTGATTTCTTTTCCTTGTTTTCCGCGATCAAAAACTCAACTAATTTAAATCCAGAGTAATAGAGAAATAGAAACGAGAGTTTGAATCGAATAACAGGAGTTGCTGATACAATTTCTCACCCTCGTATTGTGGTGTACGGTATATAAGTCGAAACTGAAAGGAGAGAAAAATGGAATCGAATATAATGGTATGGCGAGGAAAGTCAAGATGAAAAATAAATTTTCCACCTTTTCGTAGATGGTGACGACGCAGCCGGATTCGGGAACAACCGGATCGGTTACGCCGGACGAAGGCGGCACCACGTTCAGCAAATGGAGGCAATTGGGAAGCGGCGTGATACGGGACGGTGAGTTTATATTATTATTTAATAATTTAATAATTGATTGATTCGTCCGGAAGAACGGACATCTTTTCTATTTTCTATTTCCACCTTCGCGAAAACGAAACATTTACGCGTCGAGTTTCCTTTTCTTCGAGATGGAATTTTAAATAAACGTCGCGTGTTCGATGAAAGAAACGACGAATATGGAAGCGAACAAGTTTCGAAAGTTATTCGCTGGAGAATTTAAAAGTAAATTTTAATATAGTGATATAAGCCAGAACTCCAACGATATACATTTATTGCGATGACGAAAAATTGGATGGAAAGATAAGATAATTGCTCCGGCAGCAATTTGGCAAAGAAAGTAGTTCAAAGAATGGACGAATTAAAAAATTCCCTGGAATCGTCTGCGAACAGTTTCGTTCCACGTGGGAATCATCGCCTTTTTTTCTCTCTCGCTTCGTTACCTCGATTGTCATCCCTTCCTTCAAACAGCAACGATGGGGCGTCTCAAAACAACCCGCATAAAAATAGAGCGCTGGTTTTTCGCTTAATTAACCCGAGCGTGGCGTCGAGCCGCGGGAAAGTGACGAATTTCCTCTTTCCTCTCTCCCCTCCTCCCTCCTTTTTTCGATTCTCGGTCGCGAAACCGGAATAATCTGCGGCCGAGATTACACGAGGACGGACGAGTGATAATTTTCATTCAACGTCTCCGTCGACAACAAGGCGAGACGCGTTTCGAATGCGCATAGTTTCCGTGCACCGGCCCCGTTTCACCACCGCAAACCAGCCGCCGTTTACGCCTCCCTTTCTCTTTCTTTTGTCCCAAAACTAAGCGCCGCGCAGTTTCAGAATTCTCTCCCGGAGACGGAACGGAGGAAATGCTGATACACGTCGAGCACGAAGCGACGCTTTGCTCGGAGTTGGTCGAGTAACAGGAGGAGTAATTTTTCGATACGAGGGATCTTCAAGGAGCCATCGTTGCGAAACTGGCTACTTTTTCGTACAATATCGCACGTGAAAGATTCTGTATTCAGAAAGTACATTTTATCGAATGAACATAACGATATTTCGTTAGAATCTTACGCGTCTTCGTTGTTTCATCTTTTCTGTAACGATTCGATTCGAGTTTGGAAAGAAATTAGCCAACTGTTTCTTTTGCACGCTATGTTCACAATAAACATAACGATATTTTGTAATTTTAAACCAATCTCTTATGCGTCTTCGTTGTTTTATATTTTCTGTAACGATTCGATTCGAGTTCAGAAAGGAAATTAGCCAACTGTTACTTTTGCACGCTATGTTCACAATATCGTACGTGAAAGTAAATTTTATCGAATAAACAATATTTTGTTAGAAATTTTAAATTTTACATATCTTTGTTGTTTTATCTTTTCTATAACAATTCGATTCGATTCGAGTTCAGAATTAGCCAGCTGTTGGTTTTTGCACGCTATGTTCACAATATCGTACGTGAAACTAAATTTTATCGAATAAATAACGATATTTTGTAATTTTAAACCAATCTCTTACGCGTCTTCGTTGTTTTATGTTCTTTGCAACGATTCGATTCGTGTTCAGAAAGGAAATTAGCCAACTGTTACTTTTGCACGCCATGTTCACAATATCGTACGTGAAAGTAAATTGCATCGAATAAACATATTTCGTCTTCTTTGTTTTGTCTTCTCTATAACAATTCGACTCGATTCGAGTTTGGAAAGGAAATTAGCCAGCTGTTCGGTTTTTGAAGAGAAGAGTTCGTCTTTCCACACGCTTCACAAACTTTCTCCTCGTTCTCAAAGAAACTTACTTTCTTACTCGATTCTTGTATTGTCGCGAGATAAGGTTGGACAAGAAGCAACACGTATCTCTCGAGCCTGTTAAAAGTAATTCGAGGAAAAATTATCGACGGAACGCGACTGGATATCGCGTATCCCCTCGAGAGAAAGAGAAAGAGAAAGAGAGAGAGATCTCAATTTGCACTGGGGGGAGGAGAAAGGAATACCGTTGAAACAAATTTCATCCGATATTCGCAATTTCGAAGACGGTTGTCTAGTTCGACGCAACCTACTTTCTACCTCGAAGACGCTCGCTCTCTTAGTTACAGCCTTTCTCATCGAATTTGCCAAATGAAATAAACTCCAACTCCGTTCTGGCCGAGGAAACAGTTTTCTTTCTCGCGACATCACGTATCCTTCCATCCCCGCCCTCCATTTTCCTTCTAAACCGAGACAGGCTTCCCCGATTCGAAATCTGTCGATTAAACTCGGCCAATTTTCCCTTCCAGTTTTCTTCCAGAATATTTTAACGTTTATCTTTTTTTTTTTTTACGACGAAATTCCGAGCAACGTCGCTTTAATTTCTCTGTAATTCGAGGGGAAATTGGATAAAAAAAGAATATATATATAAAACGAAGAAAGGAGGAAAGAAGGTGGCTGAACTCGTTATGCCGGATTATTTTTACGCGAGACGATTCTTTGTTCGGCTCTTTTCCTCTTTCGAAACTGGTTAACTCGGTTGTTTCGTAAACTCGCTTAATGAGAGGAAGGAGTTAAATCTTTTTTGCAAAGACTACTTTTACGAAGAATCGCGAGAAGAGGGATATTATGGTTCGTTAAATTAGTTCTCTAATCTCGCGTTCAAATTAATATTTGCACAGGATTCTTTTGCACCGATTGCCAATAATATACTTTCTTTTTTTCTACTCTAAAATACGATATAAACGATGATAAATCCATCTTTATGCGAATTTACTTAAAAAATACGAATAAAAATCTGCTAGTTAAATTCGTTTCCTCGTAGAAATTTTATCGAAATATATCAATTTTCTTTAACATGGCCAGGATATCGAGTTATTCTTCGAACGATGAAACTCGAATCGCGTTGAAACGTGTTTGTTGGTTGGAATGGAAACGTTCGTACTTGCGCATCGTGTGCAAGTATGTGATCGCACGTTTGAACGTTCATGAAGCTCGTTACAATGCTCGCCCTGGAACGGAATCAAGGTGGATACGCAACTAATGGGTATTTATACGAGACGTTACGAATAAATATTCATCATAGTTGAAAAGTTCTCTGTTAATTTCGTATAAATCACACAGGTTTGGCGCATCATAGGTGTACGCGCGAGCAAACACCTTTTACTTGGCCGAAATAATTACGGCGACAAAATAATTGTGATACACGGAGCGATAAAGTATAACAGAATTCGCGAAAGTCAATTTCGTTTTATTCCATTTAATTTAATTTATTTCGTTTTTCATTCAACAAACTCCCGTTAAATATCGAAATATCGAGAATTTATTGCGTTCTACGTACATTGTACGCAGAATTGTTGTAATTCGCGATACGGATGCGTATTTTAAATATAATCTTTTATTCTTTGTACGATGTATCGCCGCCAAAAAATTTTTCCCTTTTTGCAATATCACTGACTGAATGCAACAACCTGTGTACAACTTGTCCCCGATAATTAGCAGGTTAATATTGACGCAAATTTGCAACGTTAGAATCGTGAGTGTTAATTTTACGGGCGCAATGATTATTCGAATATCACATTATACGTATTTTAAATATAATTTCTTATTCTTTTCGTGTCGTTAAAAAATCCTTTTTGCGATACTGAATGCAACAATCTGTATGTATAATTTTTCTCGATAATTAGCAGGTTAATATTGACGCAGTTAGAATCGTAAATGTTAATTTCACGGGTGCCAATGATTATTAGAATAATGTCCAAATCCAAACGTCGATGATAGAATTTCAGAAATTATAATTTCGAAAAATTTCGTTAAAGTATAAAAGAGAGAGAGAGGAAGAGAGAATATCGTTAAAAATTCTCTCGAGTCAAAAAAAATTGCGTAACGAGCGAGGAGCGATTAAAATTGATATAATATTTTTTTCAATTTCGCGTTTCGTTTTTTCTTTTTAACGAGGATAAAAATAAAAAAAGGGAGGAAAAATTAAACTCTTGTTTAGATATCCAAGTTTAATTATCCGTTCGAAAATTTTCACCCCCGTGAAAATTGCCCCTTATTCGTAAGTTACGCAATTAGAAAACATTTTCGCAGGTTACAACAATTTATCCGAATAAATTTTGTGCGTCCATACCTTTTACTCTTCCTTTCCACTATTTACAACCTCGATGAATAAATCTCGTTTCAAGTAATAACAAATAACGTTAAATCGAGTTGTATTAAATTTTTGACGGCGACGCTTCTCACGAATTTTCTCAACCCGAATTCAAAAATGTCGAAAATACGCGAAACGCAATCTTCCCGAGAAACGAATAAACTCGTTCCGTTCTATAAATATTATAATACAAAGTTCAAATATTTTTTCTCGTATCAGCAATTTGCCGCTTCTTCTTCACGAATAATTCACGACGGTCGAAGAAACTCGATTCGAAAAATATAGCAGCGCGCTCTGTCGACACGTATCGAGTGATTGCCGTATCGCGAACTTGAATCTACAAATTGCGAAATAAAATCGCATCCACGTCACGGTGACGCGCGTTTCGAGCGTTCGATAGACGCTGAAATATAATATAAATTCTCGTTCTATCCACGAGAGATTTTATACACGGAGCTGCAACGAGACGAACGTTTGAAATTTGTATCTATTTGCCCGCTCCTTTCGTTTCGACAAAGGGTGTAAAGGTGTATCATTACGGTCTGTAACCGATAATACCAGAGATACGTTTCGAGGCGGATAATTAAAGCGGGCAATCGATTAAAAACGGATAATTGAAATGCCGAGGGAGGGAAAGGAGAAAAATTATCAATTCGATCGACGAATTTAATATCCCTTCTGTTAATTCAAACGAAACATTTGACTCTTTACTCTTTTTGGATCGAACCAACGTCTTATTTTCTTTCCAACATTTGTGACGAGGAGAAGAACTTTTGTTAAAATACGCGGATCAAGATTTTACTATCGTGGAAATTTCGAGAAGGAATTGCTGGAAAAAATAAATACGAAAGAGATATTAATAAACGGTACTTTTTAGCCACTAATCAAGTTTAATCCGTTTAAAATTCCTATCGTTTCTCTTTCTCTCTCTACGTCATCGTTCCGACGATGCATCTTCATCAAGCGCGCAATAAGTGATCGCGATTATTACGAAACGATCGAATCTCCGCTGTGATCGAAAACATTACGATCCATTTCTCTCTCTTTTTTTCCCAAACACAAACACACTTATCTATATATATATATGTGTGTGTGTGTGTAGAGAGAACACGCTGCTGCTCACAGGCAATCCAGGTTATTGTAATCTACCACGATTGGATTCAACCTGCTTATCGGCTGTTTGATATCGAGTAGGTCATTGCTGTAATTGATCTCGAAACGCAATCGCATTGTTAATCATCGAGATAATTAATGGTCCACGGTATCGGGTCGGCAGCTACTCGAAGTATCTCGATAAATCGAGATACGGAGGATGTTTCGAGATGTTCTCTTTCGAATATATATATATATATGTATGCGCGTGTTCCTTCGTGATTATCGAAAAAAGTTGTTTATATCGAGCTTATTTTCATTTCTTTCACTCTTGCAAAGAGAGAAGAGGAGAACAAGGTTCGAGTATTTTTTTTTTCATCATTGAAATCTAGCGGTTGTTGAAATTCGACTTTTTATCTCTTTTCTCTTTTCTTTCGGATCTTGTTATTATTCTTACGTGAAATATCGATTGATTAATCGGCTTGCCGATAATCTGGGTCACGTTTCGTACGAAACCACCACCAGTGGGCCAATATTTGCGACGTGCGTGCTCTTTCTATCCAATGAATCTCACATTTCGTTGTACGATAATCGTTTTATCAAGACGGTTAGCTGTCCGTTTTAAATTTTAACCAAATTACAAGAAAATAAGAGAATACTTCGTTCCAATAAATTTCACATTTCGTTATATCACGAAAATAAGAAAATAAGAGTTTTAGAGGAAACAATCGGCTTAGCCAATCGATTACGGATTTGATAATTTTCAAGTTTCCAGATGTTTTAATCGTTTCAGATTCTCGTTACGGATTTCATATTGTTTCACAGTAAGTTTTGCGGGAAGTAATTTTATGGGAATGGATCTCGATGAATGAATCGAAATGTAATCCGTGGCGGCGTTATTAAAAGTTGCGGTTACCAGCGGATAGAATATGGAAATAGCTTGGAAATACGAAGGAGTATATATAAAGGAAATAATCGCGACTTTTACGCGATTCTCGAATAATTAGATTCCTTGGGCGAGATAAAAAAGAAAAAAGAGAATAAAAAAAGAAAGAAAGAAAGCTGATTAAAAGGGGATAAAAAATTTCGTTTCGTGATAAATTTCTCCGCAATTCCTCGAATTAATTGGCTTATACAACTTCGGGACCGAGAAAAATATTCATTAACTCGATAAAAAGGGGGAACGAAGTGAATTTTCTCATCTCATAGTTTCGTATGCATGCATAATGTGTTTTAAGGTAATCTAAAAAAAAAAAAAAACTGTTGGTGCTCGGTTTTAAAGGGGGGGAGGAGATGGAGGGGAAAAAATTTAATTATACCCGGACGAGATCTTAAATAAAAGGATATTTTGCTCGATGAAAAATGAAAAAGTACAAGTTCTCCTCTCGTCTCGTCTCGTCCCGTAGAATTGTTTCTTCCTTTTTCCCCGGTAGTAGTTAATTTTTCCGACGGTTGCGGTTAAAAAAACGAAACCTACGTACGAATAACGTACGAATAAATTTCGTCGCTATAATGGGCGTAATTATCACGTTTGTACAAATAACGTGACAAAAGGGGAACCCATTGAGATATTAATTATAATTACGACACAATTACGAAACATTTAAATACCACCGACAATCATACGTACGTTTAATCGTTCGATTGTTTGTTGCTAACGAGCGCTTTGACAACATTTAACTTCATTTAGAAATTTTAACGCGTGTTTTCGAAACGAGTGGAAAATATTTCGATTGATCTGGGATCATTTTCCAAATATATATATATATATATTTCATTCTTCATAATTCTCTTATTTTTTTTATCTCCAAGAACACTCTGTTCAATGCAGGATCGTTATCAAGATAACCAAAATAGACGAGAGTGCTATTAAAAGGTATCCTCGAGATACTGGAGAATTATATTAATTCCTGGAAAAGAATCGTCTCTTCAGCGTCAGATTATCATCATCCTTCTTTTTTTCTTCCTTCCCCCTTTCTTTTTCGCATAATTAAAAAACGCGGACAAGAAAGACGCGTTCGTTTCCTTTCATCTGTCTCATAGCAATGATATTTTCTCTCTCTTTTTTTTATCGTCCCTTTTCGATCCTCCAACTCGTCTTCCTTACCTCATCGAGAACTTTTTTAATTAAAAATCGTGCATCGAACGGGATACAAAATCCGTAATAGATTGTAATCAGCGACGGTTGATTACTTCGGTTTCGAGCAATGATCGATGCCCAACTCGATTCCATAAACGAAATTTTACACAATCCCCGAATTAGAATCATCGTTCCATTCACATGAATTGTATCCAGAATATCTATTGTTATTAATGCGAAATTGTTTTTAAATTCACTTTTAACATTCTACAATACACATGTACATTAAATCGATAATGAACTTATTTTATGTAACTGATAATAAATCTATCTATAATTATTTCCAATTATTATCACGTTTCGAACGTAATTGAAATTAGGTCTTACTCTTTACTCTTTCCAACCATCAAATTTTCCCCGTCGTTGAATCACAATCGCGTCTCGAAATCCCTTATTTCAAAACTTCGACTTTTCCTTCCTTCCTTCCTTCCTTCCTTCGATAATCCGGATCAACGATGCAAATCGAAACTATTGTCGCGATATTTCAACGTGGCAATTAGACGGGGGAAAGTGGGGCGTTAGAGGCGATTGGGGGCGTGAAAACAAGGTGGAGGCGATGGCGCGTGAAATGGAGTCGGAGGAGTTTAAGCCTGGCGATAAATTTCGCTTCGCCTGGAAAAGAAGCAGGAAAAAAGCAGAAGGGAGAAAAGAAGGGGGAGGGAAGGATAACTTTTAGGTCAATTAGACGGTTCATTCTCGAAGCAAACGAGTACGATCCCCGAATCCATGGACGAGGAGCCATCCACCAGGAGGATTTCCACTCCGTTTTCCATCCAGCCTTCTCCACCCTTCCGTAATCCGGCTTGTTTGCGCTTGTTTTCAACGACCATCCTCGATCCTCCTTCCGTGTAAACTTGGAACAAATTTCGCCAAAGATCTGGACTCGAGAATTCGGATTGTTACGACGATTGTCACTCAAAAAATGGCGTTTTGCCTCGGTCCAACCAGTGTTACAAAGTTTTTGAGAGCGACGGATACGTGGACCGAATCGTGATCAGGATGAGAGAGGGGACCGTTTTGGCCACACGTTTTAGAACGAACGTGACTGAAACGTCCTCCTAAGAAATGTTTGCAGAGTTTCGTTAAACTGATTGTGAGATAGAGAGAATATGGTAGTTGCAAGGATATATATCTTCTTGGGGAAGATCGAGGAGGAGTCAGTTGCAGTACTTTTAGGAGAATTATTTAGAGAGGAAGTTCCAAAGAGATGTCTTCGAGAGCCCAATTTCGTTCATGATAAAAAACTATGGATTCTGCGCATTCGAAGAAACGTTCGTCGTGATTAAAACGATCGTATTGGCCAGATCGTGTAATTAAATATGTATATTGGAATCCATTTTGTCACGTAAATGTGTCGTTTCACAATTCTTGAAATTCGTTCGAAACGAAGAACGAGGACGATGCAACGTGGCAACAACTTCCGCCGACAGAACTTCCGTCTCCCGCACCACTCACGATATTAAAACTGTAAAATGTAATTCGGTCGGAAACACGCCATCTTAACAACGCGTAACACGCTCGATCCCGACACAACCGACTCACTTGTTCGTTCCATTTTCACCAATTTCGTCCAATCCTCTCCGTCCAAACGGGCAATTAGGTTAATTGGATAACGAAAGAGGAAACATTTCTTTTTTGCAACTCGTCTCTCAGCTTCTCCTTTCGCTCGACTTCAACTTTGTAACGCTCGAGCATCTTGTAAGCCCGAGGTTAATTCTTATCGTCGGTTTCGAAGGCTTCGATTCGTTTCTTCTTTTTTCCTTTTCTTCTCGAGTCCCCTCTCTCCATAGGATCACGCTAATATAACGAGTTAAAGCTCCCATTGGCTCGAGAGAGTTTAGTTAATCGAGAGAAAGAGAGACTCGTTAAATAATCCTGAGATAAGAGGGGGTCTGAGAGGGGCACGACTTTTCCTCTTCGTTTCCAAGCGTCGAAACGCTTGGAGAAGAATTTAGCAGACTAACGCTCGAGAGAGAGAGAGAGGTTTTACTAATGAGGATGGTAATTTGGGAAGTAACGATGGTATAATTGGATATTTTTCGGTGTTGTTAAATTTTAAAAAAATAAAAGTAACAGAAATATATCTTATCTTCAAATTTTTGATAATTTTCCTGATTAAATTTCAAACCTATCCGTTACAATTCGAATAAAAAAAAAAAGAAAAAAGTCAAAGGACGAGACATAAAATGTAAGAATAATATGACTTCGTTAAAATTGATTAAGATACTCATTTCGCGATTCGGATACAACCGATGTATCTTTTGGATGGATGCTTTTATTTACATCTACAAGTTCGGTTTTTTCCTTCAAATTTGCAAGTCTCTTTATCGGTAGATCCCTGTTGAATTTTCAACAGTGATCTCACAAAGCGAGTTTCCGTATATTCTTGTCACGGAAGCGGGTACACGTTTTATTTTCGAAACCTTATCGCAATGAAAGTTGGGGACAAAGGAATATTAATCTGCGTAAATATCGCGTCGTGTCCTATTCTTTTCCATGAAGTTTAATGAATAGGGAATTAAAAAAACGTTTCGTGGCGAATTTTTCTTCGAATTGATGCCACCAATTCCACGCTTTATTATTAATTAACGAAACATTGGGTTACGGTTACGAATTTTCTTTCGTTTCTTTTTGCAGTGACGAAATTCGGTCCCGCCAAAGTGACGCCGGTCGAGGAGACTCAACCTAAAGAAGAAACGACCACGGAATCAACGAAAACGTGAGCATTTTCATTACTCAACTTTTTTCACTCGCAAGGATGAAACGTATCTTGAAAAACTCGTCAACAATTTCCCGGTTTTCAACGCTCCCTTCCATTTCTATATCGAAATAATTCCCATTCACAAGAGTATTCCAAGAGTCGAAACTCGACGAGGATAAAAATAGGCGAAAGTACTTTAACAATTAAAAAAGTTTTCCAACGATTTCTCGTTTCTAAACGATGATCGCTCCCCATCGAAATAATTCCCATTCACAAGAATTTCAAAACTCGAAACAAGAATAAAAATAGCCAGCAGTAATTCGAAAAGTTCTTGCAATCGAACCAATGATTGTTTCTATTTTTATTCCCTTTCACGAGAATTCTAAAACTAATTTGAATATTGACGAGGATAAAAATAGGCAACAAAACCTTAGCAATTCAAAAAATTTTCTATCTCGAAATAATTTTCTTTCACGAAAATTCTAAGCCTCGAACATTCCAAGGATAAAAAATAGGCAACAATAGCAATCCAAAAAATTTTCCACCGATTTCTAAACGATTGCTTCTCTATTTCTATCGAAACAATTTTCTTTCACGAAAATTCTAAGCCTCGAACATTCCAAGGATAAAAAATAGGCAACAATAGCAATCCAAAAAATTTTCCACCGATTTCTAAACAATTGCTTCTCTATTTTCGAAATAATTTTCTTTCACGAAAATTCTAAGCCTCGAACATTCCAAGGATAAAAAATAGGCAACAATAGCAATCCAAAAAATTTTCCACCGATTTCTAAACGATTGCTTCTCTATTTCTATCGAAACAATTTTCTTTTATGAGAATTCTAAGACTCGAAACTTGGAACGTTCCAAGGATAAAAAATAGGCAACAATAGCAATCCAAAAAATTTTCCACCGATTTCTAAACGATTGCTTCTCTATTTCTATCGAAACAATTTTCTTTCGCGAGAATTCTAAGTCTCGAAACTTGGAACGTTACATGGATAAAAATAGACGACAATATCTTAGCAATTCAAAAAGTTTCCCAACGATTTCTCGTTTCTAAACGACGATTGTTTCTATCGAAACAATTCGAAAGATTCGATACTCGAACAAGGATAAAAATAGGCAATGATATCTTAGCAATTCAAAAAGTTTCATTTCAAAAAGATTCCATCAAATGATCGCCTCTATCGAAACGATTCACGAACTTTTGCACGTTGCAGGAAGTCGAAAACCGGGGACGATTGCAGAGTGTGCCGGAAGTCGTTCGCCCCCGAAGAAGCCTCGAGGATCTGCTGCGAGTGTCAACACAAAGTTTGCGAGGACTGTGCTTGCTACTCGACGACAACGAATTCCGACGACCCGGTGAGCGTTTCATCTCCTCTCTCGTTATTCATCCATCTCGTCCATCTAATTCTGTAATAATTCTTTCGATCAATTTCGAATATCTGCGACCCAATAATTCTGTCCCTTCCTCCCTCCACGTGTTTTTGTGTTCTCCAGAGAATTTTGCTGCAATTTTCGCGAATGAAACCGCGTCGAATCTTGTCTCGTTCGATATTTAGCTGCAAAAGTTATGTTTCTCTCTGCGATTCGAAGAGATGAGACAAAGAGAGACAGAGAGGGATCTGGAAAAACGGAAAAAAATGTTTATTATATAAAATATTATAAAAATTATATAATATTACATAAAAATAGTTGGTGTAATTCGTTCATCGAGGAAAATAGGGATACCAGAGATGGGGAACGTGGAGGATTGGTTGGATTCGTATGCGTGACTTTTACGTCGTTTAATTCTTTTCCACAAGGACCATTGTCATCGCCGCACATTTGTTTAATTAAGGGAAACGAGGAAACTCTTTTCACAGGAAACGGAGGGAGGAATCTTTTTTTATTTTTCAAAAATGTGTATATCCTCCTTTGTTGTTTAAAAGAATGCAAAGAACAATGATAAAAAATATCCTTTCGTCGGATTTTTCGCGAAATTTAAACTCGAAGAAACTGCCTAAAAAAAATTAGATTCGTTTCTGACAAAAGTTCAAAAATAATGATCGAGCCTCTCCGTATCGACGATAGTTACGTCATTTTTAATTATTCCCGCCTCGGGAAAAAATTTTAAAAAGCGAGCTAATAGCCTAATGGACGAGCGATGCAATTTATTCTAATCTCCCTCCATCTACTCCCATTCCCTTCCATTTTAATATTCCTCCTATACCATTCTCATTATTCCCATTGCGGATTTCTTTTTATCATATCCTTTCTCATTCGATATTCCGTTTTTGTTTCCATTTCGTTTCATTCCTTCCTTTTTCCCCATTCTTACTTCACCATTTTCCGTACCGTATACTTTTTATATATATTTAACCACCTTCGAATCGATAAAAATATCTCCTCGCCCACTTGAAACACAAACAACCTCTTTCCTTTCGATTTTCGTGTTTCCCTCTCCCTCTCTCTCTCTCTCTCTCTCCCTCTCTCTCCCTCTCTCTCTCTCTCTATAGACCCATTCTCGACTCATCGTGAGACAGATTCGAGTGGTTTAACTGTACGATCGAATCGAGAATCATTTTTTCCAGTCGTCTTGGAGGTGCAGCGTGTGCCGGCGGAAGCTCGCGTCCCGGGACCAACCGATCGTGACGCAGGAATCGACCGATTCGTTGCTCGAGGTTCCGGTCCTCGAGGCTCTTCAAAGGAGGCACAGCGACGCGAGGCTCGGCTGCCAGAGCGGAAGCCAAATCGGTGGCCTCGGCTCCGGATTGGCGCCACCGAGAAGCCCCGAACTCAGAAGGCACTCGGACGTGTCGCCGGCCAGTTTGAAGGAGCTCGAAAAGGTAAGGCAGGGATCCTTGGATCTCGAATCGTGTGCTTCTCGACGGAAACAGAAAAACAAAAGCCACGTTTTCCTACTTCTTGTGCGCATCGTATTCATTTCGATTCACGCTTGGGCGAGCTACGAGGTGTTTGACTACGGTCGAGAAAGTTAATCTATGATTTTCTACGTTTCTTAATAAAGGGATAAAGATCTAAGGGAGATACATTTACAAATTAATTAACCGGGGTTAATCGGAGATAATGAAATCCAGCGTAAATTACATGTCGCGGCGACCGAGACGCGTAAAGGGTCAGGTGTTAAAAGTAAATGTTTCGTCGAGAAGACGGTCGGAAGATAGAGGAAATCGCGCGAGTGAAGTGACTTTTTCCCTCGTCCCGATATCTCGATCGGTTGCCGAGATATAAGACTCGAAGCGTTCCTCATAGCGCTTCCATAAGGCAGAGTGTATGAACGGCGATGATTCATTGGTCTATGTTTTCTTCAACGTGCGTATATTTTTAGGAATCGCGTCTGTCGCTTGTCTGGAAGGTAGAGGGGAGAGAGGTTAGAGAGACGATGCGACTGAGAAGTTCGAGTAAACGGTTAAAAAAAATTACCTTTCTCTTTGCACGACGATATCTCGGCAACCGAAAGTCGTATCGAGATAATTCGAAAAGGGCTTTAAAGGGTAAGGTTCCACGCTTCTAACGATCCCTCGTTCGTTGACCGGAAGTTATTATTTTTGAAGTTATAACGATTCAAAGTTTTCTTAATTTTAATACGACTAAAACCGAGTTTAAAGTAAATAAGTTAAAAACTAGTCGTTCCTTTTCAACGCGATATCTCGGATACGGAAAGTTGTAACTCGAAAAACGTCTTGGAGAGCGATCTTCGGAGTTGTAATGATTCAAAGTTTTTCTAATCGTTTAATAGAATTACTTCTTGGACCTTTAAACATCCGTAGTCCAACATCTTGTACATATTATATGCTGTCCGTCGTGAGTTGGAGGCTTTAAGACTTCGCTTTCACTTTCTATCTACGAAATGAAACGAGGAATTCGATTTTAACGAAGAAAGAATCCTCGCACGATCACGATCGACGAACTATCGATCTTATTATATAATATCTTGAATAATATATCACGACGAAGGAAACGTTAATCCTTGGACAGGTGGATTGTAAGCGGTTGTTTGCGGTCGAGAATTGAAGCAAATTGATCGTAACTGTGCTTTGATCGCTTGGCCGTATGCCAGAAACCAACCAAGCACGATTGCCTCGAGTAATTTTATTTAGTCGGAATGTTAACGTGGGCTATTTGTCTTGCGATATTACGCTCCGTGCATGCTCGTTCGTGTTTCTTACGCTTCTTTCGTAAAAGTACTTGCTTCGTCCTTCTTTGCTTTCTTCTTCTCGATCGCGAAACACGTTTTTCATATTCAACAATCCTCTTAATTTCAATCGTCGATGGATTAAAATAATTTTTTCAACCAGCTTGCCGAGGAGGTTAACGTTTCGTCGAATTTGAATATCGTCGTAATAAATCGGTCAAACGTTTAACGGATAAATTTCGAGACACGTTTTTTCCCGAGAGATCGCCCGTTTGACGTTTCATATAAAATAATTTAACACGAATAATTTTCCATAATTCCCTTTACAAGAGTTCTCGTGCTTGATGGCCAATTTAACTATTAACGATCTTTCTTAACAAACATTAACGAAGTTTCGAAACGAGTTTAAATCACGAACAAAAAGTTGGGGTTGGCGAGCGTTTGGACAAAGGCGCGCATGATAAAAATCGTCTCGCGAGCAGCGAGGGGAGGTCACGTTTTATATTAGATTGTATAAAACGACTCGTTAAGCAACCGTGTAATAAATTAAAACTTCGGGGTGGTTGGTTTCCCTTCCGGTGCAGATACACCAGTTGGAATTTAACTGGAAATCGGAGGACAAGTCGATACTCGTTACAAGGAAAGCCAACTTTGGAACAGTTGCTTTGAACGGTAATCCTTTGAGAGATTTCATACATCCCCCGCCGTTAACTCGAAAACTTTCCTTGTTTAATTAATTATAATTCTTGTTTGCTAAATTATAAATAATTACGTCGCTTGTTCACTCGAAAACTTGCCTTCTTTAATTAATTGTAATTCTTCTAAGCGTTCGATCAAAATTTTACAGTCGATAATCGTCCTTTCTTATCACACGGACGAAAGAAAAAATCTCGACACATTTTCTAAATCTTTAGTAAAAAATTGAACCCTCTCATCGAACGCCTCCCGACAAATCGACCCAAAAAAGAAAAAGAAAAAGAGAGAAAGGGAAGAAGAAACGATCAAAAGGAAAAATAATAATTAAATCGTAACGATCCGCTCGCTCGAGGGCTCGACCTCGAGAGAAGAGGAAAAATTCTTCGCGACCTTGCCATTATTATCCAAGTTTCCAGTCGTGGAAATATCTCCAAGCTCTTGCTCGAAAGCATCGCAAGTTTCGCGCATCCAACGAAAAGAAACCAATTATCTTGTATCTTCGAATTAAATAGATGACATTCGGGTTAAACATTGCTTTCGAAGCGACGTACTCTTCGATCATTCGAAATATATTTATATTTCGATCTTGTTCACGTGTCGTGGGAGAAAAATTTGACGAGAAAAAATAAATTAAAAAAAAAAAAGAAAAATGAAAAGTTTCGGTACAAAGTTGAAGTTGGCGTTTGCGTCACTCGAGCAGGAGGAGGAGGAGTTTTTCGCAGAAGTTTGCAGCGCGACCCACGTAACACCGTTAAACACCGACGATGACGCAAGCCGAAATGATGAAAGAGTTGCGCACAGGACTTGATAATATTTAACTGGATTTAGGGGCTAATTGCGGAGCTCGCTCGGGAAAATTTTATACCAAGAATTATTATTATTAATATCATTATTAAGGGAGTCGACTTTGATCGAATTATCGAGTTTCGATTTTTTCTCCTTGTCGGATAAGCAACACCGATCGATTGTTAATTAATCATCGTGATATCCTAGGTTTAGACGTTAAACATTTCTTCAGGATTCTTGTGAAATCTTAATAACATTATGAAATGTGTGTGGATCGAATATTGCGGGAAAAGGGATAATTTCCAATGATCTAATTCTGTCGCGCCATCATTACGTCGCGTTTACCTGCACGCAATGTGCAGGTGCAGATACGTATAGGTGTATAATTACACCATTTTTTTCTTCCTTTAGCGAGGTTACATTTCACCAGGTTAGCGATAAAATGCCATTTTCACATTTTTCCCGTGAAATTATTTATTGGAAGGTTTTCATTGGAAGGCGATTTATTTGCGTTACTCTTTTTAATAAATTTTGAAAAATTACCGATAACGCATGCTGATGCAACGTGTCCCCCCTCCCTCCCGCTTCTATAATTTAATCCAATCCAATTAAACGCGATAAACATATCGTTCAAAGAATAATACAATGTTTCGATGGTTTGTGTAAACGGGCTAATAAACCACTTTCGAAATTAACGTTTCTACTTATTAACAAAGCATAATAAGGAATTGTTACATTCAAATTTTATTTATTCAATAATATATTTTGCCATTTATAATTCATTCCTCTCCAATTTGCGTGCACGAGAGGAGGAGGGTTTAAAATAATTGTAGCGTGCAGGTGGTGATAAATCGTTGCTTTCTCTCTTTTTTTTCTTTTTTGATGTCAATTAATGTTATTAAACTTTTTTGGCCTCCTCCGATGTTTTATACGGTTCAGTTCTCCCATCCGACATATTTTTAACCAATTTACCCTTTCTCCGTTAATATTTTTCTAATCTTCTCCTAGTTGTTGTAATTACGTGATCGGACAATTAACACTTTATAATAACGAAACACCAAGCTCTTAAAATTTTACTCCATACTCTGTATCTATTCTTGAAATGGGTCTTTCAAGCCACTTTCGAGATGAACGTTTTAATCTCACTGAAATATATTAGTCGCAATGTATTGCTTGAAAAAAAAAATGGAAAAATTTACGTATGTAGATATTAAACTAAATCAGTAAGCTCGATCTTTTTTCTGGAAAATAGATTTTTCACTTCGAAACGAGCGTTTCATGATATTAAAATTTGGACGAATCGTCACGACTTTGCTTTAGTAAAAGAGAAGAACGTGGCATAACGCGATGAGTTAAATACGCGCGATGTTAACGTACGATAATCGGGATTTAAGAGAGGCAATAAGGAAGCGTGGCGAGGTCGGCAAGAGACGCATTCGATTCTAAGAATTTATTGGAAATCGTTTTTTTTTGCAAGCCCAGGGAGAAGAATCTCATTTCATTGGAAACGACTGCGGAAACGAAAGAAAGTGGGATGAAATTGAAATCAGGCCGGGCGGGGAGCGGACGGTCGAGTTACGGAAAATCCGGAAATCGGTCGAAAAAGGAGGAGAGGTCGCGAAATCAGAGGGCCTTTAAACCTTTTAAAGACACAGACGGAAATTAGCGGTTGCGATCAACAAAGGGGCCGAATTCAAGCTGTGTGTAACGAGAGAATTAGAACGGAATGGATTTTTCTTTTGTCTCCTTACTCTCTCTTTCTGCTCTCTTCTTTTTTTTCAATTTGCTCGTTCAAATAAATCCCTTCGTAGCGAGCGAGAATGCTTTAAAAAGTTCAATCTCATTGAGATCACGCTGAAATTTTCAAGAATATCGATTATAATAAGGATTATTTTTACGCGTATTTGTCTAGGATGAAATTAAGTTTCTTCCTTCTTCTCCGCGCGCACGAAGAGAGATAAATTTCCATAATTTTAGACGTGGAAAATTCGAAGCCAATCTCCTCGATATATCATCGAAAGATTCAATTTAACTCCGCTACGAACCCACCGCCAACTTCCTGGTACATATCCAGTTTAATTTCACCAAATACAATATTGATTCTACCAGTTTCTGTCAAATATTTCAAATATCGCGGTTGCATTTGCATCACGAGCGAAATCTTCTCGCTTTTTTCCCATCGACTTGCGATTAACAAAACACGTTGGAATATCGCATAGCGTTCACCGCTGAGAGGAGGAAGCATCCTCCTCTTGTCTGTGATATTCGGTAACGCAGAGGCGACAGTGATATTCCCGCGCGTGTAATTAATCACAATTAAATACAAGTCAATCCCCCCGTAACGCGATTAATTCGTGTTTCACACTCGAATTAATATCAAAATCAAATGTCAACAAAGATAGATGGAAAATAGCGCAGCGAACCGAGAACGAAGCTCGATGAGAGCTCGATGCCAAATTGTCGAGGCGATACGTTGGCAGAGAGTGGCGTTTATATTTTCTTCGATTGGTCGTCATCAATGGATCAATGCTTCGACGATATAAAGGAAGAGCACAGAGAATTTTCCTTTGCAAAAACTTTCGTTATGGGTTCGTTAACACTGGCCGATCGCGAAGCTAATTTAATCGAACAAAGTCTGGAAGAAAGTTCATATATTTATTCATTTATTCATTGTTCGTAATTTTTTCGAAAAAATATTCCATGTTTTTTCCTAATCTCCACATGTTCCAACATTGATTCTTAAAATAATTTCTTCGTAATAATAACACATCGTGGAATTGTCCGAATTATCGTTGCAAATGTGTCGAGTGGGAAAATAAAAAGCTTGGCAACTTTTCGGAATCGAAACCGCGAGCGAAAAAGCGGCCATCGTGCAAATGGATGCAAGGGAAGCGGCGCATAAAGAATGCAGAGGATCGTTTAGCACTCGTGCCGTTCCTTATGGATAATGCACGGCGGCGCGTCACGTGTCACGCCGACACAGCTAACGATGCAACGACGAATTTATTAGGCGTCCTCTCGCCGTTATCGAGCGCAATCCGAAAATTAGATTCCACGGATTGGCTGAAATCGATGGGGTCGAGAACGGTTGCCGACTGGGCGGAGACGACGATAAAGAATAATTGCTTGGACAAATGGGATCGGTGGTGTGTGGTCGTAATAAATAACGAAGGATCCCCTTTCGCGCGTGGAAAACGCCCGATTTCCTCTACTTTCCTCTCTTCCAAACTGACGTTTCTCGACAACAAAGTTACAAATTTGAAGAGCGGCGAAGCGGAATAGGGAGGCGTACGTTTGCTCCTCGATTAATGCGCAGATCGAGGTATTAAATCGATCTCGAATAAATGATTTTATGGATTGATTATTTGTAGGGGACGTGTTCTACGATTTTGATCGGATGCGGGAGAAAATTGATACTTTTTTTTTAATCCCTTTTGATATAAATCGTCGTGTACGAATATTCGAGAAATTTTAGGTTCGATAAAATTATGGCTGATCGTATGCGATAAATCTACAGGATTTATTCGATTCTGATTACGAATTTACGATTATAGATACGATTACGAATATTTTTCGAGGATGAAAATATTTTTCAATCGGTTTTATCATGTTGGAGGAATTTGTGGGTTAGATAGCAAGTTGAAATTTTAATTATCCTCCTCCTAGAAAAGTGGAAAGAGAGATAGATTAAGATACTCGTGAATTATTAAACGTTAATACGACAAGGCTAGAGCTAATCTTGCAAAGTAATCCGGTCTAGAAAGTTCAGTTATTGCTTAACTTGTATTCGAAGTAAAAATTCCATTGTTTTCTAAGTTTTGCCTGTGTGAAAGTGGATTAACGAAAGTTTCTTTCCTTCTTTTTTGTGATAGTTTAAACAATGCTCGTTTCAGCGAGGCTTTTATCAATTTACAAGCGTGACTTTATTCTCGAATAATTTCTTTACATTATCAGTTTCCACGAGAATGAAAATCTCCCTGGTAATTAATCCCAACCAATGTGATTCTATTACGTAAACGCAACAAAATATTCAATCGTTCTCGTTTCGAATAATATTTTAATACAACGCGTTTCGTTACGAACATCATTATTTAATTACCAAAATACGAGTTTAAAGCGTGGCAATTTTTTTTTTTCATATACGACCAAACGTCCGAAATATCTTTAACATTCGTGCATTCAACGAAAAATGAAAGCTTTTCCTACGAATTAATTTTTTCTCTTTTTTTTTAAATGGAATAATAAAATTGTAAATGGCGAAACGTAAAAATGGTACAGCGTTTTTTAAATAAAATCTTTTTGTACGGGATTGTATATTTTTAAAAACGTGCCATTGAATATTTTTTTCTACTTGCACAACTTTTATACAACAAGGTTGAGTAGAGCATTGAAAATTGGGTATTCGAGAAAGAGAATAATCTATTTGACCATCTTTATACGTTAATGACACACACGATTAACGATACTTCCTACGATTTATTCCGAAAATGGAACGGATTGTACGAAATTTGTCGAGTTCGTTCGAGAGAGGAATCGATATTATCAATTTTATTTATTTCTTTTTTTTCAAATTTACGAAGCGATAAACAGAAATTTAACAAAATCCAAAGAGATTCGTCGATAAAAATTTCCCTCCATTTTGTTTATCGATCCACCTCTGCATCTTCAAAACCATTTGCAGAAAAGATCTTAATAAAGGGAACGATGGAAACGCTCGTGGTTAATGAGGCTCGTAACGAAGAGGAAATCAATAATTTTTCCAATAACTTTTATTTCGTTACCGCGTACTTATATCTCGTTACAAGTATATTAATTAAACGGTGTTTGTCGATTGCGCAACATTGTTACAAAGGACTCGAATCAAGAAGGCGCGTAATTAACATCCTTAAAAACGAATAGAATTACTTAATTATTAAGACGAAACTAACTCTGGAAACGTGTCTCGAAGATAGAAAAAAAAACAAGAAACGAGAAAAGAGAAGAGAGAAATAATCACGCAACTAGTAGTTGCTAGCTGATCGTTGGATATTTTCCAGACATATCCCTGCGTTACTCATAGCTTCTCGGTATCATATGTACGGATACATATAGCCGACGTGAGCATTGTCACGCCAACAGTCGCATAAACTCGTTCACGCAATGGTGTCATCCCCTGTGAGACTCTAATCTGTGTGTCGTAATGTTATAGTTTCGAAAGGTTGCAGGGGAACGCCGCGAGGAGCTGAGATGGGAGCTGGATCGGAGCATCAGGTCCAGGGCGACCTCGCCGGATCGTCACCAGGTCGATAAGGGAAGGGCCACCAGCCCCCAGAGAGTTTCCGTCGTCCCGTCCTCGGTCGCTGGTGAGCAGCCTTTCCTACTCTCATTATTATTCCTCCTTTTCTTTTCTCGCCAACTCCAACCGATTTTACATTCTTTTCTTCAGAAACCGAGTTTCCTTTAAGGGATCTTTATACCTTTCTCGATACGACTAACTTGGCGCAAAGTTTTTCTTAACGTATCCTTTGTTGACAGGGAAAACGATAAATATAAACGTACGAGTTTCGCGAGGAATATATTTTAATTATACGCGCATCCGTTTACAAAACAATTGATCTATACGTGTCTAGGAAGAACGAATAGCAATGCCAACTATGAAGTAATTGCTAGCAACATTGAATAATGAAAGCATGAATAAAATTTCAGTGAACTTTAAATGCTATCCTTGAAAAATTTTTTTCTTTGATAAATAAATAATCAAATGGTGATACGACAAACGTGGACACTTATCGGTTTCGACAAAAAGACGAACGCTTTCTCCCGATTGGCTTTTCCACAGGAGAGGCAGCGGACGTGCCGTTGGACGGGGACGAGGAGGACGAGCGTCGAAGGCACGTGAGGCGGGGTGGCACGGTTCGCAAGTCTCGCATGACGAGGCAAAGGTCGTACGACGACGAAATGAAGAACGTTGCGGGCATGTCGGGAGGTGGAGCGCAGCACGCGCATCCGGAGCCGGGCCTGGTGCTTCCTGTGCAGCTGCCCAGGCGGGCATCGGCCTACGACGTGTACGCGACGCCAGGAGCGGGCGGCCTCAACGCCATGGCCATCGCGGCTGCCCAGCAAAGAGCATCGATCTCCGCGCAGGGTACGACGATTCCTATCTACCCCGTTAATACCCCTCGGCGAATGTAAACGAGAGGCCTACGAGATAAAGTCGGTCACGGACGCCAACGTTTCTTCCTTTCCAGACCAGTTAGATGCTAGATAATAGGATCGTCGCGACGAATGGAACAATATAACGGTCTGCGTCGAGTAAAGATTTTATTCTTTTCATTCGCGAACCTTGGAAATTGTAGATTGTGATGGAATTATTATTTAATTGATTTATTATCGAAAATTATTTACATTTTCTGAATTATTGATATCAGGTATTGATAGAAATGCGCGGAGTAAAGGTTTATTTCGTTGTATTCTGTTCATTCGCGAATCTTGGAAATCGTAGATTGTGATGGAATTATTATTTAATTGATTTATTATCGAAAATTATTTAGATTTTCAAATTGAATCATTGATATCAGGTATTGATAGAAATGCGTAGAGTAAAGGTTTATTTCGTTGTATTCTTTTCATTCGCGAACCTTGGAAATCTTAGATTGTGATGGAATTATTAATCAATTAATCTATTATCGAAAATTATTTAGATTTTGTTCGAAAACGGATCGATTTAATTATTAGGTATCCATAGAAATACGTGGAGTAAAGGTTTATTTCGTTGTATTCTTTTCAGTATATTCGCGAACCTTGGAAATCTTAGATTGTGATGGAATTATTAATCAATTAATCTATTATCGAAAATTGAATCATTGATATCAGGTATCCATAGAAATGCGTGGAATAAAGTTTATTTCGTTGTATTCTTTTCTTCTGTTCATTCGCGAACGTTACGAAAATCATAAGTTTTCGAAAATAATGCGATGGATGTCATAGGATTTGGAATTTTCCCTCTGTTGATTAATTGATCGATCCATTATCGAAAAGTATCTAATTGAAACATTGATATCAGGTATCCATAGAAATGCGTGGAATAAAAATTTATTTAATTTTATTCTTTTTTTTTTGTTCATTTACGAACGTTGAAAATCGTAGGTTTTCGAAAACGATGCGATAGAAATCGTTCGTGTTATAATTTTGTTCGTGTGCCGGTCAATCAATCAATCCATTATCGAAAAATATTTAGGTTTTGTTCGAAAAACGGATCGATCTAATTGAATCATCGATATTAGATATCTATAGAATCATGTGAAAGAAAGATTTATTTATTATTATCGTTGGTAATTAATTAATTTATCGTTGAAAATTCTAGATTGCGATGGAATCGTCAATTAATTAGTCCATTATCGAAAACTATTCAGGTTTTGTTCGAAAACGGATCGATCTAACTGAATCATTGATATCAGGTATCTATAGAAATGTTATAAACATTTATCTCGTTTTTCTTCTTTTTGAAATTGTGTACTCGGAATTTTTATCGTATATTCGTATATCGTTCGTTAATTAATTAATCCATTGTTGAGAATGTATGCGATGCGGAACGGTGTGGATTTTGTTTTTTAACGGGAGCAATATCAATTCATATCAAAGTAACAAAGCAAATATAACCGTTCAAACAATGAAACATTCGGACAGCAACTTATGCGGATAATAGAACGTTTGGATAATAGGTGTTTGAATAATGGATACTCTGCTGGATATAGATATAGTGTTTGCCTGTAGTTATTAAACTTCGTTTATTTATGGGCTCATAAAATTGCCGTTGTCACGCATCTGTGACATCAATGAGGACGTCGTATCGCGTGAATCGATACCGCGCATATATATCCGATAAATAACGATCGTATTGAAAAAAAATATAAGAGACGCGTTTTAATTTTCAAGCCACGGTTAAATACGATAATAAAAAAAGAAGATGTATTAAAGTCCTGTTCACCTCGTTTCGTTAAGATCTCGATTAACAGGATTATCTCTCGATCTCGCGCCGTTTCCATTATTTCTTTCGTACGAAGCGAAACATACTCGACGCGTGACCAACGAAAATTAATCGGAATGGGAAAGCGTGATCGGACGTTGTAATATTCTCGTTATAATTAAGTCGTAAAAATTGTACGAATCTCTCCACTCTCCACAACTAGCTAACTAATAATTTATTGTCAACACTTATCGATTTTTTGAAAAATCATAAGTGAAACGATAATTTGTATTCTCTCTATATAGGATAATAATATGAAACGAAGAAATATCTCGATCGGGAATACGCGACATCGTGTGACATCGTGTTTGTTGGACACGTTTTCATCGTTCGTTTGGAGACGCAGGCGAGCGGTATATCGGTATTTCGTGATTAAGCGTATTAACACAATTTTTTTTCTTTTCTCTCTTTTCTTTTTATCGGGGAAGGGAGAAAATTATGGATAATTTACGATTACCGCGGCCGCATTAATTAATTCCCTCTTCAATTAAACGGTGTCGTATGTAAGTAGTTGATAAATTGCAGTTTTCCATTAGGGTGTAACGCGTATCCGGTGAATGCCGATTATTAACCGCGTTATCCGCGAATCTTTGTCATTTTCATAGGCCGCCGATACAGATGAAATTAAATTTAATGCGACCAAGTATGAAAAGCGATAATTATTCTCATCGCGTGTATTTAAATATTTATATATCGTCCGATATTAACGCGTTGAATAGAGATATATTGGAAATGATGTCGGATGACCCATGATGACGGTCGTGTAATTAATAGAGGTGATTATGAAAATAAAGAACGAAACAAATTTTAATTTTAATTCCAAGTTATCGAGCATCGAAATTCCTTCAATCGAAAAGGTATCTTTAATTTATGTAGCTAAATTAAACACGAAGATTTTCGACGAATTAACTATCTTCTACGTATTTTTCCAAAAGCTATCAACTATTGCAAACAATAAAAAAACTTTCATTTTTTTTTTCCATCAATCATTGATTTTTTTCCGAAATATCACTCCACGACGTACTTTTGAAAAGGTCTTCGAATTTTTCGAAGGTATCGTCAAAAGAGATCGTCATTCAAATTGATTTTCCAAAACGTGACCAAATTTTGGGACTTTTCCTTGGGATTTTTCTTAGGAAAGGTAAAATAAAAAGGAGAGGGCGAGACGAAATTTGAACGTATGAGAAACTGTTCGAATTTTTCGAAAAGATATCTCCTCCTCAAGGAGATTGAAAATAAACGTTCGTTACAAATTATTGTAAAAAATATAGTCTTCCTGAACAAACTTTTTCCAAGGGAGAGTGGCCTTTGAATTTTTCGAAAAGATCACGCTATTTCTCTTTCTTCCAAGTTGAAAACAAAACATCTCGAAAAAACATGTTCTGCCAATCAATGACCTTTTCAAAATGTCATAAGCGCCATTTCTCACGATATTTCTTCTTCAAATTCAAAGTTTACTTATACAAGTTATTTACCCACACGATTCTTCGAGTATAACAGTTTATCGAGTACCACATTTTACCAAAAAATTCTCTATTTCAAAAGCTAAAAATCCCATATTCGATGGAAGATCGAAACGCGACGTTTGGTTCCGTTTCTTTCGCAAATTTGTGCGGGAAACTTTAATCCGCTCGGAGCGTTTTGTTCGCCAAGACGTAACGCGATACTTTTACGAGCGCAACACTTAAGACGACCTTCGACCATTAACGATCGACCATTCGATGCGATCCTTGGCGAAAGTCGAGTTGTAATCGAGTTTAACTTGCTTAACCCCCGCGCGGCGCGGCTCCCAGTTAGTCACATCCGTGTCCACCAGGCTAATTTCATCTAATTTCAACCGGATCTCCAACTCGAACTTTAATCTCTAATAGTCGAAATACTTTGTAACGAGGCGAACGCCGTTCGTAATTAATTCGTGCGCTTGTTAACCAGCCTCCATTCGAGACTTTAATTCGGTTTAAACCGGAATCGAGTTAAGGAGATTCGTGATCACGAAAATTGTTAATACCATCCTTAAATCGAAATTGAACGCCAACTCGGGTATCGACGATATCCCTCCTCTTTCTTTCCTTTCGTTTCTTTCATACAAATATTTATCTACACGCATGCAAATTAATATTACACTATAATCAGTTTACACAATTATTGAACTTTAGCGCGTAAATATTAACCGGGGTATTATACACGTTCGACGAGGTATAATAGATTATTACGTTAAATTATTAAAATACCAGCCAACCGGATCAAAATACGCAAATACAATGGACTTGACCGATCCCTGTGGGGCAAGAATTTCGAATAAACGAACGAATTTCGAAACGCGTCGTTAATTCGCCCGTTGAAACGTTGATTCGAAATAACGTGTAGCGTGTTCGTACGTGAATAAAAATAATTTCCGACTATGCGCGGAGATACACGAGGAATTAAATTAAACGAGTATACATATTTAAGGGAGGAAATTTTTCTTTTTTTTCCCCAGGAGGCAGGAAACCTCCGGAGGAAAGGCCGGCCACTCGCAGATTGTCGTTCCGAGTGGTGAAGCCGTACGAAGTCGGAGCCGAAGATGAAAGTATGATGAATTTGGAGGCGTCCACTGTGCCGGTCGTTTCGCCAAAGGTCGTCCCTCCGCCTGTTTTGGGCCCTGACGAGGAACGCCGCACCAGACGAAGGGGCTCTCAACTGTAAGCTGTTTTATATCGTCATCAGTGTCAACTATTGTGAATTCGTATATATATATATATTTTAATTTATTAATTTATTCGAACGATTTATCTGTTCTATTGATTTCAAATACGTGACGTTTTCGAATCGAATATTTCAATTTTTATAGAATTTCTAATACTTCTTTTATAAGTAGAATTTCATTTTTTCTCAAACAAATTTATTACGATAATAATAATAATAGAGAAAAGTTTTGGGCCCTGACGAGGAACGGCGCATCAGACGAAGGGGCTCTCAATTGTAAGCTATTTTATATCGTCATCAGTGCCAACTATTGTGAATTAAATTTCATAAAATATATATATATATATACGATTCTTTTTAATTTATTAATTTATTCGAACGATTTATCTGTTCTATTGATTTCAAATACGTGACGTTTTCGAATCGAATATTTCAATTTTTATAGAATTTCTAATACTTCTTTTATAAGTAGAATTTCATTTTTTCTCAAACAAATTTATTACGATAAGTTTTGGGCCCTGACGAGGAACGCCGTACCAGACGAAGGGGCTCTCAACTGTAAGCTATTTTATATCGTCATCAGTGTAAACCATTGTGAATTAAATTTCATAACAAATATATATATATATTTAATCGTATCGAGAACGATTCTTTTTAATTTATTAATTTATTAATTTATTCGAACGATTTATCTATTCTTCGTTGAACGTTATCTATTCTTCAAATACGTTTTCGAATCGAATGTTTCGATTAATTTTTATAGAATTTCTAATAAAATTTAGAATTTCATTTTTTCTCAAACAGATTTATAATAATAATAATAGAAAAGTTTTGGGCCCTGACGAGGAACGGCGCATCAGACGAAGGGGCTCTCAACTGTAAGCTATTTTATATCGTCATCAGTGTGAATTATTATGAATTCGTATATATATATATATACGATTCTTTTTAATTTATTAATTTATTCGAACGATTTATCTGTTCTCTTGATTTCAAATACGTGACGTTTTCGAATCGAATATTTCAATTTTTATAGAATTCCTAATATTTCTTTTACAAGTAGAATTTCATTTTTTCTCAAACAGATTTATTAGGATAATAATAATAATAATAGAGAAAAGTTTTGGGCGCTGATGAGGAACGCTGCACCAGACGAAGACGGGCTCTCGAGCTGTTATATATCATCCGTTTAATAACGCTTCGATGCGCAAATTAAGTGGTTTTCCCGAAATAATCTCCGTAATAAGGATAATTGTTGAGGAAGAGCGAGTGGAATATCGATTCTCTCAAGTATATGTTCCACCGTAATTTTAATCGCTTTCGGATTAGTTCTTTTATTTATTTTTTTTTTTCGTTCTTTTTTAATTAATCGCAATATCGATCTTGAAATATTTACAACGATTACTGCAACGAGGGTGAAGCGAGAGCGGTTTCGATGTACGAAAATTCCAATAGAACGTAACAAAAATTCGCGAGTTTAATATCGGAATTTTTTTTATTCCCACTAGATATATGTGTGATATTTTTTTTTTTGGAACAAGAGAGAATGTTCTTGTTCCAATAAAAATGTTGGAAGATAATGTGAGGCTTTAATGGGGACGGAAAAATCAATTCGTTTTTTTAAAAAATCTATTCTTCGTTTAAATTATTAAATTTGCGCGTTATCCATATTAATTTCTATTATCCTTTTTATATTAATTATTATCGTAGCTTGTCTGTATTATCTGTTGTTCGAGAGAAGCACGAAGTAGTTAATACTCATAATACCCGTCGTCTCTTGACAAGCAGACAAGCCATTCAGAAGATCAATAGGGAAATCCATTACAGGTAACAGTGGACATCGATCAAACGTGAGCGTGTAGTTAGATTAAGATTAATCTTCGAGAAATTACGATTCGAAAGGAATTTAATCCAGATTTCGATAAGTTCGCGTATTATTTATTTTTCTCGTTACACGTTCACAAATTATCACTCGAGATGTCTCTCTTTAATTTTATCCGCGACAAGTTGTAAGATATACCGTTCAAATAACTGAACAATACGAGATATTTCCTTCCGTTGAAAACGTGCGAATTTCCGCGGTTAGTTTTAATTAAGAATTCACAGTGAACCGAGTTTACGGAACAAGTTGCGAAACAAGGAAGAAATTAGAAATTGTGTCGGGTATTTTAATAAATCTTTATTTAATTCCTTTATACATCTTTTCCGGTGTCGAGATTAAATTTCGATCTCTCTCCCCGTAAACACTGTGAATTAAATTTCATAAATTTAAAATATATATATATTTAATCACATCTTATGGGAAAGGATTCCTTTTAATTTTTCCTAAATTTATTCCAACGATTTATTATTCCCCGTTGGTTTCGAGTGTGACTTTCTTTGAAATTTTATTTTTTCCCAAATAGATTTAGACCGCGAGCTGTAATAAAATACAATATGCGATATGTGTATCGCGTTAATTGTATTCCGTTTAATTATATACAATTAGATCCATTGTGTTTAATTAATAGATATTTATTTAATATTTGACGATATAACACATTTATGGTCGGTTATTTCCTGCTTTGTTGAAACGCAATGAAAATTCAATTCGACGTAACGTTACAAAATACACAGCAATACCATCGATTCGTACTAAATTGACACGTTTCGTTTCGTTTATTCGAATCGATCGCTATCTATCCGAAATAATCAACGATAAAATACCGTCTTTTTACTAGGTGCGAGTTTGTTAATAGGACGACAAATATCTCGGACATTCCCGTAAAAATATCGCATTACGAGATGCTTTCGACTTTTTTCTCCAGTCGATATATACGATGAAACGGAAACTTTGGCGTCGAGCACTGTCTACGCGCTCATCTCCTTTTCCACGTCCACAGAGATTTCCTATCCCCGAACGAAATATTTTCTCTTTGAAGAAACAAGATAAGAGACCTACTTTCAACAACTGAACTTTATTTCGAATCGAATGGCAACGCTCCATTTCAATTTATTAATTCCTCCAAGAACGCAATGCAACAGCTATCCATTCTTTGAACTCGAGGAAGGCAGAGTTTGTTAAAATTTTTTTACCAATGAATCCATCGAGGAAATCGAGAATTTGTGTCTCTTTCTAATTATTATTTATACGAAGTTGAAAAATAATAATATTTCTGAAACTTTTGGGACGAGATTTTTCGATACTCTTTGCACCTGATATTTTTCTACTTTAAAAAAGTTTTCACGTGAAAATTATCATAGGATAGGGATGCAAATGGAGGCAAAGGTACACCTCACGTTCAAAACGTTTGGTGTGTCGAGCCACGGTCAATAAATTACGAGGGATGATAACAAAATTGCACGTACCGCATGCGAAAAAAAATCATATCTTTCGTGGGCGAAACTATCATTTTCCACTTCCCTCTGGAACAATATTTTTTTTATTTTTTATTTACAAAGTAAATAACGACTATCAAATTCTTTCCCAGCGACAAAAATTTATAATATCTATGACAATGGCGTGCGTTCTCCCCCCTCGTTCCTAAACATTTCCATATTTCATTTCGAAAAAATTCTCCCAAACGAAATATCCAACTTTGCAATATTATCGTGTCATCTCGAGAAAAGAACCGAATGATAAAAGTGTAGGAGGAGAATCGAACCGAATCAACCGAGAAGAATATTTTCCAAATGTTTCGCCTATATAAAATTCCACCAATTTTTCGAAAATCCTCTCCCGATCGATCCTTCAAGTTTTCGAAAACAAGTAAAAAAAAAAATCGACGCGCGGTTAAACCGTTAAAGAAGATTCCTCGAGGCGGGGAAAATTACCACCATTTTCCCCTGTTAAACAGACCCACGAAATAATAAAAGCGGCAAAAAACTCGAGTGGAACGCAAACACGAGGTCCCCGCCACTGGAGAAATAATTAACGCCACACCTATGCAATCTCTGTGGAGCACACGTCCTCCCCCCCTCCCTCCTTCGCTTCCTCCTCGCTCCCCCTCCTCGCCCAGTGCACGGTTATCGCACAGTTCCGCGCGCATCCGTCCGAATTTCTGCGAATCCCAGACTCGGTTGGCAAACCTGGCTGTTATTAATAACCGAGACGAGGCTGTTCCCCCTCCCCATTTTCATTAGGTTCGCGCAAACTTACTCTTGGAGGGAATTACGTTAATCTCCAAGACGGGGAGGTTACAGCGGTTTCTACAATAAGGGTTAATTGGACAAAATTATTTTTCTTCCCCCGGTTTTCAGCTCATTACCGCTTTGCTCATTGAAAACGTGTAACGTACAAAAATATGATTGGACGCATAAAGGAAGTTAACATCGAGTTTAATTAGAATAGAAAAGGGAGATACGCGGAGATAACCGGCAGAAGTAGCGGTTAACTTGGAAAGCGATGGACGAACATACGAGAAAAGTCTGTGCGTCCTTTGATTTTCGAAGTGAAAATTCGGATCGGATCATTTTTATATTTAGTGTAGTTTAGATATCCAATTTTTTTTATAGTATCCAGTATTATTTGAGTATTATTTAAATTGTTAATATATAATTCAATTTTAAATTAAATTCTATTTCCACTGTATATATATACAAAGCGTATTTTTCTAATTCAGATGACAGAACGTTGGAGTAATTTCTATCGAATATCGCGGTCAAGATAAAAATCTCTTTTAAACGATACTCCATTTTCTTCCAAATAGACGTTTACTTTAATCGATGCGATTTTATCGAGAAAGCAGCAGCCAAGTTGGCACAACTTGTTAGCATAACGACGTTCCCCGCAATATCGTGTACACTGTGTTGAACTCGTGATACATCTCGTCTCGTCAAAACGGTTTCGTTGGTATTTCTCAACTGCTCTCGCGGCAACTTACGCGGCTTGACGAGAGCGCTTCACTAATTGTGACGCGGTGTTAACGAATTAATAGACGCTTTGTCACTTATCGTATTTTCCATAAACGATACACGCGCTTCCTTCCGCGCCATTAACGCATTTGCCATTAAAAATCCAACCGGACGTGGATCGAATCGGACGATTTTTAAATAATCATTTTTCAAAGAGAAAAAAAGGAGCGAGGATATAAGTTCGAAAGGTTCGTCGACAGACAAGAGGAGAAAATAAAACGTTTTCGTTCCATCTTTCTTTTTTCTTTTTTTTCTTTCTTTTTTTCTACCTTTAACCGATTCGTCGCCATCGTGTATTCCGTATAATGCTTCAATCAACTGTCCCGGTTTTTATCGCTGGATTCATTTTTTTTTTTTCAGAACAGAACAGACTGAATATCTTCTATTTTATATCCCCCACGAATGTCAAACGAAAAACCGTGTAACACGAAGATTGCACAGAATTTGATACCTTTGTCCGTTGAAATATCACATCCCTCCACGCCATTATAGGATGCGGTATAATAATAAATTTCTGAAGGGATAATATTCGATTTAAGTTATTTTTCTCCGCGATAAATCCTCCCCTTTCGCCGATTACTTTGTTTTGCGGAGGAGGGAGGGAGGGAAAGGGAAGAATAAACGCGGAAAACTTTTCTAATTAAAAACGGAACTGCTCCGCGAAAAGTTTGAACCGAGGTATATCCGACTTTGCAACAACGAAAGATGGTCCAGATAAAAAAAAAAGAAAAGAAATCGAGATCGATAACGATCGCAATGGATCACGTTTAACAGATTTCCACGACTTTTTCTCGCGTTAAATATGCATAAAAAAATTATCGGAAATTTGGTTATCATTCGACGTTATAAATCAGCTCGATATTCGCGATAATTTTTTTCTTTTCTTTTTTTTACGAGTTTTTTTAAACTTGGAAAAACTTTGTATCGTAAAACGTGTCAAAAAAGAATTTAACACCCGAAGAAAAACTTACGTACTTCCCTTTTTCCCCTCCCCTTTTCTCGCTCTTCGATATCTTCTCCAAAAATTCGACATTAAACGAATTAAGAGAGCGGGAAGAAAATTGATCGCGGAACCGGGAGCAGAGATTTTGCCGTAAGACCGTAATTTAATGCGCGGTACGAACAAGATCATCGACTTAGGAAGTCTGTTTACGAGGGATTAAGAGAAAGTGTTGCTTAACGACGAACAATCCTCGACAAACACGAGAGGCGAGAACTTGTCCCTCCCCTTTCGATCGCACGCCCAAAAAAAAAACACATTTTTCAATTTTTCTCCAACCTTCCTTTCGAAAAGTTTGCCTCTCCTGGATTAAAATCAACGATTCCTCTCAAGAAGGGAAGAGGGATCATGAAAAAAATATTCCAAGAGTTCTCACCTACCGATTAAAAACTTTTTTCCAATCTTCTTCCTCCCCGTAATAATCCCACCGTTTCTTTCTAGCTAAACGTCGAAAAAGTTGGCGCGAATTATGGATATTACGCTTCTCGACGATCAGCGATTTTTCCCACTCTCCCTCTACCTCTCTTCCGTAATCATCCTCCCTCGTCTTTTTTTTTCTTCTTTATCCTCTCTTCGTCAACCACGCTTAACTACTCCGCTCTTTCTCCGCGTGAACGTATTCAAATCGGGCGTATCGATTGCTCGAACCTCGACCAAGCAGGTCGAGCAGAAACCACGCGAAACGCCCTGTTTCACTTAATTCAGCGCTTTTCGAGCATGAAACCTTCCCCTCCTCTTCCCGCTTAAGCCACTCGATCTTTCGCTATTCCGAGTAAGGATGGTCGTTTCGCGAGTTGCAGATTCGTTCGAGAAGCAGATTAATTAGGATTTTCAGGAGGAGTTAAAGTTCTTTCTTTCTTTTTCTTTTTCTTTTTTTTTTTATTTTGGCTATTTTCGGCCGTTTCTCCTTCTTATAAGATATTTTCGTATGGAACGGAATCGGAAATTGGGGATATTTGTAATCGCGATATCGAGGCAAAATTGTTGTTCGTTGTTTAAGGTTGAAAGTGTAGGTTTTCACTTAATATTCTTTATTATAAATACGGTACACGGTTTGATTCAGGTTGATGATTGAAATTGGAATTAGTTCGATTTATTTATAGTATTTCTATTGCACGGGGATAAAAGATATGTAACCAGCGAATAAGAAAATAAGAAAAAAATATTTTACGTAAATATTAAATATAAAAAGTTATAATAAAAATATGAAATCTAAAGTTAGAGTTACGTCGAAATGTGATTGATAAGGAAATAGTATTTATGAAAATATTCGTGTTTACTATTTGAAATTCGCTAGAGATTTTTTATCTGTGAGGAAAAGCGATTGTGTATCGGTCAATTCAAACGGCTAATAAAAAGAACTAATATAAAACAAGATTGAACGGGAATATAAACTTCTTTTCGATGTAATAAAGCGTTGTTATACAACATTCTTTTCTTATTTTTACTAAATAAAGATATTAAAGAATAGATTGTGAGACGATTTGATTAAAATAAAAAATATGCAATAAGAAAGGATATATTTAATAAAAGAAATAAAGATAAATGGTTACGTACATGTGGATCGTGCCGATGCCTTCCTTCTACTGAACTGCTTCGCAGTGTCGCGTCGCAATTCAAAACAAACGAAACAGAATCGAAACACCGATCCAATGACGTTCGATTCGAGCATAAATATACAAGAATATATAAATATACGTGTCGCGCCTTTACGTATATGTAAACAAAACGATAGTGATATAATTTGATTATGTATAATAATTTCAACGTTGAGACGAATTTTAACGTGAAATTTTTCGTATTATTTGAGAATTAGCGCTTTGAACGAATGGATTTCGAATATTTCGAATAATGAGAGAAAAAGAAAAAGAAAATGTTTTTAATAATTCATTTCCCTTCGTCAATACGATTTTTTTGAATCTCGTAAGAAATTCAAGAATGGAAGAATTCCGATATAAAAAAGAAAAATTTGGAAAAATTTGTCCTTTACGAAGTCTCCTCTTCTCATCGCAAAATATCGAGTCTTTATATATAAATACAACGATACTGATGTAATTTGATCCTGTATAATAATTTCAACGTTGAGACAATTTTACTATAAAGTTTCTCCGATTTTTTTGAATCTCGTACGAAATTCAAGAATGCAAGAATTCCGATATAAAAAAGAAATGTTTCCTCTTCTCATCGTATTAAAAAAGCTTCTCGTATCGTATTATTTGAAAATTAGCTCTTTAAACGAATGGATTTCGAATATTTCGAATAATGAGAGAAAAAGAAAAAGAAAATATTTTTAATAATTCATTTCCCTTCGTCGATACGATTTTTTTGAATCTCGTAGGAAATTCAAGAATGGAAGAATTCCGATATAAAAAAGAAACGTTTGGAAAAATTTGTCCTTCTTTACGAAGTCTTCTTCTCATCGCATAAAAACAGAAACAGTGTCTAATAATTCACGCATAAATATTCAAAATACGAGTCTTTACATAATTTGATCCTGTACAATAATTTCAACGTTGAGACGACAATCTTACTGTGAAATTTTTTTGAATCTCCTACGAAATTCAAGTACAAGAATGGAAGAATTTCGATATAAAAAAGAAATGTTTCCTCTTCTCATCGTATTAAAAAAGCAGCTACGTAGCTGCGTCTCTTGCATCATCTCTTGCATGGATTTGACTTTATACAATCACGTAATAATTGCTCGTTCTTCGATGATTCGTTGCTTTTCCCAACTCGTTCTAATCATTTCCGCTTTCCGTATTTCCTCTCCAAACATCGCGTTTCCCCGTTCCAATGATTTTTAAGCATTTCAATCGACACGAGAAAAACAAATTTAACTCGAAAATCTATAATTATATATTTGTTTAAGAAGATTAAAGTAATCCATCTTCCCATTGGTCAAGCTCGATTAAACTCAAATAGAGGAAAGCTAAAATGCACCTTCCCTTCAAATAATTTCGAATCGTCCCGATCCCCCGTCTAATCGATCGATTTACGCTGTATCGATTATTGAAACTTCGAATTTAGCAACGCGTTAGACCGATAAAACGTATTAACACGTGAAATTTAGACACGTAAAGCCTGTAACAAAATATCATTACATTCATATACTCTTCTCTAATTTTGAATAAAGCAATAAACGTTTGTCAATAATTAATAAACATCGAACAACTCGAATATTTCACTCAGAACTCTCCCCTTCTTTATTCCCTTCTCTTCTTTTAATTTTCCATTTCAGAACGACGTTTGTTAAATTATTTCCTCCCGTATCGCAGAGTACGTAGCACGTAGGCGTAAAAATGAACGAGCGACACTTTGATTTCAGGCCGGATATAAACGCCATAAAGGGATTGGCGTCTTCGGCCTCCTCGGCCGCGACAAAAGTCGCCCCTCCGTCGGCAGTGAACAGGGTCGCAGCCGAGGATCGTGAATTGGCACGGCAAGGAAGCCTCGTCGACGGGGAAAGCATCAAGATCGTTATCCATCACGCGGACAATGACATGAGTGAGTAGAGTAGTTTCTCTCCCGCTTAAAGTCTTTTTTCCCTCTTCCTTATTATTAATAGGCGACCATTAACGATTTTCAATGCTTCTCTTTTTCTTCATCTTCGTGTTTCTTCTTGTTCAAAGAATCTTTTTTTTTATTATTATAAATTTTGATTAAACTGTACTTCGATTCACACGTTCGGTTGTTCAGTTTAATGATATTTAATGATCAGTTTAACTACATCAGCCGATTTAAACCTAACCTAATGGAAATTATCATTGAAAAATTAATGTAGGAATAATGAGGAAAGAATAGCTTTCTTTAATATTTATATTTGGTATATTGAAACAACTCGGGCGAGCCACAATCACTCAGACGATTTTCATTTATCTACGCGATTCTCATCAGTTCTATGTAATAACAACAAATTAAATACTTATAACAAAAATATAATATAATAATTCGCGATGGAAAATTATTATTAAAACGTGGAGCTAAGAATGCGAAAAATATCGAGAATTGCGAGTAGATCCTCCTCCTAATTTTTTGGGCAGACATTGGCTCGAAGAGGATACTTGTAAAGACACTCTCGTGGCTTTATTCGCGCCCGGGGCGAGTTGTTATCCGAGATAACAAAGATAACTCGGCGATATCTGTCTCGAGGCGATCCTCCAACATCTTTTCGCAAAGTTTTTGCCGTGTTGAAGTGGTCGATGAGACTGAAATCGAGGATGTGATACACCGATATCGAGATCGGGAATGGTTAAGGATTGGAGGGGAGGGGGCTTAGAAGGAAGGAAGGAAGGAAGGAAGGAAGGAAGAACAAGGTGTAATCGAATATTCAAATTTTGAATCTGGAACGTTGAAGTTTGTTCCACGAGAGGAGGAGAGCTAGCTGTTACTCTGTCGATGTAATTAGAGAGGCGGATAACGTGATAATAAAGTTTCTCCTCCCGATGCTGTATCGGATCCTTTTAAAAATTCATAACTTCGTTTCGTAATACCTTTGACTGTTTGCTCGAATCCTCTCCGCATCTCCCTCTCTCAAAATAATTTTCACCTTTCTTTCAATTTAGTTTACTTTCTTAGCTCCCTTCTTTCCTTTTTCCTCGTTTCAGTTTCGTTGTTACTTACCAAGCATTAGTAATACCGGTAAAGATTATTCTTAGAATTTTAAGGAATATAATGGATTTTTACGTGAGTTGATAATAAAAAAGAAACGGTGTTAATTTTACATAAATAAATTCAATGCGATGAAAAGTGAATGTGACTCGAATATCAGATCTAAATATGAATGACGAAATAAATGAGAATGGAAAAGAGAACGTCGCGTGTTGGTAATTAAATGTGGAGGGAGGCCAAATTTTTGGAATTCTGTAAAAATTCGGGAAAAAGTATTCTCTCATTGGTAAACGCGTGATACGAGCGTTAAAAGAGGAATAAGTCCGCTTCTTACGTATATAGAAAATGGCTTTGTGAAGATTGAGAATGATATTTGAGAAAAAAGAGTGTTTCAAAGCGAACACCTTCGAAAACGCTGCGCTTTGTGTAAAAATTAATGAAACTGAAAGGAAGTGAAAAAAAAAAGGAAAAAAAGAAGAGAAAGAGTTTTGAGCAAAAATATTAAAATAATGAAGCGTGTGAGAGCATAAAGGCCTTAAATGGTAACGATGGAAAGAAATTCTGACAAAAAGTTAACGACGACTCGTAGTAACGGCACCTGTTTTGCGTCATTTTTCACCGCCTTCTTCCCCTCCCCTGAGAATTCAATATAATAAATAAATTACACGCCCATTTTTAACGTTGCTTACATTCCATGTACATTTTTTGAAAATATTACGTAGTTTCACGACTATAATGCTATATACATATATATATATTTTCTAAACAGAAAAAGTCAGAGAAAAAGAAACAATATATTCTATATGGCAAGTTCGAAAAATAACGTACGTTATTATTCTTTACGATAAGTATATCGTAGAAGAGCTAAAAGCAGGGAGAATCTATTTTCCCTCTAAACTTTTATCGGACATCTTTCGACAGAATAAAAATACCCGGTGGGAATTTGATGGAAGAAAAAACAAAGAACAAGGTGGACAAGAGATAAAGAAAGATGAAGATTATCCCGAAAGATAAAATTGATTACTTTCGACGCAATTTCCCACGGATTTAATATATGACGTATATGAAATTTTACAGATTCCTGGCAAAAAACAGGGATACGAGAAGCTTTGCCACCTAGGAAATTTCAATTACCCATTTCGAGAAGGAAAATTCAGATACGAGTCTCTGATATAATAATCTTTAGAAAGGGATAAGAATATTTCGCAATAGATACGATTCTCGATAAAAATAATAATTTCGTTCCATCTTTCGAAAAGGGACATGCCAAATCACTTTCTGCGAGAACGAGCATCGATCGGAAGTAGAATTTCGGGTATAAACGAAATCATCTTTACGCTACATTGAGCGGAAGTTACGCGTCTGTATTGTACGAAAGAAAGTACGATAATCTCGTTCCATTCTTTTGTTGAAAAAGATATATATATATACACCTTATCCAGCCTTCTAAAGAAAAAAATGTATCAAATACACTTTGTCGTTTATTGCAGCGCCCTGGGTGAACGCGAAAAGGAGAATAAAACTGAGAAGAGACCCGAGTTTGGACAAAGGGCATAGAAGTAAGTGCGTTATTATTATTTCTGAAAAATTTATTTTCAGATTAATTCTCAAAGAAGGAGATTCTTTTTCCACCGTTCTCAAAATTCTGCGAGCATTTAACGTACGCGCGGATGATATTCTTTTTTCGTTCCTCGAGCGAAAATTGGAAAAATTATTTGGAATCGCGAGAAGGGCGTGCGGATAATTGAGAAGAGACGCGGTGAAACCGGGCGGACACGCGAGATAAAACGACGGTTCATAAAGAGGTTGATGAAGGGGGGAGAGCAATGAAAACAGTTACGCGTAGCGCCGACAGGGTGTGCGCGTGACGTTTAATTACTCGTTGCTCTTTCTGAATAGGTTTGCTCACTTTTCACTCCTCTCGAGATGCGCGATGAATTGCTCGGCGCATCGAATCCTGGAAAATCGAAGCGAAACAACGAATTATATACCATGTGGGGATTAAAATTAAAATTATCCTTTGTACAGGATACGACAGTGCCGGTACGAAACCGATGAATCATGCGGTTTAATTCGAACGCGAGGATACGTTAAAATGATCGATTCGCGTCCGGGGAGATTCGTTACAATTTGGGAGCAGTGGAGAGTTTACAGCAACAGGGATTGTTCGAGGTTATAATTTGATGGAGGACGCCAAAAGATACTTCCATTTTCGATACTTTTGGATTTTCAAAAGTTAGAAGAGTCTTTTTCTCGTAAGATGATTGCCGAATTTAGAAGAAACGTTTAAAATTTTACGCTACGTTTAATCGCATTAAATATTCATTGTAGAAAATTTGTAAAAGTTTGTTCGAGTTGAAAAATTTCGATAGTTAATTGATGATTCAGCAGACTGGATTGAAATGAAAAGTGGTTACACAGCGCTTTCCAAACGAGTTGAGAAATTTATCTGTGATTTATTACAACGGTATATATCGTTAAATGAAAATAAAGTATATATTCATTGAATCGAACAATGAACGTTTTATATTTGATATATCGTACACAAAAGTCTAGTTTCAAGTACAATGTTTAAATCCGTCTTATTTTCTACGTATATATTTTCCTCTTTATACACTTTGTATTTACATTCTGCGGCTAAAAATCCACATTGATATTTGCGAGAAGCAAATTGTTATCAAATATTCCATTTCAAGAGTACAGAAAGATAGAAATCTTTTTTCCATATATATATGTACGAGACGACATTGTACAAAATTGAATTTAATGTGTAACGAATTCAAGTTCCTACGATTCTTCGATTCGTTTAATTCTACTTGTCAAAATATTCGGATAATTCGTTAATAAAATCTAATTTCATGAAATGTCTCGAAAATTAACGCGACGTCTTCTACCCTTCCAGAAAGAGGAAGATGGATAGATAGCGCAAGCGTAATTAAACTTGTTAATGTTGGCCGACAGTTTACACGTGTTCTCAGGGTTGCTTAAAAATTGAAACAGCTGGATGCTGTTTCACAGATTAGATTGCCAACTTTTATCTGTTTTCACGGTTACAATTAATCTTGTAGCACTTGCTTTTGAAATTAAATTAATCGTTTCCAAGGTAAAAATCTCATCCGAGAAAAAATTCTATTCCATGGAATTCTGACCCCAACAATTCTCGTTTTAAACACCTCCCTTTCGTCTCTACCTTAATACTCTTTCCTCCCTTTCCTTTAACCCACCTAAATAAATAGACTTTGATATTCGAATGGAAGATCATAATTTCTTTCAAGTTCAATTTTCTCACTTCTCCTTGCCGATTTGTTCAATAACGATTTCCTTTTGTGAAAATTGTTTTCTCATTTGGAAGGAGAGCACGAGATTCTTTCCAAACGTATATTATTATTCTCTTTATTTATTATTGTTTATCAATCGGAAGAAAAATATTTTTTTCAACCGTTCCCAGAGTTCAATCGTCATCGAGTTGAAAATTTAATCAACGAAGATCGACGAACTTTTCGTTATCTGTCAATTTGAAACGGATCGCTTTTCCTTCGTTTCCTTCGTACTATCTCGACAAATAATCATCTTTGTTCGAGCTGGTAGCGCTGTTCAACGCGAATTAATGCGATTGGCGGAGAGAAAGGGCAGAGGGAAATTCGATTTGGGGGAATCTGGGTGGCAAATTTTCGAGGGCCGCCATCAGGATCCATCTCATGGACGAACGTTAACAAGATGGAGGCTGGCTCGAGTATTTATCGAAAATCCCGTAGAGAAACGGGCAACCGATCAGATAATTACGCTGCAACGTCATTACCAGAACAAGCCTGCGGCTCCCAGACCTTATCGTAGGCCCGGTATTCCCACCCTGTTAATTAAGCCTGAATGACGGCCCTTGATTGGCGTTCTCGCGTCGACGCCCATCAAAACTGGTCAATTCTCCATCTTGCTCTATCTGCTCACCAGCGATCTACTCCTTCTTCTATTTTTCCTATTTGCCTCTCTCTCTCTCTCTCTCTCTCTGTTTGCATACGAATAACAAACCTTCCAACTTGCCTTTCTTCATTATAAATCCGCCATTTCCTCCCCGTTTCGACTCGTCAACTTTCCTACATTTTCGCCTCTACATATACGAATAATAAACCTTCCAACTTGCCTTTCTTCATTATCCGTCATTTCTCCCATTTCGACTCGTCAACTTTCCTACTCTTTCTTCAATTTTCGTCTCTCTCCACACAAATCCTTCGACTCGCTATTCTTTCCAAGTTACACACTCCTCCATTTCCCCTCTTCTTTCCGATTCGTCAACTTTTTCTTCGTTTATTTTTCCACCCACAGTTATATTTATTTCTTTCTCGAATGCGAATAACAAATATTCTTTCCTTCTATTTTTCCCTCTGCTCGCACTCTGATCCGTCCTTGCTTTCCCTTCTTCGTTCGGATCACAGATCCGCCATTTCCCTCCCCCCTCCTTTCCGACACGTCAAACACGCAATTATGACGTATTACGCTCCATCTCGTTTTCACGAACGAAGAGGAATAGCTCGGAATGGATGATGAAACGAGGGGATGTTCGAAGCGAAATTTCCGCGAGATGCTCCAAGATTAACGATTCCTGATTAGAGGAGGTTGGCTCTTTCGTTCCCGCGAATAGAGGACGCGTTAATCCCGCCATTACTAAGTAACGCTAGAAACATCGAATGGGATACGACCTGTTGCTACACAATACGCGTGCGTGCGGGCTTCATTAGCCGTGACGTTGGTATTAAATTAGTTCGGTGTTAATCGCACGCTTTACTTCGTTACTACGGACATACGTCAAGAGGAATATTCATTGTTTGCCTTCCCTCTCTCGTCTAACCTCGCGTAATCCTCGAGTGTGACTGAGATAAAACCGTGACTGAGTTTCGCTCGGCGATAATTCGTGGAAATTGACCGAACCATCCGAACAAATTAACGAAATCGATTCGGTTTTCTCGGTTTTAGTTATTTGTTATTCGGTTTTTTTTTTTTTTTTTTACGTAATTTTATGGAGTTTCGAACGGGAGAATTTTTCTTTTTTTTTTTTTTTTTATTTTATTTTAGGAAATCGATTCACTCCTCCGCTCATCGAGTTAACGAGTTTCGCTAGCGTTCTGCGGAATTTTTTTTCTAGCATATTTTTTTTCTTTTTTCTTTTTTTTTTTTTTTTTTAATTCATTAGAGGAACGACGTTTATATCATGATTCGTTTTTTTTATTACCAAATTTTTCCCACTTTTCGAATTTTTTGATTTTTGATATTCGGTAATTTGATTTTTATCGTCACTTGTTTCAATATAATAACGGGGATGATGTTTATATTTCGAATACGCGCTGCTCATCTATTCAAGGATACGTAACGAGAATGTTTATTTTTTCTTTTTGATTTTCCAAATTCTCGTTATCGAAATTTGACGTGTTCCCCATTCCTCTCGCCGATTTTTATCAATTTAAAAACTTCACGATCGGAAATCTAATATTTTTTAATTGGATCGTTAACTATCGCGTCTAAATATTTTTTTCCCCCCCCTCTTCCCTCCCTCCCCACTAAACGTTTCCGCAGAGAACGAAGTTAATGATTATATTCAACTTTTTTCAATTTCAAAATATTTAAATCATTTCAACAATTTCTTTCTTTTTTTCTTTTTTCTTTTTTTTTTTTTAAAGAGCACGTATCGGTTAAAAGTTATATTTTTATCGGTCAAAATAAAAGGCCATTGGCATTTCTCCGGACAAAAACCGTTTGTTTATTCAAACGTATGGTGAAATAGAAATAAATGAATTCACGGAAAATCATTTTGAAAACTTTTCTCGCGGTCGAGATCAACAATTTTTTCCCCCGTTGTTGTTGTACGAAAAAATTATTAGCCAATTTTCGATCGAGAAAAACAGACGCAGATTTCGCTCATTTCATTCAATTCCACCGTTCGTTATTTCCTTTCCGATCAGCCGGAAAAATTTAAATCGATAAATAAAATTTAACGCGGAAAACGAATTTCCACGAAAAATCAAAAGTAACGCCAGAAACCAGATTTTCCCCTTCCGCTGATATTCCTATCACCAATAATTTTGTGTATGCACCGATTTTTCCCGTCGCGTCAGCGATCCATTAATTCTTCGCAAAATTGAAATCATTGAAAACGCGATGGAAAAAAGGACGAAACGGGTTCGCAGGTGTGATGCACGTAATAAACGTCGTCTTGACATTTCGATGGTTATCGATCGACGAGCGGAGATCGAAATAGGCTCGTTTAATTTTTCAGAAATGATCGGACACGCGTTGAAATTCTCCCTAGATCAAATACTTAATTTACAAAGGTCACCCCCTTTTTAACTTTATCTTCCTCCTGTTATCCGCACGAACAATCCCGAATTGCGATTTGCGCCAAAACTTTTTCTTCCTTTCGTTTCGTTACGCAACAAGTCTCTTTCGTAGAAAACCTGAATATTTTTAATCGATCAACGATGATTCTTTTACTCTACGTGAACTTATAAAATATTTGATGATAAAAAACTAAAAAAAAATCGAGCGTTCGTAAAATTTTATATTTTACACCGGAACCACTTGGGGGACGAAAGTAAGTTTCGCGTTTGATCGTAACGGTGATACGGCCGTATTATACACTCAACTTATTTAATTTTACAGCCGCTGGTTTCGGTCTAAGGGTGGTTGGTGGTAAAACAGGGACCGATGGACGTACATTTGCATACGTGATGTGGACTCTGCCGGATGGACCGGCGGCAAAAGTTGGTATACAACGAGGCGACAAGGTAAGATCTCGCCCCAATTTTTTTCTTCTTCTTCGCGCCACGTTTGCGAAACTCCTTCGAAAGCTTGTACGAAAGCTTATTGTGACGTCGAGACTTTCTTCGCGAGAGATATATTTTCCTTTTTACTCGATCCGACGCGTACACAGTTTGGAAAATAGAAATCGGCGTTTCGATTGTCTCGATCGGGCATTTGGATCTTGGAAATAAAAATGTCTTGGCAACTTGCGCCCATAGAAACGGGTAACATATTGCAAGCGGTTAATGCGTGCGAATATCGACAACCATTCTCCCCAGCTGTGATTTTAATTAAGTTATCGACAGCTGCGCCCAACGCAAACGCGTCACGATCCTTCACCAAGAAAACCTATACGATTCTCGCGAAATCGTGCTAAAATCGTGTTAACGCATGATCGTTTAATTTAATAAAAGTAACTTTGTTATGTAAACAGGATTACATTAATTCGTTTCAACAGTAGTCGTAGAGGGAGAGAGAATTTTTATCTGAATCTTGCATCTCAACTTTTTATTCAACTATTTTTTCGCGTTTCGAAACTTCCGCGCGAAGCGGAAAAGTATTATTTTCCTTTTAAGAAGGGAAGTATTTCGATAAACATCGTAATGAATACGAATTGGTGCAAAAATTGCGGATAAACAACGCGCAACTTTTAATTTTTAAACTTAAAACGGGAAAACGAGGAAGAAACGCGGTGTAATATCTAGCTTGGGGCTCGAAGAATTTTATATAAATACATCTTTTATATCAGATTTTTTTTTATCTCTTCCTAAGAATTTATTTCTTATCCTGTTCCTAGATTTCAATTTCAAGATAGGAGGAATGTTTTCGCTCCGCCAGGAGACCACATGAAACAAAATCTGGAATAATTTTGAAACAATTTTATTATTGAACACCCCTTGCAAATGATTTAATCGCGATAAATAGATTATCTCGCGTATAAAATAATATACATTGAAGATTAGTCTAATTTAGGAACCAGTTTAATATTTTTTAAATTACGTAACGCGACCGAATTGAATTAAACGGCGGATATTTCAAATGTCGCGCATAAAATAATATCAAAGATACATTGAAGATTAGTTTAATTTAGGAACCAGTTTAATATTTTTTTTCCTCTTTTTAAATTACGTAATACGATGGAATTAAATAAAACGGCGAATATTTTAAATGTCGCGCATAAAATAATATATCAAAGATACATTGAAGATTGTTCTAAGGACATTAATCTAATTTAGGAAGCAGTTTAATATTTCTTTTTTTTTTTTTTCTCTAAATTACGTAACGCGACGGAATTGAATAAAACGGCGAATATTTTAAATGTCGCGCATAAAATAGTATATTAAAGATACATTGAAGATTGTTCCGAGGACATTAATCTAATTTAGAAACCATTTAATATTTTTTTTCTCGTTTCAAATTATGTAACGAATTGAATAAAATGGCGAATATTTCAGATGTCGCGCATAAAACAATATATCAAAGATACATTGAAGATTGTTCCAAGGACATTAGTCTAATTCAGAAACAAGTTTAATGCACCAATATTTTATTTCTCTTTTTAAATTACGTACGCGACCGAGTTGAATAAAACGGCGAATGTATCAAATGGTTATTTCGCCCTGTCACCAACGATACACGTACACCCGTTTTTCTTCGCCTACACCTTTTCACAAATTTATCCCTCGTGATCGTAAAATTGAACCTTCTCCATTCTCGAATAGTTGGCCATTAATTGGAATAAGCCTCGACGCGAGGTCGATTGATATTTTCCTTTTTTTACGAATTTTGTTTAATTAATTTTATTAATTTTATCATATTTTTGTTATCCGATATTGCTTTCCAATTTAGGAGGCGGGCCGCGTTTTATCACGGAGTCGACGGAGCATCCTTCGGACAACTCGATAACAAAAGTTCTCTTTTAAATTTCAAACGAATAAATTGTTTCTCACCGCGCAAAGGAGGGAATTGCACGGCTACACGTGAAATTTATCCTTCGTTTATCTCGTTATTTATATATAAAAAAAATAAAGTTTATTCACAGAGCAACGTTCCAGAGCTTCTCTAAACGAGAAAAGTTTGCTTCATTTTTTAATTATCGAATTCCACGTCTTGAGTAAGTTGGAGGAAATATTGGATATTTGTTTTTTTTTTTTCATAAATAAATTTTACATTCTCACGAATCTCCGAGGTCGCAATACTAAATTAAAAAAATTTACATGCGATAGTGTTTCGAAAAAAGAAGCAGCATTAATATTTCTTTGTTTCTTACCGCGCAAAGGAGGAAATTGCACCGTTGAGATCGTTCGTTTATCTCGTTATTTCTATATAAAAAAATAAAGTTTATTCAGAGAGCAATGTTCCAAAGCTTTTCTAAACTTCTCGATAAACTTCGTTGCAGAAAATATTGGAGATTTGTTCTTTTTTATGAATAAATTACATTCAATTATTTCACATTCTCACGAATATAATGAATCTCTGATATCGCGATGCCAAATTACATTTACATGTGCTTTGACAGTGTTTCGAAAAAAAGAAAAAAAAGAAAACAGCATCGATATTTTTGAACGCGTAGCGATAAGTCGTTATCGATATATCGAAACATCGCTATCGGGCGTGGTACGCAAAATCGGCAACGGCTCGTCAAACAAACGCAAAAACTTTGTCGAACGTGTTCTAGGCAGGCGATTATCCCTGATACAACGAATATAAAAATTTGCCCGTACTTCTCCTCAGGTGTTAGAGTGGAATGGAGTGTCTCTGGTGGATCGAAGCTTCGAGGAAGTGGTTCAAATAACAGAGCGGAACGACGATGTGGTCGATTTGGTGGTCGAGCACGTTGCCGACACGTAAGTAATAAGAATCGATTCCTTACTCGCTCCACAAAAAAAAAAAAAAAAGAAACAATTTCAAATTCGAAGGACAACGAAAATACGCAATCGTTTGAAGATTAAAGTCGCTCGCAATAATGAATAGAAAAAAAAAAAAATGAGTGAAATTATTCCGCGATAGATAAGAAAAAAGAAAGGAAAGTAATAACACAAATATAATAGCGAGTCGAATCGAATTGCGAAAAGTAGTTAAACCGAATTGCTTTTATCAACCATCGCCACTTTTACGTGACACGAATGTAACGCAGCGGGGACCTGCCGGAGGATTTAGCCGCGGCACCATCTGGAAAAGTGCCGGGGAATCTGGGACTGCTGATGGGTGAGTACCGAATCGTGGAAATCGTCCGATATATGTGTGTGCGTGTGTGTGTGTGTGTGTGTGTGTACACGTGTACGATGGGGAAAAAAAGATGAATCGTTAGACGAGGCGAGGAGAAGGAGGAGGGTAGAGTGCATCGTCGGCTTTAAAATCGATAACTCGCACGAAGCGAGAAGGATTCGCTCGATTCGTGCACGCGCGCGTTTCGAGAGTGGAAAAAAAACGGGAGAGGGGAGGGGGGCAGGAGAGAGAGAGAGAGAGAGAGAGGAAAAAGTTGATTGTTTCGCGCTCGTCAGTAGCAGCTTCTGTTCGTCTTCTCGCGTATCAGGGATTAAACGTTCTCGTTTTCTTTCTTTCTTTTTTTTCCTCTCTCTTCCTTCCTTTTATCGCATCATTCGAAAATGGGGAAAATGAAAATAATCGCGATGAAACGTTCGATTTGACCAATTTGACCTTGAATTAATATTGTTGTTACTGTTGTTGTTATTGTTGTCGTTGTTGTTGTTGTTGTTGTTATTATTGCTTATTGCGTTGACACGTGAAATGTATATTCTTTTTCAGAAGGGGAAACGGATAAAACGCCTTCATCACCGACGCGCAGGAAACTGCCAAAGACGCCGGTATAACGAGTTCATAAATTGACACATCTACGCGTGACCGTCTCCTCTCTTTCTTCTTTTTCTTTCTTCTTCTTTTTTTTTTCTTTTTTTTTCTTTTTCTTTCTTTTCTCTTTCTCTCATTTCCACACGCAATGTACACGCATACGCATAAAACATATATATATATATATATATACACACACGGGAGAAGTTGAACCTCGATCAGACCGAGTTTAGCGTTAGCCGGAAAGTGAAAGCGCCGCGATAGCACCACTTTTAGAAAGTGAATATCACCATCTCTCTCGCTTTGTACATGTATATATTACTATATTACTATATCTCATACACACTTATAATAATCAATCCGTATCCGATGCGAGTACCGAGCCTTTACTTTACTTGTCACTCGCGTGTATGTGTGCGTGCGTGTGTGTTTGATCCAAACAATTATATATATTACATACGACACGTGTCGTATCGGAACAATTAAAAAAATAGGGAAGAAAACGAAAAAAAATGGCGAGAGCGATTCGACGAGGTCAAAAAATGCTTCGACAATGCGATGATCCTCCGCCGATTTTTCCACGGAAGGAACGGAGAAGGATCGCCGAGGGGAAATCGAATTCTCTCTTCCCCATTCTCTTCATCTTTTATTCTCTTTATTCTCTTTATTCGTCCCAACCAAAGCTATTGGATCTATCTCGCTCGAACATTTCCCCTCCCCTTTCCTAAACACGTTGACGCGTTTATGGAAAAATTGTTTCGAACAAACAACGTTTTTTCGAACTCTCTGCTTGGCGGAAAGTGGCTTCCCACTTTCGAATTGTCACGGGCCGCGGTCTTGCTGACATATTAAATTTGTACGGTGTGTACATGCACGGTCACGTCCTGGCGGGGCTACACGCGCGCCAGCCTAGGTGTAAATATTTATCGCGTTGATGCGCGAATCTCGCACGTGAAACCGCGAATTGATGGAAATTGGAATAGCACGCTTTCCGACGGGACGAACACGATCACCGCGATTTTTCCTCGGTTACCGTGAAATTTCCAATTTTTTTCCTTTTTTCTTTTTTTCTTTTTTTTACGCCAGATATAATAATACCGGATACATACACGGATACACACCAAATTTTGTACGTTTTGTATCCGACAAAAAATTAACTTTGAAAATGTAGCAGAGATCAGTTTTTTTATATAGTTTTATACAGTTCATCGAACTCTGCAACGTTTACCATTTTCGGTGGAAAGGTTGGCTGGAAATGGCGCGATTCGATCGAAAATGGCAGGGAATGTGTTGAAGGGGAATGTGTAAATAAACGAAAAAAAAGAAAGAAAAAACGAAAGATACTTTTATATAGCTTTTCTAATCGCGAAAACCGTTTAAATTTTTTCGAAAAGCTCCCTTCGATCCTCCGCCAATCCTTTTTCGCAGCAAAACATTTAACCGAATTTTAATAATACGCGCCTATTCGCCAAGTTTCGAAAATACATATCAAGCGAAACAAAATTATTACACCCTACGTGTCGTTTATATCGTATTTTCATCCCCAAATACAAATTTGATCCAGCCTCCAAAAATATTCACCGCCTTTCGAACGAAGCAGAAGAGCTTCAACGAAATTCGTTCTTCTCTCGTGATCATTGTAATTCTTTTTTCCCTTTCTCGCGCGAAAGGAAATGTTCCGTTCCATGGAAAAATCGCGAGGTTTTCGGTTTTCGCAACGGATTTACGGAGGGCGTAGGCGAGGAATATAAATGGAGGTAAATCGCGACGTTTCCCGTAATTTCGTGTCTTTCCGATCGAGTTATCGGAAGGTTAACACGTATATCGCGCTTTCAAATCGAATGTCTCGTTTTCGAAACGTGCGTCACGTGGATAACGTAATAATATTCCAGCATCAGCATCAGCGTTGGCTTGGAATTAATATTAGAGAGAACCACGAGAGTAACGAGAGTAACGAGAGAGAGAGAGAGAGAGAGAGAAATGACGAACGCTTGGTTGTAATAGAGGCGCTATTAGCCAAAAGGATCACCCATACGCATCGGCGTAAAATCATAAATTGTCGGTCAAACTGTCGGCTTGCTTCGCATAAACGAACTTTCCTCTTCGCTCTTTGTTATATTATAACAATGTACACGTTCGAGCACGCTACACACCTGTATACACCTGTATAATCAAATATATGTGTCTCTGTTCTTTTTTCTTTTTTTCTCTCTTCTTCTTGGGGGTGGATCTGTAAATAATTATACAGGGTTTCTGACAATAGGTGTATAACGTCGTATATATAAATATATATATATATATATATATATAAGTAAGATAGACATCGTCGTTAACAAGTACGTGGTAAAAAGTTTTTCGAAAAAGAGATTCCTTCCGGGAGATAGTAGATCCTTTACCGGATTGAATATTTCTTTCTATTTCATTTTCCATTCTCTTCTTTTCCTCGGGGAAAAAGAAACGAAACTCGTCGAAATAACGAACACCAACGATGGATTTCGTTCGTTATTTCGAAAGGCATCCGGTTTGATAATTCGTAAGTCGAGGTATATCGCGCCATCGATCGTTACGAGAGGTAAAGCCAGAGGGAGATGGAAGAAACGCGATATCCACCACTGCTATCGTTACTACTATTACTAGCTGTAGATATTTAATAAGTCGACGAATTCTTGGGATTCTTTGCGAACATTTTTTCGAGAGCGATGTAGCTTCGCGTATTTTTTCCTTTCTTTTCGTCGATCGAGGGGGAAAAATTAAATTTGAAAGATTATCCGCGAATAGAATAGAATAGAGAGAGGGAGAGGAAAAATCGCGCTTTCTTTTCCGTTGAAAACTTTCAACTAGCTAGCTTCCAAGGGAAATATATTACACTTAAAAAAATATATATATATATACGAGTTGAAAAACGAGAAAAGATTTGTAAATTTCACGTTGAACTTTTGATCCGTAGAATTATTCTAAGTAAGCGGAGAGAGAGAGAGAGAGAGAGAGGGAGGGAGAGAATCGGAATAAAAAGTTTCGAGAGTTGCGTTTGCTTGGATCGACGGATAATATTAAAATACGACACAGGACCAAAAAAAGTAGATGATTCTTCTTCTAATAATTAGATATACATACATACATATATATATATATCGCTTCCGTGTCTCGGTGTTTCTCGTAAGAGTAATTGTAATTGTAATTACGTAATATCGAAAGGAGTTATATAACGAAGACTTAGAGAATTCCACTTCACCGTGTAAATGTATTGTTCCATAGTGTAAGCTAAGAAAATTGACGCGAATGTCCAAACAATTGCATTATTGCAACAAAACTGTAACAAGCGAGCAGTTTCAAAGTGGAACCAAGGGGTTGCAGGTAACTCGTGCCGATTGTTCGCGTCGACAGAGTCTCGAGAGAGTTTACGTTCCAATAATACGTTGTAATAACGGATTGCAGATTAGTTGGAATTTGCCTTCTTCGATAAAATTTAATCGAACATTTAGTAGTATCCTCGTAATGTAAGAACGCTCTACATGTATTCATATTTCTTTTTTCTTTTCCGGAGAAAATTCGCGACGCTTCGTTCGTTACTCGTTGAAAAGATCGAATTCGTTCCGGATTTTTTGTAACAGTGTGTCTTGATGGGGCCGATTCAGTTTCTACGACGATCTTCACTCGAACGCTTGCGGAATTGACGTCGGCCATCCAGCCGCGTTCGCCCTCTCTGACGTCAATTCGAAGCGAGCTCCGAATGAATGGGATGAAATTTTATATTTAGCGCCGCTTTTATCAACACGTAACCGCGTTATTTCCATTCAACGAAAGGATTTAAACGTAATAAAATATATTCGATGAAATGTACGCGCGCATCTGCTCAAAAGCGGCAATTAAAAGTGACGTCAATCTCCGAATCTCTATTCGACGCATGTATATATAAATTTAACGTCGTTGTTGTTTCGAGCGGATGATAAAATCGAGAATAATAAGAAGTTATATTATAACGAATTTCGAAATATGGAGATTGTTGAAAAGAAAAGGATGAACTAGAACTATTTCTTTTAAATCGATAATCCCGATGTATTATACTCTGTTTTATCGATCGAACACAGTATACACCACAACTTCTATAATATAACTTCCGTAATCGTCGAGTAACTTTTACTTAAACGATCCTCCTGTTGGAACATTCTCTCTTTTGTTAAACGAGCAACTTTCTGAATGCGGAAAAAAATTGTTCTTTCAACGACATCATTCAGTCTCTTTTTTACAATTATTGTAGCTTCATTGTATCGAAATGTAATCACTTTAATTCATTTATATGTAAAAATAGATATTGGAAGGCTAACATCGAGTTACCTGCAACGGAACAACTCCTTTGAAACTGAAATTGCATTTATATATATATATACCATCAGCTTTGAAAATTATCGTGGACGCGTCAATCCTATCTGTTTCACTGAAGATCGATGTTTTCTTTTCTATCGTTGGAGGAAAAAAAAAAATGCATACACACGCAGATGCTTTTGGCGCGTGGCCGCGTTAATTCGAGCCCCTTTCAACCAATAAGAGGGACTTGCTTCGTTCGTCGCTGCTTGCACGATGTTCAATTTTACACGCGGTTCGAAGGAGCGTACGACAATCGGTATAGATGATAAAAAAAACGCCAAGAAATGCGTGCGTCCGTGCACCGGTGCATGTGTATATGTAATAACCTTATATAGAGTAGATAGAGAGAGAGAGAGAGAGGGTGAATGTCTAGTTCGCAGTGGCTCGTCTCAATTTCTCACGATATTTCGATACTAGATTCTTTTCGAAGCCTCGTTTCATTATGCTTATTAAGATTTTCAACAAGCACAATTTTCGATATCCGAATGAAGAAACAAAATTTGTCGTCAAAACTTACGAAACGTTACGATATAACTCGTTTAAACATCGTCCGCTGACTTTATCGATTCTTAGAAACGGAAGCTTCGAATTATCGTGCTTAAGCATACGCGCGATAGTTTCGAAAGAAATAAATCTATTTAGGTGGTAAAAGAGATTAAAGAGAACGAAGAGACGTAGCAGAGCGGACTAGACAATTACCCACAAGAGAACAATTAGTATTACGAGTAGAAGCGAGCGTATAAAGTAGCTTCAAAAAATTTTCAAACTCTGCGTATCGTTCGAAGAAGCTAGCTCGAAGAAACTCGCGATGAATTAAGCGTTGTTGCATGCCTTCGAGCGTACGCAGAGAAAGAGAGAGAGAGAGAACGCAAAAGCGGAATATCCAGAGTCCATCTTTCTTCAAAGATTCGCGAGAGAGGACGAACGTTATTGCATCGCTTCTACACCTTTTCGTAGCGCGAGAGTGTGTGTGTGAGAGAGAGAGAGAGAGAGTTTCGTCGAGGAAGGATCTTCCCCCTTCTTTTTTAGTCGCGCGTCTGATTACGAATAAAAAAAGAAGAAAAAAAAGAAAAAAAAAAGAAAACGGAACAGTGAGAGTGTCAGTTGGGGGCGAGTTGCGTTCTTCCCCTTTCTTCCGCTTTAACGTCCCCCGAATATTCCGTCGAATTATTATTTACACACACACACAAACACACACACACGATGCTTCCGTGCTCTCGAACTCGCATAGAGACAGACGAACAGGTGCACACGCTTTCGAGTAACTCTAGCTTTTTAATGATCCACGAGCACGCGTATAATATACGTACAGGCACACATACGCGCACATAATATATATGATATATACAAATACACTTAATAATCCTAAAATTAGATTTAGATCGTCGCAAGCGGGCGAGAACACGATGAACCTGACTCGATATCCACGCGATTGTCTTGTGTAACCGGATGTAAAAGATAGAGCAGAAATAAACGGAAAAAAAAAGAGAAACGAAAAAAAAAGAGTGTAAGAGAAGAAGAGAAATTTTTGGCGCGCGAAAGTTGTGCAACCCGCATCTTTTCTTCGCATCTTTGTTTTTTTTTTTGTTTCTTTTTCGATTTTCGTTTCGGAATGGTATAGTTGGTGGAAGAGATATTTTGTAAATTCTGTCATATAAAGTTTCGAAATATCAAAATTATTCTTTCCTTTTCTTTTGTCTCGTTTTACGTCGAGCAGAAAACTTGAAAAATTAGATAAACATAATATAGAATGGCTTTCTGTTTATTCGCATATACGCATATACGACACGTATATACGTTGTAAAAATTTTCAATGTTAAATCGAGATCGAGAATGCAGAAAATTGTACAACGTGTTTCGATTTACGATCTCCGCCAACTGTACGTACGTGTGAACGTGTACGAGCGCACACACGCGAAAGGTAATAACGCGCGGGAAAAAACCGCATATACGCGTGTAAACGGATGCGTATTATGCGAGTGGAGACGTGAAAAAAGGTTAGAGCGGGATGCGCGTGTGCGTGCGCGCGCCTTTTTTTCGCCATCCTCACCTTCTTCGCTTTTCTTTTCGTCCTCTGAATACTCTTCCCCTCTCTTTCATCGCTCCTCTTCTTCTTTTTCTTTTTCTTTTTTCCTTTTCTTCGGTGTGTACACACGCGCGATTCTGTGTGCTCTACATTTCTCCTCGTATACGATTACACGAGGCTGCACGAGGCACTTTCTTCTCTCTTTACTTCTAAATTCTGTTACTACGCCTCACGTTTACTTCAGGCGACGTCTCTCTTCACCGCATCGACATTCGTCTACGTATTGTTTCTCTCTCTGTGAGTCTAAAGTTTCATGTATATATATATATATATATATATATACTTTTATACATACGTATATTATATATAATATATATATATATATATATGTGTGTGTATAACTGTTCTGCCGTTTCTCCCATATATCACACCGCTTCCTCTCTTGACCTACCCCTTTAAAGAAATTGTTTGGCTACGAAAAAGAGACTAAAAGAGAAATAGACCCGCTGACGAAAGAGAAAAGGAAATGTAAGTTGTCCATGTTGAACAAACTTAGCATATTGGCCCTCCATGCTATTTCTCTCCCAACTGGCACGACTCTAGTTGTGTATTATTAGCGTTCATTTTCTTTTGCGGCTCGTCTCTACTTTGCGTTTTCTCATACCACATTTTTCTCTTTTCCTTCTCCCACGTTTCTCAGTTTCTCTTTGTTCGTTTTGTTTCGTTTCTTCGTCGTTTAGGTAATGCCTAATTCGTCGTTTTTTAGCAGCGATCCGCTCTCTCATAGTTTGTTTCTTTCGTTCCTTGTGTCTCGTTTGCTACTCCCTACTCCTTCGTTTCACGAGATTAGAGGAAATGGATGAAACTGTGGCATGAGTACGTGATTAGCTGATTTAACTGTAGAAACTTTAAAGTTAAAGTTTTAAAGAGCACGAAAAAAAAAGGCACTGAATAGCGTTACACAAGAATACGTGTGAAGAGAATTTTTTTTTCATAGGATGCACAAAATTAGATTTCGTTTCGATATTGGATCATCCCAGTGAATAATGTCGGCTTTTATATTTGAATAAAATATTTCTGATACGTCCAAGAAGCAAATTCTTCGATTCGACGCTGTCCACAAACGGTACTTGAACGATATCGGAAAAGTGTCAAAATTGAGGAAATGGGTTTTCTCGGGGGCAAACTTTTCAGAGGAAATCACACTTATATAGACGTTTGATTTTGTACAGTGAAACGAATGTGGGATGAGAAATGAATCTTGCATAGCAATTTCAATCGTAAAAGGCAATACTCGACGTATAAGATTTGATCTCTTTTTAACAAAAATATTTCCGTATACGGAAACATTCAGTTATAAATTCGTTCAGTTATAAATTTGCAAAGTAAAGTGAAACTATTCTGGCTTTATTGTTCCCGATTAAACAGATTACACGTAGCTTTGATAGATAAATGACCGGCATTAGGAAGAGCCATTTCCATTTCCATCCACGTTCGAACAGAGAAAAAACAATTAAAAAACACGAAATAAAAGAATAAATTCAGTCAAAGTTATTCGATCAATTAAGACAAGAAATTATTGAAAAAAAGAACGTTAAAAATATACACGAAATAAAAATCATGAAATAAATTTAATTCATTCTTCTTCCATGGAAATTGGGATTTTTAAAACGACATTACTCGTGGGATGATCTAATAACGACGAAACCACTTTCAATTAGATTTGACACGACGAATGCATAGATTTCTTTCTTTTTTTTTTTAAATTTAACCGAATCCTTTGAACAATTTAATGAAAATTCTTGTTTTACAACATTTTTTCATATATTACACATCTCATTCACGACGAAACTTTATTCAATTTCAAATATCACGTACGAAACGAAGGATTAATTTTCTTCATTCATCTTCATTCCGCTCCCTGCGATTTTATTTTCGCTCTTCCTTCCTCTCGTTCTCTCTCTCTTCTCTTCTCTTTCTCGCTCTCTGTCTCTATCTGTCTCTTTGTCTATCTGTCTATTTGTACCAATCTACATATATATATATATATACACATATGTATATCGACTCTTGTTTCTGTCTCTAAGCGCAGTTTTATTACACGAACAAAACAAAAGCAAATTCGTCCCGTATCTGATGTGTACAATGTTCGCCAAACATCCGAAAAAAAACATTCTTTATCGATCGATCGAATCCTCCGCTCGACGGACGATTCTCGAAAATTCTTTTCTCCAGTCCTTTGCAAAAAAAAAAAATGGCGGATGTTTGGCTTACGCTTTCCCTGGATCACGCGATTTTATTATTAATTGGAAATTGGAAATGTGGAGATATCGAAAGTATTCTAACTCGATTATCCGTTGAATAATCGGCCCCTCCGGATCGAAACTTTTTTTCCCTCGGATCCATCGGAGTTGCGCTTCAACTATGTTGTCGAAGCACGTGTTGAGCAACGTTGATCGATAGCTTTCTCCTCGCGCGGAATATCGAGCGGATTTTCTCGCAAGCAAATTATAAGTTACCAACACTTTTCACGGTTTAGAAGAGTTTGTTGAGGGATGTGACGTGGCGGGAGAGTAATATTTCCCTCCTTTGAAGTTTATTCGAAGCTATGAAACACGGTTGAATATATATATATACATATATACACGAAGTAAATCGTCATTTGTTGTGAATTGTGAATCGTTCATGCGGATTCGAATCGAAATAAACGGGCGCTTTGAACGATTACGCGTAATTAATTAATCTACTAGGCTGAAGTCAATTATCGATAAGGATGAACAATTAATTGACAAATAAATAAATTAAACGCTTCAACAGCTTGTTAACTTGAAATGAATTTCAATATGGATCATTATAATATTATAACATAACATCGATTAAAAACTTCTCTCTAGTATCTAACCAAAGAGAATAATAAACGTTAACACGAGTTATTAATAAATGTACAAATAATGAGCAAACAAGCCGATATTAATATTTAATCCAGGATCATCGTGAAAATGGTTGGTCAACGTGTGATTCGCAACAAATTTCCAATCTATCCGAAACAACGAATATCGCTTTAATGGCTTTGAAAATACCATTACCCATGTTGGATTAACTCGAAATATTGAAACGAAAAATAATTTAAACGTAATTTTTAACGGTGTATCCGGTTGATTAAAGGACGATAACGAGGGCATTGATAACAAGGGAAAGCGTAGAACGGAAAGGATGACACGTGAGCCTGACACGTTAGCACAAATTGCTTCTCTCGCGACTCTGCTTCGGCTTTAAAGGTGTTCTTCGAGCGCTCTCTCTAACGTATCAAGCGTCGACGTGCTTCAAAAGGCGTGCTCGTTAAAAAAGAAAGAAAGAAAGAAAGAAAGTAAGAGGATCGATCCTGTCATCCTGATCCACGGCGATCAAAAAAAAAAAGTCCCGCCTCCTTCGTTGCGTTTCCGCCCTTTCTTTGCCTCAATCGTGTATCGACAGCGTTCTCGTCGATGGAAACTTTAAGGCCGAAAAAGTGCCGCGAAAAGTACGCCACACGCACACGTAGCTCCGCTTGCGTAGCTCTTTGAAACTCGTGACACAGATATCTCATATTCGAGACTTAATTAAATCGTGTCGTATAAATATATATATAATTATACAATTATGCAAAGTACATTATATATCTGAATAAAAAGGGAAGAGTGGTATATCAGTATCGATCAATGTTGTTTCTTTTATTGAATATTAATATTTTATATATATATATATTTTGTCAATAGAATATGTACGTAACGTAATGCGTATTCGTTAGAATAAGTCTCGAATGTGAAGACTTACAGTCCGGGAAAACGGTACGGAAAGAAAGGTACAGAGATCAAGTCGGCTTATTCGAGTGAGAAATCGTAGAATCGTGGTGTAAATATAAACGGAGAGGAATGGATAGTGGAAGGAAGGAAGGAAAAACAGGAAACGAACCTTTTTCTTGGCTGTAGAGATCAGTGATGGGCAACGATAATCTTCCAGATCGAATTTTATCGATCGATCATTCGAAATCGAACGAGGCGAAATTACGATGAGTTTAGTTAAATGGAATTGTTATTATCGTGATTATCCAAATTTCTCCCGACTTTTGCTTTTGGAAAATTGAAAAGAAGATACAAAATTTAAATAAGACGCTATGTTTTTTAAAAAAAAAATGAATACAAAACACAACAGTTTTCGCAACAGTTCTGTTTTCGTTTTACACGTTTCGTTCTATTCTCGAATTCCATTTGCACGTATTAACTATATTCGAAAAACCGCCACCTGTGAATCTATCTCTACGCGCAAATATTATACTACGGAGAATCGGTAAAAAAAGAAAAGAAAAGTCGATTCAGTGTTGAAATTTACTCCCCGATATATTATTTTAAAATATATATATATACCGTTTGAAAATAAGCTTTTATTCGAGATATATTCCGTAATAAAATTTGTTCTTTAATATCGAAATATCGAGACAATTAACTTTTTAACTTTTTATTCGCGTCGTTAAGAAAGTGTTGCACGCTTTCAAATTGTTTTCAATCAATTATTTTTTTCGAAATTATTTCACTCATCACCAAGAACTTTAGACCCCGGATATTGGTAGCAATTCCATTTACATTATAAGAACCAATCTCCAATTATTTACCTTCTATCTAACATTTAAAATTCTCTTCTTTCTCATACGCTTCTTTTCGTCTCTTTCAAGAAAGCTTTTATACATAACATATTATTCCAAACTAATTTCAGTTTATCGAGATCCAAAAAAGAATGAACCAAACAAATCGAGCAAAAGCCATCGCAGTCGTTCCATCGCTGATCACCCGCTATACATCATGCATCCCCAGCTATATATGTGTCCAACACGTGTAGCTTTCGCATACAATTTCTTCCCGTAATTTTCTCATCAACAATCTGTGCATATATCGCGCACATGGTTTGCTTTCAGCCTTGGAAGAAAAAAAAAAGAAAAAAGGAAAAAAAGCCTTTCGCTTGCGCATGCGAGGGAATGAGAAAATTCGCTTTCCAATCTCCACGAGTGTTACGCGTGCAACACAGACGTTCGATCTTTCGATTCAATTCTCTCTTATCTTCTTCCCCCGATTAAATTAATCGAATCTCTTCTCACCGCTTGACTCGAATTCACGATCTTCGATTCTCTCGCTTCCAGAGATCACGGGGATCATTCGTCTCTGTTCATTCGTATACTCGCCATTTATTAGACTTGTTTATTATGTATCGACCGTTGCAATGCGCCGGATCTTCACCCCTCTGGGTCGCCTCCTCTATTTTAGGAGCAGATAGCGAAAGAGAAGCAGGTGACGGGCAGGATACAGATACAAGTCTCGTACGAGGCGGACCGCAAGGAGCTGATCGTCTCGGTTTTCATGGCGGACGACTTGTGCGCGAGGGAGGACACCGGATACGGCACCTTACCGGAAGCGTATGCCAAGTTGGCCCTGGTTCCGATCGGGTAAGAGGATTGTAAAAGGGAAACGAATGGTATATATAAAAATTGCTTGGTGTATAATCATTTTTTTTTATAAAAATAAATCTCTCTTTTCAGTTAGTAAAAATCGAAAATTGTATATATTGTACTCCATCATTTGGAGAAAAGTGGAGCACGGTCGTTTCGCGATCTCAACGAACTTTTTGACGAAGGAACGATATATTGTGTAAAATTTATTGAATGTGTGATTTCATCCACCCATTGTGTGTGTATTATTAACATTGCACATTCTCAATAATGACTAATTGTCCCTATTACGCACAATTTAAATCGAAGATACAGATATAAAAGTAGTCTTTCAAGATTCAAAATTTTTAATTTTCATTTTGGAAAACAGAAATAAGAATTATTAAGTAAAATAGTAAAATAAAATTTAAATATTACTTTTTGATTTTTATAAATAATATAATTATATAATTTGTATTGTATATTGTATTATAAAGATGGTTCGACAAGTTGAAATCGGGCGATATAAACCTCGCGGATGAAGAACAATTGAATTTCGACGACCACTTTTGGCTTTTGCCGGTTGTTCCTTCGGCCAAAAGTTCGTTTTATATATATATATATCATTCGAGAGCCGAAGTGTAATTCACTTTCGTTTGGGACGATATCGATCAAAGCAGTCGATTTTACGGTGCCATTTCTTGTTCTTTTATCGTGCAATTTTATACGAGTATCGAGGTGATTGCACGTACGTTTCAGCGCCGATCAAATTACATTGAAAACCGTGGTCGCGGAGCCAAGTCAAAAGCCAATTTGGAATGCAACGTTGCTCTTCTCCGGGGTTGACGGGGAGAGCTTAATGAAGCGGGCAATCGAGGTGACCCTGTGGGATTTCTGCCCCGACGGCGATAACGTTTTTCTCGGCGAATGCACCGTCGATTTGGAACGGGCCCTCGAAAACGACAGAGCTGTTTGGTAAATATTTCATTTTTCGAAACACAACGGAAATGATTAAAACGATGATCTTTCCATCCCTTCGGAGTATTTTTTTTTCAAATTTTAATAATCAATATATGTGTACAGTTAATCTGTATAACGTGATACATCTTATTATTTTTTTATTATAGAGTGTTTATACGTGTCGATGAAATTTCTGTGATGGATATGATTGAAGATATATTTTGAATTAAAGAGACGCGATTAAGAGAGCGTTTAAAAAAAGAAATATATCTAATGTTTTGGAATCAAAAATTTATATTTCCGATCTTATAAAATATAATAGGTAATTTTTGCAAACTCTATATATCAATTCTACGTAGAATGATTCACACGAGCAAGAAGGAAATATTATTTCACTAAAAATAACGTTCCAAGAATATCTTCTTTAATCTAGAAACGCGAAAAATATTTCCCCTAATTTATTCGAAAGATATACATCGTATCTACGATTCGTACAAGAAAGAATTATTGTAAATATTTTTCGTTAAAAATAACTGTAGTATCACTCGTTCTACATCTCCAAGAATATCTCGAGAATCTACAGACACAAGTAATCGATGATAATTAACGTACAAAATCATTTGTAACTACACCACAACTACAAGACTTCGAGCTTATTAAAAAAAAATATTGATCCTAATTTTTCCACAAGATATATATCTACGATTCATACAAACAAGTAAAAAATAAAATATTTCTGCAATATCATTTTCCATATTCCCAAGACTATCTCGAGAATCTACAAAGACAAACAATCGATGATAATTAACAAAATCATTTGTAACTACAAGACCAGTTTTTATTTAAAAAAAAAAAAAAAATGAAAAATATTCATTTTAATTCTTTCAGATCTATTATATCTACGATTCATACAAACAAGTAAAAAATAAAATATTTCTGCAATATTATTTTCCATATTCCCAAGACTATCTCGAGAATCTACAAAGACAAACAATCGATGACAATTAAAATCATTTGTAACTACAAGACCAGTTTTTATTTAAAAAAAAAAAAAAATGAAAAATATTCGTCCTAATTCTTTCAAAAGATCTATCGTATCTACGATTCGTATACGAACAAGTAAAAAATAAAATATTTCTGCAACATCACATCCCCAAGACTATGACAGATACAGAATTTACAGATACATCGACGAAAATTGGGATACGAAACGGTTCGCAGGTATCGACTGGAAGACCCTCGTGGGCTTCGCGCGAGCAAATCGCCCTACTGTTCCCCCCGAGGCTCCCTTTCCATGGAAATTGCCCAAAGGTTACTGCGAAAGACGGAGCTGCGCGAAAGAAGTTACAGCGACGACACGCAAAGCGACAGCGGAAGTCCGGAGCTCTGTTTCCTCCACCCGGATCACGCTTGGCACGCAAATTCAAGAAGAGGCTCCAGCCAATCCGAGCAGCTAGAAGTCGAACCGTACGAACTGAACAGGGATTACAGTAGATCCTTGCCGGGCAGCCGAAGGAGCAGTTTCCAGAGCCAAGGTGGCACCGACAGTAAACGTGAGTGGTTCACTTTCCGTGTGAGTTTATCTTTAACGCTTCTATCTTCTCTTATCTCATCGCGAAAATCGAAAGCGAATTATGTTAGTGATATCGTTATTCATTGAGCTTTATTTTAATTGCGACTTAATCGCGGGGGAAAAGATTTTGTGCATTTTATGAAACGTTTCATAAAATTCGCTTGTGAAAACAGATTATTGACAACTAGATTATTGAAGATATGAAAATATTTTTGACAAAATTAATATTGTAATTTATTAGGATTATAAGGATATATAAAATGTATATAAAGATATTAAAGGTTGTTAATTTAATTAATTTAATTCAACCGTATTATTACGTTTACGAATAATTAATAATCAATCTTATTGTTACTTTTACTCCAACGTTTATTTTTGCATTTGTTACGCCTGTATGGCATTGTCGTAAAATTGAAAAGTCGTCAATTGCAATTAACGCAACGTTTATAATTTTTCGTAGATTTTTGTATTTGTATTGCATTCGTTCTTGTATAAGGACGGAGATTAGGGAATAAATATGCGCGAAAAAAAGAAAAGAGAAAAAAGAAAAAATAGATAATGGAAATGTCAATATCTGGAAAAAGTCGAATATAAATGCGAGAACATACATTGTAATCTAAAAACTGAACAAGAGACCATTATTTTCCCGTTGGTTCTTCAGTGAAATTTCACTGCTGGAATATTCGTTGCTATTTCAGTCTTTTCTACTTCGAACAGTTTTCGTTTTTTCTTTTCATAAAATATAAAAAAGTGAAGTAAAATTGTCACGAAGTTACCTCTCTTTCTCTCTCTCTCTCCCCAAAAAGTGTAAAAAGAAGAAAAAAAAGATAGGTGTAAAATTCGCAAGCATTTAAAATCACTCGTTTCAAAAATCAAATTTTTTTCAAATAATTCATCGTTCAAACTTAATAATCGTCGAATAATCAATATTAATCTATTCGATGCAGATTTTGTTCTCCTACGTCCGTATTTAAAGTAAGATTTATAATAATCCTATCTTTTTTCTCAAGAAAGCATTCTCTCAAAATCATCTCGATCACGGCTAGAATATCGTTTGACTTTTCTAATTTCACACATTGTAGAAAACTGGGTCAAGGTGAGGCAAATCAAAGCTCCAAAGAAGCGAGAGATCGGTCGTCGAGAAATTTTAGGTCACGCCACTTCTCTTCTCTTGTTTACACGCTCTCGTCCTCAAACGAGTATTCTACTCCGTTTCTATCTATCAAACCCTATCCTAATTCGTCTCTTCATTGATTTCTTTCGAACGAAAGTGTATAATTTCTTCTCTTCCACAATCCCCAAGGGATCATTAACTACGAGTCTCGACGTAATCTTCCGTCGAACGAAATTTTATTAAAATGTTCCATCTCGAAGATTTCGAAAAGTCGTCTTTCACCGATAATCTGTCGATTGGAAGAAGCGTGAGAAATATAGCGGTACTCGATTTCGCAGGCGGAAGTATGGGGGAGACCGAGATGCCGACGATACACTTCAACCGTGATCGGCGACGGAGCTCGTTCACCAGGCCAATGAGGGACCCGGAGGAAATTCTGGAGGGTCTACGATCGTTGAAAGCGGCCAAGAGGGAGCTTGGCAGGACGATGAGTCTCTCGGGAGACAAAAGACGCGAGAGCCGTGAGTATGGTTACGTTGCTTCTCTTTTCTTTCTTGGCCTAATCATTTTCGCGATCGAAATCGTTCGCTCCGCCCGTCAATTTCGTTCATCCATCCGTGCCGATTGTTTGCCTGTCTGTCTATCCGTCTGACTGTCTCTTTCACACACGCTCGTCGATTTATTTCTATATTCTTCTTCTTCGTCTCTCTCTTTTTCTCTCTTATTTTTCTCACACCACCACTAACCACCACACCACCACCACCACCACCACGGTTCTCGATCGTTGGATCGTCGATCGGCTCGATCCATCCTCGTCCACCAGCCGATCGAAGCAGATCGAATCTTCCTCATCGGCCGCCGCCGTGCGTATCGTACGCATGCGAATAATTGTGTGTGCACGGACGTACATGTATGTATCCGTGTGTGTCGTCGACGCGGGGGTAAACCGAATTGATTAGGGAGCCGGATTGGTTATCGAACGATCCGATACGATTTCATTCTCGATTCAAAGGAGGGCGACGCGTTCGAAGGAGTTTGATTAAAGGAAATTCTTAGATTTCGTTTCTTTCGAAGGTGTTTTTTTTTTTTTATTAACGAAAAATAGTATTTTATATGTGTGTATATATATGTGTAGGTCCGTATCATTTGTGTACATATATTTTTATTGCATTTTCTCATTACATCATTTTTCACGCCCCTTTTTGATTATCTTATGTGTGTTCTTCTCTGTGCGACACCATATCTCCTCGCCTCTTCTTCACACGTCTGTTTGTTTCTCTATCTCCCACTTTTTCTCCGTGTGCCTCCGTATTATGATCACGTCCTCCATCGATCTCGCGCGATTTGACCGAGCGAACAAGTATGATAACTGGCAATAATAATTTTTCTCGTCCAAGTTAGGTGTCTCGTTCGTATCGATAGCGAGTGTAGTGAAAAAAGAGAAAAAAGAAAAAAAGAGAAATAACTAATCGTAACCGGAAACGGATCGGCCTGGAAGGGAGCCTCGTACACTTTGGCGCATCGATGGTAGAAAATATATTCGAATTCTCAATTCTAAAGTGTTCTCTCTTCGAGTCGCTTCGTTCACTCGAAAAATTCGAATCGAAATCGAAAGAGTGAAGAACGACGAAGAAGAAGAACGAGCCAAGAAACAACGCTCTTTGCTTTTTTTTTTTGTTTTTTAAATCCTCGTTTTCTCAAGATAAAGCGATAAAAAAAGGTTCGATCCTTAAAAAAAAAAGAAAATTGAAGGAGATTTAATAATCGATGGAGATAACTTCGCGATCGGTGATTAATCTTGAAATATAAATCGGGGATCGTTTGTTCGTTCGTTTCTGCTCTCTTTAATTCGATACAGTCGAGCACAAATCCTTAAAAATTAAACGTTAACGTTATATTTCGTCGAGCCAATTATGCGTTCCAATTATGCGATAATTGTGTTTATTCGCTTCGAAAAAGAGACTTCAACTGTCGTGAGTGCAGTAGCTATAAACTAGATTTAAGATAACGGATATTTAGCAACCTCTGGCGTTCTCTGGTCGAGAGTTAATAATATAACCTTGTACTACGTTGTTGGCATCGATCCCGTGTAAAGCACGTACACGTGTATCTTAAACGTGATCAGAAACGCGGCGATGAAAGTTTTGTAGAGTAATACTAGTAGTGATATACGTAATAATGGAGAGGATGAGAACTTGGACGTCGATTCACTCGAGCCAAAGATATATATATATATATTTATGTATGTATATAATTGTCACGTGTTTAGCATTCACAAGTCGAAATTTCGAAAAACGAATTTTCGAAAGGAGGAAAAGTGCAATCGGCTCGAAAAATAATAGAAATCTGCCTCGCGTTAACAAGTGCGATATCATTCTATATATATATGTATATCTGTCTGTCTGTCTGTCTATATTCATTGGAGAAGCTGGCATTTCCAAAAGTTCATCCGTCGCAATGATCTGTGCTCTATGCTCATCTCTGTGCGATCGCTGTTGCGCCGCTGTTGCCTGTCCGCTCAGTACTCGTTCCGCCTGTGCGCCAGCCTGAGACACCCGATATCATTCGACAAGATCGAGAGAAACGATACGATTGGCGAAAAAGAAAAAAAGAAATTTTAAAAAAAGCAAAAAAAAAAATAACGTACGAAACAAAGGAAACACGAGCAAAGGTGGTCGAAAACGGATGGAGGAGAGAAGAACGAATCGCCAGAACAACAAATCGCGATGCGTCTCGATTTCTTCTCTCCAACTCCCGCCCCCCGCCCCTTCACACGTGCCTTTTCACGCGCCACTCTTTGCGAGTTCTCTCCAAACGTTGTGTCGAAAAAAAAAAAGAACAAAAACAAAAAAATATCCTGTTATATCACGCCAGGTCTGGTTCCTCGTTTCACCACGTTGAAACCAGCAAAAAAAAAAAACCGCCAAGTGCCAAAAGCTATTTGCGCTGATCATGTTCTCCACTATATTATTACTATTATTATTATTGTTATTATTATTATTATTATTATTATTGAGTGTTCGTCTTCTCTCATTGACTTCCGTTGACGAAGAACGCCCACTCGACCTGTCGGTGTTCTGCCAATATTTTCCCAATCTTTGTTGATCTTTGTTGATCTCCTTTCTCGGTCGGCACCGTCCGGCAATCTCTGACATGCGTACACGAACGGTCGATCAAAATGCTCGGTTCGCTCGGTCGAAACGCCATCGTCGGCCATCGTCACCATCCCGACACCCCGATCGACGACGAATCGTGGGCTCGATCGACCGACCAACCACAACATCATCGATCAACGACAACAGCGTGCGTAGTCCCAACGGTTACTGTGTGGCAGTGCGAGCCTGTATCTCCGAGGACCGGTAACTCGGCCTCCTTCCCACTGCCGCACTCCATACCACCTCGATAAATAACCACAGGACACTGTGGGCCACCGTCACGGGCTTCCGGTAAGATACATTTTCTCGCTCTCTCTCTCTCTCTCTCTCTCTCTTGCTCTCTCCTTTTCTTTCTCCCCTCTGTCTTTTTCACTTTGTCTTCCACGGTCTTTCCTTTACTTTTTTTCTTCTTTGTTCAGTCTCCTCCCCCCTCTCCCCCTTTGTTTGCCGTCTCTTTATCTCTGTTTACCTATTATTTCCGATTAAACGCGAGCGTATTATATTTTACGTCTCCTTTACGTCTCTTCTTTTCTTCCCTTCGTTCTGTTCTCTTTTTCTATTTTTTTTTTTCACCTTTATTACGATCGACGAGTAGATTCCACGATGGTCGGGTTGATTTTTCTTTCTTTCTTTTCTTTTCTTTTCTCTTCAAATAATTTTACACTCGAAAAGAAAAGTTTGGAGATGACGCGTTTCGTTTGCTCTTCTTCTTCCTCTTCTTTTTTTTTTTTTTTTTGTTTTGGTGTCAAATCGTTTAAATATCGTCTCTTACAACGGGGAGATGAGGATTTCAATTAAGAAAGTAACGAGAAGGGAACTGGTTCGATTATTTCCCACGGATTATTGTGTTTTGCTCGAAACGTTGTCCTAAATAATGTAAGTGTGTTATTACCAATAAGATATCCTATGCTTAAGTTAATAATTTTTATCAACGTGTTTTCGTAGGATATATATATATATATATTGAGTAGCAATTCTTATCCCTCTCTTTTTACGCTGATCCTTTATCCGCTCGCATCGATAACGCTTTATAGATTTTTTTAAAATGCTTGCTTAATATTGTATTATATATATAGCGGTAGAGTATATATAATCGCTAACCAATCGTTGCTACAATCGTGATCGTAAGTAAGGAAATTTGAACTTTGGAATGTCGTTGAATGCACTTTGAGAATGCCGATTATTTTTTTTTTTATTTTTTTTTTTTTTTATTTTTTTTTTTAAAGAAAGTATTTTTATACAAATACTTGGAATTTTTGTTGAGAGTTTTTGCGAGGGAAATTAGAGATTAGAACGAAACTCGTTGGAGAAGAATAAAACGAAAGCTAACCTAACACGTTTACAGGAGATCGCATACAAGATAACAGCTATGCCTGACTAACGATCGACCTACACTACTTATATTAATAATTCCAACATTATGACACGTTGGAGTTGATATTTGATAAACATAATTGATATTATTTATGTATTAGGTTACGAATAAAGTATATTTAAAAATGTATAAAATAATATCAATAATATTTATCGAATATTCACTTATCAACTTTGTTATAATGTTAGAATTATTAATATATATATATATATATTATTTTCAATGATGGAATAAGAGAAATTCCGATTGTAAATCGAAATTAAATGACCTCACCACACTTATCAAATATCTTATAGCTTTGATCATCGAACATGCCACAAATTGACCCATTAATTTCAACCCTGGCATATCTTCCAATACATTCCAACCAGGGTATCGGTATTTGTGCCAAACACGCTTGATGACAGATTTCTGACGTGTCTATCAGATATCCAGTCTAAACCTATTTAATAAACACTACTATGATAGATAATATAATATTTACATATATAATAATTTCTCAAAGTTCATTTAATGATAATAATAATGTAACAGTAACCTTAATCTCAAATCTCAATACCTTCCCTACAGAAGTAGAACATCGATTTACGTTACGATTAACGTTACTGAATCAGAATAATTAACTTTACAATTGTAATACATCATCAAACTGAATTATTGTAACCGACTCCACAATGTAGAATCGGTAGGTCCAGTAGACGAAAGTAGTAGTTTAGTACGCCTTAATAGCAACAATTCTCGCATAAACGTTGAGGAACTAGTTGATCTGCTCCATTCTTAGCTAGAGTTTTTGCAACGTGTAGCTAAGAAAGAAAAGCGTAAGTAGGCTTTAGTGTGATACTACTATCTCTCAATTTATCGATCCTCTCTTTATTTTATATATATATATACCTTCCTCTTGCTCTCTTCTTTAATTATGTACGATTAATTGCAAGAAATTTTGTATTACACACAGTTTCTTTTCTTCTATACAATTATTTATATATATATATATTTATATTAGAAAGCAAGTTTTACTATTTTACTAGTATTATCAGTAGCGTAATAGTTATGATATTTTTACGTTAACATTATTATTAGTAGATGTGGAAATAAACAAGTTTACAATCATCTACCCTGCACACCACTCATTTACAATCAATACATAACTTTTAGAATTTTTTCAACTCTCCCCGGATTTTCTTCTCATTTAAATATATATATATATGTAATAACGTTTTTTTTTTCTTAAGGATTACAGATGACTCGAATAACGATTGTGTAACTGGAACAATTAACGATTAAACGAACACTAGGATTTCTAGTAGACATTCTCAACATTTTCCAGGTTATTTCAATATATAATATATAAACTCCAAACTATATATATACTGGACGACTAGAGAGATAGATATAAATCATCCTGATTAATCTCGATTCCATCTCTGTTTACTCCATACATATCACAAACATGATATGAATTCAGAACAGAACCCCGAAGACACTTGACATAAGTTGAGAGCTTCGTTGATTGCGATTACGTAAAGGCTTTTGTTCGAAAAGTATGGATCCCCTTTAAAGAGTAGTGGAAAGCAAGATGCGTTCGGTATGCGTAAAAAAATTAATTTCGTGCAACGACTCGTCACCCACCAATCTACGACGAGCGAATGTAAAGAGGGCGCAACGATTCACTCCTCCCCCCTCCCTCCTCCCTCTTTTTTCGAAAGAGATACGAGGTAACGAGGTAAAAAAGAGAAAGCAGAGCCGCCACTTGGAGAAAGAAAATGAAGAGAAGAGCGAATCGCGCGCGTAGATTGGTGGGCCGGGTGTAATCGCGTAATGCACGTGTCGCAGAAAGGAAATATTTTTCTCTAACTCGCAGGGCGGGGTGAGCGCAAAGACAGCGTCATGAATATTCCGGAGAGGTTTTACGATCGCAACAGTGAATCGGACGAGGAAGAAAAGTGGAGGTAAGCTGGAATCAAACTTTTTCAAATTTCTTTCCCTCATTTGATTATTCATGATAGACGTTACATCTTTCACAGAAAATATATCGTATTGAAAAAGTTGAAACTTGTTTCCAATTTCTAATTAATAATGCTAATTAACGTTTGCAACGCAATCTCAGCTCTATAAAAAAATATATCATCTATATATAAATTATACACGATTGCTGTATTGAATTTCAATATAAATTGATCAATTTCCACTTATTTATATATATATCACACTATAAACTTGATTCGAGTAAAATTGTTTCTCTATTCGTAACAGAGAAAGAGAGAAAAAAAAAGAGAAATTGGAGATTATTTTTTAGTACTCTCCTCGAATACGATATGCGAGATCTTCGATGTAAGAAATAACTGAGAAGAAATGGAAATCGTGAAGTTTAATCAAAGTTGAAACTCCATATACTTTTTTTTCATAATAGTTTTTGAAAATTAATCCTCGTTCCAATACCGTTTACGTTTCAGATATTGTTTAAACTTTGTTTCTTCTAAAAAAAACGCGATACAACGAACAATAGACGCAAAGCAAGCTAGTCCATTAGTTTTCCCCTCCCCCGAGTTTCCACGTTGATATATTAAATGATACGAACTCGTATTTCCGTTCTCTCTCAATTTTAGTCAGCCAACGAGAAATGAAAACGGCGTTAACGCGAAGCTGGGTCGCGGACAGGTGCCACCAAAGGGATTCAAGATAACAGCTGGTAAAGAATTTTGCAATTTACATTATTAATAATCGTTTCGGATCAATTTCAATTCCAATTCCGAGACCGATTCTTCCTCTGATATTTGCGATTATACTTTTTTAATTTAAAAAACGTACACTGGGGAGGAAAGGAAAAAAAAGAAAAGGAAAAGAATTTCTTTCTTCTTCTCTTCACGAAAATTTGCGTGAATTTTTTCACGGATTTCAGGAGGTCAAAGTGGCGAGGTGAAACTGGGTCTCTGCCTGAGCAAAGGAACGCTTGAAGTCGAAGTTATATGCGCTCGAGACATTTGTCCCGGTGAAAAAGAAGAGCCAGGTAACTTTCTTTTCTTTTCTTTTTTTCTATTATTAAAATTACGGCCCCGTTCGAATCTTTTTCAACGACGACGACGACGACGAGAAACGAATACGCTCGTTTCAAGACGAGACGAGTCAGAGAGTATAAACGTCGAGTTGAAAATCAGTTTATAATGATTCCTTTGGACGATATATTCACTTCGAATGTCGTTCGTCGTTTTCCACGATGACAATATAAATTTCCACCGATCTGGACGTAATAAAAATTAACGAATATACTCATACTTGGAATAAAAAAAGTCGAGACATTTCTAAACGTTCTTCCATTAGGAAAATTACAAGTCTATCCTCCCGTCTCGTCGAAACGAGCGTACAAAAACGAGAGTGCCATTAGAAGTAACTAAACGATTCCTTTTTTCACGACACCTCAAAGACACATACGTGAAAACGTATCTCCGAGACGGCGACAGATGGCTGCAAAAGCGGAAAACACGGGTGGTGCGACACTCGAGGAACCCGCAATACCGTCAGACCATCAAGTACAGCAGCTGCGACGCGCTTGGAAGGAATCTACTGGTGATGCTGTGGGAGAAGAAGCAGGCGTTCGAAAGCAACCAAGGCTTAGGCGGGGCCGAGGTGAGCCTCGACCTTCTTCCACTGGCACAGCTGACCGTCGATTGGTATCCCTTGTTCCCGATTCACACCCTCGGCACCCATACCGCGGACTCCCCATGATGGCTGAGGGAAAAATGGGCCCTCGAGGCGGGGGAACTCGATCTAAGGCTGAGCCTCCTTCTCAAAGACGAGAACGAGTCTGTCGTGAAAATTATCTCCTGATCGAGTCAATCCACTCCACTCCGCTTTCCATCTTTCGACCAACTCCCTTCCGTTTCCCCCTCCTTCCCTCCATCCCGTTTCGTTGCTGTTCCACCAAATACATCCTCCTTCCCGCTTTTCCGCCAATTTTATTTTAGAATCTTGATCGAAGTCGATCGAAGATGCATGAAAGTATGGTTTCCAATCTAATTCGGATTCCGCGAAACAATATTTTCCGTTTACTTGGTACAAATACTCCGATGGATGGTTCCTCATTCACCAGAGATTCCCAATAGAGTCGAAATTTTTCCCCCTCGCTTTTAATCGCAACTTTTTTAGCGCGGTTGATTTTTAAACGAGTCCTCCGTACATGGAAAAGAGAAAAAAGAAAAAAAATCGAAGAGCAAATCGATATCGAATATCGAACTCTCTACAGACCACCAATTTTTCACCTTCCCTGAATTCGTTCCCGAATATCCTCCAAGGTTCTAGCAATAAGGACGTACCTGTGTGCAGATCTATCTCCACGAAGAAGAAGAATCTATTCGAAGCGAGCAAGAAATTAAGAGAAAGAGAGAAAGAGAAAGAGAGATTCTATTTTTTTCATGAATTATTAAAAGCATGGAGGCAAAAGAGGGAGGGAGAGGAAGGAAGATGCCACGTCTTGAACAGACGACGAGGGTCCATTTTTCTCATTAATTAAGGAACGACAGTGTCGAACGAGAGACGATCGACATCTGTCACGGAAAACGCGCGTGCTCTGCTGGTTGATCCAGATTTGCGATTCGATCGGGTCTCGTGGATAACGTACGAACCGATTTGCATACGGTGAAATAAAAAATATAGTATACACACGCGCGTGTTCACCACGAACATGCGGTTAGCTACTTTTTTTTCTCGTCGAGCAACCGTCTCGATACGTCGATCTTCCCCTCGAAATAATCGAAACGTGATTCACGAATCACGAGAGGAAGGAAGGGGAAAAAAAAAGAAGAAGAAAGAAGAAGGGAACGGAGACGAGATCGAGACGATTCCTTGAACGAATCGGACGAATTATTTAACGGTTCAGACAATCGTTTTAATCGGCTCGCTGGTCGAGCCGAGCACGAAGAGCGATCGGTAAATGGTTACCAGGACAAACTTTACGGGCGACATGAATGGCAATTGGAAAAGAAAAAAAAAGAAAAAAAAGAAAAAAAAGAAAAAAGAAAAAAAAAAGAAAAAAAATAACAAACAACTTTGGTGTTTAGAAGTACACGCAATTTTTGTAGCTCGTAGACTGACAACAAACAGAGATTCCTTTACACTCGCAAGTTTAAATCGTATAACAATCGTATCCGGAACGAAGGAGAAGAAAAACGATCGAGAGGGCCGCTCGAAAAAAAAAAAAGAAAAAAATTTTCGTCACTTTCTCCGTGTTCCACTTCGTACTCCATCCCAGAGGGGAACGTACGCCGATATTCCGTAAAATTATCCAATTATAGACTCGTGGAAAATTTGAAATTCGATTGATATCGATCGATAATACGGATAGCGGCCCTCCGACGCGTTAAACGACGCTCGAACGTTTCGTTCTTTCGCTCGTACAATCGCGGACAATCGTATTGATTGAAAACAATTCGTGATCTCAAGGCTCAAATCTCGAGATGTCCACGTCGTTGGAAGGGAAAATTGGAAAATTGGAAAGCGAAAGGATCGAAACGCGAGGCGACAAATGTATGGACGACAAAATTCGTCCAAAAGTATTGCGCTTACCCCGCCCGAGTTAGAGCAGAACAGAAAAATTATAATTATATATAAATATAAATATATACATACATATATATACATACACATATACATACATATATCAAATATAAATGATTCGATACATACGTATGGGAAAAAAAATGACGCGCGTGACGAAAGCATTATAAAGTTGCGTTCGCGGTACGAGATACCTTTACGAGATAATTCTAGCACGAAGTAATCAAACCTAAAAAAAAAAAAAAAACGTGTATCGATGGTTAATAATAGAAATCGACGATTTCGCTTCGACCAAGCCCCGAAAACAAACGGATCTAGCCTTTATCGTTGAAAACGAACGTTTAATAATAAAAAAAAAAAAAAGATCGAATCTCGAAAATTATTATTCCGTTCAAAGAAATGATTCAACTTTTTGAACGTTTCTTTGAAAGTTTACGTTTCTTTTTACGTTTTTTTTTTTTTTACGTTTATTTATCGCGCTGTCCGAACTTTAGAGATAAGATATTTATCGTTTTATATTATTTTTCCTATAAAAATATTTTCGGATTATTCCGTCTCCCGGAGTTTTTTTTTTTTTAATTCGTTCGAGTAAAACTTTCAACGGAGCAATAAACGATAAAAAAAATAACACGGACCATTCAACAAACATTATACGCGCGCGATAAAGGTTAGAAAATCCGTTTACCAGATTACCAAGAAGGTGTCATTATTGGACGATGACCTTCTCCCAGCGATAAATGGAGAATCGTATCGTGAAGAGAGAAAAGCAATGGATCATCTCTTGGTCCAACTTGGCTATCCGATTTCTATCGATCGCTTCCGAAATCTTTCGATTCTTTCCCATCTCGAAAAATCTATCTCGAAAAATCTACCGTTTTAATCAACCGATTTTCGTCTCGAGAACTCGACTTGTAACGTCTTTCAACGACTTGATCGTCGTTTCTTTTGCAAAAAAAAGAAAAGAAAAAAAAATGTAAGCGAGGCAAGGAATGAACATTTGAAGAAGAAAGAGAAAGACACGAACAGATTGTTAACGACGAAAAAAAATCTGATCGGCCTACAAACATATCCTAAACCTGTTTCTTTAAGGGTACATCAGGCACGAGGACACTTTCGACGATACTCTGCCTCCTCGAACATGTCCTCGTCCGATGTTTAAATCGCACGGACAATCCTTGTTGTGAACGAATGCAATCATCTGTAAACCTGTAGACGAAAGGTTTCCTTCCTTTCTAAAAACGGCTAAGCACACACACGTTTTCTACCGTATCTCGATGCGAATCTCTCGCGTCAATTATCGACCGCCATCGTATCGGTTGTCGCATCTTGTCCCTATTTTGCTCTTTTAATTCTTTTTTCCTCTTTTTCGTGGCAACGCTTGCACTCGTCGGTCGTCGTCGTAATACGAAGCTCTTCCCGAGAAGAGATGAAAAATTCGAAAAATTTTGGGATAAATTTGGGAAGGGAAATACGATATCTTTTTTTTAATCCTCTGAAAGCTTCGAAACTCTCGTAGGAATTATAGAGGTCGACGCGCGGCGATCACGCGGAACGACCTCGTTCCATTTCGTTTCATTTCGTTTCGTTTCGTTTCGTTTCTTTCTAAACCCACTATTCAGCTATTCTCTCGTCAAGGAACTCGCGATAATTATTTTAACCTCTGGAAAACGACGAAACCGAGAATTGTACGCGTAAACGGGAAGGAGAAGGAAACTGCTCTCCTCTCTCCGTCGTACACCGTCGTCACTTTTTTCTACGAAAAAAACGTAAACAAGATTCAGCCTTCTGATGTCGAGTACGAATCGAGTCTGCCTAACTTTGTGACTACTATAATCGCCTACATACATAAATACTATATATATATATACACACATATAACATAGGTATTTGAATATAAAAGAAATCTATAAATATATATATATATATATATACATATTATATATATACATACATATGAAGATAAGAACGCATATACGTATGCCGTATCGAAATTGACAATCGAGATCATTGATCCAACTGTGTGCGTGTACTACGAGTACTTTTAGCGGATATCCCCCCATTTACGTAATTGTAAATTATGATGACGGTCACGTGTCACGTGTAAAGTAATCGTAGAGGCGTGTACAGGCAATGCGCGTCATCGATATAATTGTAAATGTATGTACCTGCGATACCCACGTACGTCACACGGGGCAATCGATCCCGCAGGATAACACGGGGAGCAATCTCGAGACGGTGTTTGTTTGAAATTAAATTTGCGCCGGGGATCGAACGTCCCGTTGTTAAGGGGGGAACGGAGCACGGTTAAAAAAAAAAAAAAGAAAAGAAAAGAAAAAAAAAATTAGGGATTACATCCAAGCAACAACCTCTTCCCGTACATATCGGTGTTGTATGTACTCGTTCTAAGTATCGAAAAGACAATCTCGTCGCGGTCTATGGCGGATCCGGGCCACTGCACATTGCGTATCGAGGGTAAAAGATTAAAAAAAAAAAAAATATCAAGAAATTCGTGACGCGACTGATCACTGTGATCGATACCGATTATTAACGAGAATTAAGCTGAAAAAAAAAGAAAGAAAGAAAAAAAAAAAAGAATTCTAATTTGCTTTCGATTAGAAATATACACACGGCTGAATTTAACGTAGATCCGGTTCAGATAGTTAGATATCTGCCTATCGCTGTGCACGTGTGCGTTTCTATTTACGAATCTCCTCCTCTCTGAGTATAACTTTATACCGATCTATAAGATATTTAACTCTTATAAAATAGGCGACGTTTCTAGATTCTTAAAAACTTAAAAAAACTTGTTATTACATTATCAACATTTTAGCGAGTATTGATAAAAAGAAAACGAGGTGTGCCACGAGGTAGAATAATCGTGAATTTTCAAATTCTTTTTCTATAACTTTAATCTTAGAGAAAAACTGTTAGATAGAAAACAGTGTTTCGAATCGAATGACAATTCGAAAATTCAACGCAATTTCCGCTTCCGTTCACTTCCTCGACGAACTTCGAACGATAAACTCGCACATAAGTTCCCTTTGGCATAGTTTCGTACAAACTTGTATAAGTAATATGCTCAATTACGGCCTAAATCGTGGAAAGAAAAAGAAAAAGAAAAAGAAAAAAAAAAGGCAAGCGAGCGTGAAAAATATTTAAATATTTTCGAGGAGTGTGTTTGATCGATGATATCGCCATCTTCATTAGCCGCGAGCGCTAATGAAAATCGGTCGATCGCTTGCAAAGTGCGTAATCAACGCTTTAAATGTCGAAATCGAATAAAAAAATCTGAAAGCCGGTGTTTAACGGGTCGAAAACACTTGATTGCCAAAGGATGACAATAATCATCCAAGACCTACCGACGATGTTCAGTCGTTGAGATCTTACATCGTCTTGAGACGTACTCTCCTGCGCGTCTAAAATAACGCAACTTCAAACTTTCGAACGATCGAAAGTTTATTCCATTCTTGCATGGCTCTACGATCCATCGTCCCTCGATATATACGCCATTTTTCGAAAATTAAATTCTTATTATATCAAACTTCTCCCACAATTGAATCGACGAATCGTCGTTTGAAAATCTTTAGATAATAACTTTCAGATAAATATTATCTTTTAAAATTTCTTATCGTAAGCTATGCGAGGATTTCACACTTCTATTACGTTTTTCGAACTTTACCTCTTTAACTTTTCCTAAGAAGCAACGCTTTTCTAAGATATTTCTGATATAGTGCTAATAATTAAGAGGGGGAAATTCTCACGAGATTCAACGTCGGACTTCGTGAAATTCCGCGTGAAAAAACTATAAAGAGAGAGAGAGTGTGTGTGTGTATGTATGTGCGAAAGAAAGAGGGAGAGAAAGAAAAAGAGTGTTTCACTTCTACTTTCGCTTATCTTCTTACGTGCTCATCTTTCTACTTGAAAATTCATTATACTTGGAAAGTGTTCCATTACAATTGAGGATTACGAAGTTCGTAATAGACACGCTGGGTGAGGCATCTTAAAGAGGTAGTTTAAGCGTAAATTAGATGGTGTATCGTTCTATACAGAAAAATTTCATGTGATGTCCTTACGTGTTAAGTGTTGATTGTCGCGCACAATGTGGATTAGAATCACGGTGTGCGGTAGAACTTACGGGTTAATCGAGATAAAGATAAATCTTAGACTAACGATCGACTATGTTCGATAGTTTATTCTGTGGCGATAGTACGTGTGTAAGTCAAGTAAAATCGTAATAGAAGCCCGTACGGAAGCGTCTTCACGTCGTGCGTTTATAGGTTATATTTTTATCCACGAATGATCATCGACGGAAACAAACGATTTCACTCTGCTTCTTTTTCCAACTTTCTTTTTCCTTTCCCCCTTCCCCATTTATCGTTTCGATTTTCGATGTGAAAACGCTTCTTTTAGCGCTCTCAAAAGATTAATCGAATCCTCAAACTTTAAAATCGATCCTCGCACGAATACACCCAGGCGACGAAATCGCGATCGCGAAAGGACACGTTCGGAAAAGAAAATGGGGAAACATCGAGAAATCTCTTTCATCTCTTCCTTGCATTACACGCGCCAATCTTTTTCTACCGTTTCGTAGAAATGGACTTTTCCGTTCCAACGACATCCGAATGATGATAAAAAAAAAAAAATCGTGCGTTCACGATGATCAAACATTTCATTCAAATTCTATCGATTCGAACAATCTCGTCCTACCGAAAATGTTTGCCCCTTATCGATATTCACGTGACGTGGGAATACCTTCTAGGACAGTGTGTTTCAACCTTTTCAGCCCTAGATCGTTCCTTGATAAGAAGGAAATAGTGATAGAGCTCTGGTTCGCGAGTACAAAGTCCGTGAAAAAGTGTGCACGAGTATGGTCGAGTCGATAATTCTATCGAATGTTGATACAGATGAAAGTATATAATATATTATAATTTTATGGAAATGAGAAACGATAACGATATGGAATTTTTCCGATTCCTTCTGTTAATCCAAGTTTTAAGCGTACGTAATTTTATCAAATGTTGCGGATGAAAATATAATTGCAGAGTTTATCGAGAAAAATAGTGATACAGAGAAATTTATAAATGTTGTCAAAGTGAACAAATTATATGGTCAGAATTTAACGCAGATACAGTACACATTAAATCACCAATACACAATGATTCCTCGTTGGATATCGTCGATTTACCCTCTTTAAAACGAAAGAAAGAGGACACGAATAATATACGAATAAATCTATTATGATTTCGTTGCGAAAGAAATAAATTGGTAAGAAAATATTTTAAACGAAAATTTTAAAACGATACGTCGAAAAATTCAAATATTTACGGAATAATCAATGATATATATGCGGTTGGAAATCACTGTTCTAGGAATAAGAATGTAACGAAATGAAAAGAAAAACAAAGAAAAAATTCAATAATTTTTGATTAGGCTCGACACTAAAAGAATACGATTCGAAAAAATGTACTTTGTGGAAATTGTGTAAAATGTCGTGTAAAACGTGTTTCAATGAGAATTGATACGTCGCTGATAATTTATTATTGTGCGTAACACGATGACTGATTTTTTGTAGTATGTATGGGCGCAATTAAAATGCGTCATGCGAGTCTTTCGAATTTTTCGCCCATATTCCTCCTCTCGAGGAAACTTTGTGGATTTGTGTACCCCCATCCGTAACCCCAGCTGGCCTATTCCCTTAATAAGAAAGATGTATAAACGGATATTGTACAAATACAAATATGACAAAAACGAATTTTATTGTAGTTTATATTGCCTTTTTCTGAAAAATCTAATTTCTCTCTCGAATTTTCTTTAAAATTTCATTAGAAAAAAGTGAAATAATTTAGTTGTCATTCTTTGATATCTGGATTTATAACTGGATAAAGAAAATAAAATAATGGAAGGATAGAAATATAATAAAAATATTGAAATCAATGCCATCTTTAGAGAGTCGCAAATAAAGTACAGAAAGAATGGTAGGTAATCAGAGAAGAATAAAATAAAAATGAACTGTTAGCGCCATCTTTTGACTACGAAAGATATCTCTTTAAGGATAAGAAAGAATAGAGAATAAGCGTCATCTTTCAAATGCTTTCGAAAATTTATGTCCTTAGCACTCGATAGATGACGTTAGTAACCTACTCTTTTTTCATTATTGTTCATCATATCTTTAATTTTATGTATTTCATTTGCGGCATTTTGGAGATAGCGCTATTTTAATATTTTTATTTATCTTTATTTTTGTCTCATTATTTACTTTCCTTATTTATATTACATATCCTATTACAAAATATATATATATATATGCTATAAAAAGATTTATGAGATTCATCTTATTCATCATCTCATATACACTTCTTTATACAAAAATTTATTTAAAATCAATGGGAAGAGAGAGGAGATATGGTAAGATTTATAGAAAAAGAAGGAAAATATTCTTTCTATAGTTTCCTTTTTCTTTCTATTAAATCTATTTATTATTATATTATTTTTTGTTTCAGAAAATAGTATACCATGTTATTATTTTTTTAAAAAATAAGAAACTGATTATTATCAATTTTTCATAAATGAAAAATTATTTTTTAAGCTAAAGTATTAATTGTAATGAATATATATTCAATCACAATATATATTCACAATATATATATATATATATATATATATATATATATATATATATATATATATTCCTTATAAATATATTTCGAAATAATAAAGCAAAAAATGATCAAATAAAAAATAAAATAAATACATACAGTATATAAGTAAAATATCAAAGTTCTCTTTGGAAAAGTATAATGGCGTCCATATTGAGAGTTTTCCCGCCTTTGAAGTTGGACCACTAATCAGACAATCTATACAAAAAAGAATAAAAATTTTCAAATAAATATATAAAATTCTAAATAAAATTAATCAAACATATTAAAATAAAACAATAATTAACTACAAATTCTATCTTAGAAAGTTATAATATGAATTAATTAAAACTATAACCGTCAAATAAATGAATTTAAAAAATGAATTTAATTTTCAAAAGATCATTAATTATAAATATAAACGAATATTGATTAAATAGTAATGTATAAATAATAAATAATACATAACCATAGAAGGAAATATATATGTATTATGCAACAAACAAATTACACATGTCACGGTAGAATGAAACTTCTAATCGTTATGAATATCGATAGCATAATGATGCATTCTGTTATAATTTATTTCGATTATCGAATTAGAGAGAAGAAATATATGGCAATATAATAATAAATCGAAATATATTGAAATATGTTGAAACATGTCAAGTATGATACGAACGTGAATTCATGTTATAATTTCTTAAAAATATTATATTATGAGAAAAATGTCATCAATCTTGAGCAAAACATTGGATGAAAAGAAGAGAAAAATACATAAACAGATGTATTTAGAAACGCAAAACGAATCGATAGAATTTAACTTGATAAAATAAAATTGACTTTATACATTAAATACAGATAAAAATATCTTATTCTAATGAATTTTTTTATTTAAAAAAATAGGAATTAAAATTATCAGCCTGAAATCATACTTTATGCATATATATGTTGTATGAATTATTTTCCATTTGAAATTATTCCTATCGAAGCACAATTTGTCTAAATTATAATCATAAACAAATCCATAAAAAAAAATTGTTAAGGTGAAATAACATGAAATAACAAATGAATTCAAATCTCAACTTTAACGAAGTACAAATTACCAGTAACCTCAATCAAATAAATGATCGATGAAAAAAATAAAAAGAAAATATTGATTAATTTTGTTATAATAATAATAAATGAATTATTAAATAAATTAAATTTATAGTAATTATAAATTAAAATAGAAAAATATGAACAGAATTACTTACTGCGTTGAATCGAAGCCGGTTACGATCGCACGTCCTTTCACGATGATTTTCCACAAGAGACTGAAGTCACACGCCATAACTTAAATAATAACTTTCTGTTTGACAACAAAAGTAAATCTACGATCAAAATCGAAAAATTACAGTTTTACATTAATATATTTTAATTATTTCAATTAATTATTCTAATTATATTATATTATGAATTATTAATTTATTTATATACTAAAATTTACTAATTTAATAATTAATTATTTGACTTCTATATATATATATATATATTATGCATATATATATATATATTTATATTTATATTAAATCATTTATATATGTCACTTGTATTAATTCACTTATTTGATTTATTTATTAATTATTTATCGATTTATTCATTAATATGTCTTTAATTTATTTGTTATGTCTCTACGTTATTTATGGATTTTTTTATAATTTTATAATATTGTTTGATATCGGTTTTTGAATAATAATTAACGTAAATCATGAACAATTTTAAAAATTTTTTTAAATTTACGAAAAACGATAACAATTATTGGATATCGTAATATTGCGAAACAAGAATTGTGATTGGTGATTATACATCAAAAATATAATATATATAATATAATTATATATAAAAAATATAATAAAAGTACATCGTTAAATTTAATAGTTTTTTGTAAATTAAATTAAATGCATTAAAAAAGATTGAAACATTAGAAAGGAATTTAATATAAAAATTAAATATGTTTATAAAAATATAAATTAAAAATTTATAAACATAAATAAGTAGAATAAAAATTAAATTATTAATACAATATAATTATTAATACAATTGAAAGTTAAAAATATTTCTTCAAAAGCACTTAACACATATAATTAGAACACGTAACATACATAGGAACACGTATAAAAGTAATTTTGATTGAGATTTTTAATTGATAAGTTAAACAAAAATGCAAAATAATTAATATGCGTATATAAAAATAGACCTTTTGGCGCCATCTCTCGAGTATTTCTAGAACTTATTATGTCTTTACCATTCAATAGATGGCGTCAGTAGTCTGATTTTTGTGCTATCTCTATCTTTTTCTCATTATCTCTTTTCTTTTTTTGTGTTGATTTGCGGCACTCTGAAGATAACATTAATTTCAATATTTTTATTCTATTTTTATTTTTATTCTCAAATTGCTCTTTTTTTCTGATTAATTTTATTGTATCATTGTCTAACTTATTAATTATAAATCTCAACATTTTTAATTTGGTATTGTGTAATAATTTTCTATAAATTTTTGTATAAATTTTAATCATATTAAAATTATTAATATCGGAATATGAACATGTATGTTCATTTTATTAAAATTATGAATGGGGATACGAAAGTTAAAATAATTGGATACGTGATTATTTATAATTTTCACATTTTTATTAATAAAATTTAAATTTTTTAAAATACAATAAAAGAAAAATCGAAAAAAAAAATTTCTATAATATTATTATTTGATCTATTATTATTTTCAAATTAAGTAGCATTTTCTTCACAAAAAAGTTTATGTTTTTAATTTTTCTAGATAAATATAAAAAGTTTTCTTATCATATATAAAACTTATATATCATAATAAAATTTGCACAATTTAACTTCATTTTCATTAATAATTAATATAACTTCCTTGTATTAATATTCTCAATTGCAATTGAATAACAATTTTCATTTATTAAAATTATTTAATAAAATTTTTACACCTACATTTAGTACATTTTCTTTTATGTCATGCACAAAGCAATGCAATTGGACACCGTTGGACTAACCAAGAACAAACAGCTTTTGTACAGAGAGAGAGCTAATTAATATCTCATTGAGCTAATTTATGACGATACCAGGCTACAAAGCCAGTGTCATATAATTAGCATCTGAACATGAAGTCAAAAATAAAAGGAGTAGGATTGAATGAAACAACTCAGTGGGACGTTATAAAATCCGTATACTTGCATACTTTCTACATTTACAGATATCTATGCGTCGATAAATACAAGACAAGATATACTGTAATGATAAAAGGAAGACTATTTCCTACGGTTATTACTTATTGTTTGTTGGATTCTACGAATTTTATTTTACGTATGCATCGTTTCGATATAACCAATTGTAAACAAACTTCAAGTGTTGTCATTATTTAAATAAATAAATTTTCCTTTTGTCTGCTTTTTTTATTCGATTTTACATTGTGCAGTCGTTGTGCGTGTGTATGCACGATTGTTCGAGTAAAGTGCTTGAATTTTTGCGAATAAATGTATCATTCGGATGATGATTATTATTATATTCGGTTTCAATATTAAAATAGTAATTTCTTATTGTTTTGTATAAAAGGAGAATCGAATAAAGAAATAAAAAATAATTCTTTTCATTTTATCTATCTCTAAATTATATTCTATTAGATTCTGTTATATAAAAATTTTCTATATTAATTATATTCGCAATAATATGTATCATTTTGCATTTATAACGTTTGGTACGATCTCCCGAATAATAAAGATATTCGCATTTTACATACACCTGTTATTTATCTGTTTCTTAAATTATTAAAAAAATTCATTTAGTTTGAATGCGAGAATGTACGCTTTGTATAAATTAGGTGAATATGATCGATGTGAATCGCGCTTAAATAAATCACAGTGATCCTCGTTATCATCACGACCTAAGGGGTGATTGTATCAACGTTCATTCCCCTATCTTCACGTTCTCGTTGTGTCTTTTTTCCAATTAGCCGATGCTGGTAATTTCCGGTTACTGGGATCCAAATTGGTTCTACTTTTGAAACATTTTCGACAGGTCAATCGCCAGAACGCAAGCCTAAAGTCGGCCGAATAGAAGGCGTAGATAAATGGATTTATAGCCGAATTAATCCACCCTGAAATCAAATAAAACAATCATTGAATAATAACATATAGTAGAGCATAATAACAAATGGAAAAAGATGTTTTCCATCGAGATGTTCTTCAATTTTCTTGCTCCAATAATCATTTAAATTAACAAAATTATCACTAGAACATAAGATTAGCAGTTAAATTGTAATACTTTTCTTCTATATCTTTATTTTTTTTACTTAAATCACATTCATATTTATGAATATGTATAATTAACATTAAAAAATTGAATCACGATCGTTCCATGCAAATTATAATTACAATTACTTAAAGCAGAATGATCGCTACCTAGCCAAGTTAGCGCAGGCATCAAGATATCGGGTGGTTCGACAGGCACAAAAGGAGTGGCCAAATAAAGGATGAAGAATGGTAACCAACAGGCCACGAATCCACCTAGGAAAATTTACAAAACGATTAAAATTAACAATAAAGTTATTTCGATAATTTATATTCTAACAATTTATCAAATAATAGATATCGATCAACTATAATAATTACTAGAATAAATGTTATTATACTCAAAATAATGAACCAGGATCAATTCTAACCTACCTACGACCACCGCCAAAGTGCCAGCTGTTTTTGTTTCTCGAGCGACTCTGTTGATACAACTCTGCTGATGACTGCGAACGATTCCGGACTTTTTGCTCGTGCTAGAAGGTTCTGCCTCGTCGGATGGCCTGTCGCATGTCACACTGTTGGTCACGCATTCCGTTTTTCGCGCTCTGATACTTTTCGCGCGTTCGATCTGCGGCAAATTGAGCTTAGGTTCAAATCCTTTCCAAACAGGGTGCAAAAAGAGAGAGTAAAGCGGTGAATCTAGATGAGGCAAGGCAAAGGCGTTTAATTCGAGAAGACATTTGTGGAAATATCGTGGGACTGGTTGTTATCGATTACGTCACGTGTGTCGCGAACAATGTAAAAATATTTCGAGCAAAGAATGTTTGTAAGATACCGAGAAAGAATCTGAAGATAAAAAGAGAAAAATTTAGATATCTATCCCTTGAGTGTAATACGGTTCCTCAAGGGGAATTTATTCCATGTCATCTTCTTTATGAGGCAAGCGATATTCATAGAAAAGACGTAATTATCCGGCTAACTAGTTCTTGGAAATAAATGTCTTGGTAGTTATTCTATTTTAAAAAACTTTAATTACATTTTTATATGCAATGATAAAAGTACAAGGAACTTTAATGAGATTGTTAAAGTAAAAATAATACGCAGTATTTTAAGACATGATGTAAAATTAAAATTCAATATGACTTTAACGAACATTAAATATTTTCTTAACAATTCTTAAAAATTAATATTATCATTCGTTAAATATTAAACAATTTGTCAATTTTTGTTAAGTTTTTATAAAAGTATAATGACGAGCGCAAGATTTTGATGTCACCGTCAAAAGCAATATCGAACAAGTCTACGCTTCCATATTCATGAGTTTCGCATTACGTAGTGGAAATCTGTCGAACGGTGTCATCGTAACAGGTTTGTAAGCATTAGTATCAATAGATTCAAATTGCAAATCGATTTCTCATTTATACGCGTTCGTCAGTCTTCCCATGCAAATCTGCGTTTGATTCATCCATGTCGTCCAAATCGCTAATTTCACAGTATTTTAATATTTTCCAAATTCAATATTTTATTCCACGATTTATCCTTTGAAACATTTTTTTTTTCTTTTATTTGTCATCCCTTATAAAATAAATTCGAACAGATTTAATGCGTAATATTTTTATAATTATAAGAAACTGTGCAAAAAATTAGAATAATGTAGAAGGATGTTCCAGATAAACGTGAATTTTCTAATAATCCGTATGCTTTCAAAATTATACAATTTACTTATGTTATGGATAAATTTGTTGACCAAATTTTATATTATATCTATGAAATATATGATTTCATAGATATAAGATATAATGTAACTTATTCAAAATTATAACAAGAAACAAAATTCTAACCTATTTAATTTAACCTATTCACGATTGCATTTCAGAAACTAGGACTGGAAATAAGAACAATCTTCATGCACGAGTAATTTTGACGATTAAAAATATCTAAAGAATCTTCTAGAGAATCGATAAATATAAGCACATGAATAAAAAATTCACAAAAAGATAAAAATATAAATAGGAAGAATAATTTTTATACCATGTTGAAATTATTTTATATTTGAGAATAATATTCTCGTATTTCAAAGACGCATCTCAGAAAATACGAAGGAAAAAGAATATTTTAAAAGAATATTTTTTACGAAATCGAAACAGAATAGGATAACATGTAAAAGATTTTTAATGCTTACCAAGACATTGCGCCGTGGTCGAACATTTTCACTCTCGGTTGCTTCGAGATTTCTATGGCGGCTGGCGATCACGCAAGATATCCTCCCGTAAACGTAAAGCATCACCAGCATCGGTAGGAAAAACGAACCCATCGCGGAAAATATCACGTACGAGGAGTCCATATTATACGAGCATTTTTTAATGTCGCGATTCGTCGCACGTGGAAAGCATCCTAGCAAAGGTGGACTGGTGATGGCGCCGGCTAACACCCATACTGCGACGATCATTAGACCGGCCAATCTCTTGCTACGTCGCCTCCGGCTGTATATCAACGGTTGAGTTACAGCTAGATACCTTGAACGAAAATTCATTTAGAAAGCACATAAGATAGGATCAGAGGTGTAACTTTGAGATAAAAGTAGGATGATGGTGTGAGGATAATTGTGGTTTTTTATCGTTTTGAGTTTGGCAAGTGATGTGGATGAAAATTAAACAGGTTAGATTATGAAATGTTATCTTATTTATCTTATTTTTCTCTCTTTTCTAATGGATTATCATTTTTTTTAAATATTTAAGTAATTTCTTATGACAGAAAATTTTTAAAGAGCAGCATTTCGATGAATTCGTTATTTCTAGAATTTCAGCAATCGAATCAATGATAAAAAGAAATTTATTTCATATTGGAAAAAATACTGATCGATAAAATTTAAATAAAATAAATGTGTCATTTCGTCTTTCGTAATTTCAGTTGAAAATTTTGAAATAGTTAAAAGTTTGAGTAGGTTTAATCGTTCGATTTAAGATGATAAGTAAAATTTTATATTTTAAATAGTTCCGTTTGATTTACAAATTTTGTTAGTTAACGTGCTATCGAATAAACTGTTGGAAAATACAGTTCGTTTCACGTTTTTACTCTTACTCATCTTATATTGGCTTCGAAATCAAGAACTTTTAATTTTTTTTCAGCTACGAGTCCGAAAACAGATTTGAATCGATCGATACAAATGGTACATGATCGTGTCTCTCTTCGCAGAAAATCTCCTGTAAAGTTTAAACGATTTCGTTTCAACACTAGGAGAAGATCAGGATTACTATTGGTATTCGAGCATAGGCGAAGCGTTTGCCCACTCTATTCCCGTACGGTAAAATTTGCCGCGGTAATCTCATTTCGTTTCGACGTGCCTTGATTCGGTAATGCAACGTACTCACCTGTCTATGGATATGGCGCATAACGATAGTATGCTGGCAGTACAGAGAAGAATGTCGAGGGAGACCCACGAGTCGCAGAGCATCGGGCCCAACTCCCAGGTACCACCTGTGAGCTTCGTCAAATTCGTTTTATTAGACATCTTGCGCAAAAATTCATGAGTTCTTTTTTTTTTTAATTTAATTCTTAAATAGATTAGCGATGATGATACGTATTTGGATAATTGATTTAATTACTGTTACAGCACGAAAAAAAGAATTCACGCAATCGAGCCTGTATGTATAAAAATAAATAAAAAAAAGTTTGAACATAAGTAAGAAAAAATATGTATTTCGACGAGACGTTCAGGAATAGATACAGGAATAGATCGAATAGACGAAGAAATTGATTCGACAAATTTGGAAAAATCTAATTCCTCTGGCATTAACGATGTAAACATAACCTCAAAATTTAAATATTGAGATAAAACAATAAAGTGATAAATTACACTAATGTTTAGAGACAAAAAGAAAACTATGTATCGAGACTAATTATCGTGCCATTGTTCTATTTTAATTGTTGTTTTGCAATTAAATTTTTTACATTGTTAAAAAACACGTTTCATAATCATTCTTCATCTTTCGACTAAATATATTCTCACGTTAATTATTGTTCGAACAATTACGTTTTTTTATCAATAAATATTTTTCTGTATCTTATCTCATTCTGTTTCAAAATTAATTTCCACTACATTCACGATATATGCTGACAATATTGGAATTGGTATCGCTTTCTATGCTTTCTATGGTATTCATCGGACAGACCTGCTACGCGCCTATACCACTTAAAATGGTTAAACAGCCGCGAGCTGAACCCATTTGCCTGACGAATACACACGCGAGCATGCTAGACTTCGATCTCATTGTGGCGTTGATTGCTTTCTAAGTTGTTCGCGATAACCGTATAAAGTAAGATAACTTGTTTTAAGAAATATACGAAGATAATTGTTCAGGCGAAAATTTACATAAAATTTGATCACGAAAATATTCGAGCCGAGTATTGTATCGCGTGTATTTTTATGTTTGCTTTTTTTATTCGAGAAAATTTTTGATTCATCATATTTCGTTTATCTAGAATTTCTGACTTCATCTAATATTTTATCTTAGTCCATGAGTGACCAATTTTATTATCTAACTTTTAAGTTTCTTCTAGCAATCTTCTCCCATGAGACGATCACAGATGTTGACCCGCATCACTAGTGAAACTACTTACATAACCTTAACTCTTTTAAACTATTTAATACGATCATGTATCTATAGAGTGTATTTATGTTGTAAGTTATTTTTATTAACATTGATATATTAAAACAATATGAAAAACGGAATTAAATTAGAATTTCAAAAATTTTTGAAATAGTCATTTTTCAATTTCAAGAAATATTTATTTTTTATTATTTATTATCGATGTATTTCTCGAATTGCGACTATTAAAATTTTCAATAAGATGAAATTTATGTTTAATATTTCCCACATAAATGCTGAGATACGATGCTGTTCAATTTGTCGGCAAATATAATTTGTAATGTAATAATTTTTGAAACTATAATTTCAATTTTTTCACCACACAAGAAACAACGTTATATTTTCTGTTAGAATGCATTGCACACTTACTCCATTTCGAAAAACACATTTACGAAACCGTTGAAATAGACGATAAGAGAAACTAGGTGCTACACTAGGTGGGCTATAAATCGAACGTTATATCTATATTTTTATTTGTGTAATGTACCGATATTTTGCTGAAAAAACTGGAACACTTCGTTTTTGTTTTTATTATTTTTTTTCCAATATCGGAAATAATTTATTTGTTCATTATAACTGAAATGCTCTGGTCATTAGAATTATGCATCCGAGCAACAGGAATATAATAATACATGGAAATACGGGAATAAGAGAATTTTTATGAGATGAAGATGTGAATATTTCCCTCAACTATTTGAAATACGAGAGTTCTAAACCGTCATATAGTTGAATATTCCCCTTTAAGAATTTCCATGAATTCAACGATACGAAGATAAATAAAAAAGAAGACAATTTAATGATCTTCAAAGCTAATAATTTTTTCATATCCAAAAAAAAAAAACAAAAAAAAAACAAATTCCACAATGTATCATTATATCGAGATTTCATTGTAGAAATGCGTTTGAATTGAAAAATCGTGCGACAAACCATGCTAACAACGATTAAAGCTCTAATTACGAGCGAAGAGGTTAAAGAGCTCCCTCTTGCAAACAGTGTCAGCTGACCTGTGCAACTAGCGAGCGTATAGTTTCGTTAGCGTTGCAAATGATTCCGCGCGAGTGTCTCGGGGATATTGAAGTTTGTTTTCGTTCGTTTGCTGTGCTCGCGGCCTTCCATTTTAATCTGTAAATGGGTAGAGGAGAAAGCACCAGGCCGATACAATTGGAGTTTACGGATAGGCGGGGGCGACCTAACCTCTTTCAAGATCGTTTCCATTTTCCATCTGATCGAGTTGGCTGGTATTACGTGAAATTTTGACGAAGGTAATCTTTAATCTTCGATCTATCAATATTTTCGTTTCTCAATTTTGATTTTTCGACATAGAAAAATTTTTTGAAAAAAAAAAAAAGAAACACTTTCTTTGCTATTATTAACGGTATATAAATCGTACGATTGTAGATCATGAATATTTCGATTTCGACTTGAAAAAAATACTTTCTTATTGTCGAAAATCGTGAATCGTAGATTGTAGATATTATATTCATCTCGATATTCATCTCGAAGAAAAAAAATCTTTAATCCTTCAAAAAAAGCATTGACAATACGAGAACAATGTAAAATCGTGAATAGAGAATGTGTATTATGATGAATACTTTCATCTCGTCTCGACACAGAAAAAGATCTGTAACATTTGAAAAAGAATTTTCTCATATTGCAAGTAAAGAATGAATGGATATTGTGTATAAGAAAAGAAGATAAGGTAAGCGTTATGGAGAAAATATGATACTTTTAATTCCGTTCGATATACCCGGCCACCAATTATTTTTAGCCAATTTGTATGGAATTTATCGAAGCAATTTGTCAATAGATAACAAAAAGTGAAGTTGAGCATCAGCGTGTCGTTGACAGAGATAAATGTCGAGCTATTAAACATTCGTTTTCCTGTGTAAAATTTATCTTATTTCTGATTCGTTCAATATGGTTAGAGAAAAAGTTTCATCCAGAAATTTTAATGGGAAAATTATTTGTTTTTTTTTCGATTATTTTATTATTCCGAGTCTGATAATAAGTGTTATAACGATGATATATTATTCATAATATATTCTTTTTTATTATAAATATTTATAATATATTTATAATATATTTATTTACAATATTATTTCATAATCGTTGAATTGTTTTACTTTATCGAAACAGGGTTGTGTCATTCACCTTAAACCACTTTGAGATTAATGTTTTGCGTGTTGCATCATTATTCAGATCGTAGCACTTTTCATCTTGCCCATCTTTTGTAACACGTAACGCGACAAAAAGGCGAAAAAGGGAATATGAAACATCATTGTCCGCGTATCTTCTTTTTCTAAGGAACTTCTGTTAGTGTATTATGTACGTGACTTGGCTTTGGACTTGTGTTCCAAACCATTGTGCATCTTTTAATGCTTTATCCTATTACAAGATAGGAGATTTTTACAATGTCTCGAGATGATAAATTTTCAGATTTTCATTTTAAAAACGAAAAGACAAAACGAAATGAGAACTTTTGTCTTTAAAAAAAATTCGATCGATTGATCTTATCGTTAAATTTTAATCGTAATAATTATACGCGATGCATTATTTACAAAAGATTTCGATTTCATTCAAGATTTAAAAATCCGAATAAAAGATGTATAACTATAGAAATAAAAAGAATCTTTAGAAATACTATGTTCCTTTATATTCGAGTTCACTTTGAAGGAGGAGTAAAGTCAGTCTTTCAAGATTGAGATACAGTTCGCTTTTATTTCGATCTTCAACACAAAAGATTCGTTCATATAAAAAAAGAAAAATAAATTAAATTAGAAGAAAACTTGTTCATTGAACAAAAGCAATAAGTTATTAATCGACTAGAGAAGGATATTTTTTTACTCGATTTTTAAACTATAAATATAAAATTATACCGATATAAAACGACGCTATAACGATAATCTGTAACAAATTAATAGGCAAAATATCTCACTATGATCTATTATGATATACTTTGATATCGTAATAGACGATATCTTTTAACACAATATCTTTCATACGAAATATCTTACAATACAAAATCATTGATGCAAAGCTGTGTAATATCTCGCAACGCAATATAGTTCACGTGCTGCCGTTTTGAACAAGATATCTCGGTTCCCCCTTTCTCGGTATTTGAATTCAGTTACTCATCGTTTTTGACGATGATATTTTCAGATACATTTCACGAGTCTTAACATTGTTGCCGATTTAATAAAAATCGCATTAACATGTTTCAATCTTCTTTCAACTGCGACCAATATTCGGTACGCCATTCTATTTCTTCCGTACTATTAGCATGCTTTCTCATGAGCGTGACTTATGATTTTATTGCTCCCAACTCGATTGTTGATGATGACAATTTGAGGATGACAAGACAAAACAAACAATCTTCAACTTCTTCCGCCACTTTTTTAAATCGAATTTTGATTAATTTAATTACAACTTAGTCCCCTAATTTACACGAGTTTCTCGTGAAAAATCCTAAAGAAAAAATCAATCGTCGTCGACATCCATTAACGAGAAACGAAATTCAGGAAACAATTCTTATATTCTCACTCTGATCGAGTCGTTAATCTCGTCCATCGGAAGGATTGGTAAGAGTTTCATTTAAAGATGACTCTTTTTCATTATCATTTAAAGACTTCCAACTGTAATAATCAGGCAAACTGTACGAAGAAGATTACGAATTGTACTCTTCCACCAACCGAGACCTGGTTAATTGCACGGAACGTTTTAATTTCGTTTGGCGAAAAGAGGCTAGGAATAAATTATTCGTTGGCCGGAAGAGGCCTCTCGTGACCACGACGTTCGTTATTCTCATCGATATTTTTTCTTTTTTTTTTTTTTTTCCCTCACAACGGAACTTTTATCCAAACAACTCTTCAGGATATCGTGTTAGTTTGCTTTACTCGAGTTACCAAAGCAATCATCTAGGAAGAAGACTCGATTGACACCGTGAATTTCATTGCTTCCTCTTTGAAACGAATTCACCGCGGAAATTAACCGCGGAATCGCCGCGACACCGGTCTCGTATAATCGAAATATAACAGCGACACGAGCGTTGAAAATATGTCGTTATATGTAAATACGAAAATAATGAATTTGACGGAGGATAATTCGATCAATCTTCTATCAACTTATGCGGCACGTTTCCATTATGCATTCACGTTTTCGAATCGCGCGAACAGGATTTAAATTGCAAATTATTTAAAAGTTTATTTAACGTTTAATTGTATCGATTAAATTATCGTAAATAAAGGAAATATCGAATATATTCGAATTGCCACGAGAATTGCATTGTTGATAATTAATTTTCGATGGATTTCCCCATTGTTCGTATTTATCAAAGCGTTTCATCGGTATAAGCGGAAAAGAGTAATCGCGTCTATTGAGAATCGCGGACATTAAGAATGGTCCCCGCAGCATCCGGTTGATTGGATAGCTCCGTATCGAAGAGCGTTCATTACGAAACGACTCTGGGCTTCAATCTATATGCAAAATTGCTATTCACCGTTGAAGAAGAACGAACGATCTGTGTTGGTAATCGTCACTTTAAAGTCGAGAATGGCTAATGTGTCGAGAAACGAAGAGATCATTCGTTTCTAAACGAATAAATCTATAGGGCGTTTGGACTTTTAATGGGATACCTGTGTAACGAAATGATACGGAATTTTTAATTAATAAAACGTTGGGATAAATTTCCCTTTTACGTGTTGCACTCAATGTTAATTAAATTTAATTCTATTAATGTAAGGCTTTTAGCAGATTTTCATTCGTAATAAAATAGGAATATTATTTCCTAAGTGCGTTAAAACACTTTCCTTCTCCAGTTTTTAATTTAATTTTGATACGTTAATAATGCTCGTATCGTTTCGAAATTCATTTACCGATTAGAAAATATGATGCGAGTTTACACGTATTTATCTGTAATACATAAAAAAAAAAATCGTAATAATTGGAATTGTCTTGTAAAGTTTTACAATCTCTATCTCTATATTTTAAAAACGGCGTTAAACGGCGAGTAACGTCAACGTAGTGATGAACGTAGTGACCATTTATTAACTTCGACTTTTATAGCATGATACATCGTCCCAATATTCTCGATCGCGCGCGAAATATCCCTCTGTTGATTTACGTAGCAGCAACACTCGAGAAATTCTTGCACGAGCAGCTCGAATGGAATTTTTGAATGGAAAACCACGAAATATCTCAGACGTATCCTCATCGATCGTCCATTCGTTCCACTTAATTTCTCTACTCCTTTTCTATTCCACATTATCTATATATATATATATATACATCTTATATTTCTAAATCGAGTTTGTTAAAGAAAATCGGAAATATATACATATTTTCCTGTCCTAATATTTTATATTCTTATCTCTAATATTTTAAATACTCTTATATACCTGTAACAGCACTGCTGGTGGCATCACGGCCAAACCAACCAGCAAATCCGCAGCGGCCAAGCTGGACACGAAACAATTAGTAACGGACCGTAGACGCCTAGTTGTTATCACAGCGGCAATTACCAAAGTGTTGCCCACCTGTCATACGAGTGGAAAAAAATACACATTTATTCCGTGAATAATTCGGCGAAATTTGCGCTCGATCTTCCGTGCCGAGAGAAAGGAAAGCACACGCGTCTAATCTTGCCAATTTACTTCGAAAAAAAACTTAATTAATTAAATTATTATAATAATTAAAAAATTTTAAATATAAAATTTATGTATAAAAAATATTTAAAATTTATACTAATATTAATGATTACGTATTAAAAAATATGAATTTAAAATTTAAAATTTTAATTTTATTTATCTAGTAAAAAAATTATAGTGTATTATAGTTTTGAAATTAATTATATTAATGAAATTACATATAAAACGTAAAATTATTAAAAGTAAATTATTAAAAGTAAATTAATAAATAACTCTGAAACAATGAATGAAAGTTCAATTCGGAAATTAATTTTAATTAAACTTGATTTATAAATTAATTTTTCCTAATAAAATTAATATATAAAAAAATTTAAACTATAGTTAAATATATTTGATTTGAAGTGAAATTTAGAATTAATAATTAATAATTGTAATTTAATTTAACAGAAATTGTAAAGTTTAGTAAAAAACTAGGATCAGATACCCTACTATAAAAAAATAAATTAATTATTAAGCAATTAAATCATTGAATCATTAAAATTAAATTCCATCATTTAATCAATTGTTGTTCGTTGTTTGCGAAATTTTTTTTCGATACGAAACTGAATAATTCGAATGGAACGACGATGAATAACTCGATACGGAATAATAATAAATGGAAGAATTATCAGGCGGGATGAGAAAAGGATTTACTCCGATAATTATCTCGGATAAATATTCATCGGTTGTTAACGATTCATCGAATTCGATTGTGCTTGTAGGATATCCATCGCGTGACAATTCCTGACAACTTTCTCCCCTCGGTTTCACAAACGAGGCATCGAAATGGTATCGTATCATAGCGACAAATCAACCGGACAAAGCCTCCTCCTCTTCCTCCTCCTCCTCTTCCTCTCTCCTAGAGTAGAATACAGCTCGCTTAATTGTTACTTACTATAGTGACGATGATCAACATGGTGAACAGCCCCGCCAAAACGAGATCCGTCCAATTCGGCAGGTAATATTCCGTCCGCGTATCTCGCTCGACCGACGACACCGTGTGATTCCATTGATAAACGTCCCCATAGTAATTGGCCGTTTGATTCGCCATGGCGCTTTACCCCCGCTCCATTGACGATGACTTCCGCTCAGCGATTTCCGCATTTCCGTCCATCGTGCGCTCTCCTGGAAGACGAACATATATATATATATATTTTTTTTTTTCCTTCGATGAAAGGATCGTATCGATTTTTCCTTCGATTTCCACGATTTCGAGGGATCGTGAAGGAGAGGGGAGGGAATCTTCGTCGATCTCGTATCGTCGATTTGTCTCGATTGCCGCGAGAGTGTATTCGTTTTCTCGCCGAAAGAGCAAGATTATGGGTGGATGAAAAGAACAATGGGTTTCGGAGGAAGCTTCTGAATGGGTACTTTTACAGACGTTTTTACTTTTTTTGTACTTTCGGGGATACAAGAAGATATATATCGCGATAGAGATAAATCGTAGGTGTAAAGGGAATATTGGACTTACAGAAAAGAGATTCTCCCTGTAATGATATAATTAAAATAACTGTGATAGAAACTGATGGAAATGATGAAATTTGATCGTGATTTAATGAAAAATTTTTTATTATTATAATAATAACTATTAAATTTAATGAACTTATAATCGAATTTCCTGAATATATGAAGAGAAAAAAATTCCAAAATCGATCGATGGTGATGAATGATATAGGTAAGAAGATAATGGATATACACTTTAACCTGTACTTGATATATACAATAGAACAGATTTCTTAATAACAATAATACCAGTTATGAGAATAATAATCAAAATGCTACATCTGTTAATCATGAATTAAAAATGGTATAACTATAAAAAAAAATTAAAAATACGAAGAGAAAGCACCCTCATCCCCGATCGAGTGTCCATTCGTGTTTAATTCGTCTTTGAAATTGACTAATATATCCTCGTATTCGTATTCATATTCGATCACGTGATCTTTTACATAAATGATCTTTTACGAAAATTATGATACCAAGTGAAACTGGTCTGTGAGCTAATATTTCGACCGTTTCGTTCGAGGCCACTTTGTCATGTATATCACAAGCCATTTGGAATTATAATCGGCATCGAACGAATCAAAGAGTCGTATTACTTTTACCATATCCTCGAAAGGTTTTAACGTTTGCTAAATTGTATCAAAATCGCGGCAACAATTCTCGAGATGTTCTCGAGAGACGGGATACGGGATTGGATTATATTTTTCAAGAAATATCTCGAGTAGAATCATCCGTTTGAAACGAAGAGTCGACTTATACAACCTGACTCATCGCTTTAGTTTCTTCCGGTATGTATATATATATATATATATTCGAGCTTGGATTAGCGAATATAAACAGTGTGTACACGATGTTACAAAGGGTTTGAAGTATTATAAAAGGAAGGAATAAGAGGAGTATCTAGGAAAATGAAACGATTCACCAAAGAAAAGAATGAAATCTCGCCGTACAGAAGTTAAACGACCTTTCGGATATAAAGCTCTCGGATACCGTTTCGAGTATTTCGTCTGAAGGATTCGTTTTGTTTATCGCTTTTAATCATGTTCTAATAAACACACACGCGCGCGCATTTAATGAATGTTGAACATTTTTCAATTACTTGAATTTTATCTCTCTTTTAATTACACGATTTTAAGTTACGGTTGCATTCTTTTTTTTAAGAATCTTGTTTAACAAAATGGCGAATGCGGATATTTTCATCATGATCAACGGGAGAAAGAAAAAGAAAAGGATGAATAAAATTAGCGCGAAGCTGCAACGCTAATTGTATTTTAGTTCATTTCGCGTTTCATAGTAAAGTGTTAAACGTATTTCGCACGAAATATGAATTCCATCGTTGGTTTCTGAGAATGAAATAAAATTTGCATCGTTGCACGTTATTGATACGTATCTCGATCGTTAAAATCGTTACATATATATTTGTCATTCTTAAACATCGATTATAATCGAATCGTATAAATAGAAATTAATTGGAATCTCGACTTTCTTTCCTTCTTTTCTATCTTTATTACTATTGATAAAAAAAGATAGAGAAGAAATGAAAGAAATTTTATTGCTCGAAGACAATTAAAAATCGAACTATCGATGTTTATAAATGTTATAAATATTTAGATTCAAAGAATATCATAATCTTCAAATCAATGATTTTCACGAATATTTCACTTGCCTTTAAAAAAGGGATATTTTTTATGAAAATAGCAGAACTTCATTTTGAATTTTAAATTGCTCATAAAGAGATATCCTTTGGCTGAGAAAATAGAGGAATGGAATTTAAAAAAAAAAAAGAAAAAGAAAATATCAGAAAATATCTAAAAATTATTAAAATCTTTCCAAATAAAGTTAAAATTAGAAACTAATATCGTTTCTAGCAATAATATTGAAATAACTTTGTCAAACTTTTATCAATATCATCTGTTTTATCGGTTTTTATACATACGCTGAAATTACAGAAGAAAATTATCAGAATTTCGAATGGAATACCTTCTGAAATTGGTGAAACAAGTACGCTAAATTCTGTTGGTGCGAGTCTCATTATCGAGACACAGTTGGCAATTAACGTGCTAAAGGATCCGTGATTTCGAAAATCGTACGTACCGATACAAATCACGACGGTGAATTCAAGGGTCGAGGGTTGAGAGTGATTAAAACATCGACCATGCGAAAAACTTGGAAGATTTTTCTCGGCCAAGATTTTTCTCTGATCGAAGAAATTTGATAACATAGCATACAAATAAAATACGCGTAACAACGTCGAAATGGAAATAACGACGAATATTTATTACAATACGACATAATGATCGAATAATGATAATTACACGAATGAAATTAATTAATACAAGTCTCGAACGATAGAAAAATGAATCGTATACAGGTACAAATAACGTTCATCATTTTTAATTATATCGATGTTTCGCTCTTATCTACTACGGAACACAAACCACTCCCCTCGATCGAAAGGTAAATATAATTTTCCAATCCGACTATATCCATTTTACAATGCATCATATTTCCGATCCATATTTCGATAACGTAGTTTAAATATCGATTTTTATTATCGTTTGTACGCGATGTTTAATTTATAGAATAATCTTCCGAATACAGTAATGACAAAAGTATCGCAGAATAATAATAATAAAAAAAAAAAAATACTTCCGCTCTGTAAAACTTGTGTAATGAAATTGTTTGTCTCAAATTTGTAACTGTCACTATTCAAACGAGCCATCACGTACACTGGCGGAAAAGTAATAACCTGTCCAGGTATCGCGTTACTTTTCTCTCCATAAAAATTTGCAGGAAAAAAAAAAAGAAGAAAAGAGAAAAAAAAGAGAAATCTTCCGCTCTTGAACGGTAATATAGTAACGCGGTTATTTTTTTCCACGCGGTGTGAGAACGTTACAGAGGAACGTTGCCCGCGACCTACATCTACGCGCCACGAGAAAAATACTTTTTTAAGCGATGAAGAAAATCTATAAATCATTTCGTTACCCTAAATGATCCGAGGAATATCAGACTGGCCGAGAATTTCTTCTTTATCACGGTTAAGGACGAATGTAATGAAATCCAATGAGAGATTGAATTCCACTTTTTGGCTCGTAATCGCTTTTGTTTTTTTTTCTATCAATATTTTAACGATAAGACACATCTCGAAAAATGAAACGCGCGCACGATATTCGTAATATTACGTACACTTTCGTTATCGGGGAATGTTATCGATTAACGATATTAATAATAATAACGCTTTCTCCTATTCCTGGATATATTATTTTGAAAAGCTTTTCAAATTCGAAACTCGTAAATTTCTACTCTCCGGTATTATTCAAAATTTTATTTCGTCGATAAAATAAATAAATATCTTTTTTCCCCTTAATACTTTGGACGAGGCAAGTTTCTCCTCCTTCTCCTCCCCTTCTCCGAGGCGAAGATTTATTCGAAAGCTGATTTAGAAGCTGTCAATGAATGAGAAAAAAAAAAAACTTAAAACTTCGTTATACCAATACTGCATTTAAATAAGCCGCCGACAAAAGAAAGGGAATGTACTTAAAAAGTTGAAGGAAAATTTAGCGAGTCTGCGTTATCGATTTCGCGTCATCGGTGAAAAAAAACAAACGAAAAAAAAAAGAAAAGAAAAGGAAAAAAACTCGTATCTACATCTTTCCACTCTTCCTCCCCTTGAATTATCCGTTCGATAGCTAAGTTGGAACGTAAACAACATAAATCTAACGCAACGATCTCGTTTGTTACACTACTCGTTTCTAGTTTCGCTAGAAAGAGCCGAAGCGTTTAATCCGTGTCGAGAATAAAAAAGGGAGGAAGAAAGAAAACGTGCTTCGCGGTGAGCGAATGGAATAGAAAAGAATAATTGCCGGAACAATTGGCACTAATTATTTCGCGTTATCGATTCAAATTTAATTGGCAACGATATATATATATATATATATATCCCACGATGTAGCACGATTAAAATTAATCCGAGAAGCGGCATAGTAGGACGAAATTAAAGAAAATTCTGTGTAACATTATAAGAGGCAAGAGTGGAAATATTTGAACCGAGAGTGGAGGAGTTTTAAGCCCCGAGCTATAAATTTCTAGTTGTAATAAAGCTAGAGACATCTGACTCTATAGCGCAGAATAATTTGTGGCCGTAGACAACGAAGCCAACTCGTGTGCCATCCTCGTGCAACTGTTGGTTATATCACGGTACTATTTCAATAACGCTTACAATTCAACTGTTTTAAGCGTTAATTTCAAAGAAGATGAGAATTTCGTGTATCTTCTTGCTTTATTTCCCGTCGCTTCTCGATCGAAAACGATTGTCTTCGCATTTATTATTATTCAACGAGGGATTCGACCGAGACTGTTCGAGGGCTCTTCCGATATTCCGGCGCTGCTCGCTGCACAACAAAACGGCGGTTAATGTAAATAGCGTGGATTTGAATCCGACCATTCACGGTTGGCAAGTTGAAAACGCGGTTTCTGCGAAAGCGGCTCGATTTAATTTCGACTCGAGGAGGAGAGAAAACGTCGAATATCGTTACGACGATATATAATTAAACAAGGGGAAAGAAATATTTTTCAAATCTCCGATCAACGGGATGAATTTAAACGAATGAACGTACACCGCTCAACTTGCCTCTCCCTAAGTTTTTAGACGCGATACTTTTCTATAAAATTAAAGCACTCGAGCATACTTTCCACGAGTTACCTCGAGTGCCTTTAACGTGTCACTTTTCAATCCGCTCCACTCTTCTCCCCACTCGTCGCGTCTCAAAAAAGAAGAGGAAAAAGGAAAGGGACGGAGTAGATCGGAAAGCAGCAAATAAAAAAAAAAAGCCAGGAACGTGACGCAAGAATTTCCCATTACGCGTAAGAGACGACGCAGAGACGTAACGAGATACTAGGTTCATCGAAAGCTCAGAACGAAACGTTTTCCTCGTTCCTCGCTTAATTTTCCGCGACGAGCGGAATGATACAAGCCGTGCACATACATATATACATATATATATATATATACTATGTATACGCACAATACGGTGGAATATTCGAGGCCAGGAAGGAGGGAAATGTATCCTCTGGCGAGTCGAGAAAGTCGAGGTTTAATCCTTTCCTTTTCGTAGCCGAGAGAAAGCGAAGGAGCTCTGCCCCTCCCTCTCTCTTCAATTGGTTGAAAAATCGAGTTGCAGACGAAGAGGAACGAGGTCTGGCGTTTCCCTGTGTGCACAAGTTAAAGAGGAAACCGTCTTGAAAAGAATGCAGGGCGCGGTCGAATTTATCACGGTGGAAGTTTTCCCTTTGACTTTATGGCGGGTCGAGTCAAGTGGTTGTTGAGAGATTTCTGCTGCGCCCCGCTGTATCGGATCTTTGTTTCTTCTCGACGTTTCATCCGTGAGTATCCGCTCTCTTTCATAGAACAGAGAGTCTCTCTGAGAACAGGGAGGGATAGGGGGAACGGAGGATTTAAAGAAGGCTTCTCGATCGAAATTTCGAGAACTCGGCTGCGTTCGAAAGCGATCGATGCAAGTTGGTCGTGAAAGAGTATACGCCAATTGTGACAGAAGTAAATTGGATCGATCGTGTCGAATGGAACAAGGCAATTGTTGAACGTCGAAGGATCGGTTTATCAACCTTCTTGCGCTCCATTATTTATCGAATTATGATTTAAAAAAGAAGGTGACGGTGTAAGGAAGCGAGTATCTCGAAGAATTTTTCCCCCTTTTTTCGAAAAGCAACAGTTTCAACTTTTCAAAGCTTTGTGTGTAATACTGTGCGTGTTTATTCGTTCGCGAGCTCGCGTGTATACAAATATTTTCGCAAGCTTTTTCGACTTTCTACGCAACATCCATCATGTCCAAACTTGACAACCGCTATGTCACTCTTAATCATGTTCGCTGTGTATTCTCTTTTGCAACCCTCTTTTCTTCAAAAATAAAATATTCAAAGTTTGCACTTACTCGATCACAATTCAATTAGCGGTTAAATAAAGTTGGTTTTCTTTATCTCTTGAAAAGTGACTGGCTAAAAAAAAACTGGAGATGTGAAATACACGCGAAAATGAGGGAGTTCCACTTCTAATCTAATACGATATAATAATTCGTGGACCAACACGTCGGTTCATTAAGGTGAGATCCTCTTGGATCTTATCGTCGATCCTCTTGAGATCGCAAGGTCCAAGATTAGCTTTCGCGTTACATTATTTGAATCAATCATTTATCAAGTTAATCCCGTGTAATTAGGATTAGGCGTGATTAAATTTTATCATTACGAGATAAAATTATCTCGTGGATCAAACGTACAATATGATTTATATTTTCTGACCAATTGAAATCGGAAATAAAAATTTATAGATTGTTCAAAATTCTCAAGTGTTACGTAGATTTGGGTACGTAATTGATAATGGAAAGGATTGTGATTCACCTCGCACAAGACGGATGGTTTATGACTTTGTGATTCCACGAGCTTAGATAACGGTGCAACAAATTGCATCATGAATTTGAAATTAGCCTCGGGCGACAAAGGTTTAGCGAGGTTTCGGCTATATTCGTGCAAAATTGTCGCCTAATTACTTTTATAGTTAAAAAGAAAAAAAGAAAAGAAATATTTGGACGTAATGAAATTTTTCTAAAACTCGTGATAATTTCTCTAAAAACTCGAAAAATGCAAAAGTTAAAAAGTTGCATTTCAAGCGGTGGAAAAATACTTTTTTTTCCTTTTTGCTATTACTTCGCTATTACTAATGGTAACATGGAAATCCTATTTCTTTTTCGTAAACTTTGTCCTCAAAGGAAAGAAAATGAGAGATGCCGAGAAGAAGAAGAAGAAGAAGAAAAAATAAATATCTCTTGGATATCCCACTTTATTACTTTACTTAGCCTCTCCAAAATGTCGTTATTAATTTTTCTCGGCGAAATCTTAGGCGATTCCATGTAATTAGAAAAATTCTCCTCCCCCATTTTCCAGACGACTTAATATGCGCAACGTGGGGAGAGGCTTTATGTTCCTTTGATTTGCTAAATCACCGTACACGAACCTGGCCTGGATTTTCCCTCTTTGTTCACTCTATTGAGTCGGCCATTGAAAAGGAACTATAGACTCGAACTTCTAATTATTATTCAGAATTTTCGCAATTTTTTTCCTAGAAAAGAAATAAACTAAACTCTTCCTATCTTTCTTGTAACAAAATGCAAAAGAATCGCTTCTCTGACATTATTCAAATATTCAAATATAAACTTTTATAAAGAAAATACCAAACGAATACTTTATTAATAATTACGATAAGAAGAATTATTATAATTTGCGTGAACAGAGATCTAGATCTATTCGATGAAAGCAAATTTGAAATTTTTTTTACCGATGCAAAGCAACGAAACGAAATTGCCTGAAAGACACGAATTATTAAACGATGATCTTCAATGAAAATTGATACGTCCGTTCCCGCAATCAAAAAAAAAAAAGGGAAGGAAGAGAAATCCAATTGCGGATCGGCCTTGAACCAATCGCGTTTCGATCGATCAAATAGTGATAGCGATAGAGATGCTCCCGGGAGTGGAAGGCGAGGGATATCCGGTTAGTAATAAATAATTGCAGAATTGATCCGGTTTACGATGTATAAAACACGATTCACAAAATTGGATCGGTTGAACCGAAAGAACTTGAGTTGAGTTCTTAGATCGTCGCCATTGGAGATACATAAGGATGGAGGAAGGAAAAGGATATTCCTGTGTTGCGTAATCGAATAAATCCCAGAAGCGTTTTAACGATTCTTTTTTTTCTTTTTTTTTTGGAGATTCGAAGATATAGAGTCGAATTTATGTGTCGAACGAAATTGGTAATCGTACGGATAAATGATCTTGATAATTTGTACGTTTTGTGCGAAAGATTTTACAGATTAGAAATTTTGCTCACTTTGCTTTTACAATTTAATCTCAAATTTTCGATATTCTCTCTATTCGAAATATCGAGTATTTCTATTTTTCCAGTATATTTTTTGCGGCTTCGTGCAGATACTCTCTTTTGATTGATTGACAAAAAAAAAAAAAAAAGAAAGAAAAATAAAAGTAGGTATTCTCGATTATCGTTCGATAATCCTCTCTTTCGATTGCAAAATTTTACGATATAAAAAAAAAAATTAACAATTTTTAACGAAGCGAAGATTCCGAGTTAGGATTCGGAGTTTTTTCAATAAAAAAAGAAAAGATTTATCGTTCCATCGTCAAATATCTATCAGATACTACGATGATTGAAATTATTATCAAATGAAACGTTCCAAAATCATGACTTGACTTGATTCTTTCACGATTTCGCCAGCGCGTTGACCGCGATCGTACGGCGAGTGTTGGAATGTTCGTTCATAATCCGGATTAAAGGGGCAAGGGTCTAATGACGTTACGAAAGAACGCATTTCCTTTGAAACGATGCGTCGGCAAAATGTCACACGGGGGGGATGGAGATTGCAACCGTTCGAAGGATGGAGTCATTATTGTCTCTTCTTGAATCTTCGAGTTCGCGGGTTACGGATTGGGTTAAAGAATTAGAAGGAAATTCAGAGATAAAAGCAAAGCAGAGGGAACTGTGCTCGTGGAATTTGTGTTCCGTATTTGTGTGACGTGTGTGACGTCACGGTACGTGATCTGTCCGTGGCAATTTTTTTTAATAAAAGTTGGTTAGCTTTTCGAGAGAGAGAAATTTCTATCTACGCTTTATGTAACGTATTTTCATTCGTTCGAAACTCGGAGAATTACGGAGAATAAATAATTTTTGGAAAGGGAAATTACATGGATATAGTATTTTTTTTTTTTTGCTTTTTTCAGTTTGAATCAGCGGAGAATTTGCCCGACATCTTCGCTAATTGCTCGGATATCGATCTGAAAATTACGTGACTCCTCGTGAATTTTACAGATTAAATGATTTCTCTTCTAAACATTTTTTTCTTTTTTTTTGGAGGCAAATTAACGGCCAACTTTTGTCGCATCATTTGTTTATGAGAGTCAAACACGTTAACTCGTGATATAAAATATTATAACGAACGTGATGAAAATACAGTTCAAACTATTGTTCCAAATTTATCGATAATCGTTGTGTTTGAAATTTTGTCATTCTACGAATTCGTTCGAAATCGAAGTGGCATTGAATAAATGCAATTTCCATTAGAATCTTGCTATATAACGTCCATTATAAACGAATCATTTTCATCTTCAAAACTATTCAATTCCTGCGTGCGAAATATCATTTCCCTCGAATTTGTCGAGACGTTCGATCGTCCATTAAATTCAACACAATTGTCAATTTTTATGCACGAAGAAATACATCGAACTGTATCAGAAAAAAAAAAAAATAAAAATTTGCAAAGTTTCGAATAAATCGAAACTTGGTGAGATATCTTCTTACTCGAACAAATGGATGGAACCTCGAAAAAATATAAATTGGATTTACTTGTATAATGTAACGTCGCGTCACGATGAAAAATGAATTTCGTGTAACAATCGTAGGTGTTGAGAAGGGTGACACGATTGACAGGCGAGCATCCGGAACACGTATCAAAACCATCAAATCCCGCTTTATCCCAAGAAGACTGTCAGATCAACAGCAGGATTTATTCGTTACTTGGCATCTACGATCGTACAATTAAACTTTCATTCGCATCGAAGGATTAGAATATTGGAAATTTTCCATTACCGGATCAAAATTCCTTGTAAAATTTTGATCTTTGACGGGAATGAGATTCAAAAATTGCAAACTCCGCGGAATTTAAAAATTCATCTCTCGTTCAAAGTTAATTTTCTACAAAACCGAAAATTCTATCATATTTTTTCGATTTAGTTTTTTTAGTGTATAGAATTATTATATTACCAATTACGGAACATGTTTTACGGATCTTAAGCCTTAACAAAATTGTTAAAATTTTAATTCTTGACGAAACGAACGAGAAGTTTCGAGAAGCCTTACGAAAATTCTACTATATTTTTTTCAACTTGAATCTTCGTGCATTATTCCATTACTTCTTGCAGGATATTTCCGTGTAATGTTTCGAAAAAAAGAAACGTCATTCCATCGAAGAAAACATCACACGGCAACAAAAAATTCCACCGTCATAATTTAATTTTCCATGCAAAAAAATCCCACCATGTATTTTCCAACTTAAATTTTCGTGTACAATTATTCCATTTACTTTCCCTTGCAAAATATTCTCGTGTAATGTTCCGAAGAGAAAAGGCGTTACAATTCATTGGAATGAAATTCATGAAGCCTCATATTCTCTTCCCCAACAACCTTAATTTCCAAAGGGTAAAAATTAGCTGGATATCCAAGTATCGTTGTTTCACTGTGAAGACGATATTTCACTCCAATTTTTCTTCCTAGAACGCGAAACTCTTGATCGGGCGTGAGAACTGGCGTTGCATAAAACAACGTCCATCCACTTTCGCGCTTCTCCCCTTCCTCCATGTTGGCAATGCTGGTTGGAAACTCCACATTCCGACGGTTGTACGATTCGCGAAATTCGCTGTAATATTTTCACGGATTACGGGGTTGTGTCTGATGTTGCCAGTTCCAAGCGGATCGTCGCTTTTCATTCTCCTTCGGACGGACGCGTCATCCGATATCATCTCGCGAAGTACATGCAACCGACGTGGAGTCGAGCCATTTTGGAACGAGAGATCGTTAACGAGTCTTAGCTACGTTAAATTCGTACGTTACATTTACACGTGTGCAGCATCCTAGAATTTCGAACGTTGTGCCTCTTCTGCTTTTCAACGCTGTAATTTTCTACGAACATTCGTAGAGATAGTTAATTAATTTATGTCGAATTTACAGTCGGTATTGTATTAATAGTTTATCGATTAAAATTTATGAGATTTATTTATTATAGTTAAGATTTTTGTCCTTTTATTCCAAAGTTTTTAGAGAATATCCTTAATTTTTCCACCGATTGCTTTGTATTGTTGGAACATAACGATTGTCGGGGCTATTTTATCGTTCTCTTTCCTTTTTTTCCCTCGAAAGATATTGTCTATTACATGTTGGCGTACTTGTATCTTCAAGGATCGTGTTGTGTAAAAATTCTTCCCGTGTAAATTATACATATTAAATTTTAAACGAGGAATATTTTTTCGTCGAAAGAGGGAAAAAAGGAAAAATTGCGAAAGATATTATCCACGTGAAAATCTTCCTTCTTTGTGAGGATTTAATTTATTCTTACGGCGTCCAACCACGAAACTGAAGTATTTTAAACTTCCGTCGGACCTCGATTAAATCAAGGATGCAATAATCTTCTCCGGAAACAATTTTCCAGTAGCAAGGGTCAGCCATTTTCGAGGCTGTCTGAACATATATGTGTATATATATATATATGTACGAGAATTCGATTTTCAATAAATTCTTTTCGACTGAAGAAACCTTAAATTCTGATACGATCCATTTCGTTTTGTTTCGTTTGCATACCGTCTCCGCCTGTAAATATTTCTAAATTTATAAAGAAATAAATTTAAGAAAAAAGATTCGATCGAGAAAAAATTTTTTTTTTAAATTTTTTATATCTGTGTATTCCTCTTTACTCTGTCCAATTTTGAAATTTTGATTCCATTTAATCTATTTTCTTGCACTTTTCTCCTAGTTGATCGAAAAATATTAAATTTTACCGTAGGGATTAAACGATTTTACCAGTCGAGGTGATCATCATTTCCAAAATTTAAAGAGAAGTACATATACATATGGTGAACATATCGTGTGTAATAATTAAAGGGTTCAAGTATGAAATACTGTTCTCATTTCTGCACGAAATAGGTTCTGCATACTTATTAAATTTCACACGTAGTTCTGCTAGTGAAACTAGCTAAGATCGTGTCAAGATCGTGTGATTTATATCTTACGCATCTTGCGTGAATAATAACATCAATGATTAAATCGAACAATCAATAAAACCTAAAACCGAAAATTCGTCAATTTTTCAAAGAATCGTATTTTCAAATTTATCATCGAAAGATCGAAAAAAACTTGCGACAAAATCTTCACAAATACGGTATAATTAAAAAATCACGATCGTATTTCCAAATTCGAATTTTTTAACTTTCGAAAAGATGGACCATTTACGCATCAAGGGTTAAGATAAACAATAATTCGCGTGAAACAATCGAAGAACCATCCTCTTTCATTCAGAGAGAACAAAAGGCTGTGGCGGCATATTGCCGCGAAAACAGTAACACGAAGCGGAAAACTATCTCCTTCAAAATGTTCTTTGTTTCGTATTACGATACGACATCCAGTTGCCGAGATATTGCTGTCTAAAGCGCACCGTAATTTTCGGCACTTCACTTTCCCTTCCCGTTCCTCGTCATTGGATCTTTCCATTCCCGCGCATTTCGCCGATTTCCTAACCTAACCTAACTTAAACTCCTCCATATTGGACAACTGCAATGGAAAATTCTGTACCATTTTTTTTTCTTTCTTCTTCTTCTTCTTCTTCTTCTTTAACCTAACCTAAACTCCTCCTTATTGGACAACTGCAATGGAAAATACTGTATTATTTTTTCTTTCTTTCTTCTTCTTTTTTTTAATATTAACAACGCTGCGTATCTTTGGTATTTCTTTCTTTCTTCTTCTTCTTCTTCTTCTTCTTCTTCTCTAACCTAATCTAAACTCCTCCATATTGGACAACTGCAATGGAAAATGCTGCATTTTTTTCTTTCTTTCTTTTCTTCTTCTTCTTCTTCTTTAACCTAACCTAAACTCCTCCATATTGGACTCCAATGAAAATGCTGTATTTTTTTTCTTTCTTTCTTCTTTTTTTTTAATATTACGTATACGTAACAACGCTGCGTATCTTTGGTATTTCTTTCTTTCTTCTTCTTCTTTCTTTTTTTTTTTTTTAAGTTAAGTTACGTTTGTGGATATATACATATATTCCGTGCGTTCGTCATGCGTCATCGCGCATTCCGAACGTTACTCTCTTTGAAGCAGCATCGGTGTCTCGGGAATCGAGATATCAATCTTGAAAACAAAATGACGTTCCCGAGTATACGTTTTGCTCTTGTATCTTGGAAACGAATCCACTACTGAAATATTGCCAGATTCTTTTGCCAGATTTTTCCTCCGGATAAAGCCGAGGGTGCAGCAGGTTTAAACAAGTTTTGCAAATTTTGCACACGTCGCGAGGCGTTGTTTGATTGAAAGGTATCCAGGCCTGGTGCGTGGAAATATTTCCAAGGAAAAGAAAATTCTTCTTTTTCTTCCGCTCGCGGTGGAAAGTACGAGAGATAAAATTCACGATGTAACGTTTATCCGTTGGTGTCTCAAAATCTAGAAAGCCTGCTTTTACTCGCTAATATTAAGGATACTTTACACGATCTTGTCATTATCTTCTCAGCTTTCGAAACGTTATCTAGATTTCTTGTTTCTCTATTTTCGAACGATTAATTTAGAGGAATGGAGACGTCCCCGACAAGGATTCGTATTTATAAGTATAGAGATCTTTTTTTCTTTTTCTCGTTAATCCGTTCCCGGAGAATCAACTTTTACTGGCAGAAAATATTAATTTTTGACGATTAATATTGTATTTTTTGAACGAATATAGCGCTTTTATTCGTAATTTTTATCCCGTTCAAAATCTCGTTTTTCCAATTTAAACTTTCAATTATATCGCAACGAGTAGTAACAATGCAGATGACCCGAATGCACGAACCGCGATTTGATTAAGATTTCAAAACGTCAAAAATATCTGGAAGGGATAATCCTTGACATTTATAAGTTATTTCGCAGTTTGGACAGCAAGGTCTTCGGGTTATTTAAACATAGATGTCCCGTGAAATTTTTATCATCGGCTCGATTCGATCGATGCGTCCCCAAATCAAGTTGATTCGTGACAATTTGTACTCGGTTCGAAAATAGGCTGACTTTAATTACCTAACCTCCGTTTCACTCGTTTTCTCGACGTTGCATCTTTAAAACTGTCGATTGTCTTCTCCGAAATAAATACTCTCGCCAAAGAATGTCAGAAATTTACTTCTTTCCTCTCAACATCATCGAAACCCTTTTTCGGTCGAAATTGCAAAAATAATCCCGCTCCCCGCAAAAATTACCGATCGTAGAAATTATCGAATTTACAATTTTGTAAATTACGCGAGTCAGAAAATTTAAAAAACGTTCAAAATATGCACGAGAGAGGTGTACGTATCGAATGTTGGAGCGTGTTTATGAAAAAATGAAAAGGCAACGTGCAACAAGAATCTTTAATTTACGAACGAGGAGAAAGACGCGCATTCGTTCGTGCATTATTGAAACGCATATTCTTTAAGAGGGACGTAGGTGATGCGATGGCATATTGGATTCTATATTTCTCTGGGATACACATCGGCTTGTCGCAAGAATAATTCTAGCTTCGAGCAGCAAATATGCGATCGCATCGAGGAATCACCTAAATATCAATTTTCCAATGGAAATGATAATTTCCGACCAGCTGCGACTTTGAATTATAGAATCGTAGATATGGAATCGCATCATCTTATCGTTTCCTTCCTTTCCTCCCTCGTCCATTTCTTTCCCTCCCGACTTGGCGCGTAATAAAAGTAACCGACTTGTTGAGCCGGTCAAATATTTCCTTGCTCGAGAAACCGACATCTTGGAAATTTCAATCGAAATCTCCGTCTCGAATGGATTTATTCAAACTGTAATTTTCATTTCGTGGAATTAAACAGGATCATTTTTAAATTTACAGAGAATTGTCTCTTGTACATATATATATATATATATAAAATTAATGGAATAATTTACGTTTTCAACTCGGAGTTATATTCCCTTTTTCTATGCTAATATCGCTACTGTTATACAAGTAAGAAAGAAAATATTACAAGATGGTCAAGTTTTCATGGCATTTATTCAAGTTATGAAAATGCAAATGGAGTGTTCCTCCGATTGCCAAGGTTGGTAAGAACTCACCATTCACCGTATTGACATTTATTGGCTGCAATTTCGAAAGAAGAGAGCAAGTCCCAAGATTTAATTTCAAAATGAATTTTTCATTTCTCGTCAAAACGATTCGATCCGTTCGACGCCCGGACCGGATATCGGATATCTCTATATTATTATAATTTCCAAATACGATACGATTCTCCTTCGTGGAAGGAATTGAACGCCGATCGACTGGTAACCGCTTCGCGAATCACCGATTCGTTTGTCGTCTCGATCCATCAAAATTCTATCTAAATTTTCCAATTATTTACGTAGAGAAATTTTCGACCCTCATTCAACGGAAAATGGAACAGTGGGGACGAACGTTTATGAGTACTTACGAGGTAGAAGCGTTTCAATGTAAATGAACGTACCAAGAATTTAGTGGTGAATGTTCCTTCCTTTTGAATGGGCGGAGGGAAGAATGCGTTGAAACAAGTGAGAAACGTAGAGGGATGGAATAAAAAGTGAGTGCATGGGACGAGAAAAATTTAAGAAAAGGAAAGAGAAAAAGAGAAATTCGAACGAACGAGTTTTATTGTTGTCCATCTTAACGATCCACTTATATTTCCTTCTACGCGTATTTCTAAGATATATACGCGTGGGATAATCCATACAATACGATCGATAGACGATGGTGGCTCGAGGGAAATAGTGGAAACATTATTCCAAAGATATCGAAGGCAATCGTCGGTAACACGTTTTTATCCGTGAGATTCGATTACTTTCCACGAATTTCTTTTTGCACATTCTTTTTTTTTTTTTTTTGTTAAATTTCTCCTTCCAAGAAAATGATGCATTGTTGAAACACTATGACTCGAATAGGGGTATGAATCATAGCTGACAAAGGAAATGGACTCGAGTCTGAAATTGGTAAATATGCATTATTCCAAAGATATCCAAGGTTTTTGCACATTTTTTTTTTTTTAATTAAATTTCTTCTTCTAAGAAAATGATGTCGTTGTTGAAATAGAAGACTCGAATAGGGGTATGAATCATAGCTGACAAGAGAAATGGATTCGAGTCTGAAATTGGTAAATATGCATTATTCCAAAGATATACAAGGTTTTTGCACATTTTTTTTTAAATTAAATTTCTCTTTTCAAGAAAATGATGTCGTGTATTGTTGAAATAGAAGACTATGACTCGAACAGGGATAAATAAATAATCATTATTCCAAAGATATTGAAGGTTCTTTTAGCATATTTTTTTTTTAATTAAATTTCTTCTTCTAAGAAAATGATGTCGTTGTTGAAATAAAAGATTATGAACAGGGGTATGAATCATAGCTGACAAGAGAAATGGATTCGAGTCTGAAATTGGTAAATATGCATTATTCCAAAGATATACAAGGTTTTTGCACATTTTTTTTTAAATTAAATTTCTCTTTTCAAGAAAATAGAAGACTGACTCAAACAGAGATATGAATCATAAATAAATAATCATTATTCCAAAGATATTGAAGGTTCTTTTAGCATATTTTTTTTTTAATTAAATTTCTTCTTCTAAGAAAATGATGTCGTTGTTGAAATAAAAGATTATGAACAGAGATATGAATCATAGCTGACAAGAGAAATGGACTCGAGTCTGAAATTGGTAAATAATTATTATTCCAAAGATGTCGAAGGTTCTTTTTGCACATTTTTTTTTTAATTAAATTTCTCCTTCCAAGATAATGATGTCGTGCATTGTTGAAACGGGACGATTTTCGATGGAATAAAATTCAAAGAGAGGTATATAAATCATGGGTGGCAAGGGGAATGGACTCTGAAATGCGCATTTGTACACGTCGTAGAAATACTCGAATCGGTTTTAACAGTTGTACTTGGAAAAATTCAACGATATTTCAAGCAATTCGTGAACATCGAGGAATTTTATTAATTTCGTTTCTTATTCGGAATATTTGGACAATCGAAGAGTATTCATTTTTTTTTGTACAGCAAATTAACGATTACGCGAAAGGGAATGGTAAATTTTCTTAAACGAACTAAATTACATTTATTTAGTAAAATTAGAAGAGTTGAGTAAACAGATTTTACGAATCTTGGTATTCTAACTAGTTCTAACTAGGTCCCTGATCTTAATTCTAATTGTGTATCTATACACAAAGGGACGAGGAACAGAGTGAAAATAAACTACAGAACACGATGACAAAGGAAATTAGGAATTAGAACATATTACGTTTGAATGCTGATAAGGTTGAAGTTGTAACGTAATGGAATGAAAACACGTAGGTGGGGAAGAAGAAGCTTGGAATTTAGTTCTACTTCAGATCAGATAAGACAAACTCACTATCTGACAAAATCACGTTGAACACAAAATATTGATTTCTTCTTCTTAAATATATTATTTAAGAAAAAAATATAAACTTCCTTTGTTATTCTCGTTTTAAAATCAATCTTCTTCGGAGACTTTTTTTCTTCTATCTCATCTCTGACAAATAAAAGAATTTTTACATCCGAAACAAAGTTTCAAAACTTCGCCCAACTAATTTTTAACGAAGCACGAACAAATTCTTGAATAAACTATTGCACGTATTAAAAATCTTTTAAAATATTCATAAGATTAAACGCTACTTTCAATCTTATTACACATTTTGCTCCTTTTTACCTTCCAACTCTTCGCCTCCGTCCCGACAAATCCCCAACTTTTAATAATCTAATATCGAAACGAGACATCACGTGTAATTATAATAAAAATTTCCTCCCTTTTTTCCCCCTCGTCTCTCGTCGTCGCAGAAAAAGGGAGAATTTTTTTCAGAAACTTCTCCTCTGTCCTCTCCAATCATTATTCATCATCGTGCGTTTCAGCCGTGTCGATAATCCAAGTCCAACTCGTAAATTTCCAACTATGAACAAAATCATCGATAAATTCACGAGCATCTGCCGCAAGCATTTTTATTTCGTTCGAGAATACAAATGCGTTGTTTTTTCTCTCATTGCCCCCTCCTCCTCTTCCTCTTTATAATAAGCTTTATAGGTCACGTTCCTCCGCGTTTTAGCGCTCATATTTCATCGCGATGACACGACAAATGCGCGCAGCCTGTATCTCGAAATGATTAGAAAATATGCAACCAGGTGTCGAAATTAATTTTATCCCTCAGAGGATTATTCTAAATATTCTTCTGGAACGAGTGTTTCTCGCTCGATCGACGAATGAAAAGTCGATTACAATTTTGAAAATCCAAAAAAGGAAAAAAATAGAATTGATATTTTTAGAGAAGGTTCGTAGAGTTTTTTATTGGTATTCTTTTTTGGCCAAAAGAAGAAGATAGAAGGGAAATGGATCAATAATTTTCCCGTATTTATGCGCAAATCTTTTGAAAATTTTTCGTTTTCTTTCTGTTTCGAGATCGATCCACAGATTTTATGTCACATTCGTCTCATTGAATTGTTTAATGATTTTAAAAAAATATTCTCGGATTATTATGTGAGATCATATTTCCTAAAACCAATTAGAACGAAGGCAGATAATTGGAAATTATGTTTAGAATTTTAATATAAGAGATATAACATATAAGGAAAATTTTTAAAATTTGTGAGAAACCTGTCTTTTACGATTTTAGATTTTCCAATTCTTCCTTCGAAATAATTAATCCGAATGATCGTGAAAACCGATAAAAGTGAAGAAAATTGAAAATCAGTCAAATTAAATTTGTTGTCATTCGAGATGAATTAGTTCGAAACAAACACGTATAAGATATGAAAAATAGATATTAAAAGAAATTCATGCGTGTCAACAAATATTCGAAAAATGATCCAGATTAGTTCCATTACATCACAGTATATGCAGACACATATACATACTTATATACGTATATATATATATCTATAAAGATCCGTATAATACATAAGCACTTGCTTTATCGAGACCTTTGTTGCACAATCCTTTGTTGTAAGTGCAGCCAGCTTTTTCCCAAATACGAAAGAGGTAGCGAAAGAGGTAAATTGTAAGATTTTTGTCGAGCGCGGGTAACTTTGAAGTTTGAAACAATGGGGTTGTATCAGGGACGTTGGTAGTTTTTTAACATCTATTACTACTAGACTTTTTCTTACCAAGTTTTTTTACCAAGTTTGTTTGTTTCGCAAGACGAGTAATTTTTATTGAAATGTTACGATTAAAATTCGAAATCCTTTTATCTGAAATTCTATCCTGTATAATTTATTGGAAATGTTGAGAGAGAGAGAGAGGGAGAAACAATAATAGGCAATCGGGATTTATCGTACTAGATGTTGCTGCTATATTGATTTATTTGCGAATTTAATTCGATTCATTATAGAATTTAGTCGATGCGAATCAATCGTGGTCGATGCAATCTCCCGCGCGTTATATAATAAATTCGTAATAATACGCGTATAAATCCTTGCGAATATTCCTGCACGTGGAATAAATTTTTATCACACGTTTATTATTACACGCGATTGGATGTTTAAGAGGGGGTGAAAAGATTATATTTCTGCAAGAGCACGACGTAAAATAAATTTCGAAGAAAATATCGAGTTAATATTCTTCAGATTTCCGAGCACGAAATGACCAAGTTAACTCGGTTATAATACGTAAGCCAGTAAGGGATCTACTATTGTACGCAAAATGGACGTTCCTCGAAAAAACAAGATAATCTCTCCCTTGAACGTAGCAATCCTCTCTCGTGCTCGAAATTAAGCAATATCTTTCGACTAAACTGAGAGAAACTGCGCCGAATATCTGATAATCCGATAAGAATTTTAGATCGATAAATTGAAAAAAGAAAAAAAAATTCATTCGCTCAATTTTTAGAAAGGATTAAACCAAGGAATAAGTCTATACTCAAATTCTAACATGTTCAGGGACATTACAACCGCCTGCAATCCAGATTTTTTTTCCAAAGCTGAAATCGTTATTGAGAGGAAAGAGGTCTGAAACAATAGAAACGGAGTTAAAAAGAACGTCGGCGCAATTGCGCGAAAGAACGTTAGAATATTTTTAGAGTAGAATATTTTTTAGATAGAATTTCGAAGCATCGAAAAATAGGAATGATTCTTTTACGAAAACATTGCGCTTCACTGTTGCAATCGACGGTTAACGTGTTTTCAAGCAGCTTGTAGCGATGCTGTTTGTCTCACGATCACTCCCGATTGAACGTATTCAAAAGTTAAATGTTGACGGTTCGCTCTCGAGACGTTAACGAGATCGTAAACTAACCCTCGAAACTAACCCTTGCCGCGAGCACCACGTGGACGCGGGAAACGATCGAAATATCACGGTTGAAAATATCGGTTTCGCTCAGTGAAATCCGTCGAACGTGCCGCGCGATTGGTCAATTCCCTTCCGTACGAAATTGTTCCTTGTGTGGCTTGAAATGCTGCGCCTCGTTAGAATATCGTTAAACCAAACACGAGCGTTAGTTATTGTACCCCAAAGGACCCGATATCCACGGAATGGATTGCATTAGCACTGGCGGGACAAGAGAACAACGAGGGAGCCGGGCCACGTAATTCGATCAGGCTGGTCAGATCCAAGATATCTCGCTTAGAATCATCGCTTAATGTGTTTTATTTCTTCTTCGTCCCAGTGTTTCTCGATCAGATGCGAATCTGCAAGCCGTAGAACGAATCATTTTATGTTCTTTTTTTTTTGAATCGACGATTTATTGGAAATATATCTCTTTTTGGAATTGTTTAATCGCGTTATAATCGTTGTTCAATAAGCTTGTTTTTTCAAGCTCTCATCGGATGCAGATCTCGTGGAAGTTGAAAAGTGAATAAATTGGATAAAGAACGATCGGATCGAAATTCAAGAATGATTTCTCGTTTGTTTCGAGGAATTTGATTCGGAACGTTTTATACATATATTCCGTTTATGATTCGTTAGAAGGAATTTTGTTAGAAGATAAACTCTGGAATACGGTTGGAAGTTTGAATGGTTATTCTAATTAGACGACTTCTCGCATATTTTGGGGAAGGATGTTGACGAGAAAGCCGCGAGAAGGTGGTGGTAACTTATCAGTGCACTTGTGCGATTGCCGAAACTTAATTTCTTGCGCGATGAGCAAATGTTACTTCACCGTTTCAGTCGAATAAGAATTTATTTAAGAAATTGTAATATTCAAATTTCGAATGAATCTCAAATTAACTAAAGGGGAATCTCTAATTATCTAAATCGGGTATTCCGAAGGGAAAGTTTCTGAAACTCGCCATTCTTCTTTCATTCTTGTGAAAAAAAAAAAAGTAAAACGAGATATCGAAGTTATTTTAATGTTAATTATCTGGTTCGATCTTGTTCGCGTGAAAATGAATTTATGAACGAACATCGTACTCCATCATATGATATTTAGAATGTAAACGAAAAGGTTGAACTTGAAAAAATTTCTTTATAACATTCTTTTTTTACGTTACGAGTAATTAATTGATTGAATTTATTTAATCGAATTTATTTAACGATTTTATCCAAGATTCGTTATCACAGAGACATCTTTTTTCCTTTAAATCGGTTATCGGTATATTTTTGAGGGAAATATATCTTGTTAATTTAAAATCAGTTTTTCAGCATGTATTCGATAAATATACTTGAGATCGATAAATGAGTATACATTTCTCAGCTACGAGATAATATAATACTTTAATACTTGCGATATTAGACGCAAATTATGTTGAGTGATATCTGTACTTATTTGTGAGATACTTTCATCATTGAATGAAATTGTGCACTATTCTGTAGAACTGATATTCATAATATGATATATTAATAAAAGTTATTATAATTAATTTTGTAATCTTAAACAAACGATATTTAATTAAACAAACAAACTGCTCTTCAAACTTTGCCAGCCCAGAATCGATCCATGTCAAAAGAAAACATTGTTCACTTTCAAAAATTTTGTTTTTCACGTACAATTGTTTCTTTCTTTACTATTAACAAAGACGGAATTCTTCTCAAGAGAATTTTTTATTTATTTTACTCGAGATAAAATATTATTTTTCTTTTAGTCGCGAGAAATATTAAATACGATTGTAACCACGAATTACGCTTTTAACAATAGTATTCAATAATTCTAAAATATCCGTGACGCGAAAAAAAAAAGAAAACGAGAAAGAGCTACGAAAGGAAGCACGCGGAACGGTTTTTCTTTTTCCTTTCCTTTTTTTTTTTCAAAAACCTATTTGCGAATAGATTGTCGCGTGAAACACGAGTAAAATGAAAAGTATATTGTTTACGAGCGTTTCACCATATAGAAGAGGGAGTGAGTCGTTAGGGTGGAAGCCAGGTTCTCTGTTTGGTGGCGAAAGTACGTATTGTTCCATGCTGCGATGAAGAATTTCGTAGGGGGAGGAGAGACTAAATTATCGAATAGCATATTCGATATCGTACAGATTTGCCAATAACAGACGCGTTATCGATGCGGGAAAAAGGGGGGGACGGATTAAAACCGTTTCGTATAAATCCGGATATTTTAAACGGGGGATCTATGTAAAGGAAATATTACGTCGAAGATATGAATAAAAAAAGAAAAATCAACAACTTACAACTTACATATTGAAAAAGTTGATTAGTAATAGAGACTTATTGCTCGGTTAGATCGGTGTTTAGCAATTGCTGGGCATAATAATGATCAAGAAAGAAAGGATTCGCGATTAAACGAATATTATATCGATCGATTCAATTGATATTTCGTTCCTTTCGTCAGAAATATTAATTCTTTTATTATATCATATCTAAAAGAAAAAAATCTGAACGGAAGAAGCTGAAAGTCTAATCTTTCTCTCCGCAACTTTATTTTTTTTTTAATGCTTATATCGAATGTAAAGCAACGAGCGACGTGTTCGACGAAGAAGAACGAAGAAAGAACGAAGCTGTCTCCTCGACCGCGTTGCTTTTGCCGATCTGAAGAGAAGATCCGTGAAATTGTATGTAACGCGATTACCATCGGTCCGCCGATGGAGTAAAGTTAAAATGTAAATCCTTCATCGTTATTCGACGATTTATCCCGATTGCACGTAACGTTTCGCCACTCGGTTGAATATCGAATTAAATTGATTTCACATATTACTTCATATGCTAATTGGGCGACTCCCCCCTCCAATTCCCGGCTGGAAACTGTAGATTGAAATTTCACGCACGCCGCGGTCATAGGAAGGATAGATTGATTAAAAAAACCAGAAATCAGATTTTTTAATCAATGTTATCGCTTCAAATTTAAGTGGCAAAATTTTTATCAATCTTTTCCTTCCCCTATAAACGAGGAATAAATAAAATTATTCCGCCTCCTTCCTCCTGTTGTTCCATTCTCCTCTTTTTTTTCACCGTAGAAATCGTGAGATCCGTGTTTGCACTGGATGTGCATATGTGCGCCATTCCATCCGTTGAATATCACGAGGATGGCACGAAAAAAAAAGGGGAAGGGGTGGAGGAAAAAAGACACAAGCGAACGTGATATCAGGGCTAAATTGGTATTCGAATTGTCGCGATCACGCACACGCAGACTGTTACTTTCGATTCTCCACGCAATTACACGCTATCGTACAATAGAGCGTACCACGACCTTTTTATGATATTTATAAATAATTTATCTCTCGAGACGTGGATGCGTAATTCACCTCTTTTGAAATTTTGTTCCAATGGATTCAATTGTGAGCAAGGTGACGAAATTTTTTTAAAAAAAAGAAGAAAAATTAATTTCATTCGTGTAAAAAACTTAACGATCAAAGATTGTCGCGTGAAAACTTTGTTCGTATTTTTATCTAATTATATACAGTCTTAATTATCGATTCAGAAACTTTTGGAACAATTGGAGGGAAGAAGAAGCAGAGCTGAGGAAAAAGGGAGGAAATTAACTTCCCCAAATTGTGACCGATAATGATAAAATTAAAATATTTGCAGATTTATTAAAATGTATCTCAACTTGCCGTCATTGATTATAATTGCTATGCCCTCGAAGAGGATTACGATTTTGATAATTAAACTCACCGAGCGGAAGATCATAAACAATGCTTTCCCCGATACCAGGCTAATTAGGGATTTAACTTAGATTTAAGGAAGATTAAAAGAGAAATATTCGAATATAAATTATACTCGTTTGACGAGTAAAACTAACAAATAATTCCAAGTTGATGCCCCATTGTTCATTCTTATTTAATAAACCGATACAAGTTTATTAACGGCGATATTAACGACAAAGCATGAATTCACAATGCTGTAAAGATATTCGATTCGATTTTCATCTCAAACGTCTTAAAATTAAAAATTAAAGATCGAGTAAATAAATAAATAAAAATGAAGATATATAATAAATAAGATACGCTTAAGGTCGAGTGTAATAATTAATATTATATTGATATTATATTACATTTTATACGACCAACAATTGATTCGAAAGAAAATATTAATTCACAATATAAATCTATATTACGTTCGCTTCATTAATTGTAATAATCTTTCTTTTATCTGTTGGATGGATATTTAAATGAAAAAGTCACCTATCAAATTATTCACATTCGTAATCGCGATGGACTAACGTTATTATTAAAAATTTATTCATTAAATATATAAATAATACGTATGCAAATTAATTCGTATTTGAATCGTTAAACCTCTTTCTCTCTCTCTCTCTTTGGCACGTTTTTCGCCTACCCGTAAGATTACCCGATTCCTTTCAATCCACTATCGATATTGGACGCGCAAATATTCTGCGCCCTTTAATATCAAGCCACTTACAAAGTTCAAAATACATGTACGTACATAGGGATAGAGATGTTAATATTGAATTTCTAAATCGTACACCGATATCGCCGATATAAGTCATATATCGCGTATAAACATGCTACGATTCCATAGATTCTCTAAATATTTCTGTCGACATATATAAATAACGAACGTATCCGATGGAATTACAATTTCACTATCGATTTTATCGCGCACGGAGGAAGAGGGGAAAGATTTGATCGCGAACCGTTTTAAATCCGAAAAATATCAAAAACGATTTACGTCCATTTTGTCGAATGAATGTGCAATTAGTCGAAGCCTGATCGATTGATCTATTAATAATCCGTCAACATCAATGAAACGAAACGAAAATATAATTTGTAATCCGAAGAAATAGGAATGAACATTTTTCGAATAAAATGGACTGCACAGCCCGAACTCGATTTTCGAATTCGAACAATTGGCAACAAAAATAATTATCGGGAAAGCTTTTATATCCTTGTCTTATACTGCGATCTTCTTATTTCCTATCGAGTAGAAAAAGAGGATAAATGGAAATATAACTCGTGCTGCAAATTGCACACGGCCTTCGAATTCCTGGTAAAAATACCATCGAGTATTAGTCCACTTCCTCCTTCCAAACCTTTTTACATTGAAAGTCAACTAGCTCTCTTCTCCGAATCGAGGAATATACCGCTCATATATCGCATCGGTGATGAATTTTTAATAATGATCATGATTCTCGAACAAAGAAATATTCATTTCCAGCGATATAAGCGGATCGGACAAATTATTCGAAACGATGTCCTTTTATTTCTTTCTAAAAAAAATCGTAAATTCTCATCAATTTCAACGAATTTGAAATATATTTATTATAAAAAATTCCGAATAACATTTTAATAACTCTTTGTTATCGCGATCTTTTTACTTTTCGAGAAACATTTGCAAAAAACTTGTAAATTCATCTTATAAATATATTCATCGCGAATTCTATATCGTCTAACCTAATCTAATCCAACTCGCTCAATTATATCAACGAAACATAATTTTTTGAAAAAAATGTAATATTTGAATACAAACTGATAATAATCTCTCTTCTTAAACTAAAATCTTACTGACGAAAAGTACGTTAATTGATATCATTACTATTACGAGTAAATTTAGATTGAATTATAAATATATATAAGAACGATATAACAACAAATACCTTTGAAACGTAATCAATTTTCATTTACCGAATCGCGAAAGAAACGGAAGAAAAAGATTCAATCCCATCTCGATTTGTAGTAGTTAAAGTGTAATGTAATCGGCGACATAACCCTCATTCGCATGTGATCGCAAATGGTATTGCGGCGGCCATCTTTGAACCAAGGAAATACCGAGCAGACGCGGTTTCGAGTCGAATCGTCAGATCGCGCTCCTATCGTGGGTCAGTTATTCGCGACTTCGACACATCTCTCGCCGCGAATCGCGTATCGTTCGATATCGAGAGCTTCATCACGGGCTATCTTATCCGACGAAACAATCGAGATTTCTCTTCCTACTCTCATCGGGATCGGAGAGAAAACGGAAATAATCGATCGATTTTCTCTCTTTTATATTCTTCGCTAATATCTATCGATATTCGATATGCATTCTTTCATACTACTCTTTTCTTCTTGTAATTATTCGAGATTCGCTAATCCATCGTTGCAATTATCGAATTTAGATTTCGATGACAAGGAGATGTTACGATTACGATCTTTTGTTATTTTTTAATTTAATTCCAATCTTCAGAAGAACGAAATCGATTCTAAGAAGTTTTATCCGAAACTATCGTATTTACAATTTCGATGTATTCGAAAGTATTATACCGTTTAAAGATAAAAGTTTCAGAAAATTTCACAGTTCACTTGGAGAACTTCTCGATTTCCTTATTTATCTATTCTATTATTTCTTCTTCCTCTTCTTCTTCTCTTCTTCTTATTCCCGCGGCACAGAAGTAGAAAAAACGTTACAAAGGAGCATCGAAACGAAAACTCGTTACGCAAGTAGCGACGAGTAGGTAAACGAACGCGAGAGACGTGTTACTTGCGTTCCGCAAAGGCTCGGCGAGGGGGAATTAGGCGGGAACCGGCAGATGCATGCAAACAAATTGAAAGTGTAAACAATGGATTTGCGCGATGCAAAGCAACCGGTTATTGTGATTCATGAAGCGCCTACCCACCATGCCGCGCTGCGCCACGATTTAATCTCTGTTTCCAACATGGCCGAAGCATCCGCCTCCGGTGAAACGAAGAAAACAAAAAAAGAAGAGGAGGAAGAGAAAAAGAAAAGAGATAGTGGGGAATTCTTTGGACGTGGACGTTGCCTTTTAACGATATATTCCACCCGATCGTTTTCGTTTAAACCTCGCCTCTCGATGTATCCTCGCCTACCGTGTGTTTATGCAAAAATTTAATCAGTTTTAAGTGGCCTCTTACCAGTTTTGCAATAATCCATCCTAGTGGAAAATTTTCTCGCTAATTCTCCTGTCCAATCACCGCGATTGAATAAATATAATAAATATAATATAATAAATTTGTACAACATCTCTCGAACGGATAATCGATCGTGGCGGTCTTTTTAAAGTACACGGTCCCTTTGAAACACAAAAGGGAAAACAAACGGAATTACGAGAAAATAGGATGTACGAGTTATCGTATTATTTTCATCGTTTTTAACAAGTGATTCCAATTTTTTGGAAAGTTTGTCGCGGATCAAATTCGATTTTACGTAGGTGGAAATAATTACTCGCAAAGAAATCCAATTATTTGAGAACACGAGACGAGATCTCTGAGAGGTTTCTTTTTTTGTCGCGTTTCTTCGATAGAGATCTACTTGGCCAGAGCGAGGAGATATTATACGATCGTGGAATATGGATAGTGATGTTTTTCGAAACTTTTAAAAATATCGTATTTAGAGATAACTTTCTTGTTTCTCTCTTTCGTTTTTTTTGTCCAAGTTGCACTCGCGTTGCCAAGTTTCTCTTTTTACCCTCTTTACTCTCGTCCCTGTAGCATACCTTAAAAAAAAAAAAAGAAGCGTACACGTATCCTGCAACATTTTATCCTCGAATCGTTTCTCTTTTAATCGATGATAAGGAGAATTTTTAATTGGACGATTCGTGCCACCCGTTTTTCCTATTAATTCTCGAGCGGTGGGGATTAAGCCTATTCCTATTAAAGCAATCGGCCGGTGTTAAAGCGAACGGTTAGTTGATTACAATGCTGTTTGCATAATTCCCATTAATGCGTTATTTACGTTAGGCCAGCTGTGTTTGCTGTGCGAGAGAGGCGTGTTGCGCGATTTTCCAACGCTGGATTCAGCAAAATTTCCAATCCCGAAATTTTCATTTCTTTCCTTTCGGAATTTTTATCCCCCCTCCTCGAGACGAGACGAAGGAAACAAATTCTCCAATTAGTCGGAGGAGGAGAAATGGAAGGGATTGTAAACGATCGATAAATTAAATTACGATAGAGTCGTGTCGTCTGAAAATTTTTGATCATCCACCTGTACTTTGCTCGTTATATGTTTTGAATCACGAACGAACAGAATGGTAAGCGCAACTGGGACGTGACTCGCACCTATCCTCTTCGCTTGTAATTAGAAAAAAAATGTCAGAGGAAAAATGGTTCAAAGTGGATGGTCGTGAATGAGAAGTGGATGGCTCAAAGAGGACTGTCTCTCTCAACAGTGGTTTTATATATATATATATTTTTTTTTCATAAATGTAACGGCGCGTCACATGCATCATGCAATTCTTTAAAATTCGATCCGTAAATAAGATTTTCAAAAATCCTACGGAATCTAACTCGGGAATAAATTCGCGCTTCTCGCCTCGTCCCGTCGTTCGAGAGAAAATATACGTTTGTCCGCGGCTTTGAGCTTTAATTATCGAGAGGAGAGAATAAATAATTCGAATCCCGTTTTGAACGATTAACGCGGACAATTAACGCGTTTGTAAGCATCGAGGGCGGTTAGTTAAATAATAATTACACGGTGAATCGATGAGAACACCGGTGTCCAGACCGGTGCTCGTTTTTGCATTATGCAAAGTTTCAATTTGGCTTGTTTTCGGAAACAAACACCGCTGAAAACCACCCTCCCAAAACTATTCATTTCAAAATTCGGTCGAAATTAATATAATCGTAAGACAGGAATTAACATCGAATCAATCTTCTCAATTCTTGATTAAACACTGCTTAATCTCGTATTGTATCTAGCTTCAGGGCGAAATAAATCGATAGAAAATTGTCACGAAAATCGGGTCAGCCCGGGCGAAACTGTAATAAACCATTGGAAGCTTTGCATTCCGCGTGTACATGCATTCATTCATTTGCGGATTCCTGTCGGCGAGAGAGCCAACGAGATTATCCCCTCGCTTAATTTTAGGAAAACGATCGAAAACCATCTTTTTTTTCTTCCTTCTCTCATCCAACTGTTTCAACTTTTGTTTCTTCGTTAAAAGATCTGATCTCTTTTCTTTTTTTCTTTTCTTTTAATACACGTTCGCATTAGGTAGAAAAGAAGTTACTTTCAAAGTGTGCGAAAAAAGAGGATTAATCTTGTTGTATTTGCATTTGATGCAAATGGGAATGGGAAAAGAATATTATGTTATTTTCTCAAAACTCTCTCTCTGTCTCGTTTGTCCTCTGTGCGAGGCTGGTATTCGGCCGGTTCGAAATCGGCCTTCATCTCGATTGTATTGTGGACCGACATGGTGCGGTGCTTGTACCTCGATGCTCGCATTCGACAGAGTTATGCAGATAATGCGATAATCGTGATTCCGAGACGTAGGCACAGCTTTCGAGCGTTGTGCATAATTGGCCGAAAGCTGGCGGTCGATGACGTTTGTCCTCCTTTTTTCTCGTTAAGAGTAAATCAAATTTTCGATAGGCAACACCTGTCTCTTTAAAAACACGCTCGAGACGTTTTAATTAAGAAAACTTTTGCATTTTTATAATAAAATATTTAAGGATGGCAAGGGAAAGATACACGAGTCGAAGATTTCAAATAAAATTTTGCGGTTTCGATAAATCAAATTTTTTTTTATAATTAAATCGAATACAAAGGGTTAATAATAATTCGAAAGGGATGGTCGAGGAGGTGGTCGGAATCAACGCGTTGTTGAATTTTAAAATTATTTCTCCCGCAATTACGTAAGCTGGGAAAAGAACGAGGTTTTTATCAAGTATTTCTACGAGCCGCGCAATTGTTTGAACCCTTTCCAAGTCGAGATACACCGTTATTACGTAAATTAATTTTATCTTAAGGTCGCAGTTTACGCAAAATTAACTCCTCCACTCGTACATCAGATCTCATAGTCTTTGTTTGCGTCTTCCTTTTCGCTCTTTTTCCCTTCCTCTTCTTTCCTTTTTTTCTTTTTTTTTTCCGTTTTGAATATTACATCCCCAGCTTGAGGGGACTCGTTTCAATTCACGGTGATTTACATTGCACGAACGAATCGGAATAGTTGCGTGTCATCGCTTCCGCTATGCCATATTCGTAAAATAAACATTTCTCTGATCTGAACGATTTCTTCACATTTCAAGATCGAAATAATTTTTCTAAAGATGAAAAATACTTGAAGAGAAAATCTCAATTAGGGAGGAAAAGCGAAAGGGTTTCTTTCTTTTCTTTTTCGAACCCTCGAAAGTAATCCGAAGCGAGGATTTTTAAGATTAACTCAAAGTTTGGACACCATAATAAGTTTTTCTAATTAAATCTCTAATTAAATCGTAAGGGCTGTACGTACACATCTTAGAAATGGAAAAAGAAGAAAAAGAGAAAAAGTGTCAAGACATTTAACACGCTGTCGCTAAGTCTGACGAACAGCGAAAAAGTCACGTTCGCATCGTAGAATTCGGTCTACGCCCGTAGGAACCTTAACAATTCCAACGATTTTGCATAATTTACGCGCGATAAATTTTTCATAGATGCGTGGCCTCGAGTGTGTTCCTCCAGAGGTAGTGCATTTTTCTGTTTTTTCTTTTTCTTTTTTTTTCTTTTTTTTTAGTCGTCGACGAAAAAATCGACCGTGGCCCGGGGCAAAAAGAAATATTTCAGGATATTTCTCGTGGTGGTTATCAAGCGAAATTTTCGAAAGGGTTTCGAATCGAATTTAAAGGGAAGATCAGGTTTCGCGTATCCTCGTCCGAAAACGATTTTCTTCTGTTCCCCCCTCCCCTCCTCTCCCCTTTTTTTTCTTCTCCCTCCCTCATTTCTCTTTTTAAATCAGTTATGCAAATCGGCGTGAAGAGATCGTTTGCATACAAAGTTTTCGCGTCGAAACGGGAAACGTTTGCGCGTAGCGGTAAAATAGTTTTGTGATTTTATCGACGATCTAATCTCGAAGGGCCCGATATTGTTACGAATTACGATTCGAAACGGCGTTCCTCGATTCGCGAATACCATTTTGATGATGATACCCGAATTTTTTTTGCATTTGGAAAGAAATTTTTTTTTTTATTCCTTCCTCTTTTACGTATTTTTCAATTTTTCTTACTGTAATTTATTCATTTATTTATTTTTTCTTCTTTCCTTCTTTTTCTTCTTTCCAATTACCTGATCTCTGATTAAAAAGATATCGCGAGATCTTTAATATACGTATTCGTACTTTTACTTTTTTATTACAATTTACTTTACTTTTTCTTTTCCAAAATAGTTTTGATAAATAAAAGTATACGCTTCTTCCTTCGAGGATAAAGAAAATTGGTAGAAAGAAAAAAGATTTCGTTCTCTTTAGCTTTAACCTTGGTATCTCACCGTATCTTTCACCGTATAATACACCGAAACATCGACCATTACCATTCTCGATTATCACCCTTCTTCCCTCTCTATCTTAAAGTAGCTTCTCTTTTTCAAGCATTAACCTGAACTCGAAGAGAAAAAGTTTCTCCTCCAGATAATGCATCCGTAATTGTATTTATATCCATATATATATATATATACTTGTTACACGATAAATATAACAGATTGCGCGATTATTTTAGCCAAAAATATATATATTTTGATGCGACCAGATTGTCGATTTTAGATTAATCGCAGCAAATTAGAATACAAACGAAATATTATTAAAACGAGGAAGAAATTGAATTAATGAGAGAGCAATATTTCCAATTTCAAATGATAATATGAATATCTTGGCGTATATGAACCGTTCAATTTCCATAGTTTCCTTTTAACTTTCGATATATGATGTGGAAAGTAAACATCGTTTTGCATATAATAATATCGCATATACGTATAATTCGAAAGATAAGAAGTGCGTTTCGAGGTAATAAAATTTTATTAAAATGCTGCTTCGAAATATTTATTACATATTTATTAAATTCTTTTCGTTAAAAACTTGTTGTTACAACGAGATCCGTAATTCATACTCTTTCGCGAAGATCGGCAGAGTAATAAATCGATAGATGTGAGTCTGATCGAGATTACGTGAGATTAAATAAATTCTCGTTTTCTTCATCAATGAACGGTCCAATTTTAAGGAAAATTGAATCGATACTAGAAAAATATGTAATTGATAATTTATATCAATATCAATTGTTAAATCTGGCGAGAGGATTATTAAAGAATATATGTAAAATTACGTTACAAAATTACAATTACAAACATTATAGTCTCATAATCATTTATTCCATAGTCCCCGCGAAATTTTTTTTTTGGAAAAAATCCGTACGAAAAAATCTATCAAAATTCACTTAGAACGATCAAATCGTTGATATTGAAAAACCACATAAACGAAGCTTATCACGCAACGTATCCGCATAATCACATATTTACTTACAAAATTTGAAAAACAGCAAAGATTAAAAATCGCATGGACAAAGTTTTACGTATCTAAAATTCAGGAAAATATGTGAAAATCCGGCATAAAGAAATTCTCGGGATTGGAATCGCTGGCAGGTTGATTCGGAAAGCAGGGAAAAAAGCGAGTCTCGGCTTTGAGCCGAGTGGAAATTAGAACGAAAATTAAACCAAAAACCGAAAATTCGAGGGGTCGATCGGCGGGGTTGGAAGAGGATCGTGCCGGTTTCCCCGCCATGGGGCTACATGGAAATCGCTTTGCATCTTCTATCTCGAAAATGCTGAGCCAGAGGATAGCCACGTGTAAAAGCTCGTACGGGAAATTCGTAACAGCCTGAGGATCCTACGCACGTGGAATACTTTATATACGGATATATTTTGCCAGGTAAAAGCTATCTTTTCCAATATAATATATATATATATGTACATACGCGAAAGTTTTCGTACAAGTTAATCAAGTTATCAAAACAACAAAGGAATTTTTAATTTTCTGTACAGAGAATGTTCGTAAAAATGTTGATATTATTTTCGTTTCGATATATTCGTAAAATATTTTCCAGGTGAAATTTACGAAATGTACAAAGAAGTGATGAAAATTTGAAAATTTGATTTTTTGGAGAAACAAATATACTTTATATACGTGTGAATTGAAATCAGATTTTTCAAGATTGAATTCACTTTCCTTGTAAGATTTTTGCCACTATATATGCGTGTATATATTTCCTAGATTGACAGTCAAAAGTTTCGCGGTTTGCTGGCACACGGATCGTGTATTCGCGGATGGAAATTCGTTCCCTCGAATGTGCGATTTTTAAAGGATACGCACGATTCAAACAGGCAACCACCGTGAATTTTCGATTCACCACAGAACAGTGGTTCCCAATCTGCAGATCGTCGTAAAAGAATTAGTGTCGCCATCTATTTTACACTTATAATACGATAAAATTGTATCAATTTTTCTTTTATATTCTTCTCACATCTTTGTCACGAAAAAGCAGACGAAGTCGCAAGTATTTTTAACACTATTAAGTAATAGATCGTGAAACGATTGAAATAAATAATAGTGGGAAAGAATATATTTAATCAAGGAAATGGGAACAAACTTGCATAGATATGGATCGTGCCTTTCTACCTTCTTCTTCTCAGCTCGCTATACAACGATTCAAGAACGAAAACAGAATCGAAACAGTGACGCTCAATTCACGCATTCAAATGGGATACGAAAAACACTGGCCGTATTCGAACAAATTTCAGAGATCTTATACCTAATTTCGGACATCTTAGGAGAGAAAAACTTGGCGGATCGTTGTATTGTAATTTCTCTTGAAGAAATTTTTCGGAAGGCGATGTGAAACACAGGCTAGAAAATAATATTAGGCGATTGGAAATGATCCAAGTCGTGAAAGATTTAAGGCAAGTTTCGATTGCCAAACTTTCAATTGGCAACCGTGACCATTAACCGAACCAGCGTTCGTTCGTTCTTTTGGGGAAGAGCTTCTTTTTAAACGACGAAAGGGGAAGGTCGAGTCTATTTCCCGAGAAGTCAAATCGTAATGGTTTCGATCAACGATTTCGAATTACGAAGGCATTAGACCTTCTCTCGGTCAGCTTGGAGGAGATCTTAGAGAAGGAAGACGAAGAAATGGGGACGAACAATGGGAGACGAGTATCGTCTCCTATAATTTAATCGCGTTTGTATCGGATCCGTTTTCCGATTCGAAAAAAGGAAAGGAAAAAAAACTTTTTCTCTTAGCCATATTTATATATATAGCATCGTCGAATCTATATCATCGGAAATAACAATTTCGAGAATGTATTTCTTCCATAGATTCGAAGGTGAGCGTATATGTTTAACCCCGTTTCGACGATGGAGACACGAATAGTTTCGACAAACTGGCAAGTAAATATTTTCTCAAGTTTTTTCCCCTTCCTCTTTCTCTTCTGCCCTCCCTTCTTCCATTCGATTTTTCGTCCAAAAATTTTTAAGACGAAGGGGGAGCAAAAGTCGCGATATATCAATTATTTTTTCTCTAAAAAAATTCCTCTCCCCTCGAATTTCCCCCAATTTTCTTTTTCAATATTATTACATGTATCAACAAGGTTCGAAGAGACTAGCTAGCTCGCAACAATGTTTTTATTTTCCCCGTGGCCGTTTAATCCCTTTCGAGAACTTATCCACTACTAGCACCCTCTGTGTAATTTCCACGGAATAATACGTTTATACAGTCCGGTCTATTTGCCTCCTCTCCCCTATCTCGAAAAACTTTCCTTCCTTAGCCGGGAGAAAAGTTTCCTCGCCTCGCGAGCGGCCGGTGTTCACATTTACATCTTGATGCACCGGCATCATGATGAATCGATAAACAACAGAGAGTAAAACTCGATGGAAAAGATTTCTCGTGAGAGAGAGAGAGAGAGAGAGGAAGAGATTCTCCGTTTCGAGAAAAAGAAAAAAAGATTGTAGGAATAGATAAATATTTATCGACCACCACAAAAGAATATATATTATAATTATAATTATATTATGAAGAGAATCGTGAAATTAACAATTTTTTTTTTTTTTACAAAACGCTAAGAGGAAATGTTGAAGTAAATTGAGGTCTCTCGAAAGGAAGGAGGGAGGGGGAGGGGAAGAATTCAATTTACTTCAATTACTGTACGCTAGACGAATGCGTTGCGTAATTAAGCTCGTAACGCGTTGTAACGTGTAACCCACCATCACCACCTCGCCTCGTTTCGATTAATTTCTTCATTAATTTAACGCGAGAACGCGAGGTAAATTAAGGAGTCGTTGATTTCTTCCTTTGTTTCTTTTTTTTTTTTTTTTTTCGTTCAGGCAAAGGTTGGCAGCGCAGCTCTCCAACGAAAACTTTTCTTGCGCGATATGAGCTTCGAAATGAGCACGTGTTCCGAATAATAGCGCGTTTAATTTTTCCTCTTTTTCTTCTCTCTCTCTCTCTCTCTCTTTTCGTCGTTTTCCTCGCCGCAATTCAAATTGTTCCAACAGTTTTAACGAAATTTAGGGAACGGGAATGGATACGTTGAATCCTATCTTTTATCGATAATTTCGGACAAAGAAATTTTGGCAGAGAAGAAGGCAAAGTTTGGTGGTAACGTCAATCTCTCGACGCATGCGCGCCATTTCCTCGATATCCCCTCCTCTTCTCCTTTCCGCAGTGGTTTTTCTCCAGCGAACGATTCGTTCTCGAGACTATTATTTTCGCGCCATCGTAAAAAAGAAAGAAAGGAAGGGGGAAAAAAAGGGGAAGATTTAAAAGATTCTTCGAGTTTTATTCTCCGCTAGAATTTTCTCTCTTTTCTTTTTTAAGCGCGTTTTTTAAAATCCTATTTGAAATCATTTTCGATCACATTTTCGTTTTTTCCCTTGCTCATCGCCGGCACGAAAGTTGTAAAGTTGAAAATAAGCTATGCAAATTGTGGGTATTCGATGTATACGTATAGAGAAAGTTTTCGAGAAAGTTTTTCACCAGTGTTCGACACTTCTATCGATCAAACTTTGGCTAACACGGTTTTGCATAAACCCCGGGTATAACGTGCTACATAATTGAAGATGATCCATCTCTGCTCCCATTAAATACGGATCCACTTTACCTCACCAACCATTGTTCGGCAAATATTGTTTGTTGCCTTCGATAACTCGATGAGGATTCAAACAAAGTGTCGCTCGACGACACTCGCCGATTTTTTTTAAAAATCGAAATGAATCCTCTCGAGAATCCCCGCTGAACGATTATGAATTCTATTTTCGGTTCAAGGGAAAGAATCGGGACGTTGAAATTGGACGGCACACCCGGTTAAATTATCCCAACCTTTTCTTTCCCCGCGATTTAAATTTAAGAGTAAATATCCGATGGAAGGATTCCATTTGTATTTCCAAAGTGGCTGTGGCCGTTTCCCCGTGATGACGCCTTTGCTCCGTGATCATCGAGTATTCATGCGCCTTTAACTTAAACTACGACTGGGGAGGGAAACAGGCCGTTAATTGCCACGGGTATTTCGAATTTACATTACAAACGTTCCTTTTCTCGGATCGAGCCATCGATAAATAATATGATTATTATATAGTGTCATCGACTTGTTGATCGAACAAAGGGGGAGGGGGGAAAAATTGGAAAGAGGAAAGGAATGAATCCATTAAATTAAATGATCAAACGAGCATTGGATTCGATGGATTGGAAAGATCGAACGAATTGTATTTTATTGAATTGTATTTTAATTAACGTCGTTTCGGTTTTTCAATAATCGTTGCAAAAAAGTTTCGAAATCAACTCGTGTCCTTTTAAAAATGATCCGTCAATGGATTTATTAAATTTTATAAGCGCATACGGATGTTTCACGGATTGAAAAGATTGAAACGATAAATCGATAGATTGTATTTTATCGATTAACGTGATCGAAAATGCTTTTCGTTTTAGAGCGTAATCGTTGCGAAGAGAGAGAGAAAAAAAGAAACGTTTCAACAACCTTGATACCCTTCGCAAAATGATCCATGGAATGCTACTTTAACCTTTCGTGCACGAGTACTCTCCTCTCTGATTCTCCGCGGATATATTTTTTGCGGAGAAAATAAACAACAAATTCTAAAAAAATATCTAAATATCAGGAAAAACAGGTGGAATTATTTTGTTGTTTTCAAAATATTTTATCATTGGGGGAGAGTTGAAAAAAAAAACTTAATTTAATATTGCTCCATCGTAACTTTCAAGCCATAATCCGCAAAGGATTAAGTTAAAGGGATTAAGTAAATGTATCTCATATATGGATCGAAAGGATACGAATAAATCCATAAAATGGTTTATCGATTAATCCTCCTTTTCGGTTTTCATAATCGGAAAATGGCAAACGTATCTATATATGAATCTCATTTCTGAACGAAGCCTTTTAAACCTTCGTTTATTAAGTTCATAACTTGATAATTATATCGTTTGAGCGATAACTTTTTTTTTCGTGAAATTTATTTATATTATTTCGCCAAGTTTTTCCAATGGAAATGGAAATGGATGGAAAAATATATCACGATGCATAAAATGTAATCGTCGTTGCAACAGTTATTAAGATTTGAACAAAATCGATCCGAAACGAAAGCCACGATTGTTTCCGAGATGCACTCGTGTGCACAGATACGAAGAATGTCATCGTTGCGTTTACATATATATGTAAAATATGTGGAAAGTTGCATGCACATGCGAGAGCGAGAGAGCAAAAATTTAAACAAAATTGCAATCTCGAAATGCTTTTTCTTTTTTTTTCTTCTTCTTGAATATCTCGTTATCATGATGCCATGATAACGCGTCACTCGCGAAACCGAGAAGATCTTTAATTTTACACGTTACTCGAGCGTTAATCTCGTTTGAACCTATTTTTTTTTTTTTTTTTTGAAAAAAGAAAAAGAAGATTTAATTTTGTTGATTCGTTTGATGAAGCGAGAAATGAGGACTGTGAAAATATTACGACTCGAAGAATCTATTATAATTGAACATGACTGAACTCGTAAAATTTCTATCTTTGTTTATTTATCGTTAGAGTTTTTATAATTGTAATTGGAAATAAACGAGGATTTCATCAGAGATTCATTGTTTATCTTTAATAAAGTATAATTAAGAATTAATAATAAAACGTGAAAAAGTTTTAATGTTTTTCTTCATTCCAGATCCGACTTTAAAAGTCAGATTTTAGCTTAAAGTTGGCGCAAAAGCTGTTTCATTTTAAACAGGACAATGAACGCTCGAGCTTACATTTTAACGTCTCTCTCTTTTCGGAAAGGGATACACCGCCTTTATTTCGAGGAGCGTTTCGAAGCGGTTGCAAAGCAAAGATCGTATCGTATCGGTTTTCAAAATCTTAAATATTTTCTTAGGCGAAACTTATATTTCCACGCGGGAATAAATTCGTTAACGAAACGAGCTCCTTTCTTATCTGAGCGTTATCTCATCCCCTACGAAAGATGCTTCTCGAAAATAAATAATATCATTGCACCTGCGACACTCGTTTATCATCGAACGATAATAAATCAAGATAAATTATCTTAATCTTCCTTACTTTTATACTCTTAGAAATTTATTAAAATAATAGATTTATTAAATGTCAAATTTTAACAAACTAATATATCCCAATGGAGAGAAAGGGTTGAATTGATAATTGATAAAACCCTCATTAACGTTATTATTTTAACATTTTTTTGGCAATGCGGTGAGGAAAGCAGGTTGAAAGCAGGGTAGTTGCATGAAATAAAAACACAGAGGGGGGAGAAGGAGGGAACTTAATTTTATGGGAGACAGGGATTATGTTAAACCAATCCGTCAGGCAAATGTAATCAAAGAGAGGGATGATAAAAGAAAAGCATACTAATTCGACCGGGTTGATGCGATTCGCTAATTTTACGCAACGAGAAGCCCCATGCTTCGTTCAACGTCCCTGTGTAATGAATGGAAGGCTTCGAGGAAGGTGTGCCACAAATTAGAATGGACGTTACACCCTATCTAAAGACTTGTGATTATCACTGTGAGCTGATTTTTATACATATTAAGATTGTCTTATTATCAACAAAAAAATTTAATTTTTAATTTATAAACGATAAAAGTTATTTTTTTCTTCTTCTTTCCTTTTATACGTGAAGTTTTAATAAGATCCGTCAAAGAAATGGAGAATTTTATTGCTGATGATTTGACGGTATGAGTTTAAAAAAGAGAAAAAATGGAAAGGAATATATTTGAATTTTTTTATATCTGATAGATTTATTAGAGACAGTTTGTATTGTTAAGTCAGCGTTTTATTTTTATCAGTAACGATATTTTATGCGTAGTGAACGATATTTCATTGCTTTATTTAATTCATATTCATTCGAATGGAATGACTTCACGGATCACAGAATTTGTTAAATTATTTTAAAACATCCTAGAAGCCTATAATTCTTTATGAATGTTTTATGAAAAATGTTTTTTCATATTACATGTTTTATATATTTTATATAAACGATATAAATATAAGGAAGGAATTTAAAATGACTTCTAAATCAATTCAGATTCTCGCATATTATTAATAATATCTATCTCGATATATTTAATTCATCTTAAAATTCGATTAAACTAATTCTATTAAAATTAGGAAAATTTTGAATCATTATAATTCCAAAGATAATGAATCAAGAAAAAAGAAATCATTGGAAATTTCTACCTTATATAAAAAAAACATATTTTTTACTTCAAACCTAGTCCATCCTATTAAAATTTTGAACCGCTATAATTCCAATAATAATAACTTTCGTTCAACGAACGAGAGAGAAGCGCGAAACCTTGCTCTTTAAAACGCTTTTTGAATCGTCTCGATTCGACTTCCGGTTGCCGAGATATCGTCGCGTAAAGAAAAGAATAATTTTTAATAATTTAGTTTAAATCTAACGAATCGTATTAAAATTAGAAAAACTTTGAACATTTATAACTTCGAAAATAATGGCTTGCGGCCAACGAACGAGAGATCGTTAGAAGCGCGGGACCTTGCTCTTTAAAACGCTTTTTGAATCGTCTCGATCCGACTTCCGGTTGCCGAGATATCGTCGCGTAAAGAAAAGAATAATTTTTAATAATTTAGTTTAAATCTAACGAATCGTATTAAAATTAGAAAAACTTTGAACATTTATAACTTCGAAAATAATGGCTTAGGGCCAACGAACGAAAGATCGTTAGAAGCGCGGGATCTTGCTCTTTAAAACGCTTTTTGAATCGTCTCGATCCGACTTCCGGTTGCCGAGATATCGTCGCGTAAAGAAAAGGGTAATTTTTAATCTTTTACTATCCTCGTCCTTGTCGTATACTCGGGCCTCTCGCTCGCGCCTCGTCTCACTGTCCTATGTCAAGTTCCAGACAAGCGACAGACGCGATTCCTAGAAATAGTACGCACTTGCAGGAAAAAGTGGAAGGTCGATGAGTCACGAGTCCGTTCCTATGCATTATGAACGATACGGAAACTTTGAACCCTCGTATCTTGGCAACCGATCGAGATATCGAGATAAATCAAAAAAGGAATCCACCGGCACAACTTTCTCCATTCTCTAAATAGGACGAACGCATTGCAAATCCACGTTAAACCACGTTAAAACGGAATTTTATAATTATTAGTTTCAAATTAATTTTCTTCGAGCACGCAAATACATATTATTCTTCGTTATACAAAATTTATAATTAGATAAAACATATTCATACGTATAAAACATATAAGAGCTTTAATTAACCCGGACAGAGAAATATCTAGAGTAACTAGATCCTAACGAACAATAGAAGAGTCGGAACAAATTGTGTTTGTTCGGGTGAAAGCGTGGCAATCTTCATTCGTTCAGGAATATCGAAAACATTATCAAACGATCAAAGGATAAAAAGGGAAATGGAGATTTGAAAGGAATTCGCAGCTATTTCCTTGTTTCTCCATTGAGAAGGATCGACGATGCAAAAATTGGTCATTCTGGATGTAATATGCTCGGTCAACGTATCGTTACAATAAATACGTTTAATGAATCCTTGGCGCAAAGGAAATTCGCGTCCTCGACGAGAATCTCCAAGTCAAATATCATGGCTTTACTTAGGATCACTTTATATACGAAATCTTAATTATAACTTTCGATTCGAATTACAGGTGTGATTGTAATGAGAGATCGTTTCTTTTAATTATTATTGGTAGATTTTATTCTGTTAAAAAAAAGGAAGAAAAATCTTGAACCCGAGATATACGAAAGATAAATTTAAAGTTTGATTACAGTTATTCAAAGTTGAATTAAAAATCGTATTACGAATTTTAATTAACACTTACATAAGCTGCTTGGAAATTTTTATTGGAAAGTCGTAATTACTATTTTTCTATCCTTTGATAAAGTTGTTTAAACTTTTTATTCGCCCACAGGAAATTGTCTCGTCCCGTTTTATTATTTATTTATTTATTTATTTATTTTTCTCTCTTTCCGCGAGGATTACATACATACAGGCAGAATCAGAATAAAAATTGTTCGAATTGTCACACGCGTCGTGACAAAATGAAACAAAGCGGATCCACGCAAATTACAATGTCGTCTCGGGATTAAAATATTCGTGGCCGAATAAATTTGCAATCGAGCGGTTACTAATTTGCGATTTGCATCCCTCCACTTTGCGTCGTTGCCACGAAAGCGTTGCACCTTATAATTCAGCCTGAACACGTACACACCAACTTATAGACACACTATAGCCCCATTGTACTGCTCATCTTAATTGGTCAGTTCAACCAGTTCGCATCCTCAACCTTCGCCTACTACGAATTCATACAGTGTCACGCGACTTATACACATACTATGTGTACGGAATATAACTCAGTTCCACGTAGTAAATATTCTAATCTATCCCCCCACCTGACACTTCGCCTTTGTTAACAAGAATTAGAACGAGCTTAGAACGAGGATGGACTTCGAATGGATGAATTCGCGTTAAACGCGTACGACCAAAAAACTTAATTTACTCTCAAATTATATATAATATATATAATATATATATTGATATATATTGATTTTTCGATTGAACGCTGTTGCCGATTTTCACAATTTCCAATAATCTTTGTAACAATTCCATCAAACCAGTTACTTAAAAATGTTCCTTTCTTCCGAAAACAGTGAATGGATGAACGTTCGATCAAAAACTTAATTTACTCTCAAATAAAAAGATATACTTTACGATTAATGAGCAAAACAATACTTATATGCACATAAAATAAATCATCAATATATATATATATATTGTTTTTTCGATTTCCAACAATCTTTTTTTTCTTGTAACAATTCCATCAAACCAGTTACTTAAAAATGTTCCTTTCTTCCGAAAACAGTGAATGGATAAATGTTCGATCAAAAAATTTAATTTACTTTCAAATCAGAAGTACACTCGATTAATGAGCAAAACAATACTTATATGCACATAAAATAAATCATCAATATATATATATATTGTTTTTTCGATTTCCAACAATCTTTTTTTTCTTGTAACAATTCCATCAAACCAGTTATTTAAAAACGTTCCTTTCTTCCGAAAACGGTGAATGGATGAACGTTCGATCAAAAAATTTAATTTACTCTCAAATCAGAAGTACACTCGATTAATGAGCAAAACAATACTTATATGCACATAAAATAAATCATCAATATATATATATATATTGTTTTTTCGATTTCCAACAATCTTTTTTTTCTTGTAACAATTCCATCAAACCAGTTACTTAAAAACGTGCCTTCCTTTCGAAAACGATGACGAAAGCATCGGACATCTATATGGGGCGAGGCATTACCGACATCCTCGCTTTCGTACAGGAAATATATACGGTTTCTCGCGGGAGCATTAGAGCTAGTAAACTAGCCGCAACGAGCAATAACTTAACGCCCGGGCCATGGCGTGATGGCCATAAAAACGCCGACGTCCACCCACTCTTCCTCGCCGCCAATTTAGATTTACAAAATAATTTTGCGCGGATGTTTAAAACGCGCGGACAAAAATTGCACCACCGTCCGCGTTTCCTCCGCGCATTATTTCGCCCGCGGAATTTCGCACAAAATCTTTCCGCGCGGAAAATGAATTCGGCGAACGATTGCGTTTCTCGCGTAAAATATTTATTTCATTCGACGCTTGTCGCCCAATAATTCGAATGGTTCTAATTGGCATCCCGTATAATCCGAGGAATATCGTAAAATTGTCGTAAAGACTCGAGAAACATGTTTCGATGTTTATTACGTTACGACGAGATATAAGAATGGTAAATTAAGCTGGCTACTTTTTCATAGAGTCATTAATCAAGGAGGATCTAAAAGCTTGGCGAATAATTTTGAACTAACTTTCATCCATCCGTCGTATCAATTAGTATGGAAAATTCGAGTAACGGGCTATTTCCATAATAAACGTTAAAAATTGTGCATAATGTGTCGCACGGTATACGTAACACGCGTTATATACCATGGATTATTTGTCTTTCTTAAATATAAAATTCATTTTTCGACTACTTTTTTTTTCTAATTTATCATTTTTTTTTTTTGGTGCATTTTTCTTCCATACCGTTAAAAAGCGAACAATTTATTATGCGTGCACAGAGAGAGAGATTCAACGAGATTCAACAATTTTTGTTAACAAAGTTTCGAGAAAGAGAGAAACAAAAACAAACACGAGTGATCTGAATGAATTTCATAACTGGAATTTTATAATATTTGCACGAGTTTTCGCGAAAGTTCAACGATGAAATTTTTCAATCGGAATCGATTTCGATACGATGCAAGGAATTTAGCATCTTTTAAGATAAAGTAAATAATTATCGAAAACGATTAACGATATGCAAATGAGGAAAAACTCTTGTGTAACTTATAGTTTGTAATATTGGCAATGCTTGCGGCCAGAATAAATTAATATCCGCGCATTAAGTAATATTAACACTTCGTCATATATATATATATATTAATTTGACATTTTAAGTTTCCCAATAAAATTTTGACAATATTACGAATTGCTTCCTGCTTAACACATTTTTGGACATTTTCTTATCTCAACTATCCTAGTTTTCCCTCCGTAAACAACATGCTATTTATTCCTCGTTTAGAATAGCAAGAATCTCTTCTTGTCTTGCATCCCCGTTTCCTGTCCCCTGGCAGTCGCTCTACTTTTTTTCCCCTCATTTTTATTGCTAATTACGAACGAGCTGTTTCAGGATTTGGGTCATCCACTCAACTTCTGCTTGTTAGGACCGAGGCGAAGATGCACCATCGGATACTGGCAGAATTCGTCCATTTTCTTTTTTCTACTCTTCTCTCATTTCCATATTCTAGATGGATTGCGCTAGTTAATAATCATTCGTTTATTCGCGTGTTATACATATATATCTTTTTTTAAAAAATTCGTGGAATCAATTGATAAAATATCCAAGCGAAATATTCAAAAATCATTTATTGGAACTCAGCTTTCAACGATCAAACATCTATTCCATTCTTCATTTCTGATCTGATTTCAATCTGGTCTCAGCTTCAAATGTCTTCGAAGAAACTTCGCTTTCTACGAGAGACTCTTTCTCTTTCGAAATTATTGCGAATAGTCGGCGAAATTCTTCGACGAAATCTCTTAAAAATCATTTATTCGAACTCTAATAGCTTTCAACGATCAAACATCTATTCCATTCTTCATTTCTGATCTGATTTCAATCTGATGTCTTTAAATGTCTTCGAAGAAACTTCGCTTTCTACGAGAGAATCTTTCCCTTTCTATTACGAAATTGTTGCGAATTTTTACGAATAATCGGCGAAATCTCTTAAAAATTATTTATTCGAACTTTAATAACTTCCAACGACCAAACTATTCCATTCCACTTTTGATCCGATTTCAGAGTCAGCTTCAAGTAATTCTCTATACCTTCGAAGAAACGCGACTCTTTCCCTTTCCATTACGTCGAAATCGTTACAAATTTTTACGAATAGTTGGCGAAATTCCTGGACGAAATCCTTTTCAAGGTGAATAGCGCATTATTCATAAGAGTGCTAGGTTGTCGAGAGTTAAACCCCCTAAGTTTCAAGGGTAACTTGGACGGCGCAGGTGCGCCCATTTTCCGAGATGCATCTTCCGGTTTTATCAGGAAGTCGGTGGCTGGGCGATTCAACTTTACGACCATCTGGTGCGAAGACGAGGAGGACGAGTGCGCCACCCATTTTTCGATTAAACGAAAGTCAAGCTTCTTCGGATAACCTATATATATATAGTGAAGAGACTCGAAGAACTTGTCTACTTTATTTAAAAGGAAAATATAAATATATATGTATTTATAGATAGTTTGGAAATTGAACATTTTTTCGATCGTCTTGAGTTTGTCTCGCGTCTTTTATCTCAACTGATGAAGAATCGTACAGGTTTAGACTAGGAGATCAGCCTGGAAGAACAATCGTATTTAATTGTCACGGTTGGCAGAACGCGTTCGTGTATCGATAATGTTAGAACGTTATGTAAATGGCGTCCACTGTTAAATTTAAACTGAATCATGTAGCTACGTACATACCGCCTCCTCTGTAATAGAACATGTTCGAATAACAGAGTGTTGGGATAGTTTGAGATATTTGGGTAATGGGAGTTCATGGATCATAAGAGAGAAATTTTCGCCTCGAATTATATATTATCACGTGAAGAATTTTCGGTTTAGAGAGATACTCGAACGCATCAATCTTTCTAACAAATTTTTCTATATATATATTTTTTTAAATTCGTTTTATTCGTATCACTGCGTATCCCCATAATTCTTAACGAAACCATTAATATTCGAGCAAGTAATATAACGATTTCACAACTTTCCACTAAGTTATATCTACTCACCGTTGATGGAGCGGGTCACAAAATAAATCGTGAACTTGACTCGAATGGAACCCAAGTTCCAAATATCGATACTTTGAAACGGAAGAAATATATCGTATCACGATTCTGATACAAAAATATTCGAAATCGTGCCCACAAATTTCAATATATACATATACACGAGATAACGCTAATAAATCAAAAGTGGAAAACGTTTACCTTTCATAGCGAAATTTTCCTATCCTCTTCTATTTTCGCTTTATTTCCACGTCGTTTTCACAGCCAGTTCACAAAAATGATCGCGTTCGATCCTTCCTCCCGATATGTCTAAATATGTTTCTCTTGCTCGCGTTCATTCATGTTCTCGCGTTACGATATCGAGGGATGGAATGGAAAAAATTAGAGAGGGAAAAAACTCGATGGAAAACAGGCGCGTTCACGCGGATCTTTTCATTTCGTCAATCGTTTCGAGCGGAGTTTGAAACAGAAACTAATTTCGCGTCCCGGCAGAAGTATCAAAGCGACTGGATGCGAAGTCTGTGTCCGCGGGAGCACGTAACAGGCATTATCATTCGCCAAATCCTCACAAGTCACGTATTCTCTACGATGATAATGTAGTTGACAGTATTCTAGCGGAATAGGATTTCAATGTTTCACATTGCATTTCGAATCGGGTAGATATATATATATATCTATGAAAATCGTATAAATAGTTGCTTTTTCGAGATTGTATTCACGATGCCCGTAATTCAAATAATTTACGAGTTTATTTTCAACAAAACATACGTAAAAATCGTTCAAACGATGAGTTTCTTTTGATAAATATAAATATTTGAAGCTTTGGTTCGTCCCAGAATTTTCATTTTGAAGGAAATCATACGGAAAAGAGTGAACGATACATGTAAAGAGTATGTTTTAAAAATATCTTTTTTTGCAATGATTTCTTAATATTTTTATAAAATTGAAAAATTGCGAGGACGGCATGCGTTATATGACGAATTTCTTTTGATAAACGTTTCAATCTTGGATTTATTAAAATTGAAAAATTGTGAGGACGATTGTTGTATTCCAGAATTTTCACTTCGAAGAAAATTATGCAGAAAAGAACGGTATATATACGTTAAAGAGTATGTTTTAAAAATAATACCTTTTTTAGAGTGAATTTTTAATATTTTTTAAATTGCAACATTTGTTAATAGCTCGGCGAGGTCACGTAATGGCACGAGGAATAGTCAAAAGTCACGTATTTCCCGGCTTTACGTAATGAGGATGCAGTAGGGGAACTAGAACATTGACTATATGTTGATTTTTGATCATTTTTTGCTACTTTTCGCATCCTGAAAACGTTAAATCGTCGAATACCTGGATTGATCGAAGAATGTCTGCCGTTTTCGAGAAGATCTATATCTTTTTTTGCCCTTCTCTTGTTTACGTATATAGCCAAGGCAGCTTTTCAACGCATCAAACCGACTCTCAAGTTGGCCAATCCTGTTTGTATCTCACGAGCCGGGTCCGAATCGAAGCATTCTCACGAGTCGATGAATCGTCGGCATTCTGCACAAAACAAAAAATTAAACGTACACTTAATTTAATATCGTTGAAAATTTAAAAAACGAATATTGTAAAAATAATGCAATATACTTTAACATTTTACTCTCTCGTTATCTCGTGTCTTGATAAAGGCATCTTAAATATTTTACGTAAATTTAATAACGTCTTATATTTTCTCTCTAAGGGCTTATGTGTGCGATACATAAGTAAGGAGCTGCGCGAGCGTTGATACCTTCTTCGCGTAATACGAATCATAATTTTTCGCGTAATATTCACGATGAAATTTAACCTCTACTTGCTCGTACTTGTTTCTCGGTATATATATAATTTTATTTCCGATTATTCGTAAAATTAGGATAAACTTTTATTATTTTTACGTAAGCGCATAAAAATATCAGTGCACAAGTCATTAAATTACGATGGACAGGGATTCGAAGACGAAAATTCTAAAAAATCTGTAGATAGATTCGAAATTTAAAAATCGGATTGTTTAAGAAGAAAAAGAAGGATATATATTTCGAAAAAATAGTAAAGTGATCCCCGTGAATATGAAATGCGGTTCAAGTCAAATACATTCGATGAACCACGATAACGTTATGAAAGTTGCAACATTTATACGTAGTATATATACATATATATATATGTATATATGAACGAATGGTCTCTGTCAACCAATATGAATGTACGTATGTATACATATGCATAAATATTGAACGATTTTCGCGCAAATATTCAGGAACGTTATCTAAACAGACTGATATACCTATATATAGCTTTTATATCATTCTCGTTGAAATTTTTTGAACGAAATTTTTTTTCCTTTTTTCCAAAAATAAATACCGGATATCCTCTAGTATACTTATATTTGATACCGTGTTGATCGAAATCGCGTTATTTGCGTTTAATTTGCTCCTCTTCTTGTCTTTTCATCTTCCTCCATGTCCAAATATCTTCAGTCATCAGCTCAGTTTGGTAAAATAATATTTGAAAAATGGATGGAAACGTTACATGGTAAAAAATTTCTCGAAATATGCATATCACTTTCGAATTTCCTTTGAATCGCCAACCAAACAAAAACAGAGATATTTTTTAAAATTTCGCTCGCGCTCTGCGTGCTCCAACTTGAGGTTCGTTTAATCGCCTCAAGATTTATCGCAAACTTAAGATCGTAAACAGCCCGGTTGCGGGATGCGGGTTGAGTATAATTTATGATTGAGATATTAGTGGAAAGAAAATGGGTGAAAAGCTTTAAGAAAATAATTCTAATATATCGATGTTAATCTGATACAAATTTTTTCATCAATTAATCTTTTTAATGCTTTTTAATTCTTCGACTGTATCGATGTAAAAATTTCCTGTGGCAAGGATGAATTAATAAAGAATATTGGATACGAGAGAGAACGAATTGAGAGAAAATTGAAGTTTCGAAATGTTTTGGATTATTCAAAAGTCAAAGAAGAAACGATTAAAAATCTAGATTTAAAAGAAAAAGAATTAGAAAATAGAAATATCGATGGATCGAAAGATTAAAAATTTTGGATCGATAGCAAAGATGAAAGCAGAGGAAAAAGCGGGAGGAAATTTAGAAATAGAATTCTTTATTTGTTTTTATTTATTATTTTCAAACGTTGCCCGTTTATCCGAAGCTAAAATGCATTTCGGAACAAATATAAACGATGCGGTATTTGGCAAACGGTTTTACATCGTTGGGATAATACCAGGACAACCGTGGTAGAACCGAAAAACCTGGTTTCTTTTTAAACGATAAAAAAGAAACTAGAGTAGAATCCCCACTATCAATCAGACTTGGACCATTATCGTGTCCAACCGTATAGAATTACAAACGTTTCAATCCGTCCCGGGAATTCAGAGGGGTTAAAATTTCCAAACATCCGAAAATCCTTCCACCATTGCTATTTGCCTTTTTTTTTATTTTTTATTTTTTTATCAATCGCGTTTTTTTTTTTAAATTTCGCCAAATTAATCTTTCCGTAATATTTCCGCCACCTATTTCGAATTGTTAAATAAAAATTGGATCTCGCGTATCACTTTAATTATATGTAACTTGTTTGAAGAGGGGTATAAGAAGTGCAAGAAACAGGAGTGGTGGAATTGCCCGGAGCGAGCATACGAGAGCATGTGTAATTTTCAAAAGCTCTTCTATATTTAGTTTAATGCACTCGTGTATATCGTAACTTATTCGTTGCACAATTTCACTACGATGCACGGGTATATTAATACTTATTATTTAAACGTACGTAAAGGTACGTGGAGATTTATAAAGATATGCTATTTATTTTATATTTCGTACACCTGCGTCTCTTTGTAATTTTTTCGAGTTAATCGAAGAAGGAAATGCTTTTAATCGATTGTGTTTGAAAAAAGAAGAAGAAGAAGAAGAAGAAAATAAATTGGACAGCGAAAAATATTTATAAGAGATATTTTTAAGAGATTTTTCAGGAAACGGAGTGGAATATATCACAAGTCGGCAAAATTGTTAAGTGGAGACATTAAGGTCAGGTAAAGGTCACGTTTCATTAAATGACACTTTTGAGATACTTTTTTCCTAGAGAAGATAATAACGCGAACTCAATCGTGATTCGTTTCGAGATAGATGAAAAATTTTGACAAAAGACAAAAGAAAATTAAATCCATACGACGGAATTATTATTGATAAAGTCACGAGTGATAGAAGATTCATTCAAGCTACTTTAATCTTTTATTTCATATTATTAATTGATAAACATATCGTACGTGATATTTATCATCGTATCGATCGAAAATGATATCGGTTTATATATACCTCTGCACTTTCATTAATCCGGTGTACTCGATATCAAGTACATCATTTTATATATACTCATCATTTTATTTATATAATGTTATATAAATAAATGTAGAAATAAAATCTCGAAAACGAAAGCGAATTATACATCGTATTTCTACTTGACTCGTTGAAATAAAAGTTCTTCGCACAATATACCTTATATATATATATATTCGATTATGAGACATAAATTTTGAGGCAATTGCATTGAAAGCATTCGAAACTTCCATCGGAAATGATTGGAAAATGGAGGAAAAAGCCCCGAGAAGTATATATATAGAAATATTTCATCCTTGTCATCTTATCGATCTACGAAAAACTTTTGAATTCCCCTTGACCCGAACCGTAAAAACGAATATTTGGATACAAATTTTCTGCCAAAATTTTTTACCTTCTCGATAAATACTTTCTCTGTGTGGAGACCTCCTTCACGACCTTGACACGATCCTCTTTACCATAACCTAATCTTTCCCCAAGATTTCTTTCCTTGTAAAAAAGAATCGCTCGTTGCTTTATAAATATTTCGTATTACATTATTATCTCGGTTAACTGTCGATGGTATTAATATAACCGATTAAAATTCGAAATCGCATCGACGATCGTCGGGAGGAAAGGAATCCATTTCGCAAACGCATTTTGTCCAATGCCGTCGTATCACGGACAAAGGTAAATCAAATTTGATCGGCACTGATCAAAATCGTTTCCCGGCTGACGTTTCGACACATCTGATCCTTTGTAGGGGCATGATGCAATTTTGCGCGACATAGACCGCAAACTTCTCTTTACACGATCTCCACCATCTGGCTATTCGCTTCTATATCTACAATTCGTCGAAACAATATCAGTTTCCATTTGAAACAAAATCGAAAGTTAAAATTGAATTAAAACGCGATTTCTTAACTTTAATCTTTTTGTTTTTCTCTTTTCTCTTTCTGTCCTAAATCGATGATGGCAATTGACAAGCAGCGTGTAATTGTTATTATTGATCGTTCCACAAGAAGGAAGAAGATTTTTGTGAAACGGAAATAATTTTCTCCTTCTAAACCAAAGTTTCTATTTTTATCTTGATATGGATTTATCAAGATCGATGTCTCAAGATAACATCATCACTTTTTCAGGGGAGGGGGGGAATTATAGTTGGAATGTGGCCAAATTAAACTTGGCGAATCTCCACCAGTCCTAGAAATGATGATAATGTTCTATCCAACGTAAAAAAAAAAGGAAAAAGATTATTCTGTGTTTAATAACAAATTTCAGAGAACGACGAAGAAAGATATTTTTATATGTACTCGGTTTCGATTCTTTTTCTTTTCTTTTTTTTTAAACCGATGCTCTCCGATAAATCCCAATATCCCAATTGTTAGAAACATCATTGGTAATATAAGGTAACGCGGTTAGCAAAGTATACGTGTTTCGAAATAATAGAGCTGTTGACAGAACGAAAACGGATTCATCAAGATGAATGGAACGATAGAATACATCTCCTCCTCCGATCCTTATTGTTGGAGCACAATATCCTGTTGAGCACTGTGATACTAAACGCTTTACAATTCAAGTATTGTCTCGTGTTTAGATTACATCAACAACTGTTTGATACATCCATCGATCGATTGAATTTGCCATTATATTTTCCATATATATTTCACGCGTCTAGACGGAAACGAGAGAAAGTAAGATGAATTTTACATTTCGAATATAAATTTAATAATGTTTTTTTATATATTTTGTATATTAATATCGAAGCGAACGAATAACTCGATTCAAGTTATTTTCAATATATTCGTCCTATTTCGCATCCACTTGTCTCGACAAGTGTCGTGCAGATGAATATATACGCACTTGGATATATCGTTAAAAATAGAGCCAATCAAAGAAATTGTACAACGTGATTTAAAGTTTAAAAATAACGTAACGTTTAAAGTGCGTTATTTACAAGATCTCTTATGAAAGTATCATAAGTTGAATCATATTGTAAATTGTGAAATGTATATATCTTTATCTGGTAATCGATAAACGTTTCATTTCGTGCACAAACATTTTGTGCCTTACGTTTTCTTTATTGTTCGATTTCGAAATGTATCGAAGAAAGGATACATATATATATAAATCCTCTTTAATTTCTGGGATTAAATATACACGTACTGTTATTAGTATCATTGAGAGAAAGAAAAAGATCTTTTGGGGAGGAATAAGTTATTATTATTGTAAAAACTTCAGATCCTCCTATGAAGTGAAAAATGATTAATAGTTCCGGAGATAAAAAAATGATTTATGTTTATGAGATCAGGATGAATGTTAACAATTCCTATTAATCATTGATCAAATATCAAATCATCATTAACCGTTAAATTTTGTGTTTCCTCTAAAATATATCTTCCCTTTTTCTTTTTTCTTTTTTTCAATTACGCTCGTTCATCATTGTGTCACATCCTTCGAATATAAATTTTATAAAATAAAAGAAAAAAGGAAAAGCCATTCTTATTATTATTACGCAATGGAACGGCACTATTATTTCGACGGATAATTATTCTTTCGTTCCAGTTTATTCACAAAAATTTTAATTCGTCCATCAATCTTATCTTATTATTCTCTGCCAATTTTCTCTATCCTCGATATCGTCTCCATACGAGAAAAGTTAATTTTACGTAATCTCTCTCACACAAAAGCGCCTTGAATCAAAGAGAAAAATAGACCACGAAACATTGACAATTTTTCGAGATGGTCACTTTGAACGGAGGGCGTCCGATAAACATCCATGAAGTGCCATCAGCAGCTCGCGTCCCACGTAGAACATTTGACATTTTAGTCCTGAAATTGGAACGAAATCAAAGTAAGAAATCTCACCACCGACAAATAAAAAAAGGACAAAATATGGAGTAATATTTCAAAGATCTCGACAACAGAGATTCGCTATTGGGGGGTACCTCTTATCGGGTTCGTTGTTTCTTCTTTTTTTTTTTTTTTTGCCAAACCATTCCCTGGAACACTTTGCGACGGGAGTCATTGTCCTTCGAATTTCGAATCAAAGAGTTTAAACGAGAAAAGGATTCTCGCGTGTATGAGAATTTTAAGAAGACGGATAAATATTTTAAATAGGATAAATTATGATCCGTATTTGTTTACAGTGGTTTGAAAAAATTATAATATACAATTTTGCATTGTATTTTCTTAATTAATCGAGCGTTGCAAGATATAAATATTTAATTTATCGATCGAACGAATATTCAAAATATGTTTCACGGAAATAATTGTTAGAGAATATTTGGAATTAAAAATCAATTTTGCGATCGTTTAATTGGGTAATAATTAAAGGAATATCTTTCATCGGGTAAATATGTATCTAATTTCATTTTATTTTCCAATACAACACAGCTTTAAATATGTAAATTTCAGGCGCCTGCAACCCGCCATGCGTCGATTGTTTCCGTGCTGTTTCAATAATTTTCAGATATGCACTTGGTTTATAAAAATTCCGCAGCGTTCCATTTCGTTCAAACTTTGACAATAGTTTCATATTATTAATCAAAAAGCTTTCAATCTTTCTGTCTTTAAAATAATAATAATATTAATAATAAACGCTATCTATAACCTTCGAATTTTATTAATATTTCGATGGAAGGATTAAGTGAAAAAAAAATATTTCTTTTATCACGTTTGATCGTAAGAATTTTCAAAAGACCCTGCGTATTTTTAAACATTTTATATATTAGACAGAAGCAGAATGGCAGAAGAGGCATTCGATCCAGAATGAGATTTTATTCCCCGAGAACAAATAGTCGTGAGAGATTCTACGCGCGATCGAAGTAGGAAACAAATCGAGAAAGAAAAAGGATTTCCTGGATTCTGACATGTTGCAATTTTTCAAATGAAGGGATAACGTCGGAAAGACAAGAGAGTCATCAAATATCCACGTATGACGTGCACCGGTGACAAAAAAAACACCGGTTTTTTATTTTTACGTTTATTAACGCACAAGAGAAATTACATTCTGAAAAGTGATGCACTGATGAATGAAAAACGCAGAGGAGAAGGGTGGGAAAGAGATGAAGAAGGAAACGGGGAGGGAAAGAAGAAGAAAAAGAAGAAAGAAAGAAAGAAAGAAAATAATTCCATGGAAAGATTCTACCGCGTGAACTGTTTCAAAATAATGACAGTGACTGATGAAACGTAGACTGATTACTCGATGGAATCACGAGAACGAGCTGTTCCATCCATATCATTGGAAGAAGGATTTTTAATTATTTACCTACGATTTCCCGAAGAAATTTTCCTTCCCATTTTTATTCGTTTATATCACACACGTGTATACGATTGCGTGAAGAATGAAAGTTCGTTCGAATGAATTTTTAATTAGTTTCAATCTTGATCAAAGAAAAATTAAATTTTAATTCCATGGCAAAGTGGGGAAATTTCATCGGGTTTTATTCAATTTCTCCCGTCTCGGTTGAATTTCAGAATAAATCGGGTTCTTTAAAACCACGTGACAAATAGTATGGTATTTGAGTATAATACGTATTTTCACGGCTTTTCCCTCCGTAGTCGAGTGTATTTTTCGAATTATGTTAATTCCAATTTCCACGCGTGTTGATTCGAATTTTTATCAGATTTCCGGTCAGATAATTGACATTGCACGTGACCTGAATAATCACGTATTAGTAATGCACAGATAGTCCCGAAACGATCGAACAAATCGAGATATGCAAATTAGAACTCCTCTTCCAACTTCTGTTAACAGAAATCGAAGAACTGTTTCCCTTTTTTTCTTTTTCATTTTTAAAACGCGAAACATTTATTTCTAACTCCCGTTACCAGTGTAAATAATTGAAACATAAATCGTAAATATATCTACAATCTTTCTTGTAGTCGAATTTCTTACAAATATATCTCGATTAAAAATGACAAGTGGAAGGAAAGAAACGTTTCGATGTACACCGTTCAATTCTGAATGCGAGCAGTAACGAGGGGACAAGCGGACAATTGGAACGGACAAAACTTGGAAATTACTTGGTTCGAACCACTGACTTCGTTATTTTACCACTGTCACTTTTCCTTAATTTCCACTCCGTTTCCCTTCGTTCGTCTTTAGAGAACGTTAATCCCGAATAAAAACCTAAAAGTATTATATATTGCCCGGAGGCGTACAGTTCCCCGCAAAGGCGGGGGATGGATGGAAGACAAAACGAGATAAATCGATTGGTGCTTCAATCCCGACTAAATGATAAAGCCGTTGCAAAAGCGAACCCACCCTTTGTAACCCGAACGACTTAAAAACCATTGCTAACACTTGCCACCGGATCCACTCTCTCGTTCGTTTTGTTTTACTTGCTTATTACGCCCAACAATACCCATTAATTTATTCTGACTCGCCCTGCCAGCTCTTACCCCCCTTCTCTCCCCCCCACGATTTGTCGATAATAATTGATCGAATTGTCCCAATTTTATTATCCCCCTTTTCGTTTTTCCTTGTTGATCCACCACAATTGTAAATTGTACATCGTTTCCAAACTTTTTGCGGTTAACAATTTTTTTTTTTTTTTTTTTATTAAATAAAATCAATCGAGAGCACGTATCTCGCGTACACGTGTCGCAGAGACGTTAAATAATACAGGGGTATTATTTAAGGGATACATCGATATCGATATTGCTTCTCTTTTGTTATTCGAACATTCATTATTCGAAGCATTATCCAATTAATATATCCCATTATTCTATTATTTTGTCATAAATTGAAGAAGTCTGGTGGAGTAAACTTTATTCTCGCAGTTTATACGGGTGTGCAATATTTTAATGGATTTTAATGGTTTCCGCTTTTTTTAATCCCCTTGTAAGTAATTGTCAATTCTTGTAATCCTAATATTAGTACATCTTCTATTTTCTTTCGATTGTTTTATTATTATTATTATTATTATCGAGTAAAACGTGTTCTAACTTTTTATTTATTTATTTAAGATTAGAAGATCCTTTGAAGGTCGATAATGACGAATAGGCCGTGTTGAAGGAATTTTCGAAAAAATATACGAGCAAAAAGAAATAAATAAATAAAACTCGAGGCAAGAAAATAATAAAACGAAAGGCGAGTTTGTTCGGTGCTGCGCAAAACAATGCACTCGAATGGGAGCTTTGACAAGAACGACGTTTAACGACAAACTTTCAAAAGGGGTAGGTTCTTAAGACAAATAATGAGGGAATATTGACATAAGTATACGAGAAAATTTTTTAATGTAAAAAAAAGAAAAAGCTAATTGTCCATTTTTTTTTCTTTTAACGATAAAATCGTTCCTCGTGCAATTTAAATCTATCATTATGGAAGGTCGGAAAAATTGACGGACCAATTTGCGTCGATTTGTCGTTTCGAGATTTCTTAATCGACACGAAACGGCTACTCGACGAGGAGAACTCCTCCTTCGAGACGGATTTAAAGGTGGAAATAAAGGTGGTGGTAACGGTTATGGGATTAAATTGCGAAGAAACAAAAGCAAAAGCACGTAGTTGGAAAAAGTAGTTGGAAACGAGTTGATGCATCCGTTACTAACGTCCAGGAAATCTAATCAACGCTACTTGAAATTTTTCGAATGGTTTATCATTGAAACTGATACTATATCGCATTCTATTTTTTTCTCTATTATTTCAATCTCAAGGTTTTATCAATCAATGACGTGTCCCTCGTTCAAGGACATTTCTTTTTATCTTCGTATGCAATTTTCTAATTTTAGTTCTTCCAATCCTCCATCCTTGCGATATATTTTCAATCTGATAAGCTTATTAATCGTACGATTAATCGGCATTCGATTCTCTTTCAATTATTTTTATATTATTCGTATTCGTATGTATATATAATTCACATGCAAGGAAAATTAATCGAAAATCGCCACTTCAAATATCGCGTTATCGGAAGGTTATCTGTTCATTAGGTTTCAATTAATTATTAATCTGTTAAAATGAAACAGCGGCCGTTAACACATTATTGAAACCTCGCCTTGGGACTTGGGTATTAAATTTTAATTCGAATGCAATAACTCTTTCCATCGGTGTCCGGAATCAATCAAGAAGAACGCAATCCCTTTTTCTATTTACGAAATTATTAAAAAAATGATTTCACGGTCGGTACGTGAGAATAGAAATATCGAGAATCGATTTTCCACGTGATGACAAATAGATATAGAAGATTCGCTTGTGCGAAATAATTTTCACTCGTTCAATCGAACGCTATTAAAAATTTTCAAACAACTCGTGTTTGCGTTTACGAATGAAATTATGAACCGATAATTGTATTACATCGAGCATGTTTTTCCGTGACGATATTTTTTTTTTTATTAACAATTGTTTGCGCGATATGGAAATAAATTTTTTTCCACATCATGATCGATAATGTTGCACCACTAGTGATTGTATTTAAAATTCGTCACGATTCATTATTTCAACTGGAATATTTCTAACGTTAGATTCGAAGTGGAGATGGTAATAAAAAAAGCGATGGAAAAAGATCGTGTTGAGGCGATGACAATTCTTTTTTTTTTTTTTAAGTTTTTTTGAAAGAACATACAAGACTTTTCACGATTTTGGTAGATAGCCAGGTGTGTGGTCAATACTTGAAAATTATAAACGATAATGTATTCCATTTTTTGCCAGGAATAACGATAAAGATTTTGTAAAGAGAATAAAAAATTATTTAAAATAAAAACCTTTTTTTTTAAAAAAAAAATTAAACAAATGCGAGGATACAATGAAATCTCTTTGAAATTTTATGCATTCGTTACAATTATCGAATGTTTCATATAACATGTTTCCAATAATTTCATTTTCTGTATATATATATATTTTTTATACGTTACGCTGCATTGCATTGAATTTTATCAATGAAAAATCTAATATTTAAACTGTTGAAAGATTCAGAATCGTTGAAAGACATCGCCCACTATTTCTGACGAATTCACATTCCACTTGAATACCGTTTTGATCAATCAGAAATACGTGGTGGTTTTGACGTAGCATCATTCTTATAAATCCTTGTCAACTGCACACGAATCTTTGTTAACGATTTATCAATATACATTTTATAACCATTCTTCCCGCTAAATTTATTTCCATTTTTGATTATTCTATATTTCTTTAATTTCTTCTAATTTGTTTAATAGTGTTTCTACTTTTCAAATGACAGATGCAAATATAATCAAACGTTAGCAATAAATCAAATTGCTTGGACAATTATAAAAATAAAGTTATTCTTACATTTTTTTTTAAATAACTTAATATCGAAAGAACGATTAAAGAGGAAAGAAAGTACGATATAATAGTTGTTAGATTAGATTATAAATATTTTATTGTTTTTTTTTTATACTTTATATGCAAAAACAGATTTACAAACAAATTTTACAGATTTATGATCGATTTATCGTCACTGAAACGTTTCATTGTAAGTTCTTATATACGAAATCGATAGACGATTTTATTGGAATAGTCGAATAATCGTGTCATTATTGCGCTGAATATCTATTCCACTTCCAAATCGACAATTAAATTTTATGAAGCATTCGATTAAACATCTTTACATTGTTCTCTGGATATAAAATTAGGAAATGTACAAATTCTCTATCACACGATTTATCTCATTTATACATACTTGAAAATATTTTTCTGCGAACGCTAAAGAAATACTTTCACATCGATCAGATCTTTGATCTTTAACTAATAAAACTGCAAGAAAGAAAATAATTCGGCAGAAATTAAATTATTTCTAATTCGTTCACAAGCAAAGAACAGCATTGAAGCATACCTCTGATAAAAGAGAAAATTACTCAACTCGAATAATTATCAATTAAACAGATTTTCTTCCGGGTACAACTTTCGCATTACATCGTCGCGTCGAATGTACATCCATTTCACAAACTTTCAAGAAAATAGGAAAAGTCAACGATGCGACTACGCCTTAAATGTTTCAACGCAAAGTAATTATTGCGTATCCTTTAAAGCGTGGCCAACTCGTACAAAGTTTCCAGTTATTGCAATATCTGTTTCATAATCGTTTTTATCCTCGTAATATCCTGGAAGAAAATAGTGAGGAAAGATAAAGAAGCAAAGTTTCTTCTTAAACGAAAATCTTCCACAAATTAGATTAAATGCGATTAGTATCGAATTTCATCTCACTTGCTTGAAAAATACACTTACTTACAAATCACAATAATTTTTATTCATGTACAAAATTCAATTTTGTATGGAAAAAGAAACAAGTATCTAATTATGACGAGTTTAACGAGATAAGCAGCATCAGTATCAGATTTTTAATGATTCTCTGAAAAGATACTTATAATTCACAACAGTTTTTATACATGTGCGATATTCAATTTTGTCTAACAAAGAAGAAATAAAAGAAGAATGATAATATTCTAAATAAATATCTAATTATGACAAATTTAACGAGATAAGCAGCATCGGTATCAGATTTCTAATGATTCTCTGAAAAGATACTTATAATTCACAACAGTTTTTGTACATGCGCGGTTCAATTGTGAGATATTCAATTTTGCGTGGCAAAGAAGAAATAAAAGAAGAACGATAATATTCTAAATAAGTATCTAATTATGACGAATTTAAAACGGCATTAATATCAGATTTCTAGTGATTCTCTGAAAAGATTTTACGATTTATTTACGATTCACAAGTTTTTATACATGTGACTCAATTTTATATGATAAAAGAGACAAAAGGAGAACGATAAACTTGTTTAATCTTCGCAAATCTTTTTAATAAGTATCTAATTACGATGAGACAAGTAGCATCAATATCGGATTTCCATTACTCCGATTGTTTGAAAAGATACTTACAATTTACAATACTCGTATACACAAAACTCGATTTTGTACGATAAAAGAAATAAAAAAAAAGAGAAAACGATAATCTTTTTTAATCTTCGCAAATCTTCGTGGACACTAACAATAAGTACTCATAGGGAATTTAACGAGACAATTCGAAAGTATCGTTTCCTGGCGCAACGCCAGTGGGCGAAATCGCGCTGATAAAAGAAATCCCTTTGTTATCAAGATGTAGTAATATCATCGAACATTTGGCGTGTCTCGTGAAATCCGCTTCGTTCTGTTATTGTCTTTGTACGTTTCGCTTGCTCGTCAAATTTTTCACATTTTAAATCGAAAATCCGCCATCGTCGTCATTTAACAATATTTGGAAATGAATGATTTCCACCGACATTGTAGTTCAGTGGTTGCCAACTTATGGATCCTTAAGGATGTACTTTAATTTTAATTGCTTAGAATTATTAATTTTTTTCATAAGAATCAACGTTCAAACGATGATTGTGATATAAAATTATGATATAAATTATGATATAAGAAGAGTTATTTTTATTTTTGAAACGATGATGCTTTGTAAACGAAGGAGAAGGGGTGCGTCAATATGGCGCCAATTTTCAAACGATCGTAATAATATTACGCCCGAATATAATTTTGACGTGGAAAGTAATTTGTGAAGTAGCACAATTAAGATATTGTGGACAATTTATATCTCCTTAGGCTCATCTCCAAAGAGCCTGTGTAAAAGATAAAAGAATAACTGGCCCTAAAAAAGATGAAATAGTAACACTTTTAGAAAGAACATATTTTATTTCTCATCCGTTCAAAAGTTAAGAACGAATCGAATTCATGAAACTAATGTATTTTATCTATATTTCATTATTAAATAAAATAATAAAATTTGAAAAAATATGAAACTCAAGAAAAGAGGAGTAGAGAAATTTCTTCCTCGAGATATTAAATCCATTAAAGAAAGTCGATAGAAGTGTTTTATCAGTTGTTAAACACTTTTAGTGATTCTTTATATTTTTAATTCCTGCTATCGTCTTCAATAACGCTTAAAAAGATATAATCTTTAACGCTCCAAGAAATTATTAATTTTTTTTTTTGTTATCTTAAATAAAAATTTCACAGACAAGAAATTAAACTGTTTATCATTTGAATTGACAAGTTACAGTTACGACATAATATTACTTAATTAATGTTAATTTATTATATATGCACTATTAAAATCCCACGAGTGTATTATCTGTAAGAGTTAGATTTTTCTTATCCCATCATTGTTGAAAAGACGTTCAAACTCGAGATCTTTTAGCTTGGAAGATTCTTGGTAATAACAAAAATTCACGTTTACTTATTTCAAAAATCATATTTGCTCGAAAACTTTTTAATAAATTATTAGACAATTACACTGGATAATTATTAAATACAAATAATAGATATATATATATAATATATTGAATTAATCATTTCATCGATTTTACCGGATAATTTCAACATCTCGTAAATTACCATCGAATGCAAACTATGTACAATAATATTAATATTAATTACGCGAAATACAATTAATTGTGATGTAAATCTTAATACGTTAAATATTCGAGTTTCTCAGTTTGAAAAGTATTTCGATATATTGTATCCCGATTATGAAACGATTAAAGCAAATTGTTAAATTGTTAAAACGCAAGTTTAGATTCAAATGATCGTAAGCGTAATCACGACGATTATAACTAAATAACTCGATCTTTAATCCGATTGACGACTAAATACCCTAAATAATTTTCAAACGTGTCTTTATGATTTCAATTAAATAATTTATCGTAAAATTTGATCGAATAATCCTTCGACACTGAGATGTGAAATCGTCAAAAAAAACTCCAATCTATCTTAAGCCTTTATCTTAAAACCAATTTTACATCTCATTCTCGTATCGTTTTCGTATCGAGTTACAGATTTTCTTTTTCTTTAGAGAAGAAAAAAGACAGGAAAGAAAAGAAAAAAAAAATATCACGCCTCGATCAGTTGCATTTGATTTTTATCTATCGTATCGTACACTTCTATAATCCATCGATAACGCGCCGTATCGGAATCGAAGCTCCAATGAAACCGGATATCGATTCCAACTCGAAACACGCACGAAAAGATAACAAGAAGGGGGTGAGAGAGGAGTGAGTGAGGTAAAGTTTCGAGAAAGGCAATGACATCCCCCATCCCCCTTAAAGATCGAAGAAAAGCCTTCGAATTTCATCAATTAACCAACCGTAATGCCAGCTTGTTGTAACCGGACCTGCAGAATTTTCGAGCGGGGAACGAGATCGTATCGCGCCTTCGAGATTAAATCGATCGCGGATTTAGCACACCGGTGACACGGTGTACCCGCCGTGTATCGCAGATTTTCGACGACAATCGCGAAAAAAGCGTCATCCCCCATCCCTGTTCGGGACAAAAGAGCAAATCGCAATTGCAAATTCATCATCTTGAAAATTCATTTTCCCGGGGGAACGGGAGCCTTGTCCATCCGCAGCGTGCGAACGGGGGAAAAAGAAGCGCATCTTTCTTTCATCTTCTATCCACGAACCTCCAAACCTTCTCCTACCTACCTAATTCACAGCTTCTCCCCCGCCTCTCGGCTTCTCTTCGCGGATATTCTCTTCAACCGGGCATCGTCGTTTGGAAAAGACGAGAGAGAGAGAGGGAGAGAGAGAGGAGCTAATCTTCCGGGACAAATCTTCCGTCGCTCGCCGATTATTTACGATCGGGAATCGTCGATTGCGCTCGACATTATAAGATAACGTTCGTTCATCGTCACTTCGTTCTTACTTCGTTCTGTCTCGTTTTCGAACGGCATCGAATCTTCGATAGATCCACCAATACGATAATGAAAATAACGATCCTTGGATCATTTGCTCCTTCGCCACTTCCGCTAATCTTTTTCCACTATTATTCCCCCTTCCCGATATCACGATTGTCCACGATCGTTTATTTTATATACGTTTTACGTACAAAATAAATATTATCGTTCACCACGATTTTGATTACCGATAGTCGTTCAACTCGCGTGAGATTCACCACCACCAAGCGCGAATCCGAAAACGAGATCCATCACCGTACGTTCCGATCTCTGTTAATTTCTATCTCACCGCCTGCTTCAAAGCGAGCTTACTTTACTTTACTTCCCCTTATTTTCGCCGATTCGAGTTCGAATGATGGAGGAGGACAGGCGAAACGTCCCCGTCCCCCGAGAAGTCGCGCGAACGGAACACGTCGCTGTGGCCGTGTTTTCGGCACGGCGATCGCGCGCGTACTGAAAATCCCGGTAACCACCCCCATCGACCCTCCCCCAACCGCCCCCGTTCTAATACAGATACCTCTCTCTCTCTCTGTGTATGCAACTCCACTGCAAAACTGTGCAAGCATATTGGAACGCGCACGATTTTCGAAAAAATCTTTTCGAAAAGTTTGGAAAATCCTTCTTCTTCTCCTGTTTTTTTTTTTTTTCCCTCATCGACGACGGACGACAACGGAACCAGATCTATCGGACTATTGTGTACGATTATTGAATGCTCGGATTATCGGGCAGAGCGTTTTTTGGGGAGAAAGGTTTGGAGATGCGGTCCCAGAAATAGGGAAATGGGGGTGGCTCGTGGTTAGGCAGGCGGCGAGCGTGTATGCGCGTTTCGGTGAATTGAACACCGTCCGTGGAAAGTAATTGTCATTGAGACGAGTAATTGTCGAGGAGAGGGTGGATCGGATGAATTTAATGCTATCGTCACGGTCCAGCTGTGCGGCCTGCTTCGCGTTCATTATTCTTCGAATTACGTTTTATATAGATAGAGGAGATTTCTTCTTGTTTCGTTTCCTTTCCATTTGAATTTCGCCCTGTAGGAGAGAATTAATTTTGCCAGTGGATGATCGATGATTCGATTTTATTTTGTCAAGAAAAGAAATAGAATTACCCCTCTTTTTAATACTTCGAATTAAACGTGCCAAGGATGTATAATTGTGTCGATGATCGTTCACGATATAAATGAACGAATAATCCTTATTCTAAGAATTTGATTTTTAGAATTTTGTACACGCTTTGCATGGACGTTCCGAGTTGCACATATAGATTTTGCACATTTCTCAAATGTCTAGCTTATTCGTTAATGGTAATACTCGTTCTTTCAATCTTCTTCTTTATTCTTCTAAAATAGATAGACAAATTTATCTTTAGATTATTTGATTTTACGTTGTAATATATATATATTTTAATACGATAATTAAAATACATTTTATTGTACTAGATAATAACCAAAAGAAATTCAATTTTGAGAAAAGAAAAAATTAGTAAAAGTCTTGGAACATAATCCTGGAAGATCACATTAACTTTCGTCAAAGAGTTTTTACAAAATTTGTATAATGTACATTCGATCCAGCAATTTTCAACTTAAAGTTACACTTAAAGTTCCAAACTTTTCTTTTTGTTAAGAAAATTTCGTTCGTTTTTTTTCCAATTTTTTTCCAAAAATTTACACCTCTACACTCTCAAACTAGAAAAAGTTTTCGTGAAAGGTGTTTATCGCGCGAAAGGTAGTTAAAATTTGTGACAAAGAATATGCCATATTAAACGATTTAACTCGATTTAATTATCTGGTCGGTAATTTGAAAATCACTAACTCGAAATTGTGTGATCAACTATGCCACGAATATTGACATTGCTGCACGTGCACGTGCATAATTACACCTCTAAAATTTCAGCATTGGCACGCACGTATACGTACATAAACGAGTCGAACGCGATCTCTCCAACGAGATCACTTTTATTTACCATGTTCGGTAATAGATTTCAGTATCGTCGAGAGAAACGAAATATAAATAGAAGAAAGAATTTTGCAGGTAAAATGTCAGGAAATATGGATCGTTGTTATTAACCAGCATAGACAATGATACTATATTTTATTTAATTAATATTTATAATATTGTTTGTAACGCGATCTCACTGAGTGATATTAAGAACGAAGTTCGTCTTCTATTTTAAATTGCAATAACATGGAAAACAATTGTTGAAAAATATTCTCACTTAGATTATTCGTTCACGTATCACAATTTTTATCCACAAATTCAAGAAAACACGTTTAAACTGTATTTATTTTTTATTGAAGATTGTGAAATGATTTGATTGAAATAAAGAGTAATACGGTAAGTTATACACACGTAGGCGTGGATCGTGCCTTATTTACACTGAGCTGATCGTCGTCGCGTCGCACAATGCAGCGATTCAAAAAGGGAGATCGTGCTCAGATTGATACTCAGATTCGATATCAAGATCGCATCTTTACATATACATATACAAACTCATAAGCATATACTTATATACTTTCATAAGTATCTTCGAAAATTGTCGAAGAAAGAAAGGAAAAAGTTGATCGCTATTCGATCGTTCGAAAAAGTTTTAAACGTTTCGTATATCGTGAAACGTAAACCGAACTTTCGAAGATAGTTTAATGCATCCGAGAATAAAATCCTTTTCTCTTTACGTACGAATAATTTTCGAAATCATCCATCCATAGCAACGATAAAACTATTCGTCCCTCATTCTTTTTTTCTCATCGAATAATCGTTTTCGAATATTTAATCCAATCCAGATTTAGCAATTAATTAATCAATTATAATCTAATTGATATAATGGATCAAATCGTTATTCAAAATACAAGGGTTAAAACGAAGAAATTTCTAGATTTATGATAATTTAATTATATTTAACATATCGACGAATCTTTATACATGTTATTTAACAATTTTCTAACAAAATTTTAAAGTTTTTGAATAAAATTCTACATAAATAATAATGCGTATTAATAATTTATTTATTAATTATTATATATATATACTTTCCAATGATTCTTTAGATTGTGGCATGGATTAAATAATGGATTGGTTCGATTCTTTATTCAAATTTACTGGACTTGGTTGAAGATGGTTCCGTACTCGGTCGCGGACTTACGTGGCAGTGCGCCTTTTCTGGCCAATCGCAAACCTTTAACTCGGCATTGAATTCAAGTCCTTCGTTACATTTCATCAAGAACGACGTTCCTCTGTTGCAAGCGTAGTAAGATGAACAATCATCTGGATTCGGAAGTAGGATCACTTCGTCTTCGCCTTGATTCGGTGGACATATTGGTGCAGTTGCGGAAACGAGGGTTACCGAAATAGTAGCAAGAGCTAGCGCGAGTATCGCTGAAAAAAATTTTTGATTTTGTTTGTTGTCGCATAATGCTGATGGTGTGGTAATTTTTAAAAGATTCGAGAGGCAAAGATTCGATCGATGCAAGTCAAGCGGGTTTTCTATTCTTTGATCGCGTCATCAACTTTTCAACCAAGAAAATATGAAAGATCAAAAAGAGTTTGTCTTTACATAAGAGTGCAAGTGTTGTCGAAATCATTTTGAATTTCGTTCGAGTTCTTCTAATAATTGTTTTTTAATTAATTTATTCATCGAAAATTAATACATCCGCCAATGATAAAAAAAAAAAAACGAGAAAATACGTTTTATAAACATGCATGCAGATCTAGAATCAAACGTACGTGAAACTTATATTATTAACAAACAGAAAGTTATAATTGAATGTTGTTAAATAAAAAATAAATTTACCTTTCATCTTTGAATCGGATATTGATCGTAGCCTGTTCGTGCAATGTGATTGCTTTGAACAATATCGATATCTTCTTATATTCTTCGCCAACTTTTTTTTTTCATAATTTATCGTTACATGTTGCAATCGCTTATCGATATTTTATTAACATCTGATAACAAATGACAACGGTTATATTCTTTGATCATAGATAACAGGTTTTTTTTCTCTTTTTAATGCACTTTGTATAATGTTTTTAACATAACATAATATCAATTTAAACAATATAATAAACACATAATAACGCGAATGTTACAAACTTAATTGGATTTAATCATTTATAACTATTATTTCACATTATTACATTTCCTGTTAATTGATAGTTTATCTTACGGATATTATTTTGATATCGACAAAAACAAATAAGATATCACAATAAGAATTCGCTGTGATAAATTATTTTTTAACAGAAAGTGATTTTCACTGTTAAATAAAAATTATTAAGTTCTTTAATTGCATTTGATTGTGATTTGATAAATAAGCAAAGTAAATGTCCAATTAAAAAATAAATAGTAATGTGTATGTAACATTATTTTCTATTTCAATACTTTTATTCCTGAAATTCTAATTAATCCTGAATAAATATAGGAAACCACAAAGAACGCTTTAAACTTAGTTAGATACGTATTCATAATGAAAATTGTAGCATGATCCTAAATAATTTCATGCTCGTATTGTCGCCAGTTTTTGAGAAAATCCACAAATTTATGATATAAGTGGGATAAATGTAGCAAGTATAATAATGCAGCAAACGAAATTGGTGATCTCGGTCTAAGAAAAATTAAGGAAAATACAATAGCAACCGAAAACATGCTTCAATTATGATTATTATGTTTAATTTTATTTAATCTACATATTTATTTTATTTAATTATCGTTTTTAGAGTTTTTTTTTCTTTTTTATCATGATACTTGATATCCAATTATCAATATTATAATTAACAAATTCATAATATTTCATCATTCTTCTTTAAAAATTATTCCAATTGTTCAACATGTGATAACATGTTGATTTGTTTATTTTTTACATTTTATTTAAATGTAATGTAGATATAATATTTCATAATTTTTTTTTTCATTATATGAAATTTTTTGATATTTTAATATATCAAAAATCTGCCTAAATATTTGATTAAAATAATTGATTAAAATCGGAAAATAATTTATTTTTATCGCTCTTTGTGATTTTTAAATACATTTTTTTTTTTATTTAAAATTTATACAGCACAATAATTTGTACTTGTATTTTCAAAAAACTCATCAAATTTAGTTCACTTTTCAAAACAAGGAATGAAACAACATACGAATAGAACACGATGGATAACACTATTAATAAACGGAACCATATATACTACCTAAAAAATAATCAATCAATACTCTCTTGTTTCTTTATTTCTTACTTGTTTATGTTTTTTTTTTTAAGCGAATAGATGTGTAAACGTAATAGATAAATGAATAACAATGATATTCACATTACATGAAAAATATATATATTTCTAAAATGACGATTTAGAAAAATATGATATAGAGTTTAGATTAGATTTAGATTCTAATGTTTCAGATAAATTTAGATCAGTTTGAGATTTATGGTTTATCTTTATATAATTCGTCAAGTTTATTAATGTTTTTAATCATTGATCTGAATATTCGAATTGAATATTCTTTATAAAAAAAAAAAAATAAACATTATTATTATTTTCCATTAGATTAATTGATTGATAGATATCGTAAAATGATAAATTTTATTAAGTATTCATGTTATGAAATATATCGTGAAATTTTTCTAAAATTTTCTACATGTAGATAAAGAAAATAGATAGAAACATGTTATTCATATAAAAAAATTTGTTACTTGGATGATATTAAAAATTTATTTATTATAAGAAAGCAGTATCTTACTTCTCTTTTAAAATAATTTAATTCAAAATTAATATTATGCATTTTTTACAAATGAGTTCACTCAAATTTTTTTTGTTTCTTTTTCCTCTTCATCAGAATTATTTATTTTAAGTAATGGAAATATAATGATTATTTTATTTCATTTTTTTTATTATTATATATATTTTACATAAAATGATACACATTTATATTTAAATTTAATATTTATAAATATATACATAAATATTTTTTCTAGAAAATAATATACAAAATAGTAAGAAATTAGTTATCCAAAAATATAAAATATCTTCTTAAATTATATATAATGCTTTACGTACATAAATGGTTATAATTTAAGTTCCAATATAGTCAGCCGTTTTCGATCAATTGATCAAAATCCATGTGAATAACAAGATGTTGATTGCAACTTATCTATCAAGAATATCCAATAGTCTTAATTATTATTTTATATATATTTTATTTATATATATTCTTTAAAAGATAGAAGAACAATTTAATTTAGAATTTAATAAAGTTCAATGAAGCAATTTAATAATAACTCAATCTAAATCGATTGATTTAGAATATAGAATGAACAGGATCAAAATTCTTCATTAGGAAACTAAAAAATGATCATATTTATTTTACCATAAAAATATAAAAAAAAGAATATCGATACTTACTTAACTATGTCGAAGAAATACGAATATGAAAGAAAAAAACAATTCGATTATTCATTACAAGATTTTTCCATTCTTTCATTTTTCTATATTTTACGATCAGATACATGTATTTGTATATTTGTGATAAAGTCTTTCTCTATACTCTTCTCATATATAATATATAAAAATAATTGTAATCACTATTGATCAGCTGTGAATCCGACGATTGACAAAAAATTACTTTATTACACAGTATTATAAAATTATTTTAATATATTAATGAACGTCAATTGCATAAAGATGTGATACTGTACTACGTGACAAATTGATTTTTCGGATTAGTATCATCCATGAGAGCATCAAATCCAAGACTAAATCTAGCATTTATTGGTGTGGAAGTATTTTGAAATACTGTTTCCTTGTAATTTATTCTTTGATTAAGAGGAATGTAAGATTCATTTATATCGGCAAATTCATCTATTTGATCACAATTTATATTATTTTTTGAATATTCTTTAAATTCCGATTGAAAATTATTTACATTATCAATTGTTTTTAAAATTTTAGCATCTTTTTCACATAAATTATTTTCATCTATAAGTATATGCATATCTTCTTTAACATTATATTGAAAAATTTTTTGATTACATATATTGTCAATTATTTCTGACATATTTAAATCATGATCATTATCGCTGATGAAATCATCTGGCGAAAGTTCATTAAACATCCTATCCAACGTATTATTTAATTTTGAATTCATGTTTTCTAACTGCAATATTTTATCAAATTGTGGACCACGTTTTATTTTATCATTCTTTTCTTGATTTTTTTTTTCTTGTGGACAATCTAACATTTTAGATCTTTTTGGTGTAATACTTATCCTTCTGAAAGATTCTTCTAATGATATAGGATTATCTTTCATAATGAAATCATCAATTTTTCTATTATTTTCTACATTTGTTAATACTTTTTCAGTTTTCTTTTGACGTCTCTTTTCTGCTTTACGTTTACCATTACCATCTGTAATATTTTTCACTTTGCTTTTAGGTTGACGCTTTTTTACTTTCATATTTCTTGCATTTTCAAATATTTCAACTAATTCTGGATAACATTTTTGTACAGCATTCTGTGGTTCAATACTTGTTAATTCAGATAAAATATCTACATTAATCTCATCACTTTCGTTATCTAATGCCATATAATCTTTAATTTTTTTTATTGTACTATGATCAGTTTTCCAAATAATTTCATAACTCGCAACACTCCTAATATTTCGAATTTTTTTTATTGCTTTAGGTATATATAAATCATGTATTACTAAACGATTTTCAGCAGAGATATTTGGAAGATGTATCAATTGCCAGCGAGTTGCTAAAGGAAATATTTTTTCAAATGCATAATGTGGTTCCCATGATAAATGTCGTTCCATGAATGCCTAATATGAATAAATTTATATATATGATTAAAATATATATATATGATTAAAATATTATAAAGTTTCATATAAAAACTTACTATGAATTCATTCACATGTGGTTGTTTCCATTGAATATCTATTTTCTTAGGTACTGGATCTTTCCTAAGAAGATATTCATCTATTAATTCTTGATTTGGAAAATTTTCAACAAGGAGTGCTTTTTTTCGTAAAGTAATTTCATTTAATAATAATGCTTTTTTTTCCCTAAAAAGATATAACAAAATAAATAATAGATAATAATAATAATATAATAACACAATATATGTATGTATTATAATATATATTTAATTAATATTACAAAAAGTAAATTAATGCTATAAATTACCTGTAAAAATTACTACACTTTACAACTGTACCACAATCTATACAACCTGATTTTGTATGTTTTTGAATTTTACCACTATGTCCACAAGATGAACATAAGTTTGAATTCAATAATTCTGCTTCCTTATGATCTAAACTAGTATCAGTTTTCCAACTCTTTATTCTAAAAGAAAAATTAATATCATATTCTTATATAATATATTTCAATATATTTCAATTTATATTTATACCGTTCAATAATATCTTTATTTTCTACAATTTTAAAAAGTTTCATAGCAGCTTCTTTGCCAACTCCATTCAATCCATCATCATAGTCACAGCCACATAATAAAGCTAACGCTATCATTTTATTTCTTCCTAGTTGCAATACTTTCTCTATTTTTTCTAATCTGTATTCATCTACAGCACCTCCTGTACCTCCACGATTTCCTTGAGCACTTGTACAAAAATTTCTATAAACTACTTTTGCTCCATATAAAAAACAATCACTATCTTGGCTTATGCATCCATCAACAAGCTATATAAATATTTATGAAAATAAGAATTGATTTACATTCTATGAAATATGCATAGAAATACAATTACCCCATCTTCATTTAAATATGCACACATTGCTTCTGCTTCTCCATGTCCTTGGACGCATGCTAAACCCATATATTCAAGCATTTCTTTGCATTCATTGAGAATTTTTTTAAATTGTGTTCTTCCTTTCTTTTGAATTGATTTTTTTTCTTGAAAACCAGAACGAATATCATTTCTTTTAGCAATTGTATTATATTTCAGTGCAGGTGCTTTTCCTTCTAACACAAATACCGGTAATATTCCTTGCATAAGAAGAAATACTGTACGAAAATAAAGATTCCTACAATAATTATTTAATTTTATTTAATTCTAAATTTAAAAAAGAATAATAAATATCAGAACTTGAAATATGAAAACTCACAAACCTAAGATACATTTTTGGTTGAACATAATGATCAACTATTGTTTGACTATCTACAACCCAACAACTAAGGTCAATAGCTATCGTTTTCCCTTGGAGTTCAAACAATGGTTTTCTCTCGCATAAAGGAGATAAAATATTCCAAAGATCTTTTACTCCCATTTTTGTAACTTTAAATTAGAGTTTGTAAACAAATCTTCATAACGAACTTTTTCTGTTTACTAGAGTTTAAATGATGTTATGTACAGAAAATGAAAAATAAATCCCTATTTGGTCCACATATAAATCCCTATTAACATTAAATTGAACTTTATTTTTGTAAAATATAAGTTAGTTTTTTTAAATAAAATTTTTTTTCATATCATAATTAAAATTATTATATTATTATTTATAATTTTTATTCTTTATGTTTTTTGAAAATATAAATTTTCAAAAGTATAAATATCAACTAAATATAGACAAGGAAAACAAATAGTTAGATAAAGATACAGATAGAATAAAAATATTGAAATCAGCGCCATCTCAAGAATCTGTAAATGAAACACACAAAAAAATAAAAAAATAGTAAGAAAAGGATAGAAATAAAAAAAGAGTTGAGCAATATCTCTTGAATGCCAAAAATACTTCTTCAAAGTAAAATAAAAATTGACGCTCAATATCTTTTGAAGACTTTCATAAAAATTATTTAAAAAAAATTTGAAAATGTCATTCAATTTTTAAAAGATGGCATTGAAAGTTAATTCCTATTCAATCTTTATCTTTTTCCTACAATTTGTTTATTTTGTTTTATTTATGACATTTGATATTGATTATCGAATTTTTACTTTATCTTTGTCTTTATTCTTCTACTCTTCTTTTCTTTGAAATTATCCATATTATTCATAAATCATCACATATCTATATTTTTTTCAACATTTATTACTATTATAACATTAAGATAATAATTAGAAATCATTAGATAGGAAAACTAATTTATATATATGTTTCTTTATATTTTTATAATCTAAACAATATTTTCTATTATATATAAACATTTTTAATATATCTAGTAATATAAACAATTATATATTAAAAAACATTCTATTTAAATACATTTTCAAGATATTTTATAAATCAAAACAAACTTGTTATAAATGTAAAAAGTATATTTTTTTTATTAACAAAAGACATTTAATAAACATTACATTTTGTTATTTGTTTGACATCAAAAAAATCAGTTTCAGACTAGTTTTATATATTTTACTATTTTACAATATTTTACAATACTATGAGTAGATACAAATAAATTCACTGCAAAATGAATGTTATTTTTTTTTATACAAAATATGACATATTTAATGAGGATATAATTTTTTTTTTCAAAAAACAAATATATAGAAGATGATATAAAATTCAGAAAATTTACTTTATGATTTCACAGAAATTCTAAATAAGAAGATAAAATATGAAATAATAAGATAATATATGATATTTAAAAATTATTTAAAAAGTTAAATTATTTTTTTCATTTCTAAAAGAGTTAGTTCTTTTTTTCTTAATCAGATTCTGATCCTGAACTGACATCTGATTCATATTCATCTACATTAATAGTAAATTTGTATTCTTGATCGCAACCTAAATAAGCATCACTCATAAAATATAGAGTATAGGAATGTTGACCAGGAGCAGGTGCTACAAAATCGAGTTTAACCTTTGCTTTTTGTTGTAATGTTAATCTCTTAATAGATAACAAAGAATTAGTCTTTGGATCACCAATAACAACCCACCATCCTTCTTCACGTTTTTGTGGGAAGAAAGGTGCCACAACTGGACCTGTAACTTCATCTTCTCTTTCAAGTTGTACAATCACATTTACTGTACCTCCACTGCGTAATTTATCTTTATCCTGAACTTCATAAGACATTTCTATGTTAGGATAACGATTACAAAATTTAGCAACATCTGCCATTTGTGTCTCGGATAATTGTAAAAGACGATTTCTATCATCATCTTCTAATTCCATTACATCAAACACTGTTTCTACACCTTTATCTGTACAACGTTTAATAGTTTCAGCTGTAAAATGTGGTAATTGTTTGAGATAAGAATCCTTAGACCACATTGCTTGTGTAACCATTTGTGCTAATTCCATAGCAGCCACAGCAGGAGCTAGCCAACCAGATGAACTGAGAACATCAACACAAGCTTGTATTAATCTTATAGCTTTACTTAATACTAATTCTGTATCTTTTTGAAGTTCTGGACCAAGTTGTATTCTGGATAAATGTGCTTGCAATAAAAGTTGTGCTTTTACATGAGGATCAGCCATTCGTGAAGCTTGAGGTGCATGTGGAAGCCGTGTTGCTAAACTTCTTAATAAATTTTCTTCACGTTGTCGAACTGGAACAGTTTCATATTCAGCAGCGGCTGAAATAATTTCCAATAAACCTCTGATTTTAGTTTTATTATTTAAAGATAGACTAAATAATTCAATTGTTGCATAATTAATATAATAATATGCTGCAATCATTCCAAGATTTAAAGGTAAAGTATCCATTTCATCTTCTACAGCAACACATTTTGCTTGTTCTAAATCACTTAATGTGCTTTCGACTAATTCAGATAAGTGATCAGATAAATGTCTGTGAGTAACACCTTGTAATCCATAATAATTTGGGTTTTGTGTAAGTCGTCTATATAAGAATGTCCATGTAAGATAATCAACTGCATCTTGTTTATTTTCGATTGTTTTAGTCACAATTTCTGCGTTGAAATGATCGTGCAATCTATGATCCAAATGACTTTCTACAGGCAAAGGTTCATTCAAAAACTTCTTGAAAAAATCTTTCTTTGAACTCTGACAAAGAAGGACACATTTAGCATCGTCATCTTCCAACGGACGATTTGCACGTGCTACCATTTGTAAAACATCTGTAATAGGATAATCTTCGTAAGCATGTGTTTTTCCATTGTAACATTGAGTATCCATCACAACAACAAGATGCGAACTAATAGATAAACCCCAACAAAGATCTCTTGTAGCAACTGCTATTTGAATTGCACCGCTATCGAAAAGTTGTTCAACAAGATGTCGGTCATCAACAGATAATCCTTCGTGAAGATACGCAACACCTTGAGATAGTGTTTCCTTCAATGTTTTATCTGTCATTCTATCTAAAAATGGTTTAATATCAGCTTCTTCTGCATGAAAAAATCGAGAAGGTTGTCCTTCGGCTGCAGTAAATGTTAATAAATCTATAGCTGTTAATCGGGCTTGACGACGAGTAGGTACAAAAACAATAACTGGTTTATGGGAAGCATGTCTAAGTATTGCATTATATACTGGCTTTGCCATAGCAGCTAATCTAGATGCATTATGAGTAATATTTATTCCTTGTACATGTAACTCTAAAGGTACAGGTCGAACAGATGGATGAAAATTAAAAGTTGCAGCAGCGGGTGCACCTAACCATTGCGCAGCATCTTTTGCATCAGCAAGTGAAGCTGATAATGCTATAATTCTGGTTGGTTTATCCAATTGTGAAGAGATATATCGAGCTCTTGAACATGCAACTTCTAATACAGGCCCTTCTTCACCACCTATTAATTGAAGCTCATCAACAATAAAAAGTTGAATATTTTGTACATTTTTTCTTTGCTTCCATCTTCGTGATAATACATCCCATTTATCTGCAGTTGTGATTATAATTTGTCCCTTTGCAAGTAATTTTAAATCAGTTCCTGTTTCACCAGTCAAAAGAACTACTTTTCTGCCTAATTGTTGATTAAATTTTGCTGACCAATCCATGTATACTAATTCTGCTAAGGCTTCTTTACTAACCATATATACACATCTTCCTTCTGGATTCTGAGTAAATAAACGTAATACAGCAAATTCCGCGATAGTTGTCTTACCTGAACCTGTAGGTGCTCCAACAAAAACATTATCATCTGAATTATAAATAGCATTGAATACTTGTGTTTGAATTGGATTAAATTGTGGAAATTTATCTGCATAAATGCTTTCAAATTTTGAATTACGCAATGCAGTAATTGGAAGTGGTTGTAAATCAAGCAATTCAGTTGGTGGTAAATTTTTTTCTGGTAGAATTAAATGTCGGAAACTGACGGGCAATTGAGTTTCCGCTCCAATCCATCTATCCGATACAACACGTAAAAAATATTGCGGTGGCAAAGGTTCAAATACAGGAACAAAAAATTTTATCAAATGTTCGTCTGTTGCATATTTGGCTTTAAGTAAAAAATATTCATGGTGAAGTATAACTTCAGAATCTACATCTTCAACTAAAATCCAAAATGCTTCTGATGCTCCATGCACTTTTTCATCCCATTGAAAATCTGGTGTAATAGTTAATTCTACTCTTAAAGTAGAACGGGTAATTGGTTGAATATGCGTCGATAATTCCAATTTTGTAAATTGATGAATATATTTATGAATAGTTTTACCAAGTTTAGGTACTCTAATCAATTCACCGATTTCATTAGGCCCTAAATCATACAATCTTTCCCAGGGAAAATTCTTTTTTTCTATTTTTTTTACAATCTCTTCTGGCATTTTTCTGAATTGTCTAAGAGGTGACATTGATTGCCACATTCTTCGATCTATCATTTTACATAAAGATAAACATTTATCTGCTAGTTGTGCCCAACCTCGGAATAAAACAATTTCAAAAATAGCTCTCATTAATCGTGATGCAGATTGAGTAACAAATACCATATCAGACATAAGAGCAAATCCTTCAAGTTTTAATTGAGAGATATATGCTTGTAAAAGTACATTAACTTTTGCACTTGGCTCTTCTATACTTTCTTTTACTGGAATCGGTACTCTTTCCATCAATTTTTGCAATTCTAATTTTTCTTCTTCTCTGACATTTATGTGTTTAAATTCACTAGATAAAGAAAATACTCTAAATAATTCAATTTCACTCAAAGTACGTTTTAATAATTGATTATATATAGCCATCGTTTCATGAGTACAATAATAATGTGATGCAATTCGACCTAGTTCAGTAGCTTGAAAATTTCCAGATTTTCGATCATATTTAATTAAACCGCTACGATCTAATGCCACTGCGGCAGAATGAATAAGATCTGCTCTATGCAATTCTAATAATGGATCCTCTTTTATTTTATCTTGATTTATACCATATAAATTTGGACAGCGAAGCATTCTAATGTATAAATAAGTATATCCTAACCAAGTAACTGCATCTCTAATATTTTGTATAGTACCTAATACTATTTCTGCATTTAACATATCTGACATTTTACTAATTAATTGTGATTCAATAGGTAATTGTTGATTCAATAAAGATAAATAATATTGTAATTCACTGTGATTTGTAATAAGAATACCTTCACCTTTTGTATCATATTGTGGACGACCAGCTCTACCTAACATTTGCAATACATCTAGAGCTCCTAATTCAACCCATCTACCTTTTTCTGGATTATATACCTGAGTTCCTTTAATAATAACTGTATGTGCTGGTAAATTAACACCCCAAGCTAAAGTTGCTGTGGATACTAAAACTTGAATGTGTCTATCTGCAAAAAGATCTTCAACTAATGTTCTATCTACTCTTGTCATACCGGCATGATGAATAGCAAAACCATAAGGTAATAAGTCCTTAAGTTCTTGATTTTTAACTTGTTCAGCTTCTGTCCTTAAAACTTCCATAGATGCAGATCCTTCTCTAAGAAATTGTCCTAATGTGTCTTTTTCTAAACACATATCTCTAATAGCACGTGCTGTTTTTCCTGTTTCTTTCCGCGAATGTACAAAAACAAGAACTTGATTCCTTCCAGCATGTTCCATTGTTTTTTCATATACAATTTCATTCATTACTTGGAAACGTTTCAATGCCTTTTTTTCTGTTACACCTATATATTGTTGTTCTAGAGCAACAGGTCTGAAACTATTATCAAAATAAAATAAACCAGATTCCGGTTTTATACGTAAAAATGCAGCAACATCTTGATAATTTGGTAATGTTGCTGAAAGACCAATTAATCTTACATCTTCTTGTGTTGTTTCAATATTTCTTATTGTCCTAGCAACTAAAGCTTCTAAAACTGGTCCTCTTTCATCATGTAGCAAATGAATTTCATCAATAATAATCAATCTAACCAATGAAGTAAAGGTTTTTTCACCTCCTTTTCTTGTTATGATATCCCATTTTTCAGGAGTGCATACAATAACTTGAGTTGCAGCTATCTGTTCCCTTGTTAATTGATGATCACCAGTTAATTCTGACACAGTTAAATTATATGTGGATAATCTTTTACTGAAAGTTCCAACCATTTCTTGTACTAAAGAACGCATTGGTGCAACATAAATTATTTTGAATTCATCTGCATTTATTGTACTATCTGCATTTATATGTTTTCCAATTTCACGCATCATACACAAAAGAGCAACATTGGTTTTACCAGCACCTGTTGGTGCACACAGTAATAAATTTTCATCACTGTCTAATGCAGCTTGATACAAATGACTCTGAATTCTATTTAATGTTTTAAAACCTTCGAAAGCTGGTTGCACATATTTTGGTAATTGATCAATAGGATAAAGTTTCTCATTTTCTGCAAATGGTTTTGGTTTCAAAGCAGGTACATGAACTTCTTCATATCCTTTACGCTGTTTTCTAAAACTTCCATCAGGTAATTGACAACGTTTGTTTGCCATAAAATGACTACCTTGTGCAAATATTAGATCTTCTAGATCTATCAGATTTCTTGTACCTTGAACTTGACCACCTGGACCACCAGTATCTTCATTTTCTTCTCTTCGTTTACGTTGTGCCCTTGCTTCCATTGTTTCATCAGCATCATCATCACCTTTACCTGTATCTAACTGTCGTAAAATTTTTGCTAATACAGGATCATCATTCATTTTATTTCGGATTTTTTGACGTTCTGACTCAGATTGTGAAGATGCCAACATAGTGCAGTAAGCAATTGTATGTCTATATTTCTTAAGTTGTTTAATGAAATCAAAGCAATCATATCCTAATAGAAGTACTAATTGATTTTCACAGTCACGATCATCTCCAGCATCCTTTAAAACTGCTAGTACTTCTGCAGCTCTTGCTTGTGAAACCATTGCATCATCATATATTCTGCTTAATCTTCTTTGTAACCAATAAGCATCTATGTCCAAAGGATGTAATGGCTTCTCTTTCTTCATTTCTTCTGCACCACCTAAATTTTCTGCATGAATAGCTCTATCATCATTAGCTTCTTCACCTTCATCACCTTCGTCATCATTTTCTCTAACTTCTCCATAAACATCTTCATCATCTTCTTCACTGCTTTCTTCAAATTGTACATTAATTCCATATGTTTCATCAATATTTTCTTCATTTGTAGTAGTTTTTTCATCACTTCCAAAATCTGTTATTTTTTTACCAAGATTTACTAGTAATGCAAATCTCTCTTCAGCTAATGGACCTAATAATAATTCTGTTTCTTTTTTCTTTTCTTTTTCTTTAAGTCGATCATTCTTCAAAACTGCTAATACTTCATCAGCAGCACCACAAAGAATATCTCTTGGTTGATCACCTAAGGCTTCTTGAATAAAACTTAGTAATACTTCATAAGTTTGCCGTGTTTCTTGAGTTTTAGGACGATAAACGATTCCTACCATTTCATCTACACCTTCTGAAAGCAATGTTGCACCTTTCATTCGTGTAAAATCATATTGAGCTTCATCTCGTTTTTGACGTTTAACTTTTCGTTCCTCTGCTTTTCCTGGCTTAGTACGTTGTGCTCTATCACCCATTCGCGTTCCATCAAGTTTGCCAACAAGTGACATAACCTCACCAGTAGCTTCATCTCTACTTCTTCTTTCTATTAATCTTACATCTGCTTGTAATACAAGATTAGAATTAGCTTTATATTCATATTGCAACTGTCTTGCTGCAGCGTCTGCCATAATTATTCTTTTTCTTTAATCAAAATGAGACAAATTATTATCTATTTACACTTCCTTTTTATAAACTAAGAATAATTTTCACACATAATTATAAAACATTATAAATTATAAATATTTTTATTTAGATAATATATTTTTTTTACTTAATAACTGTAACTTTATTTACTTTTTTTATTAAATTTACTATTATTCGATCTTCGAACAATTTTAGCGTAGCTATCGTAATATACGCATGAAGGAAATCTTTCTTACCAATTAGAAAATAGAATTTTCTGATTGGTTGTAATTTAAAGGTTAATTTCCATAACTCATTTTATTTGCAAAAGATACGAAAATGTTTTTTATTTTACTAAAATAATTTATTTAAATACAACCTTTGCTTTTTAATATATCTTAATGTAACAAATAATACACAATAATTCAATTACAGAAAGTGAAAGAAAAATCTTTTGATATTTTTTTCGTTAAATTTTTGTATAGAAATTTTTATGTTTTTTTTTGATGTTTCAAAAATTTTATATCTTCGATTTGTGTAATTCTAAGGCAATATTCCAAAAAAATTTCTTCTATAGATAGAATAAAAAAATAATATAATTACGAAATACTAATGTCACATTATATGACATTGAAATAAATGGAAAATCAATTAGTATATATTAATTGTATTATTTTTTTTTCACTCTTTTCTCAAATTTTTCTGGAAAATTTATAGGCAATCTTATAGGCATTCATATAGACAATATTTATATATACAATAATTTATTTTACACATATTCTATTCGTAACATTATGATATATAAATAATTAATAAAATTTTCAACAATAATAAATGAAAAATATGACATATTATTAGACCACAAAGTGCAGTGATTTTATTTATAACAAATAATGTTTTGTTTAAATTTTTACACAATAAAATTTGCATAAATTTAAATATTATTGTAAAAGTATTGTAAAAATTATAACAGACATCGTATAATTATAACTAATAGTTATTTTGATATATTTTGATTATATATATTCGAAAAAATCAAATTAAATTATATTCATCTTATATGTATATTTAACATATATCAAATTTATTATGTTTATTTAATTAAAAATATAAATATATGTATATAATTTATAATATTATAGAATATATATAATTATAGAAATTTTTTATTTATTTATTTACTTATATTATATTTCATTTAATTATTTTAATTATATCATATTTATTTATCTATTAAATTAAAATAAATATATTATGATTAAAATCTTCATTATATATCATCATTTTCATTTGATATTATGAGTTATATATACATACATATATCTTTAATTTTTTTAAATAACTTTGTACATTTATACTTATATTAATTAAAAATGAAATTACATTAGTTACAACGGATATGATTCAATGAAAAGCTAAAAAAATAATTATCTATATGTTACAAGAAATTCTTATTGAACATTTGTAATTTTTTTAAAAAAGATAAGAAAGATAATTTATTATTATTTTTAATTTTTGTTTTACTTATTAAACAATATTGAAATGATTATAATTTTAAAAATGATTATATTTATAAAAATGATTATAAATTAAAAAGAAATTAATTACTTAGAAAGAAATTAAAAACTTTAATATTTTATTACATATAAATTTTATCTTTTCTTAAGTGATTCTTAAGTGAATATTAAAAATTTACAATTCAATTTCATTTTTTTGTCTTCATTTTCTTATTAAAATTATTTATTTTATTATTATTTTTTGATATCAAAAAACAGCAAAAAAAATAATATTATACGTTAAAAAAAATATAAAATTTAATATATATAATTAAGTTATATTTCAATTTAATACACAATAAATTTGTTACTCTTCATTTGTTTATTTACAAATATATTAGTGCATTAACTTATCATTAAAATTTATTTAAAAATAAATAAAAAATATAAAAAAGAATAAAATAGAATAGCAAAAAATAAAAAATATTATGATTCACAGATATATGATTCACAGATATATCATTTACAATTAATAATTATAAATTGATCATACAATATACAATTTTTTATTTTTTAACTTATCACGATATGTTAAGAATGATAAATGATTTTATATCTTGTTGATAATCTTTTAAAAAATTTCTAACAAATATATAAAGAAACAACAAGAAATAAAATCACATCATAGTAGCGAGGAAAAGAATACGATACGAGTATTGTACGTCTTTACATCGAAAATGAAAGGTAAGATAACTGTAACAAATTGCAATAAATTCATACATGCTTTTCATACAAGTCATTAACAAAAAAAAATAAACATTATATATTCATATACTTTTCGCTTTCACTATAAATAAATAATTTTATCTCTTTGAAACTATTCTAATTTTTAAAAAATTTTACGAAAATTTAATTAGTTAAAAATTAAAACATAATAAGAAGATCTTTATTCAATTTTATTCAAAAGGAAAATTTATGACTTTTCTTTATGAAAAAGCAAGAATTTTCTTTCATTTTTAATTATCAATAATTAAAAAAACAAATCTGAAAATGCAATTTTAATATTCTTGATTTTCTTATTTTGTCTTCTGATCGGAAAAATCATTTCTTAAATTTTTAGACACTTATACATTACGAAATGTACATTATATTATAATATTTATTTATTTTATGTAAAAATTTTATCGAAATTTGTAATGTTACATTAATTTAATAAATTGCAAAATTTAACATTAATCGAGATTATCTGACATCTATTTCAGTAATATTAGGAGTATTTGTAGCAATATTTGCTACAATTTTCGTTTCCGCCGAAATACCAACTAAATGTCCGGAAGTAAATGGAGAAGATGTCGTTCTACTTCCGAATCCAGATGATTGCTCAACTTTCTATGAATGCAACGAAGGAGTTCCATTCTTAATGGAATGCAGTCCAGGACTTGAGTACAATCCTGAACTAAGAGTGTGCGATTATCCAAATCCCAATGCAACTTGCATACATCGTCCTGAAAGTTCCACAAAAAATCCTGATTCTCAACATCGGCCCTCAAGCTCATCACCACGACCATCATCCAGTTCGAAACCACCACGACCATCATCCACTCCGAAACCACCACGACCATCATCCAGTCCGAAACCACCACGACCATGCCGTCCATCAAAACCACGTCCATGCAGACCATCACGTCCATCAAAACCATGCAGACCATCACGTCCATCAAAACCATGCAGTCCATCCCCCTCTGTACCACCATTCTATCCTAGCTCATATTTTTCTCCTAATTGGTGGCCTCTTCCACGAGAATATTATGAAAACATATTAAATGAAGAATATGAAAATGAAGAATATGAAAATGAAGAATATGATTATGATTCAGATGAAGAGTAATCTTGGCACAACTTGTTAATGTTATATTGAAATTGAAATTAATCTACAATATATTAAATGTATTGTAATTGATAATATAAAATGTATTAATTAAATGTAATAAAAATTAAATTGCAAATTATAAATTTAATTTTTATTTTTTTTATTCATTCCAACCTTTTCAAATTTACAAGATTCAGTTTTACATTATAATAAAATAAGAAAAAAAAAGATTAAAATTAAAAAAAAAATACTGATTGATACAACTTATTATTTGTTATTAAAATGTTAGATTAAATTTTTTATTCTATTTTATGTTAAAATTTATGAGATTAAAAGTATTAAAAAATTTAACAAATTCATTTAATTTCATTGTTGAAAAATTTGCATATGACATTATATAATAGATGTCTATTAATTATGTACATATAATGTATAAAAAGTGTATAAAAAGTACTGTACATTATAACAAAAAGGAAAAAAAATATAATGAAATCTTATCGAATAAATAGAACATATATATATTTAAACTTTATTTCACAAACTATCCAGTAGATAATGAAATAAGATAGTAGAAAATTAGATAATAAAATAAAATTAAAAATAAAAATATTAATTCAATGAAGAATCACAGTTTTATTGTCAATGAAATATGATATAATTTTATTGACGACTTTATAAGATTTCATTATAAAATATTTATATATGTATATATTTACTTATATATATATATATATATTTCGTATATATATTTTTATGTATATTCTTCTAAAACAATTATAACTAACAGTAGATTATATTAAATTATAGTATAATAATAATATAATATAATATAAAATTATAGTATATTAGATTATAGTATAATAATATATTATCATTATTATTATTGTATTATCAATAATTAACTATTTTTATACAATTTTATATTTTTTGTACGCACTTAATTATTATTATTTTAATAAAAACAAAATTATAATAAATTAATTATATAATTTTATATAATATTCGAAAAAAGAAAACTTTTTATTTTTTTAGAAATTGAAATCGTATTTGAAATTATTTTAAAATTCCCGCGTTGAAAAATAAAAATGTTTATTTTTCTAAATAGAAAAAAAAATATTTTTATGTTGAATCTTATAATGATATTAATATTTTTATTAAAAATATGGAAATTAAAAATAAAAGATATTTTCCTTCAGTTAGAAAATTAATTTTCAAAAATTAATTCTCTGAAGATAGCCGTATTAAATAACGCATGCGCATATATGTTTCTATAGAGAGCAGCAGCATATCTTTAAGTCTTTCAGATATTAATTCCTTAAATTTGCTCGCCTTTATATGCGACCTCTATTACACATATATGTACTACTTACTTATGTAGACGTGGCGCTATAAAGTATAGGTTAAATGTTTATAGTTTATGGTGGATTGACAGTGTTTTGCAATTTGTAGTTTAGTTATCTTTGGATGGCAGTATTTTTAAGTTGCGTAGTGCCAAAGTCACTACAAATATGAGTGGTGCATCACGTAAAGTGAAAAATCCATTATTATCAGCAGCTGGTGAAGGCTTTCCGTTTGAAAATTATACTGAAAATGCATTTTTGGTGCCTGTTACGCCTGCGACACCTGCGGTATTCCGCGATGGTGAGTCTATTAATGAAGTACCTGGGTGGGGCTCTTACAGATTCATATTTTTGTAATCTTGTTAACACGTGTCAAAATATGTGAATAGATATTTATTATAAAACTAATTAATATCATAATTTGTTTTTCTTTTTTTATTTTTGATTTTCATGTTACAAGTGTTATTTGGATAAATATGTACATTGTTTGTTATATGAATATTATTTTTTTTATTAATTTTAAAAATCTTTTATAAAAGAAAAATATTTAATAATTCAATATATTTATTTTGTTTAAAAATTAAATTTGTGTTAGATTTAATATTGTGTATGATTTCATATAATTAAGAGATCTATTTTATTTTTCATTTTTATAATAATAGAAATAAATATTCAAAATATTTGAAACAGATTTTGTTTTTTTAGTATTTCATTTTTTTTTAAATATTTTTAATTTACAAATATATAATTTCTTTAACTTAATATCAATATCAATATCATAATATTATATATTTAAATTTTATATATTATTAGATTAAAATTTAATAATAATTTATGTACATTTATTATATTTAAATATATTTTATATAACAATATAATTTAATTATAATAATTACAACATTAACTTCAACATAATAATAAAATTTATATATTCAATGTATATTATTTTAATATACATATTTCAGTATTAATAAAGGATTAGAAAGTAGTTCTTTCTGATTGTGTATGTGGTCTAGATCCATATCGTTGAGTATAAGGCAAATCATGACTTTTTCTTTTTCGAACACAGTATATGATTAAAATAACAATTAAAACAATAAGCAACAAAGCTAATAATGCTCCTGTTGTAATAGCTGCAATTTCTGCTTCTGATAAGTTGTTCCATGCTAAAAGGATAGATCATATTTTTTTTATTAAAAAAAATATTTTTGTAATATTTTTTTTTTAAATTAATGAAAACATTAAAATAAATTTATAATATATATATTAATAATAAATTTTTATATATTTGATTTATATATTTATTTATTGAATAATAAATTATATCAATAAATATTATAATACTAATGTAATAATTACCTGTAACATCTATAATTATAGTGTTATAATTATTTAGTAAATCTATAGCTGTAATTTTGACTGTTTTATCACAACATGTAGCAGAATAATAAAATGTTATAGGATTTCTTGTACCACTAATAAAATCCGTACGTGGATAAATATCATTTAATGATGATATTACACATTTTAAACCTATATAAAAGAAATAGAATTTTTTTATAAACATATTATAAGTAAATTTTTTAAAATAAATTGAAAATATAAAATTTATGGTAATATCATTTTAATAAAATTTTTAAAAAGTTTGAACATTTTATAAGTTTATATATATGTATATATATATATATATATATATATATATATATATACATATATATATATTATAATATTTTAATATATAGTTATTATATATTATATATAAAAATAAATTCAAGTTTATATTAAATAAATTTGAATAAAGCAACAAGATAATTTCATACTAATTTATTTATGTTGGATTGTAAAATACCTGAATCATGATCTTGAATTGTAACATCAACGCTCCAATAAGATTTATAGCATCGATCTTTTTCCAATTTTCCAACGCAATTATCATTGAAAGAATATTCGATAATTGGTTTTATATCATCTGTTAGCTAGATATTGTAATACACTATAATGAAAATTACTGATTTTTCTGATCAAGTTTTTTAATGATTACCTTTGAAAGTGATCCTTGTACATATAAATATACAGATTTTTCCTTTATTTCAGTACCCGAGATAGATAAGGTGACTGTATTAGCTGTATCTGGTGCAACATTATCAGGTACAATCAAATCTATCGCTACATTGCTCATCTGTCCAGGATAAATCCATACGCTATAATATAAATAATTAATAAATAATAAATAGAATATTATCACATAAAAAATTGATATTGTTAATAATCATATAGTAATAGAGATATAATCATTGATTAAGATTAATCATTGATTGATATTAATGACTTGATATGGATAAAATGTGGATAATTTTTAATTGATATATATATAATTAAATTTGATAGATCCTTGATATTGATGTTAATTATATTACCATACGTATAATATTAAAATAAAAAATAGAAAAAGATAAAATTATGTGTTATATTGCAGAAAAATTCAAATAGAATAAAACTTCTTTTAATAGAACGAAATTTTATTCAATTAATTGAATTAGATTTATCTGAACTTGATAAAATGAATTATTGAATCCCCTATGGATTTTAGTTCATATGAATTATTTATTTCCTGATTAGATTAGATAAATAGAATTTTTTGTTATTGTTTGTATTTTTATGATAAAAATTTTAATTTTCAAGTACATGTTATTTCAAAATTTGCAGATATAATTTTAATCTTAATCTATTATATAAAAGATAATGAAAAATGAAAATAATTAAAAATATTTTTTAATTTGAAATAATTTAAAAAAATATATAATTTTAATCAATGTCTGCTCTTTTATTCTAATATATCTATATAACTTACTAGGATGGTTGAATATTGTATAATCTAAAAGGACTGCTTTTTACTCTGAATGCATATCTAACAGGTAAAACGCATTTGTTCATCACATCGAATACTATTCTGTGTATAGTTCCCGGTATCACAAGCAAATTGCTATTTCTGTTAACTTCAATCAGCATCTTTTTCTTCTCGATGGTATTTTTACTGACATGGTTTACCAATTCTTCGGACATTTCTTTATTATTCAGAGTTTCGATCATTCTCATCGATATATTAATATTTTTCTGTATTGGAGTTCTCTTAACGTCGAGGTTTTCAATTACTCCAGTCGAGGATCTTGTATGAAGATTTTCCTGTTCCTGAATCAACGATATGTTTTATTGTGTGAACATTGTTTTATGATATTTCTAATGTTTGCGATATGTTAATATTAACTTTTTAGCGCGAAGACATCCTAAAATTGAATTCATAAATGTTATTGAATTTTCTTCGATACCAATATGATGATATAATTTAATAAATAATAGAATGATAATAGATAAATATATATAAATGCGTACAAATGTTTACAATTTTTAATTTAGGGATAAAACTATGAGTAAGAAATATTTAAATATGTAAATATGATTTAAAAGGACTATTACAATCATATTATATATATCATTAAACAAAGAAAATAGATTGTTTAATTAATATATACTATATTCTTTCAATGAAGTCATAAGTTTATTTGAGAATTATATATTTGATAATACCATCATTCGTTGACTCATATTGCTATCATTAATATTTTTTCGTTTATTAAAATCCTTTTACGATATATACATGAGATAGAAATGAAATAAATAAAATACTTACCTTATTTATTATATAATTATAATATTATTGTTATTATTATATTGATTATATCAATTTTAATTTCTTTACCTCCTTTCTTTCCAAAAACTTTTCATTCGATGTAGTAATTACATTTTTGTCAACGTCTACGAAAGTAACGTATTCAACGAAATTAATAAGCATATTTTCAGTGCTAGAGATTATCGACAAGTCATTATCGCTGAAATTTTCTTTTCTCGAGTGATTATTTTCTTTTTGATCTCGCATACGATATGTCAATGATCTTTCTTGAGTTATTTTTTTATTTTCCATCATTTCGGAATTCATCGATGGATTTGAATTTTGTTTCACCATAATTTTTTCAGAATTAATTTTCTGAAAAAAAATGTTATGCGTTGATACAATTGTTTTTGGTTAATAATGTTGATATTTATTTTTTATTCCAAAGATACACTACCGTTGCTTCATTATTAAATGTCTCCTTATCATTTCCTAAAATATCATCCTTCATCTTAATATTTATACGATAATTTTTAATCGTATCTTCATTGATGTTTTCTATAAACAAGCAATTTCATTATGAGATGGAATACAAATTTTTATATACTTTATTTAAATAATTCTAAATAATTTGTTTATATGATAATTTAAAAATCAGAATTATAATAATAAGATTTTATTCGACGTTTAATATTATTAATATTTACTAAGTGTTTATACACAGATAAAAATACTATAATTCAATAAAATATTATAATTAAAAAATAATTTCGAATTATTTTAAAATCTAACATAAAAATCAAGATAACACGTTAAAATTATATAAATGATTATCGATTTCGAAGGAATAATAAAATATTTATACGAAAAAACGATTAATTTTATCTAATTTATGAAACATAGTATTTGTTTAACAAATTCTATCTCTAATTCTCAAGGAATCATTAACATATATAATGAAATATCGGAAAACAATGTAATATCAAATTATTATCTATTTATTCGTAAAAAATGATCGCATATTTAACGATTGATCAATTATATCGTTATTTGTTACTTTTTATCTAACTATGTAAATTATACATAAATAGATATAAATGTTTCTTTCGTTGCAATCGTACGATCAAACGATTAAAATAAAAAAAAAAAAAGAAGAATACTTCTTAACAAAATTAAAACTTTCAACAAGATAAGATATTCATCGTCAGTAAACCAGTGAACTCGGTCAGTGAGCGTGAATAGAACGGAGCTGAAACGTGTCGACAGTTTTCGCGTACCATAACGAGCGCACACGACACATAAACGTATGCGAAATCGGAAGTAAGATATAAGGTATAATCTGCTTAATAATAGAACTGCATGGAAATTCGTAATTTCAGCATTTTTTCCAGAAATTTTGATCTTACATATTCCATTGATCACTATTGTTACATGTGTTGAATATTGAACAGAAATCTCCGAGAAAAAAAAAAAAAAGAAAAGGATAAAACTCGTTTTTCTTCCTGAATGCGTCAGCAACCTGCATGTTGGCTGATCAAAGGGCAACTTGTCGTGTCACGTGTTGCATAATATAGTTTGTGCATCTTCGAGCCAGAAACGAAGTCAGTTGGCAGTTGTCAGAGAGACGACGTGGCGTGAACAAGTCTCGTACAAGGTGGAAACGTAAGCGAACACGACGCTGTTTGCTCGCGATATATGCATTCGTCGAAACGTTTTAGTAATCTTGGATATAGGTAACTCATCTTTGGAATTTTTTTCACACGTTATTATCGATTGATACTTTTTCTCATAAAAAATTATTTAGGCAAGCTTTCGATATCGCGAATTGGTATTCACGAGAGATTTGTCAAATAAAATTTTCGATATTTATTATGTGTTGTAATAAAGTAAAATGACCGACTTGAACAGTTTGCTAGTGTTTGAATTTTCGTGATAATATATGTGATTCAATGTCAAGGAATGTTTGACATTTTTTTAATGTATAATGATAATATTCTAGGATAACGTTTTTGATAGTGGATGATAAAAATGTTAATGGTTATATCGATTTGATATGAATTTGTTGACTATATATATATATGTTGAATATTAGATTAGCTTTCGATGAATAAACGTGTTGAATACGAATTCTTTTACATTTTATAAATACATATCAATCAATATGTTATTTATATGTAGATTATTTACATGATATGCTATACACGGTATTTATGAAATTTGCATTACGTATATATTTCGCTTTTTTTAAATTCATAAATATCTGCTTTAAAGATATGTTTTTATGCACCCGAAAGACGATTATCTGGAACATTCAATCTTTCTTAATTATAAATTTTCCATTTATATATGACATCATCATATATTTATTTGCGACTAAATAATATAACAAATATTTTGGAATAGTTTGATATAGAAACTAATTTTATATATAATTGTTTATCTAGTGCATAGTTTCATATTATATAAATATTCTATGAATATATATTTAATTTTATATTCAAGCTAAAATTTTGTCAATATATATATATCTATAATATCTATAATATTCAATAAAATGTACTGAATATTATAGAATAATTAATAAATAACCGTGACCAAAACAATTGATCTTATCTTTAAAAAAAAAAATGATAATAAATTAATTCTTTCTATTAAAATATCGATATTTTGATGAATTATTAAAATATTTATAATTTAAAACAACGTTATCTAGCTACCTATATTTTGATATCGATTATGGTTTCATATGTAGATTTTATATATAGTTTAACACTATTCAATACGGTATCATAATTTACAAATCGAAATCGATAATATTGATTGATAGTATCATACTGCTAATACGTCATAATACTATATTCTCATATAATTATGATATAATAATTGTATTTCTTGAATTATTTTACGGTTTGAATTCACTTTCATTCTTATCTTTTCCGCGTATTATATAAACGTGTTACATAAACATTATATTACATATTTCATTAATATGTAATAGTTGCGTTTGTAAATTTCCTTTGTTTTCTTATATTTAATTCCTCATATTAATATGTAGAGAATAATATGATCAAAAGAACGAAATTCGACTCGATCATTTCCATTTATCGATAAAAATTGTTACTCACCTTTCGTCTCTGATTCCAGAGAAAGATTTTTTATTTCGTCGCAATTCTCATCGACGAAACCCATCACCGTCAATTGATATTTCGAACGATCCTCCCCTACGAGTTTCAGACGCCACTCGCCAGATGGCGGGTTCCACGTCTCAATACGCACACCTTCCGCATCGCCCTTACTCGTCCAAGATATGATCGTTCCGTGCCTCGAAACTGTTGTGTCTGTTAATTGGAATACAATAAGCTATTGTGCATATATTCGAATTTCAACGAATTCATTAATGTCGATAATCGATGATCAATTTGCTCGTGAAAGAAACGTTCGTCGAACGTTGGAAGGAACTAGATGATATCGAATATTTCGATAGTTTGAGGGGAATCGACGATGAATATAAGCAAAAACAATCGATGGATTTATGCGTGCGACGATGTAGTGGATAGATATTTTCTGTCTAAAATGAGAATCGTGATGCAACGAATGCAGACGGAATTCACCGAGACGAGGAAGCGGTCGATACTATTATAAACGTGACTGAACGTATCTGAAAATATGAAAGTGGTTGTGAACGAAGCAAAAGGAAAGAATAATACATTGGGGATTATCTCTCGGTGAAACTAAAGTATACCTGGAAAGGTCTGTTTCATTTCGTAAAAGATTTGTGCTGTGTACAGTAAAGTGTGTTTGCTAGTGAATTTTCTAGTGTTTGTTTAGAGGTATCTTTTTATAAATAATAGAAAAAATAATTTATCAATATGAAATTAAAAAATATGTATTCGATATTGCGGAGTTCTATTAGGCTTAGTCAATATCTAGGTATGTGAATGTATTTATCGTTTTATATTTTCTTTCTAAATGACAACAATGAAAATTCGAAAAAATTCGAGAATTCGTCCGCGATATTAATATTCTTGTTATAAATTGAAACGAAAAATTAAACGTTATTTAAATTATACATGATTGTAAATAATGTGCAAAGATAAGATTTCTTTGCAGAAATAAGTAATTAACAACTTGAAGGTCTTTTCGAAAATGTATTTAAACGTTTCGTAAAAAGTAAAAAATTTTTACGTGGATATATATTTTTTTGTATTGACGATCAATACAAAATCATGACGATTATGTCTATGAAATAACGCGTGTCAACGAACAATGAATACGTATATAAAAATGTGATTGTGTGATGATTAATCGCCACGTCATCTTCTTACCAGGCATTGAAAATTATTTTTAGTTTACGACACGCGATGAAATTGGCCGTGTTTATAGTGTTAAAACACGTGGTTCGAAATGCAACGCATTGACGTAAATGGTTTATATATTTCCTTAATTTATTCCCTTTTTTTTTTTTTTCGTGATTATTTCTCTACTCCAAATTTTAAATATTTTTAAAGAGGAAAACTTACTCGTAGGTATTCGAAGCAATGCGTTTGAAACGTTTCCATCGATGTCTATGACGATTCTATGGATCGAGTTGTCGACCGAGAAGTTCATTTGTGTCTGTTCACTCAAGTTGTATTTTTCTGCTATTTTTATCTGGTAAAAGGTCGATCGAGTTCGAGTTAGATCAACTGTGCTCCTTGTGCACGCTTGATTCAAAGATGTGGATCTGATAATTACACTTACAATATCTGTAATTTTCTTGCCTTTGTTCTTTTCATCGTTTTCCAAGTGGAATTCCCTGTTCGCATAATTCGAAGTTCTCGTTTCGATGATGTTACAATCTAGGTCAAGGTAAATCTAAAAATATAAAAGGAATCACGAATATTAGTGAAATAACAATATTAATTACTATTAAATCATACCTGACAATTTCTATGTTGGATAATGTCTGGATTTCGTGCATCTGTCCATTCTGTTTTCGACAGAAACTCCGAATGATCTTTCGAGGACGATTGATCTGAGATATTTGAACATTTGCATTAATATTCTACATTATTTACCGTATTTCCCCGTATCTTACCCATTGCGTCGATACCATTTGTCCAGAATAGATTAATGTATTGTACACTGTTTCCATTTTCATCGATCTGCCTTTTGATACAATACCTTTAGAACAAATTGAAATTTTAATTATTCGTTATTTCCTATTCGATGTAAATCGAATTATTCGAATTATCCCAGTATAATAATCCCTTGCAGTATTTTTCGTATCTTTTATACATACATTTCGTGTAATATCACCAAGATTAATAAGAACGATCCCTCGATACAATTTATAATCTATGCAATTTCTCTTAACAAGACACTTTCCGAAGTTAACACTCTCCCCCATCTCACCTGGAGCACTTATCCGTGGAGAAAAAAACATTTTCCTCGGAATCATTCGATATCCGGAAATCTTCCAAGCCGCGTTGGAGCTGTCGGTGTTGAAAATTCGACGATCGTCTCCAAATCTTCCAATTTTCCTTCGGGAATGAATCCTCGGCCGGTTCGCGATCGAAAGCAGCCACGAGGATTATCCTGCACTTGATGCACACCGAGTAGGAAATCAAGGAGAACCAAAAACACGTATAAAACGTTCGCATGGCTGCAAATCGATCGATCTTTCGAGCGCTTGTTGCGAGGAAAGAAGACTCGCCGTAAAAACGAGACAGTTACTTATAAAGTTGCGGGCGTAGCTCGTTTACAAAAGGGTAAGGTGTCCGCCAATTACGTGGACGATAACGGGCAGGCCGCAAAGTAAATCTAGGTGTAAACGCGGCGTTGTTACACAATCAAGTGTGTTTGGTGCGTGTACACGCGTGTACAGGATGCGTGGTCGCGCGTATAGAAATCGGTAATCCGAGATCCGACAGGATGCCAGCCGCGATCGTGAGAGATACAGGCCATTATCTTTGTCATCGGGTAGGAGGGGAGAGGGGGGGACTTACGTTCATTGTATCCTGTTCAATATTGACACACCGTGAATAATCCAGCCGAGATTCCAGGGCATCGAGGGTGTCACGGTTAATACGTCATTACGAGGAAAGAGATCGTGGAGTAGTTTGTGATCTTTAACCTCGTGTCGTCGTATGATAAACCGAGCCTATGGATTGCTACATGGTTTTACACACGTCACATATGGATTACACTAGCGGATATTTTCAAGAATTTGGATTTCGTTCGTTTCGTTTGTTCTTTTTAAAAGTCGTGAGAGTCGTGTTTCAAGGTTCCGCTTTGTTAAACAGATTTTTATTATCGAGATTTTTATCGAAGATTAAAGATAGGATTCCTCTCGAATGTTGCGTATGTTTGTAATTTAATATAGTTTCTATAACAGTGGTACGCGCAATTATTTCTTAAATAGAAAAATTCGATGTTGGAGAAATTTTGGATATTTTTAGAAATTGTTCGAAACGATGATCTAATTTGCGCAACGTCTGCTAGAGGGAAAACTAGACGTTCGCGAAAATAGATATTGTTGTTTTGTAAAACTTGGCGACAGGGAGAAAGAGAGAAAGAGAAACATTTACGATAAAAATTCATCAATTGTAAAAGCATCTTGTATGCTCCTTGACATCGCTTCTTTTTTTAACAAACTGTACCAAAAAATTCATCGACATTTTTGTTTTCAGACGCTGAATCGAACAACTTCGTTGAACAGGAGCCGACCAATTTGCGTAATTCAGAAAGTTTAACGGCTGTGCCCGACACGGATAGCGAATTCACGCCGATACCCTTGCATCCCGAGGAGAACAAGAATCCAACGAGCCAGCCGACGAAGCAGGGTTACCTGACTTCGATCCTTTCCTCTTTGCCGAATTTATCTTTGTCGTCGATCACAGGCGACGGGTCTCAGCCGAATCAGGGAGCGGAGAACGTAACCGGTGTACAAAATACGAAGCCTCCTGTGCCTTTGCACGATCGTCGCGACTCGTTGAGGGACACATCACCGCCCGTAATCGCCAATTTTCACGATTCTCGACGCGCAAATTTTACGGGATTCGTCGAGGTTAATCCCGGAAGTGGTGGAAGCTTGCTGCCAGCCCCGCCACAGTCGACGGTGCCGCCTACGCTTCCTTCCACGACGAATGGTAAATTGTTTAGATCTATGCGAAACTGGAAAATAAACAGATTGTGAAATCTGACCACCGCATTCGCGGTGGTTAATCTTAGAAAAGAGATAAGAAAAATTGGAGTAAAAAACACGAATTTTTTTTCGTGTTTATTCTTACTTCACGTCATTAATTATTATTATTACGAAAAAAGTAATATATTTGTACGTTTTTTTTTATTATTTTATCATCGTTGATAATGGCACTATATAAAAAAAAGTGCAAAGTTTTTAAAATACGTATCGGTACGAAAAAGTAAATCTCTTTTCTAAACGCGAACGAGTTAATTCGACGACGAAATAATTCAACTTTGCCCTCTTCTTTCCTTTCAGGTCCCATATCGTATCGTTTGGGCAATCAGAGACGCCTCAAGTACGCGCCACCGCCCGATTTAACGTCGAACGCATCCAAACAATATTCCGCCCCCGTGACTCAACCCCTTCTCGCGGCCCATAACTCGGTCGCAACACCGAGTATATTTAATCCAAACGAGTCCGTTGGAACGATCCCAACTTGCCAACCCATCGTTGAGCCATCGATTTCTACGAATTCACCCTCTTTACAACTTTCCACGCCAGAGTACTTATCCCAGGCTAACTCTTTGCAAGAGTCCTTTAGATCTAGTCCAGTCGCGATATCCGGCGCTGCTTATAACTCGACAGCCACATCGAGAAGCGTCACGCCTCAGAATCAAAATTCGAATTTAGGTGTTCCCGCTTCCACCGCTCAACCGATTCCTCGCCAAGTTGCAGAGCCAACCACGCCGCAGAATACCCCCGCCAACGTTAATTATTTCGGCTACGATACTTACGGGGGGCAACGAGATTTCCCCCCGAGAACGGTCGAGAGCTCGGAGAAAGGAGCAGCGGCGGGGAAGAATAGGATAGAGGCAGCGTTGCAGATCCCGAAAGAGGAGAGCGAAGTGAAATCTGGCGTCGAGGCGAAGCCTAGCGTAACCTTCGCCCCGGTGTCCGCGGTTCAAGTTACGGAAAAGTTGGAACACTTGCTCGCCGAGCGCGAAGAAGTAGACCCGTCTCGTCTTCCCTGTGACGAAACGTCAACGAAAGTCGAGGATGTGAGCGTGACGGAGCCGGTTGCGAATTATGACGATGCAAAGTTGACCGGCGTCGAGGGGCACAACGATTTATCGAGCAATGTGTTTTCAAGAAAAGAGGGTTCAGAGATAACGCATTCGACGATAATAACTTGTCAAGAAGCGAACGCACAACAACAAGGAAAGTTCAATGGAACGCAGAGTCGCGGTGTATCGTCGAACGTGCGATCCGCGCAACAACAATATTATCAGCCGCAACCTTTCCTCCCATCGAGTGCCGGCTTTTTTGCGGAAGTGCCAGATCATCGGAGATCATCGAATCTGACTTACAACCTTCCTGCAGCCGAGGCTTCGCCATCCACCAGTTATAATACCGATCCTTCGAAGATCGTCACCCAATCGGCGAGCTCGTTCTTCAACAAGCCGGAGAGTAACGTCTCGTTTCCCGTTTTCCAGTACAAAGAAAATACAGCGAATGCCCGCGAATTAGGCGTGGCTAATTCGAGAAACGATTCGCAACAAGCGGCGTGCAACAGCCCGATCGATCCCACGTTCGTCGATCCTCAAGTACCTCGATCCTCGTGGGATATCAATCGAATCTCGGAGAGTGTGATCGCAACATGTAACCCGGCTGCCCAGTCGGCCCAACAACCTTTGTTCTACGATCCCGCCCAATTCCAAGACGAACTGCCGAAACAAATACCGACGTACACGCCGCCACCGGCGACGAGTCTAACCACGAGTTATTTCGATAATTTTGCTGGATCGACGCAAGCGACCGATATAACGAGCGGGATCGGGAATTTTGAATTTCCACCCGCGCCTTCTATGACCGTACTCGAGCCCACGGGTTCGGCTACGTTAAATCCTGTCCAGATGTCAATTAATCCGCTGAGCGGACGCGCCGTAACGGACGGTGTGCCTCCAAGTTTTCAGAATTTGGTAAATATCACGAATCTGTAATGGCTCACGATTCATTTCTCTATTTCTATTTTCTATCTCCTTCGTTTATTTATTTTCATTATGTCCATCTTTTTTGCTCTCAGGCCGCCGGTTCCTCGGATAAACGCATGCAGTACAGAGGAGTGTATCACCATTGGTTTTATCGCAAAAAAGTGGAGCACAAAGTGTTATGGGTTCCGTTCTCTATGCAAGACAGTTTACGCCTAGAGGGGGTTCATAATTCCACAGAAATTACCCCTGAAACGACGGTGGCCACCGATGGAGGTCGTTACGACGTTGACATTTTACGACGTCAGAGATCTCCCGTTTATTGGAGCGGAGAATCGACGGAAGTGAGGCGATGCTCGTGGTTCTTCAAAGGACCTACTGAATCGAGATACGTTCCTTACGACGAGAATACCGCTTGTAAACTCGAGGAAGAGTATAAACAAGCGTGTCTGCTCAACAATTGGAATCGAAGGATCGATTTGAACAATGGGGAATATATTATCTTCCATAGTGCCTCTGTTCAGGTTCACTACTTGACGGCTGCTTCACCGGAATTGGCTGCGTCATGGGGAAATAGTGCGGTAAATAATATATTTTATTTAATTTTTTATTAATTCCTTATTGATTTCCATCTTTATTGCTAATTTTTTCAAATATCAATATTCAAGAATTTATATTAATACGATAAAAGAATATTTTTTTTTTAATAATATATTTAATAAGATAATTGTCACAAATAATATGATCTTTTTTTATAAAACTTCAAAGAATTGATTAATCTTTCCATTTTAAATTATTTTATATTTAATGTATTTAATATTTTAATTCAGTTTTATCTTATATATAATATATATATAAATTTATATTATATATATATTCCTCTCATAAAATTGTACGTTTGATCATTTTGTTGAATCATTTTTATTTTCAAATTTATTTTTCTGCATTGCTTTTTCTTTTACGTTAAATTACACATTTTTTTCCCCACTTTTTTTAATCATTATGCACAAATGATTCTGTTAGAAATGTTCAATCGCAATTTGTACAGGGCTCAGAGGACAGTACATATTTACAGGGTGCTGGTAGTAGGCCTAGGGTGATAAAAAGGGGTCTTGACGAGTTCCACATCGAAGATGGCGAACCCGAGAAAATAGATCATGTTCTGTTCCTCGTCCACGGCATTGGTAGCGTCTGCGATTTGAAATTCCGAACTGTGGAAGAAGTCGGTACGTTTAATTAATTATTTTCACCAAGTTCTTAGTTATTATACAAAATATTATATAAAATATTATTTTCATATTTACAGTTGACGAATTTCGAAGTATTTCATTGCAACTGGTACAATCTCATTATCGAACCGCCAGTGAGCAGAGAATTGTAAATAGGATAGAAGTTTTACCAATCTCGTGGCATACAACGCTCCATTCCGACACTGGAATCGATAAGAAGTTACAAGCTATCACCTTGGATAGTATATCGAAATTACGACACTTCACCAACGACACGTTGCTCGACATACTTTTTTATACCAGTCCAGTGTATTGTCAAACTATTATCACAACGGTTGGAAATGAATTGAACAGGCTGTATGCTCTTTTCAAGAAACGAAATCCAGATTTCGAGGGTGGAATTTACCTTGGCGGCCATTCTTTGGGTAGCTTAATTTTGTTTGATCTTCTGTGTCATCAGAAACCATTGTCGGATGATAAACCGAGTGAGAATGATAGCGAATCTAACGAGGAACAGGTGATTAAATCGTATTTATTCAATTATGAAAGAGAAGTGTATAAAGGAAAATTCGAGATGATTTTTAATAAATTTTATTTCGAATATATATCTTAGAAATAGTCTAAAACATTAAAACAATCGTATATTGATGAAAAATTTTGAATTTTTTTTTCAGAAACAAGAAGATGTCGATTCTTCTGAACTACCCAATAGTGTCTTAAAACGACGTCTCAGTAAAAAAATAAGCTACGTAGTAGGCGCTGCTGGGACTGGTCAGCCTTACATACATTACACGCAATTACATTTTCACCCACGTGCCTTTTTCGCTTTCGGTAGCCCGATTGGTATGTTCGTGACAGTTCGAGGCATCGATATGCTGGGAGAAGACTTTGCATTGCCAACGTGTCCTGCTTTTTTCAATATATTCCATCCCTTCGATCCTGTAGCTTACAGGATCGAGGCGCTCATTAACCCAGATGCTCCTAAATATCGACCAATGTTGATCCCTCACCACAAAGGACGGAAAAGAATGCATTTGGGTAAGCGTTTCTTTTATCTTCAAATTATAAATTAAGAAATTATATCGACGTGTTGTGCATTTTGTACAGAATTAAAAGAAACAATGGCACGCGTCGGTGCGGATCTGAAGCAGAAGTTACTCGATTCCGTGAGAAATACATGGAACTCTGTTTATCAATTGGCGCTGTTTCACAAACCGGATAACAGTACGCTCGAGCGTGAAATTGATAAAGTTATGGAAGAACAGTTGCATCAAACCGTTCCGGAACATCAAGCTAACGACGACGCCGGTGTTGAACTTAAAGTGGGCAAATTGAATAATGGACGAAGAATAGATTACGTTCTTCAGGAAGCTCCGTTCGAATACATTAACGAGTATATTTTTGCTTTGACGAGTCACGTTTGTTATTGGTTAGTAATATTTGTAGAAATGTTTAATACGAATGAATCGTATTAAACATCCATAACATGCAATATCCATAAAGATAAGTTTCTACCAATTAAAATATCTTTAAAAATATATTTACTTTTGTTTAGGGAGTCCGAGGACACCATGCTGTTGATTTTAAAGGAAATATACGGCTCAACTGGTATTCAAACAGATGCTCAACTTCCAGCGTTATCGTTGCAAGTTTGTCCCACGCCAAATTCTTCTACAGTGTATGAGACGGATGGACTACTACATAATCCTATTATGGGAATAGATCCTACCGCACCTATATCCGAGAAACTTGTTGGTCCGCCGCCTAAAAGTGGATTTGTTAAAAAATCATGATCGAAATGGAATCATTTTAACTTGCTTGAAAAGTTTCACGACAATGAAGGACAAAATATTGTTACGAATCATATAATTGCTGCCGATCAGGTTGATGCGGGCATTGTACCTGATGTTAACGCGAGTTACAAATTTTAATTATTGAAAATTAAATTTTCTTGTTTCCTGCAAGAGTTGCATCCGGGATTGTTATCGAATCTGCCGAAATATTCTAAAATAATACCCAAGTGGATTGTTTCTTCGTATCTTCTCAAATTCACCATTTAGATACGTCGGCCTACGCAACAACGTTCAAACACTGAAAAAGTAATTAAAAAAAATTATTAGGAAAAAGAAAAAAATAATAATTAAAATAAATTGTAACAATTTAATCCTTAGATGTGATATAAAAATTATACATAGTCGACCTATTGATATTCGTCATTTCGGCAAATTAAAAATATTGTAACATTCATTAAAAATTTAGGGATATTGATATTGGATAAGCGAACGAAAGTGAGAATTTGTAATACGAAAAAATATGTTATAAAGATTATTCATATTGTTTATTGTAAATATACATGATTATATAAGTGGATATAAAGTAAATATATAGACTATATGAAGTTTTTCAAAATATGCTTGCATTTTATGAGAATTCATTCGATTCTCATCGATGCAAGAATTTTAATAAAAAAAAAAACCCTATTCTTTTACTTGGCAGATTCTTCTATATCTCATACCTTATTCCCTATGTGCTCTTTTATGCCGTTCATTTATTTTTGAGTAATTAATTCGTTAATTTTATTAATTTAATCTCTGAAAATATTTTTTATTTTAAATTGGTCTCGGGAATTTTTAAAATATGAACGAATTTGATTACTTTATCATTATCATGGTGTGTTGTTGATAATTTTAATAAAGAATAATATTTATATCAATATTCAAAGAATAAATTCATTATTTAAGAAAAGAAGAAAATATAATTACAATAAATACAGAATCTCAAAAATTCAAAGATCATTGCGATCAGAAAAGCTACCCTTTTCTTGTCTTTTTCGAAAAATTCCGTGACAGTATAGTTAATCGATCAAATCTCTCTCATTCTTTGAGAATGCTGATATACATATCCCACGGATCATCTAATAATAATAAATAGCGTCATCTTATCGTGCGAGCGGTTTTTAGTTTTAACTGATATAAAAAAAGAATACGAGTATTCGACACATGCACGAATATCACGAAACGCTAATTAATTGCGGTGCAAGCCCACGGCCTCTGCTGGGGACTGTTTTGCATTTTGCGTGCAGGTCTTCGTAAAACTACATGCCTGTCAGCCCGGCGAATTTCAAGATGATTTATCGTCTCGGCAAAACTAAGTTTTTCGCGATACTTCGGACGTTCTGAAAGGTAATACCTTTGCACATGCAACTATGGTGTACCTTTGCTTTACTCTATATCATTAATCGACGAATGTTATACGGTGTAAACTCTTTTAAATTGCTCTCCAGAGCCAAATGCATTCGAATTCTTACTTCTCTTCCATCTAAGATTACTGTTTTAGTAAGATAACCATAATTTAAAATTCTTCCATTCAATTAATAAGAAATTTGATACCATTAAATTGTGGTTTTCGTTTGAAATGAATTTCTATGTACCGTTTAATTATTATCGATATTTATGATAGCCATCTCTAACTTTGAAACGTTACCACATCACGATATTTTATATATGAGCCGCGTTAATCGCGCAATAAAAGAATTTCTCAATAATAATTTTTAAAACTTTCTTTTTCATAGAAGAATTCAAGTTTATCTTCCTTTCTGAAATCTTCTTTGCATACTTGTTTATGATGTACGTAAAATTGTAATATTTCATTGAATATAACTTTCCTCTTTAATATACAGAGACATCAGAGGAAAGACGTTTATGTCCAGCTGTTGTAGCTGGAAAGTGAAGTAGGGATAAGATTTTATAACGGGACTCGGCAACAATGATTTACACCTTGGAAAAACTGCGCGACATTTACGGTATCTAGTCGCGAATTATTCATAGCGACTGCTATTAAAATTTCCTATCCACATTAAGAATTTCTTCTTCATTAAGAATTTCTAATTATTACAATGTCTTACTAAGTTAAAATTAATTATCAAATATTATATTGTAATATAGCAAAAAAATAATTCGTTTGTTGAATTAAACTATTTTAACATTAATCAATGTTAAAATAATGTCACAGCAATTTATTGTAATAGTTTATATTTGGCTGAGTTCGATTTAATTAATAATTGGTATTCCGTTATTAATATTCGTTATAATGCAAAACGTTGAATAAGAATATAAAAATAATTGATTTAGCTCAAACGTAACACGAACTCCTCATCGTTTATGAATCAATGACATTAGTTAGAATTAATTTTAGTCATCTTTCGAGCTTTTTATAAAGATATATATTTTATACTTAATGAACTTTAATAAATTTCAAAAGGTAAATTGAGAACAATTCCACCTTTAACGTCAATGATATTCATCGCTGCTCTATTCTTGTTCCACTCATCCTAGAATAGAGAACTCGTTGGTTATCCGTGTACAGACGTTAACAATACTTGACGCATTTTGAAAATTTGGATTTTTGCCGGTGTCCATTTTGACCCAGTGGGTCAGGCTACACGTATTCCTGGCACGCATCCATTTGTCGCTATTTTCTGGAATTACAGACCACTCCCCGCTTTTCTTTATCAACATTTGGCGATCAAATTCGAGTTTCGAATTAATCTTCGGCTTTTGGCCACCGTTCCCATTTATGACCGCCTTAACGTGAAACAGCATTTGCTAAAATAACGTGCTGACACTGATAACAGGCTCATGAAATTGTTCTTTCCTATTTCCCGACACACGCATTCTCTTTTACAATATTGCAAGTATTTCGCATATAAATATATTTATAATACAAAATTTCTTCTTTTCGAATCTTTGTAAATATATTAAATAGATAGAAATTAATAAAATTATATCGGGATATTTAAATAATTAAAAAATTGACGTTAAAAAATTTTCAATTCGAACATGCGAAATATTTTAACAGAATTAATCTAATCGTTTCCCAATTTCCAAGTTACGTCAAAAATTTAGATCAAAGAGTTTCGGAGGATTCATTATGCGCGTATCGATGTCATCAAGATTGCAAGATCATCATAGAGAGTGAAGAGTATAAATTACATGTCGGATGTCATCTCTTCCGCTCTTCCGCCTCCTAATTTTATTTTATTTTTTTCCTCTCGTTTTAACGTGAAATATTCCCAATAATTTCAGTTTTTCAAAGCGAGGTTATTTATATTTATAAGTGATTTTTGATTTTCGTTGTTCGGAAAAAATCTTATTGTTTAATTTTTCGTTCGTATTACTGATTATCTATCATAGGAATATTAATATTATTGATATTCGAATATTAATCTGATAATGATTAATTGTAAGTCAACTTGTACGAAGAAATAACAATTTTCGTAACCGAATAACATTACACGTTATGAAGTAATATAATAATTTATTTTTATTATAATAACTACGTTCTATGAAAAGGATATTCTTTTTGTTTTTTTTCTTTTTCATATGCAAGAAGTTTAACACAGCATAACTAATGCATCGAAACTGTTACGTGACAAAAATCATATTTTATTTATGTATATGTATTCTTTTCGTACCACACTGTCATTTGCAGGATACGCGTTGTGGTTGAATCGCAACGAAAATATATTTTAAATATTTGTATGCTATAAAATAAATATGATGTTAAATTTAATATAATCAATTATGATTAAATATATTAACATGATTTGAATAGTACGTATTTTTTTTTGAAATGATATAAAAAATTTATAAAATTATTTATCATTTTTCTATCTTGATGTTTTTTTTAATATGTTATCAAGATTATTATTCTGTACAAAAAGCTATATATAATAAAAAATTTTTTTAAAACAATTTAAATTAGGTTAGGTCAAATATAATTTTATATATAATTAACAGATGGCTGGATTAAGAAAATTACTCCAAATCCAATGCTAACTATTAAATCGGCTAATATAATGAATTTTTATTTAATTTTAATTTGGCATGAAACTAAATTTATAATTAACCATGTCAAATTAATTAATCTCAAATAAAAATTTATTTAATTTTTGATTTCATGATTTATGATTTAATTTGAGTTAGGTTAGGTTAAGTTAATAACTTTTTAATAAACAACGCCAAATAAAACTTTCATAAACTTTTCACCATAATAACAGATGCCAGGAAGTTAATAAAAAATCATCAAGATGGAAAGTGGTTATCTTTTCGTAAATATTTACCTATATTAATGACTTATCCAACGAAAGTAAGATTGGTAAGAGAAAGCAAAGAGAATGAACAAATGGTATAAATAAACATCCAATTCATTTTCCATATCTTAAAGTCTCATCGGTCGTGCAGTCAATTTGAAAAAAACGAGGCGAACCATGTGAATTGTTTCGTTGCGTCTTAAGTTTTGAAACTGCGAAAACTTGGAGGAACTATGGCTTTCTTAAGACCTAGGTTAATATTTTCAAAGGCACAGCCACGCGTTCACTTGTGTGAGGACAAAAGAGAGACGGGCTTAACCGCGAAAAAGAGCGGGCACGTCAAGAACCACCAAGGTTTGTACACTTTTTTCCTTGATTCTCGGCAAATTTCGCCTCTTATTTTTTTCCACCACCACCACCTTTCATCTTCTCCTGCTCGTTATATATTATTTCTCTTCCATACTGGTGGATTGCATGCGCGAAATATATGCTCTCGCCTTATGTGCATGCTTCTCGCGCGCGACTTAACACTTGTACATCATCCAGCTTCGTGTGCACATCGCGCCACCTGTTTTTCTTCCTTCTTTTTTACGTCGCTTGCCATGTTAAATAATTTTTCCATTTACGGTAAAGAAGCGAGCATTTCTCGTGTTACCCACCGTTGAAAAAAAATATTGAAAGTGATTTTATGGAATTTTATGCTGTTTTATGCTATTAGTGTCATGAAATGGTGTTCTTTCGATGTTCGTTTCACTTTTGGAAAAAGAAAAATCACTTCAGCGCCAAGCAAAAATTAATTTTTATCAACATTTTTTTGTATCTCTGAAGTAAAAATTTGTTTAAACAGTAAAAATTAAAGAAACGGAAAAGAAAACACTTAAATACGATTTTTCGTTATAATTATAAATATCCGTGCTTCCCTAATTTGAATAGTGCAATCACAGAAGTGATTTTGGGACTGAAATAGATGAGATGAGGCGAAGGAATCTGGCGAGTCGTTAAATCCAACCCTTACTGCGATGTTTCACGCGATTACGCGTCCCCAGCATCGTTTGCAAACTTCCACGCACACAGAGCATTAATATCGTTGTTCAATAAGGTGCTTGCGGCACCGTTCTTCCCGCCATTGTCGTCGACAATGTTCCTATCGCTTCGACAGTTAATGTGTATCAATATTCGCATAAGCAATATTGCGCCAAGTATTTGCGTTTATTAACGATAAAACCTTGCGTTTCGGAGGTGAGATTCAATCCCGTAAGATTTACGGTTCACAAACTTACGGCGGAGATACGCTTTTGGATGAAACTTGGTTTCATGCTCTGAACTGAAGATTGCTCGAGTATTTTATACCGTTTAAATATATGACATAAGTTACATGGAAATTATTTCGAGTTCATATTTAGAAATGAATATTTAAGAAAAGAATAGCTTTCTTAGTATATTTTTACGTTCTCTTTCATATTGGGTTGGTTTTAAATTGTAACTAATATTGTAATATATAATATATGGTTTCATTTTCTATCAATCTTGCACTTGATTATCTCAGCCCTCCGATTATCAATTATTAAAAAAGCAAAGTCTAAAACGCAATTTTTTCCTATTTTTTATTTTCGTTATTTTAATTATTGCTTCTTTATGAAGCGTACCGAGCAAATATTTAAAATTTCCAGCACTTTTCCAGTTCTTCAGCCATTAAACATCTTGGTATCGAATCGTTCGTGCATTCAACGATTGTTAAAAATTCGTGTTCGCATTTAATGGAATTTCCGTTGTATGAAAATCATTGTAAAAATTCAACGAATTCATTTCATTGCGTTAAATTACGCACGGTGAACTTGAAATAATTTAACGAAATTTTCGAATATTCCCGGATACTTCTCGATACTCTCGGCCACGCCATAGACATTAAATTCGTGGCATTCGCCAAATACACGGGATCGCAATTAAACAGACGTCGCACGTGACGCAAAGTCCGTTCGTGATTCAAATTAATAGAATATCATCTCTGGATGGGTGAAGACGACGTTTTAAAGACGCGGATAACTTGGCATGTTTTAAACTATGCGGCCAATTCAGGGAAGAGCGTATCGATTTTATCATTAATTAACGGATAATTAAGAATTCTTTGCCTCGATAATGATAATTTCACGCTCAAATTGACTGCGTGTATTTAAATTTGAAACGATTGGTATGACGACATTGATCTCTACTCGCTGTTATATAATATTAAATATTAAAAATATGAGGATAAATAAAATTTCCATTTTCCTAAAAGATGTACAGCGGAACTCTGTATTTTTACGTAGCGTCTGATTATTCAAATTTTAGTCGAGCTCCTTTTATTCCCAACTACACTTACATGAATATAAATAGAAATGGGCGATATACATGTCTATGATACAAAATAAGCAAAAAATTCATTCATATTATTTATTATACTTGCAAAATTATTTTTTGGAACCTTATTGATTAAATGAAAAATTATAAACGATTACAAGAAGAATACAAGAAGAATAATCTTGTTCGTATCTTTATATTTATATCTCTCCTCCGAATTGTTTCCCCTCTACATTTTTATTTCGTTTTTAAGGAGAAATAACTATAACACTGGGCACCAGTTCGAAATTTGCGCCAGTCTCCGCGTATAATCGTGTTTATTTCGCAATGGTTGCACGGCGCTGAGAATAGAACGCGTGGCATACAAACGACGCTGAAACATCGTTAAACAGACGTCGCACGTATCCGCGTCGCGGTGCAAAGTCCGACCGTAATTCGAATTAATAGAAACGGGGAGCCGCCTTAAAGTTAAAAGCCACCCCTTCGTAGCTGGAAAAACATAGCATGTTCCACGAAAACGGGCCGTGACGCTGTAGCCGTTACGACGTTTCGAACGGCGTCACGAAATTTTCCCCATTCGATAGGACGGTAAATTAACGCGACAAATTTAGGAGAAAGAAAATGATAGGTTTTTCGTGGATTCATTCCAACGATGATATAAATTTTTGAAATTCGTCGCGAAATAATAAAAATTTCGATTGTTTCTCACGATCGCAAGTGTAAACGTACAATTCTCGAGCAAAAAAGCACGGTTAATTGAACCAGAGGTTTCTGTCGTCGAACTTTCTCTGCGGATTTCTGCCTTATCGAAAGATATTTAAAAAGATAAAAAAAAGAAAAAAGGACGCGGAATGCAAAGTAGGAGAAAGTAAGTAAGTAAGTAAGTTTATTGTTAGTTCTGATTTAAGACGTTCTTGCATCCGATGTTGCCGCTGGTATCTGGCAAACGAGGCGCAGAAGCACTCTCCTCCGGTGATCGACGTTCCCACGATGGTTCTCAATATAGTCGAGTTCACTCGAGCCTCCCTATGAAAAGATAGAGGGTGGCCAGATAGTCGGATCACGAAGTGGACTAGGATTCGAATGTGGAAGACGGTTGAGAATCGGGATGGTGATTTTTGGCGGATATCCAGCCAAGATGGGACGCGTCTTGCCCTTGTTGCCTCGCCCGCAGCCCGACGACAAGGAGAATCTTTCATGATTTGACAGCGCGACCGAAAGAAACGACTCGAAAGTGCTACGAAGTAGTAATGGTAGTAGTAGTAGTGATACTTACAAAAGTTATTCTCCTCCTTCGATTTCTCGAGAATAAATCTATCTATTCAGTCACGTAAACGTTCCTCGAACAATTCGTCCCGTCACTCGATCGTCAATGGAAGATCACAGATTGTTCGAGAATATCGATTATTCGATTATTATCGGGATAATAATTCTAATGTTTGTTTTGCCGTCGTGATTAAATCCTAATTTCGATCAATCATCTAATGTATTATCACCGATTGATCGGAGATCGAAATAATCTGAGATAACGAGGGATTAATAAATCGTTAATAATTTTCATTTAAGATAACGATAACGCAAAGGAAGATAAAATAAAAACGATGAAGAATCGTTGATGAAGAACGACTCTTGAAGCTCGTTAACGCGTCAAAAAAGATATGGCCAGCATCCAGTAAGAGCATGGCGTAAGAGCAAAGCTCGTATCGATATTTCTGTGCCAAAAGACTTGTGGATCCATCGGTGGTAGGTGAGGGAGGATGAGATTGGCCCCGGGACGAGCATCGTTACGTGTCGATCAGAGGTGAGACCAGAGGTGCAAAGGGGGAGAGAGAAGGAGAGAGAGAGAGAGAGTGTAAAAAAAGGATCGAGGAGTTGTTAGGAGGAGAACAAAGGGTGGGTGGGCGAGGTTTAGCGGTCGTCAGACCGGGTGGTGAACAATAAAACGATAAATCAGAAGAACGGAAAAATAAGGGGCTAAAATAGAAAAAGCTTGTAGAGTAGATTTGGAGACGGGCCAGGGTGTAGGTGCAGTCACTGGGTGACTCTGTGGCCTTTGCGGCTCTCTCTCCCTTTTGCCTGCCTTCAGCTTCGCCGCTTTCTTCCATTTCCTTTGCTCTTCTTGCACCTACGTAATGCCGTTCCGCGCGCTACTTTCGCCTCTGTTTCCTTCTTCCCATCTCCTTCCCCCCTCCTCTCTCCTTTTTATTTTCCTCCCTGTTTCCACAGACCCATCCCACAACCCCTTTATTCGTTGACGCCGTTCGTGCTCCTTTCTTCTTGCTGTTACAACAACCCTTTCCTCGTACCAGTCGCCACCTAGATCCACGTATATATATATATACAATCCACAACGATCGCGGCTAGTTCATAAATAAAAAGTTCACGGTGCAAAGGTGTCGGACTTCAAAGTGTTGCTGGATTGTTTCCTATTTTCTCTACTTGTATTTTCCAACCAAACCTTGTTCTATCGACGAGAGTTTGATTTAAAATTTCGCGGATTTCCAACCTGTGGATCGTTTGAGGGGTTGCCAATCACGTTCGTAATGTTAATTTTCATTAATTCTTTCAAGCTGATGCCATTTCAGAGGTGCATAGAGAGAGAGAGAGAGAGAGAGAGATATCTACGTATAATATTTTCACCATTCGCGTATTATCCAAAATCCTGTCTTCTCTATCGCGAGATATATATATATATATTTTTTTATTCTACACGGATTATATTAATTAAACGCGAAAGTTAAAATTCACGGGGATCAAATATTAAAACATCGAATCGAAGGCTAGAAATAAAGGATTGAACGAACGAACGAACGAACGAAACCCTTCCATACACCGTTCCATACAACCGTTCCAGGTTTTATTAAACCTCGAAGCATAGTATTTTTTCTTTTCTTTCTTTCTTCTTTTTTTTTTTTTTTAATATATTTACTTTAATATATCCCCGGTAGTTAACTCGAAATTGAATTTTCCCCAATCGACTATAATGCTTTTCGGAGAAAGCTCCGACGAGCTTAATTATCGATAAAATTCTTTTGTTTCCGAACCTGGGGGATCACGCGAAACAAGGGACGGTTACATTTAAAATTCCGTATCGGGTAATACGGATGTAATAAAATACGATAAGTTGACAAGTTTGTTGAACGAATATAATTCATTCTGATTGAGGGGGAGGGATTTTTTCTTTTTTTTTTTTTTGCTTAATGTAACAACGGGGTTAATAAAACGATGCCCCACCGTTCTATTGCCATGCACAATTCCCGATCCGTGCGGCCCGCGAGTAATTAGTAGATTAATTAGAGCGATGGTCAAATAGTGGTGTTCGCAAACGGTATAAATTCGGAAGTGTAACGCGCAATTATATTCCATTCGGGCGGAGGTTAATCAAGCGATACAGCGGGGAAAAACGTGTCAATTAGTTGGTGGGAACTCTTTGGATTCGGCTTTTCATTAATTAACCGGAAAAATGTTACTTCTATGATTACGGCGGGAACAAGGGGGATCGCGACGTGTCTATTTAAATTTCATTCCCTCCCGAGAATTATTTTGCTCCGTTTATTTCTCCGACTGTGCGGTAATTATGGAACTTTATTAACTGTCGATATCTCCGAGACCAATTTCCGCCTCGAATATCCGACGGGGAAAAGCACGGAGGGGGGAGGGTTATAATCGTGAATATAACGCATAAAGAATAGAAGAAATAGAAGAAAGTTAGAGTTTGGATTTAAAAGGAAGGAAAAAAAGAAAAATAAACGCGAATTATTTCTTCTGAAATTTCGATTATTCCAAGAGGATTCCGCGCGAACGAAATTCTCGTTGCTTTTTTTAGACTCTTTACTTAGGGATTACTCTTAACACTTTTTACAGGGATTGTAATTAATTTTTCTCGGCCAAATCTACCCCCGTCTTCGAATTTTCGTTTCTCCACACCGCGGAGAACGATTAATGCAAATTTTATCGCCAGATACCACGTATCTCGATGCGATAACTTGTCCCTGTCGCTTGCAAGCCGCGCGTTCTGACGCGATTAGAATTAATTAATTATCATCCTTTGCCGATTTTTCAATAATAACGTTCGACGAGATGTGGGATAAAATTCACTTCTTCTTCTTCTTCTTTTTTCTTTTCTTTTCGAAGAGAAATCATTAAATTCGAAACGAATCGAACTGCTTTGTGCGAAATCGTGGTGAATAAATTTGATACGATATCGAAGAAGAAGAAGAAGAAGAAGAATCGGGGCGGTGTCGAGGAAATCAAACGAAACGTGGAAAACGAGGCCAACGAGGAAAGTTATGAGGTCAATGTTCGAGACCTCAAGTTTGGGACCATCAACTTTCTTCTTCGCCAAACAGGTTCCGACGGTTGTAATTCTATTTATGAGTCTCGTGCTCGAGGAATGTTATTCGAAAATCGGCCCGTTGTACGTCGCTATTTTAAAAACTATTTTTTCTCTCTCCCTTTTTTCTCCATTTCATAAATATTTCATATTTCAAAGACGGAACGGAGAAAGTAAAGCGTAATTAGATACGAATTTTTTTTCATTCGAGCGATGAAAGAAAGTTAAGAGATCGATTGTTGTTTGCCGCGATCACGATCTGTCTTCCAAGGGTACACGTTCCAAATACATATTCACAATGAGTATTTTTATCTTTACCGATTTACTCGGTGCGAGAGCGTGTTGAGCGAGTATTCTTGATTAATATCGAATTTCCTTTTCATCGTTGAAATTAAGCCTCGCGTGAAAGATTCTAGTGGAACCAACAGATTTGTAGCTGTAAAATATCAGACGAATTGTTTTCTTAAGTAACACGTGTGAAATAGACGCTCGATCGATGCTTCATGCCGCGAAATAATTAATGCAAATCTCTCGATTGAAATTAAATATTCGATCTTCTTTGTATCAACTCGTTAATTATTGCCAAAATTTACTTCACTTTCACTTTGCACATTTTCGATACAAGTTTCTTTGAATTTCCTTCGTGAAATGATTTCAATCAACAATAGATGATATTTTTCATCGATACCGCAGAAACTTTTGCCAATAATTATTTTGGCAATGCTCGTTTCAATTACAATCGAAACATTATTTCATGTCTACAGGATATTAGATATATATATGTGTGTGTAACGCGGGTTTCCGCACGTGATTCGATTTTCGAAAAACAAGATTGGAAACACAAACCGACAGGTTCAGTCGTGTTTCCGTCCACGGTAATGGACGATGACCGTTGCCTACCAGTAAAAGTTGAGCAAAAAAGGGCTAACGTGTACGTACGTAAAAGATAAAAATAAAATATAAAACTGTTGGGAATAGAAAAATATTCGATTCCGACCACGAAATCCTGAACGGATGAGGGAAACGGGGTTGCGGCGTGAAGCTGAAAATTTCTATGAAAACATTTATTTCAAAGAAAACTTCGCTCAATTCCAAGATTCATTCCCGAGCAAGCGTCGATATTTCCGCCCCCGCTTCGACGAAATACGATTAATCCGCTTCCGATAATCCCGATACAAATTTTCCACGAACGGAGAAGAAAAAAAGAAGAAAGAATTCTTCGGCGAAAAACCGTTCCGAATCGAAAATTTCGAATTCCGACAAACAAAATTCTCAATTCCACGTGTCATCGATCATCTTATCGAACGCAATTCAATTAACCACAGGCATCGACGCCTTGCTCCTTACCGAGCGATCGTAATCCGTACGAATTATTAGATTGGACCGTTCCGCCAATCCAAGATCTCGAATCGATTCGACGGGATATCCCATCCCGAAACCATGGATCCATCTAAACGGGGATCTTTCGATTTAAACTCCTCGAGAGCTCGGGTCCACGGCGAGGGCGAAAGGTATATCCACGCACCGTTCCCATAGAAAACAGTGGCTCTCAATTCCCTCGTCCGTCACCTCTCCCTCCCTCCTCCTCCTCCTCCTCCTCTAATATAACGCTCGTTCGCTTTTCAATCGAGCTGTTGTTACATAATCGTCCCTCAGATCTAGGTAATCGTTCCATCCCCAAGCGCGCCCGAGTTTATTCGCGAGTTATCGCGAGAGCGAGTAACGCGAGGATAGGTTGGAAAACACTGGGCGCGATAGGATCCTGTAATAGTGTAGTAGTAATAGTAGTGGTAGCAGCGGTCGGTGGTGATGGTAGTAGTTTCTTCTGGTACAGTGGCACCGGTTTCAGGTTTCCAGAGGGGCGAAAGAAGGGGAGGTGGTCTTTTCGCCTCTCCTCGAGGAATTTTATCTGTCTACAGGGGGGAGGGATATCCGTGGAGGGCACGAGAGGGACTGTAATACCGACAGGGCTAAGATAAGACAAGACGAGGAGGAGGAAAATTCCGTCCGCAATCTCTGAAGGAATCTTAGGTATCCGAGCAGTCGGCGGGGGTGTGTGCAGGGAGGAGTGAGAGAGGGAGGAGGAGGAGGGCTTGGTTCTCCTCCTTGCGAACTTGACGAGAGACGCGTGAGCGCGTTCGAACGTTGGCAAGCGCGAAAAGGTCAGTGGAGGAGGAGGAGGGGGTGGATGGACGAGAAGACAGGAAGAGAGAAACAGGTAACAAACGGAAAAGGGAGGGAGCGAGCGAGGCTTGGATGTTCGTTCGCCGGCCGCAGAGAAAAGGAGGAAGGAGGAAAGGGGAATGGCGATTGATAGAGCAATAGTTTCATTTTACGACGAGAGAGAAAACGAAGCAAACAAAAGCTTCGGGGAAAACGGCACGGGGAATTCTTTCCTTCGTTTCGTTTGCCTTCTCTTCTTTCTTGTCTTCTCTCCTTCGCTGCTCCTTTTTTCATTCCTTCCTTCGTTTTCCTTCTCGATTCCTTCGTTTCGTCCACATCCCCCTCCACGTCCCGCCAAACCGGGCCCGATCCTTGGCCCCGTCCTTCACTCACGCGGAAATTAAACGAACGATCTATACTGCCTGGAAAAAGAAAAGAAAAGAAACCTAAAAATCTGACGTTTAATAAAGAGCGAGCGATATCTATCTATCCACGTATCGGTTGAATTTGAATTAATTCAACCGACTAACTATCTCTGACGAGAAGGATACTGTTGATTGGTTAAAAAAAATTAATCGCTCGTAATTTTCAAAGTATATATATATATATATATATATATATATATATATATATATATATATATATATATATATATATATACACACCTCGGTTATATTTCGAGTTAATGAATTGAAATCACTTTTTTTTGTTGCCAGCGAGTATTTTTTTTTTTTTTTTTCCCCTCTTTGCTTCTCCGTGGACTGTTTGTTTTGCTCTTTAAGGGACAGCGAGTTGAAGAGTAAAAAGATTCCAGAGACGAGATTATTCGCGAGGACGAGGAGAAAGAATGGATATTTCTTTGCCACGAGTTTTCCCCCTTTCTGCTGTCTCTGCAGTCGAGAAGAAAAATTCATTACGTAAATAATATTTTAACGATTACGATTGCGAACGGAACGAAGAAAGCAGTTTCCCGCTTTCGTTATTTATGCAACGATAAATAATTTTCGTGGGATCGAAAATTGTATCGGATCAAATGGAGCGGAAGGGGAACGATTTCTTTGTGAAAAAACTTAAAAAAAAAAAAAAAAAAAAACAAAGAAAGGAAAGAAAATTAGAGAATGTTACGATATCGCTTTCCAACCGCTTTCTGGTTACAGTTATTTCATTTGCAGTAGAAGAGATATAAATAACAGGATATGGAAGAATATATCGAAAGAATTCGATTCACGATCAAAATTGAATCGATCCATCATCGCGCCTGTACCTGTATCAAATAAATCGTACTGGTGGCAAGCAGAAATTCATTTTTAAACGGTGCAAGAACGTTTATCTATAAATTTAATATTTTCGTTAATTCGTTACACAATATTCCCATTTCGAGGTATCATCAATCTCGCGTATCGTAGCAATCGCGCGCACAGAAAATGTTAAATGCTAATAAAAGACCCGTTCCATCCCGGTATACGTTTCATGATTCGCGACGAAGCGTACGCGAGCGACTTTATAAAAATCATAGTTTCCTTCTCGAAACGGAGCTATGCAAATTAATGAAACTTACACGGGGGAGTAACGAGCGAACTTGCACGACCGGGGGCTCGTTTCATTTGATTAAATAACTTTAAAAGTCGGTATTGCAGGTCGACACAGTTTACAACGCCTTCCCGCTGAAATATTCATCAGAAAAAAGAAAAAAAAAAAAAAGAAAGAAAGAAGGAAGGAAAGAAAGAAAGCCTTCTGCACGCCTTCCTCTCTACGCTGACCTAATACATTCTCGAACTTCGTGTTTCTCCTTTTTTCTTTTTTTTTTCTTTGAGGCGACACCAGTTTTTGGAACTTTCCTTGTCGTAACATCGTCACCGGTCGGTGTGTGTGTTTGTTACACCATTCGTGACTTCGACATTAATAAATAATGAGCTCGGCTTGTTGAAATTTTTTACTCTTTCCTTTTTTTTTTTCCTGAGAAACTTATACGTACAGAAAGGAAAACGTATAAAACGATTAGTTTTTACGAGTCTGTATTTCATCTTGAATCACGATCGTTTCAAATTTTGATAGTTCAAAGGGTAATCTTCTGTTGTTTAAATTAACAGAGTACTTTCACAGTTTCGCGAGTCCCTCGAAATTTTTTTAATATTCCCTACAGCAACTTTTCGAAAAGGAAGTTTATCGACTCGAAAATTTCTAAAAACTGTTTTTTATCGTTCGTTCATTCGTAATTTCGAGCACGCATTTCCTCTCCGTTTTCTCTCCCTTTGCTCTCGCGCACAAATTTCACGCGCGCCCCACTTAAAGGAAACGTCCGTTTCGAAGAAAGAAACAAAAAAAAAAAAAGAAGAAGAAAAAGAAACGAGCGTCGAAAAATCGTGTACCGGTTTACGAATTTAAACAACGGGGAAACAAATGTTCCATGTTCGATCTCTTCTTCGATCGACGAGAGCGCTCGATCGCTCGACTTTTCATTGTGAACAGTGTATTACGTGATGAAATCCATTCTTCGCAATAAGAAGATTATGATAGACGACAAATGACTGGAACGAAGCTGAGAGCACGAAAGATCGGTCACGAGACGAGAGGATACTTTCTCCTTTTGTCGATTCCTTCCATTCCCCCCCTCTTTCTCTCTCTTCTCCCCCCTCTTCCTCCTCTTCCTCTTCCCCCCTCCTCTTTGAAACAACTCTTCGATTCAACTCGAGGGGAATCGACATAAAGCAATCAACTTTGTGGTTTGGGAGTATCGAATTTGTTGCCTTCTTTTCCCCTCCCCTCCCTCCCCCCTCACCCTTTCTTCAAAGAGACAAAGAGGTTCGACAACAGTTTTATGGCTTTATTTTTCTTGCAACCGATACCTCCAACTCGCATCGCTCGATGAAAATGCGTTTATTAAATGCAACGTAAATAAGTGGTAAATCGTTGCCGTTCGAGTTTTTATTGCTCGAAATGTTTTGCAACAGTTTATTGGGCGATAATAAAAATTTAATTAGTCTCTGTACACACTTGTACACAACAAGTGTGATCGACGATATTTCATATTTCGTATCGTTATTTTTGTACGAATAAGAATCGAACTTGGTGTGTGAACTTGGTAAATAAATTTTCTCGAATAGTCGGATTTCGATTCCTACGCTCGACTCGTTGCGCGTGCTTTGAGTAATCCGCGCAGTTTCTTTGCCAGGATTCGATAAGCAGAGTACACAATTACAGACGACGGAACAAGGTCCATCCAGGTTTATCACTTCCTTTTCTTTTTACATTCAGATCTGTGTACATATATATACTCAAGGTGAATTCGATAAGACGTTCCTTTATTTTTAAAACTGGGCAAACTTTTTTTCTGGAATTATCAAATACACGTGTATATATATAATTAAAAATCGTGTCGATTTTTTTTTCCAACAAAATACTCCGTTCTAAATTAAAAGTATTGATAAATTAATATTTTTATATCCCTTGAAAAAAATTAAATTCCCTCGATGATACACACACACATACACACACGATAATAATTGGTATATTATGATAATTGGATGGAGTAGAACTTTTTTCTTTTTTATTACACAATTTTCTGTGAAACAAGGATGGAATTGTAAGATAGTTTCATCACATACGTGTGCATTGTAAAAATCTGTAAATTGAACGAGATAAGACGGTTATTAAGTCAATTATATTATGCACTTTCACAATCAATATCATTAGGTAATTAACATTCAAGGATTCCATTTGATTAACTATTATTCAACGATTGCTTTTCAATGAGCACGCATCTTATATGTACAACACCCGCACGTTCTCTATTTCGCAATCTCTTTTACTTATCTCATAGGATAAGTTATGCGCATATTTCCAAGAAACATCCATAACCTTGAACCGCATCAGCCATTTGCATTCTTCTTCTTTCACGCCATTTAATTTCCAGCAATTAAGTTTGTTATATCGGGTAACTTTCAGCAACTCGACTTCCAAATGTTTAATTCAAAGAAATGAAAGCGACCTTAAAATCAAATCACTTCCGACATATTTACATGTCATCAGATGTCTAGACTGTTTAATTCTCTTTGATACAATTTTTCTCTAACTTTTCGCTATTTTCAAATCGTGACGATCCAATTGTAAGAGACAACGCTGACGATTTCGTATTTTATTTAAAAAAACGGAATAAAATTTTTCTGACTGCGAGCGAAATTGATTAATAATTTCCAATTGGATACGAACGAATAATTATCGATTATTCTACACGTGAAAATAAGTAAAAAAAAAAAAAATGTAGAATTAATTTTATTTCGTTTAAAAATTAATTTTCGAAAATATAAATTCGTAGAAATTGTCGATTATACGTACAATCAATCTCGATTTTCTCAAAAAAACGATAAAATTTTATTTTACATTTTATTTTATTTATTTATTTTGCTTCTCTCATTGACTCGTTCACTCGTGCCCGATCGAAAATTAATCAATTTCAATTTCACCTGTATTTAAAAATTTTTTCTTTCAACTCTCGAAAACGAAGCTCTCGTTGATCAAAACGAAATTTTATTCCACTCCTTGTTCTTATTTTCAATGTCCACTTCTGTCGATCAATTCTCGATCACTGACCAAATTTTAAATAAGATACGAATAAAAAAAAAAAAAACGTCCTTACGTCATCAAAGATCGTTGAACCGTATTTATATGCTATACACGTGCATCGATCTCCTCATTACAGGAACACGAAGCTGATTTCACGCTCCGTATCGTCCAGCAAGGGTGCAGGAATCTGGATTGTCTGGTTACGGTTACGATCGGTTAGGCCTTCGACCACGTGTGACAGCTCGACACCTTGGCCTTTTGCCCTTCCATCTCGTTACGTAGCCGTGACAGTGGCAGGATCGCAATCGAATTGAATTGCGCAACTCGGGAGAGGTTGTGGGCGATTCGAAAGACGGATCGATCGAAAATGAAATTAACGCGGGATTCGATATCGATTCGTCCAAAATTACGATCTCTTCTTCTTTCTTTTTCTTTCTTCCTTTCTTCCTTCGCGTCCCGTGCATTCAATTTAAGAAACCAAGCCTGACGATTTACATATCTCGGTATTTTACTACTCGAAACTTTCACCTGTTCGTCAGATTTCCGGTGTAATCTCGATGTCCTTGAACTTTCCGCTCCAATCCACGAATTAGTTCATTCCTCTTAATTTTAACCATACGAAACCCCACCAAATCTTATTGCAACGAAAGAGAAAACGGGGAGAAGAGTTCTTTTCTTCTTCTTCTTCTTCCTCCTCCTCCTCCTCCGCGGTTAAATTACACGTCAATCGCGGCGAGAAGTTCCATCCCCGTGAAATAAGAATCGAAAATTGTTACGAAATATAGATTTCCTTAACTTCGAAATCGAAAGATTCGTACCGAGGCCACGCAATTTTCTCAAACGACGAAACTTTTCAATTTCGGTCCGTCCACCCCCTCCCGATATTTCCAGATTTCATCCCGCGGAATCGGCGAGAGAGGAGGATAGTGGCGGCGGGGAAAACTTGTTTCGCAAAAATTTTTCATATTATACCCCTCTCCTCCACCCCCTCCCCCCATCCCCTCGCGATGGAAGCGAGTAAAATCAACGAGCAAAAATTACGAAAAAGTAGGTGACCCCCGAGTGCACGGGGATACACACAATCTCGCAAAAATGTCCGGAAATCGTATTCAAAAGGTATTCGTATGTGGGCCATGAACGAGCCCCAGGGAGTATGTCAGAATTCTCGTTTCGTAAGTGAATGGCGTCCTTTCCAATAAGAAAGTGGTCCCGATACCACATTTTTCTTGCGGTAATATCTCGATTTTTGGAAACTGTTACAACAGCGTTCCTAATCGATCCTTCCCTCTCCATTCTTTTCTCTTTCAAACAAAGTCAAATTTATATTCTTACACGCATCCGCGACAAGTCTGACCGAGTTGAGATTGGAGATTTTGCTTACGATTTTAAGTAAAAGATGATTCGTAATTTAAAATTTGCGAAATTTCTTTTACATGATTCTAAGATTTTTAAAGTAAATATCCGTAGTTTTTATAAATTGTTAATGCAACATTCGTTTGTGGAACAGCGGCTTTTCCTCGCGTTACATAAATCGCTAATATTTGCCTCTCCACTTATCTCTTTTCATTTGGAAAAGAAATGTCGTAACAGGAAAGCGATAAGGGAAGAGGAATACTTGTTTATCGCGTAACGGCGAAACTTCCAAGATCTCGTTCGTTCCTCGAATCGAAACAAAACCGTGAGAACAGGGAAACGCGTTTGATTTAGACAGATTAAACGCGATACGCGTTAATTATCGGATTTGGAAAATTGTGAAATATTATCACAGAATAGTTAAGTTATCTACTTTGTCGCGCGCGAAACTTGAATTCTATGGATGGATCGATTAATTACATCAGATTTTATGATTATCGGCGTAACTCGAGAGATTTTTTTTTTATATTTTTTATAAATAAAATCTTACACAATATCATCGCGATCTTTCTGATTATCGCGTATTATTACACAATAAAAGTGTCGTAACGTTGCATTTCTTAATTAATAGCAAACTGGTTTTACAATCGAAAAGAATGATTTATTTCATCCAATAATCCGTATAATACATACGTACACGTGGCAAGGCGTAAGAGAAAAAGGAAAAAAAATCAAACGGATGAGTTTTTCGTATCATCAAACACTTACACGTAGTAATGCTAAATATTTGAAGTGAAAGTAGGATAAACGAACAGTTTATTCCCTATTCTCTCAACTTCAAAAGTTTTTGAACGAGATTCTCTATTCTCGACTCGAAGAAGGAACTGCTCGACTCGAAAAAAAATTATCTCGATTCGTCAAATATTGGTGAGATAAGATGAAGAAACGTGATAAATAAAAGGCGACGTATCGACATCGTCGGTATTATTTTCACCACTTACGTGAACGAACGGTGATTCATCGAGAGACACGCTCGAGACGAAACGATTGTGAAAAAGGTTTCACAGGAAGTTGTTGTCGATTCGAAAAGAGAATATCGGAAAGGAAAGCGGCCCTGATGGCCCTGTGCAACAAGAAAATTTCTCTCGATACGTGAATGCACTCTCCGATCTAGTGTGACGCGGCAACACGAGCGAGAGCGTGCATCGAGCGTTAAAAATTTCCTCCATTTTCATCGAGTAACATTTGCGAAAAAGGAATACTAATTTGTCTGACCTTTGTAGAAACACGTCGACGACGATGCATCGAGGATCCTGTTAAATATTTATAAGTAAATTTGACAGCAACGACATGATCCTTCCTTTCGTTTCGTGTTTTCTTCTTTTTTCTTCTTTTCTTTTCTTTTTTTTTTACGCGAGCATAAATATATGGGTAAATTAATTTTTATCGATAAATCGATAGAGGAACGAATAAATTTTCATTGCAATTAATTTTGCGACAAGCAAGTAAACAATTTTGTCGATCTTCAATTCGATGTTGATTGAACGTTGATTGTTTTTTTTGCTTTTCTTTTCTTTTTTTTTTATTTAAATATTTAAAACGAACGCCTTTGCACGACCAACTTCGCTCTCTCAACAATCGAATTATTCATTTATTCGGCTAGATTGAAACTTAATTGTCCGGCAGCCATCCTAAGATATAGAACACCATTTATCTCACTTTACGCACGCCTCGCGACAAATTGTAAATTGTATACGGAACGAATTCATTTGGACACATCCGCAATACCGTGAATGGAGGTAAAGGTTCCTCCGTGCCGAGATAACTGCTCGTCGTTCTCACTCTCTCTTTCTCTTTCTCTCCGCTCTTTTTCCATTCGTCTATTTTCGTTTTATCCTTTTACAATTTTCCGCTCCTCTGCGAAAGTAAATTTTATTTAATACCAATCACGAAACAACTTGTTAGTTTGATTACTGCTTCATCTCCTTTACCTCGTTTGCTCTTTCTTCTTACGTTTGCTCTTGAAGGGTGCACTATGCAGAGACAGATCTTATCTAAAAAAAATTGTTCCGTGCTAATGATATTCTCGCACTTCTTTCTCGCTCGAACTCTCAAATTCTCACGCAATATTTTACAAATTTCAAACTTTCGATGCAGTCGTTTCTCTCTTCTAATTTCTTTCTCAAATTCTCAGATTCTACGCAATATTTTACAAATTTCAAACTTTTGATGGGGTAATATCTACATATCTTACAAATTGTTCCAAAGATATTCTCACTTTTCTAATTTCATTCTCAGATTCTTCGGAATATTTTCCAAACTTTTGATCTCGAGTAATCTTCTATATCTTTTTTCTCGAATTCTTAGATTATGTGAAACGTTCTTAACAATTTTAAATTATCGATCGAACGATTTCTATAAATCTTATTTCAATCTTATCAATTTGTTCTAAAGATATTCTCATCTTTCTAATTTCATTCTCGAATTCTCAGATTCTGTGAAACGTTCTTAACAATTTTAAATTATCGATCAAACAATTTCTATAAATCTTACAATTTGTTCTAAAAATATTCTCATCTTTCTAATTTCATTCTCGAATTCTCAGATTCTGTGAAACGTTCTTAACAATTTTAAATTATCGATCAAACAATTTCTATAAATCTTACAATTTGTTTTAAAAATATTTTAAAAATAATTCATCTTTTTAATTTCATTCTCGAATTCTCAGATTCTTTGGAATATTTTCCAAACTTTTGATCTCGAGTAATCTTCTATATCTTTTTTCTCGAATTCTCAGATTATGTGAAACACAATTTTAAATTATTGATCGAATGATTTCTACAGATCTTAGAAATTGTTCCAAAGATATTCTCTAATTTCATTCTCGAATTCTCAGATTCCACGGAATATTTTCTTTTGATCTCGACCGATATCCGTAATCCTTCTTTCCCAAATCCTCAGATTCTTCGAAACGCTTCGAAGCACAAAATTAATTTTTCCAAAATTACCGATCGAGTAAACCTCACGAGGACATTGACGCGAAATTTTTCCAATTCCATTAACCGTTCCATTCTCTCCTCTCCGAGCTTCTTCCCTCGAATCCTCGGATTCCAGATTCGGGAATACTTTAATCAACGGAATCAAAATGCATTGGCTCAGCGCAGCTTCGCCGACAACGCAGCTCCTCTCGCATCCGTCCACGAATCCGGTCAGATTCGCCTCGATTCGAAATCGTAAACGACGTGTGTGGACGGCACAGGTCGGCTCGCAGGTGGCACGATCGATCGGCGGCAGGGTGCACGTGACAGTTTATTCGGGCCAGATCGGGTGTACACAGCATTCTTATTCAGGGGGCTCCAACTTAATTACACCACGATGAGCATTTACAACGCTCGACAGAGGTAAGAGGCATTTGTCTCGCGCGAGACCGTTAACGACAAATTGCGAATTGCATTCGGAACGAATTCATTTGGCCACGTCCGGAATGGCGAAGGTAGTTCTCATGCTAGGCCAACGCCTCCCCTCTCTCCGTGTCTCGCACCGATCCTCCTGCCGCTTCGACCGTGCTTCCGTCTCCCCCCTTTCCACGCGCGACCAACGCTTCGAATCGCCTCGCGACCGGATTTTCCGGAGAGAGGAACTCCTTACTGTCGCCCTACCTTCGTCCACGGAACGGAATCGTCTCGAGCGAGTCGGCCGGCCCCTCTTCTTCCACGTAATCTCTCGACGGTTTATATTTTCGATGGGGCAGGAAAATTTAATTAGTCAACGTTAAGTTAAAGTTGGTTCGACAATTTAATTTCGTTCCAACCGTAATGCGATAATAATAGGAAATAATTGTAATTGCAAACGGGTTAGAGGTTACGTATGGAAAATATGTAATAGCTGCTGGAATAAACGTTATTTAAATAATTTTAATCAAGCGATTATTAAACTGGCTTTGTTCAACGGGTTTAATGCCCAACAGATGGGAAATTTAGCTCGGTTTAGAAAGCGCGGTGCCGATCGCGCATTCCTTCGATCCTCTCTGAATTAAAGAAATATCACGTATTACGCTCATTGAGAAATATTGGCAATAGGAATGAATCTTTCGTTTCGAGAAATTAATAAAGGAGATTCGCGGCGTGAATGCAACGATACCAAAGGAAATATTTCCTTTATTCGATAAGATAATTGTTCGAATCAAGGAAATATTCACACGTGTTCTCGGATAAAAAGGTAAAAGTTGATCTTTCGTTTCGAGAAATTTACCATTAAAAGAGATTCCCCTTTTTTTTCGAATCTCTCCAATTCTCCAATAATCGAATTGTTCGAATTAAAGAAATATGTATAACACGTATTATATGCATTGATTGAAAAATATTACCAAAAGGACCATTAAAAAAGATTCAGAAATTCTCTTCAATCCTCCAATAATCAAATTGTTCCAATTAAAGAAAAAACTACGTATGTTGATCGAAAAATATTACCAAAAGGAAAGAAATTTTTCGAGAAATTAAAGAAGATTCAGAAACACGGTTACCATAAATATTCCGTTTCTTCGTCGCTGGGAACAGCGTGACGCAACGTTCGATGACACCAAAAGAAAATGTTTCCTTTTCACCTTTCTTCGACCAATCCCTTCGATCTTCCAACAAGATAATCGAATTATTCGAAAATTAAAGAAATTAAAGAAACACCACGTATTATATGCATTGATCGAAAAATATTACCAAAAGAAATTGATCTTTCGTTTCGAGAGATTAACTATTAAAAAAGATTCAGAAACACGGTTATTTTAAATATTCCGTTTCTCTTGCTGGGAACAGCGTGACGCAACGTTCGATGACACCAAAAGAAAATGTTTCCTTTTCACCTTTCTTCGACCAATCTCTTCGATCCTCCAACAAGATAATCGAATTGTCCGAATTAAAGAAACACCGCGTATTATACGCAATGATCGAAAAATATTACTAAAAGAAGAGAAATTGATCTTTCGTTTCGAGAAATTCACCATTAAAGAAGATTCAGAAACACGGGAACGCAATTCGTTCGAATCGAAGAAATGGCACCTGAGAAATATTAGCAAAAGGGAAGAAATGGTTGGCAAAAAGAAAGGATAAATTCCGTTTTCGAGGAAGTTTGAGCCATTAAAAGAGACTTTCAGAGGCACCTTGGATATCCTCCGTTCGTTCCCTTTCCCGGGAACGGGGCTGGCTCGTGACGCAACGATGACACGTCGGCACACGACGAAGTCGGATACGTGTAATCGCGACGGGTGGCTACGATTTCTCTGATCGATGGAAGAATGAAAGTTCCGGGTGGGAGATCAGATCTGCTGCAGGCATGATGAAACTGTCGGATGCCAGGGTTCATTGGATGGCCGCGTTCGGTTTCCCATTGTCGTCCCGCGTGCCATTTTTTTCCCCAGCCCTCCGCTTTCATGATTCTTTTCCGGCCGGGCTTTCGCGTGAACATAATACAAGCCGCGGCGAGATTGATTTTATTGTTATCGTTGATCTCGTTTAAGGGACCTGTTCACGCCTGCCACGTTAAATTATTTTTTTTTCACAAAGGGAGAGAAATGCATTTCGAAAAAGCTCATTTTTCTCTTCTTTCTTTTTTTTTTTTAACATCACAACCTCTAAGTATCCATTATATATTTTACGTAACGTAATTACTCGTTGTAATTTCCATCTCGATGAACAATTGCAATAATTAATTTTATTGGAAAACATTTCCACGTTTCTCGACGATCTTTCTTTTACGACTTTGGTTGTTGTTGTTTTCTTTTTCATCTTCGAAGCGTCCACGTTTTTCGACGATTTGAAATTTTCCAGAGGGAATACGGATCGCAAAATTTTCCTTTTTCCTTCTTTTAATCGTAAACGGATACGCGCGACGCGTCGTCAACTGGTTCGGTTGTAACACGGCCGGTTATAACAGATGTGAATCAAGTTCATGCGACAAGGACGCTTTCACGAGCGTCTCTTTAATGGAACAAGTTAACTTCGTTGTTTAAATTGTTTAATTGTTAAAAGTAAGAACTATGTGGAAATAATAATAATCAAAGAGGATAATATAAACGTGTATATACGTTGTGCGAATATCTATAAATATATTTATCGTTAATAGGATACGAAGTTTATATTCGTTTTATTGGTCGACAGGCACAATGAACGAACTCGTGAGAAGAATTGTGCGTGGCGGCGAGGAATACGTGTCCCGCGATTCCACCATCATGTCCGCCCAGGTAAAACGATTCGATACACGTGTACACAGATGCTCGAAGCTCGGTCGGTGCACGGAATTCAGTTCCCTCGGATACGGGAGAAAGTACAACTCGATCGACCCTGAAGCCGAGGAATATATTAATGAACGGTGTCGCCGAGACGAGTAAGAAAAGTAAACTTTCTTTTCTTCCTCTTCTTCTTCTTAACGATTCGGTTCGGCTTGGAAAAAGAAGAAGAATCGATTCTCTCTCCGCGATTCGAAGAAAATGTTGAATGGATACGATAATAAACGGAGAAGAAAAATTTGCAAAAATTTTCTTCGGGAAGGGAGTAAATGCGCGAAACGAAAAATCTGCTCTCTCTCTCTTTCCTTTCTCTTTTTGGCGACGAGCAAATTTATCGTTTTCAAGAGAGCCAGGATTCGCAGAGGCCGGTGATTGGAAGCGAGGAAAAGAAGTCTTTGTGTTCTTTGTTGTGAGGAACGATTACGTTCCGCGTGTTTCAAGCATAATAAAACAAAAGTCGTGTGTCCGGCGATTGGTTGGGACGGCCATTTCCCGGAACATCACTTTCGCTCGCGGAAAGTCCTTCCTCGGCCGGAGGAACGGGTAAAAAGTTAAATATTTCCTCACGCGAGAGAGAAGAGTAAAGAGTAAAGGACCGTGAAACGACAGAATTTCTTTGAACGCGTGCGACACACCTGCGAACGAGGTAATTGTTCCTCGAGGAAAGTGAATCGAAGAGGGGAACGGAACGTACTTTGGAGAAGTTCTACTCTAAAGAAGATTGGCCGCGTGTACACGCATCGAGCGAGAAACAAATGCGATTTTCTCTTCGTCCGAGAGAAGAGGGGAGAAAAGGAAAAGAATAAATTGTTCCGTTTCGAGGAACGATGGATTATTGAGAGGTTAAGTGAAAAATGAATCGAGAAGAGGCGAAAAATTTTTAACTTCCATTCATAAACGTATCTCCGCAAGGTTACCGACGCGTATAGCGAGCCACGCGTACACTTTCACTTTCATTCATCTAATTTCAACGTAACGTTCCATCCCTTCAACGAGGATAAGATATCGCGGCAAAAGATTTAATTTGCAAGGCTGAACGCGCACAGCCTCTTCTCTTTTTCCTTTTTATCCTATTATTTTAATTAAAATCCCTCTCCTTCGAACGAGATAAGAACGACGGCTGTGCCATTCCACTTGCAAGATTTCGCCCGATGACTCATTCGACATCGGTGAAAACCGACGTCGGTTTTAAATTGTAAATTTCGATCGCATTCAGTCGAGGATTCGACCCAAAACCGCGGTTGAGAATGGCCACCGGTTGCGAACTCACTTCCTGCCCACCAGCTGACGTAGCCCGCTTTCGCGGGCCGCGTAAGAATCGCGGTATGCGCGGATGTAAAGTGAGATGACCGCGGAGAAACGAGTATAGTTGGAGTGTGCCGTGAAAGTATACAGCACACGAATAATTTAAGATCGTCGATTCGAGGTCGCCAACAAGACCGAGAACAAAGGTTGTGCCATTATTGGACGGATGGGTAATTTTTAGCGAGTTGTTCGCGCTCGAAAGATGGTGACATCACGTAAATGGCATGCTGCCGTCCGACGTCGAGTCGAGAATTTAATTATTCCAATCAAATCGAGACGAAGTTTTGCAACCTTCGTGAACGGAGCGAAGGCAAAGTCGAAGGATGAACGAATGGTGAATGGATTTCGCGGATTTTCGAGCGGAATGGTCATTCACGTGGGAAACGAAACTCGAAAAACTGAGTCCGAGAACCTACGTGGAGGAATAAAACCTTACCTCGACTGGCGACTACCTGAGTAGAACGAAGTAGATGATAGACGGAGAGAGGGAGGGAAGCCGGGTGATAAACTCCGGTAAAACACGAACGCTGTAAACTTTCTCCGATAATGGCCGACATCAAACCAATTTCGCGCCCGCGTCATTACCCGATATATTGTTGACGAGGAAGGAAAAAAAGAAAAAGAAAAAAGAAAACGTTAACTAGGGGTCAAGTTTTTAGTTTTTCAATCGTTATTTGGAAAATACCGAAAAGAAAATATTTTGCAACGATTCGAATTAATAACTTAATTTAATTCTTAATTGTCGATTATTTCGAAAGTGTGAATTATTTATATACGAAAATACGAATAGAGTAACGTTTTCCTTTTTCGCTCGAGGCTTTGTTTTCCAGAGAATCAAAAGTCAGTTTAGAATAAAATTTTAAGCTCTTTTTCTTTAATCTTTTATCGAAAACTAAAATTTATCATTCATTCCTGTTCGATTAGAAACTAGAAACAAACCCTTACTTATTCGCTTATCTCTTCGAGAAAAATCTATCCTACAAAAAAAAAAAAGAAGAAAAAAGATATTATCTCCTTCTCAAAAACATTCGTATTATACCTTCCTCCAACTTATGCGTCCCTTGTGCAAATTGTCGAGCGAAACGGGTGTACAGTTGGTATTCTTCCATATTTGTTTAATTTATGGGATCGAAGTAAACGGAAGTGAGGCTCGAGCGAGCACTTGATGCGCGGAATTGCATTATTGCGCAGCGATGCCCCTCGAATATCTCGTTACAATGCTCGATCATAAGCGGGAACCGTGTTGCAAGAATTCCTCGCCCTCGCGTTCCTTTTTACGAGGACGAATTTATGGAAGGGAAATACCTCCACCGGCGTTATTTCCTTTTTCCTCGAGTCGCAAAACTGGTGGTGGGCTCTCGCGCTTCACGCGAGCCACGTCGCTCTCTTCTACGTGGTTGAAACAACGCGTGCGTGCATATTCCTGAATATGTTAATTTATACCATTACGTATTCATCGTGTTTTTTCCTTTTTTTTTTTTTTATGTAGAATGAAGGAAGGAATCGGCGGGACTGGTCTTGATACACCTTGCCAATTATTTCGAATTTTTAAGTAATTCCATGTCGAGAAAATATAAAACTTGCTAATTTTTTTTTTCGTAACTCGCCGCGTCTCGAAAATTGTTCATCTTCGTCGTCATATTTAATAACGAATGGCGAGTAGAGGAGACTGAAACGATACGAATTTGCGGAAACATTCGAATCGAAAATAGATGAGTAAAATTAAAAGACGAGGAAGAAGAGAGAACGAGATGGACAAGATCCGCCCGAAGAGAACGAGATCTTTTTTCTTTTTTCGCGACGATATGCTCCCCGTTATTTATCAAGCTTTAACAGAAGTGAAGTCGGTAAAGTTTCGTTGGCAGCTACCACTTTTACCGTAAGACGTAAACCAAATACGTTAATTCGCTCGAGTCACTCCTTGATACCCAACTACTAAACCGAATTGGATAGCAGCTGCGCTCGTGTATCCAACCCATCCGGACACATTTACCTCGTTTAGCTGGCGAGATCAGGTGCGATAAGGCAACAGCCTCTGATAAATGACTCGATGTTTACCAGATTTTCCGATATCGTAATAATTTCCTCCTAATTAATCCGCACTACGATCCCCTGTATATTGATTTAGCAAATTTACCCCAACGATCCCACTTCCTTCTTCCATCTCTTCCATCCGTCTTTCCTTGAGAATCTATCAGAGACAGAGAAAGAGAGAGACGATTCTCCCGTCGATAAGAATTCTTTCTCGAAACGGTTTTTAGAATTTTTCCAAAGGAAAAAGAAAAGAAACGTCTCGTTCGATTTCTTTAGGCGACGATCCTCGGTGAACGAGGAGAAGAAAGAAGAAAGTGGCGAGATGCTGCCGCACCTGCCGCGCATTCCACTCGAGGTGACCCTAAAAATTTCAACTCGATACACGACAAGCTCGCACAACGTTCAACTTGACCGTGGAGCTCGAGCAGGACTCGATACCTTCACCTTGCCTGTGTCCGTGTGCATATACGAGAGGCGACGAGGCTCTCCACGTGGGGGCCTTGAGCGTGAAAGGGAAGGGACGCACGGGTCGGTGATCGCCTCTTGAATATTCAGCGAAAATTTCTGGGCCGAACGACACGGAGTCTACACGAGAAGTTTTCGTGCGAGAAAGTGTCGGTTCCATCCTCGGATCGAATCGTTTCCCAATAACTTTCGGCCAACGAGTTTTACCCAAACCTTGTTTTCGTAGATTTCGTCCAACAGGTTTTGCTTATGGTTATGCTTGGTATATGGTACGCGTATAATGGATCGAAGAGGCGCAGTGAAAGTTTGGAACGCGCCTTCTCTCGCGTGATTCATTTCGTGAAACACTTACGAGATACCAATTTGCTTCCCGCTTTGTGATTGAACGCGTGCGTCACACAGTGTGTTAAGTGTTTATTAAAATTTGGCTTAGAGAATAACAGTCGAGTTAATTTACGAGACCGTTCTTTCTTTCTTTCTTTCTTTCTCTCTTTTTTAAGATGTGGTTTAAAATAGTCGAGAAAGGTTTGGCTCTTTCGCGCGAAACAAGTGACGAGTCAAGTGAGAAATCGTTATAGAAAATTATACGGAGACGTTAGATTTTGAAATTTACACGACGGTATTTATATCGATATTTACCATGGTGAAACTTGGCTCGTTTGAACGGCATTCTTCCACGATTTATTAGATTTAAATAGAGAAAATTAAATATACCGCATTTATAATTGAAAAATTTATTCGATCGTTCCACGTTCTTTAATACCAATTTACGCTTCCCAGCGAAATTACTCTCATACGTGCTTTCGTTGCATCGTAAAAATTTATTTAACCCGCTCGTTGCTATTATCTACGCAAATTAATTTCTCCACTATCGTTCCATCTTCTAAAAACACGCGTTAAAATAATTCCGCTGGAAAAATTCCTCGATCCAATTGCATAATTACAAAAAATACTTTCTACGTATAAATATAATCGTAAATATAATCGTTTCTGTCTATTTGCAAATTGCGCACGAATCGCCGTTCCCCGAACGGAGAATCGAAACGTATTCAGGTAGATAAAAATAAGAGAAAGAGGGGGACAAAGATCGTCATCTTTCTTTTTTTGCGCAGACAATTTTGTTTCGCGGCTCTTTTTCTTTTTTTTCCCTCCGTTATTTCGAAGGCAGGCCAGGACGGATGCATCTCGTGGACGGCTCGTGCAAAGCGAGGCCCGCGAGGGGCGGCACTTTTGCGCTGAATTATTGATGTCAACGTAATGGAGGTGAATGGGGCTGCGCAGATATACACGCGAGCCCTCGTCTCGCATGCACGCGCCCGGAAACTACGCCTCTCCTCTTCTCCCACGTACACCACGACGTCTTTGGACGAGCCACGGATTAATCCCAACTTTGACCTTTTATCCTCTCTGTCTGAGAATCGATGCCTCGTTTAATGGCCTCTCTCTGAAAAATTCCTCTGTCCAGTTTTTCGCGTTTCTGTATATTTCGATTTAACCGAAAACAAGAAAGAAAAAAAGAATGATTTCAATTGGAAAGAATGATCCTTGTTCGAACGACTTTTGAAGAAACGGAATATCGATTTTTAATAACAATTAAGAATTAATCAAATACCGAGAAACTTCAATCTCGTATCATCTTCCAAACAAATTAGAGAAATTAGTGAAATTATTAATTTTTTCACGTTAAATTATAACAAGTTTTTCGGGGAAGAAATCGATTGACGATAGAAAAGAGGAATCGCAACATTCTGACACTGCCATTTCGAAACCATTACCAATCAAAAATACAGAAAAGAAGTCAGTCACATTTGAAAAAAAATAACAAACCTAACTGATCCGCATCGCGAATCCTTTCAGGGGCGATCGACGCGCAGGATGGTTGAAATGGAACGTGTGCAAACTTGCGAGGCAGTTGCAGTCGAATTTCGAGAAATACACGTTTACACGTGTAGGCCGCGTTTTGTTAATTAAGAGAAGGCGCGTCGTTACGCGCAATTCGCACAAGTTTGCACAAGTAGAAGCGGAAAGAGAGGCGGTTACGTTATTCGAGGCGTGTACGCGAGACAGAACCGGAAGTCTGTGCCTCGTAACCTCTTACACCAGTTGAATTTCACTCGTGATCGAAGGTCGAATGGTTGGAAGCCTTTCGGTTACGGAGATGGTGAACTGAACAGGGGCGAAATTAATCGAGTTCACTTCGATTTTGACACGCGAAATTATTCCCCTTCCTCCCCGCGCTAAGAAAACGCCTTTTCGTTCCATTGCGCACTCGCTCGTGCGAGAATTGCGTTACCATTGCGCTGTAATTAACCGCCTCGTCCAGGTTTAGCTGGAATTTATTTGTAAGAAATCAAACAGGTGATTTTGGTTTTAAGAGATAGACGAGTGGTTTGTTCGATGTTATTGTACGATTTAATGTAATGGGATTTTCCAAAGAGTTAAAAAGTTGTGATAATTGAGGCGTGCATTGGCCATTGTGCAATATTTGGTATTGTGAATTTTTCTTTGTTCGAAACCGTCCCGATTCGAGGCTCGGCGAGAGTTTACGTAACATCGAGAAACGAAAAGTCTCTCTAACGCGATTTGTTAATTGGATGCTCAACGGCACGTTATTCGCGACGTGTATGCGTCGACTCGAAATCTCGCCTCCGTAATATTTCTCTTTTATTTCGATGTCTCGGTCTCGATAAAACTTGAGACGCCCTTTTCCAATTCTTTCGCTTCGAATCACGTTGAAAACGCGAATATTTTTACTCCAAGAAAGTTTCGAGTCATAACATTATAAATTCTTTTCCCTTTTCCTTTTTTTTTTAACCACGTAATAGAAAAAGTACCGATACAAATTTCGAATTTCATTACATTTTATACAGAAATAACAATATCCGAATCTGGTTTTCCTTCCTTCGATCCTTCTTTTCGATCGAAAATTGAAAGGAATTGCACGAATAAATATGGAAACAGGTAACATTAGATCATCGAACCGACAACTTTCCTACACTTACGATCTCGACGGCCAAGGTTGGGGTCCATAAGGAAGTTCGTGACGCGAGAAAGTTGATCGATATAATTTTACATCGATCCCAACCATCATCCGATACTTCTCCCACAGCGCATCTTTCCTCCTCGCCTCAGAGAGAGGAGAGACAGGGCTAGCCTACTTTCTCTGCAAAGAGAATTTTTAACCGATGTGTGAGGGTTTCCCCTCCCCCTCTTCTCTCGTCGCCGCGAACTCTCTTCCTCCCTCCCTCCTCTCTCTCCCCTCCTCCCCCCTCTCCCCCCGGTCTCTGTTCATTACTTCTCGCGCTCTCACTCCCTCCCTCTTCTCTCTCCTCTCTCGGTCCGTGTCGTTTCCTCGATTTGCCCAACAAGCTCAGCCGAGAATTCCTCCGACTAGTACCCCTCTCAGAGTCTATATAAGCGGAGTGTTCATACGAGACCGAGCATTTTTTGTGTTAGTAGTGACGGAGCCGTGGGTCTCCTCCGTCAAAGAGGTTGACTGCCGAAGAAGTAGAAGTCAAAGAGTGCGTCAGGATGGTGTGCACCACGCGACACGATAGAACCGTGTTCGATTGAAAATCGTCGTCCGAGGAAAAGAATCGTCGAGGAAAAGAATCTTCCTTCTCTTTTCTCTCTTTCTTTCTTTCTTTCTTTCTTTCTCTCTTCTTCTTTTTTCGTTCATTCCTCCTTTATCTTATATCCTCCGGTGTGTCGTCGACAAGAGGAGGGGGAGGGGAAGAAGAGGAAGAAGAACACGAAGGAAGCAAGAATTTGTTCTATTTTTTTTTTTTGTGCGTATACACAGTGCACGGATGCAACTATGCTACGAGGAAAGGTAGGTGGGATCTCTGTGATCTGCTCGATGATCTTTCGTCGATCGATTTTTTCTTTTTTTTTATTCATTCTTTATTCGACGACCGTCGTTGTGTTGTTCAGTCAGTGTGCTTCGACGAGAAGGAATTCGCGATTTCCCTCTTCCCCCGTTTCTTTCCTTCCTTCGTTCCCAGGTGATGATCAAGATGGGCGATCTTGATGGATATCCGCGATCGCCGCGCACGAATTCGAGAGAGCTGTGTCGAGCGGAAGAACTTTCGTCGCGGAAGGGAATAGTCGTAGACGCGAGCAAAAACGTTTCACGGGTTGTCCTTCTTCTTCTTCTTCCTAATTTTTATCTTCACGTGTCATTTTTTCTTTCTTTTTTTGGATTTGGATTCGGATCCAAAGAGAAAAGGTGCGGTTAAAATTTTTCTTAATCGATCGAATGATAAAATGTTTACTTTTCTCGCAAGATACGCTGCAAAATTTTGCTCAAAACTTGTACCAAAACTTAACTGAAAAGAAAGAGAGAGAAAAAATGTAGTTTCAAGAGTAGCAATGTTAACGACGACTAACGACTGTGAATTAAAATTTAAAATTGGGGGGCATAAATTGTAAAACGTAACTTAGATAGCAGGAGCGTATTTTATTATTATTATTATATAATTGTACAGTGACGATTTTGGAGCAAAGATTAAATAATTTTAGATTTCTTAATATTCGTGAATATCGGTCATTAAGCACGTCAACTTTTTATCAACATGTATAGGAAAATAAGGAAAATAAAAGAGAAATATCAATTTTATTAAAGATCTAAGATTGCGTCGAGACGGTAACAAATATGAAAAAGTGAAACTCTAGAAACGTGGGTTAACGAAACTATTTTCTTTAACGTGAAAGTAAAAAAAAAAAAAAAAGAAAAAAAAAGAAAAGGAAAAAAAGAAAATAATTTTAACGATTGAATTAATCATACATAATGTTACAGTTCCTTGGCGCGCTGTTGCATCAACATTATGAGGATAACTAAAACGTGATGAAAGCGATTATAGCCTTTTGCTCTTCAATTAAGGTTCGAAAGTATAGAAAGCAAGTATAGATTGCAGTTTGACGTCGTAATCGACGGATAATTATTGGCGTAGGGATGATGGCGAGATATTAAAATATAATTAGAGAAATTTTACGGGCGTAAAATTAATCGACGCGCTTTCGAATCTCAACTATGACGGTTGATACGTCACAGAAAGAAATATATCGTTAGAAAAAAAAAAAAAAGAAGAAGAAGAAAAATTCGCGAATTTCAATAATTTCGCGCCATCTTTTACCATCTATCGTTCAACATCTTCTTCTTACTCAACGATTAACGAAGATATTTCTCAAAGAACGTCCAAATCAACCGAGCGGAAATTGACTTAACGAGTATGACGGAACAAATTGTTGCATTAAAAATCGAAAGAACAACCGTTTTACTAGATTCACTGTCTTTCAATCGCACGGCCAATTACCATCTCGATATTTTAACGCTCCTTCTGTCTTAGCGATAAAAATTTCGTCACTTCAGAAGTGAGAAAAGGAGGTTTTAAACACCCGCGTTGAAATTCATTATTAGTCAAACAATTATATATACGTTTTAGCACGCGTCACGTGGATTCGCGCTTTTGCAATCAACCGGGCAAACATACAAAAAAAAAAAAAGAGGAAGAAAAAAAAAGGAAAAAGAAAAGATTACTCGAAGCAACAGCTCGAGACGTGGACGTAAGCGGTAGCACACTTTCACGCAACGCTCAACCGTGTTTCGCATTTTTCCCATACTCATGCAATTCAATCCTTTAACGAGATCTAACGAAGATCTTCTTTTACGCCGCCAATTTCTAAGCGACCAAAAATCGCGAGTGAATTTTCGCGGGTACATCGGAAGAGGAGGTCGCGTTGGACGAGATACATCGACAGATATCGAAACGAACATCGAATTTTCCGTAGTGAATCGTTGCGTTCTCCACGCGGTTCGAATAACGCATAACAAGCGAAGGAGGTGTTGACCTTAGTCTGCTCGCGCCGTCGAAGCGCTCGATTGTCCGCTTCGACTACCTACGTGCAAACTATTGCGCGCTTCGTTAAGCGGAGGCTTGTCGCGGGAAAGTGATACGGAAAGAGGCCGCCATTGAAAAATTGAGGTTAGATTAAAACTTGGAACAAAAGTTTAAGCGATACGATCGAAAATATTTATTCGAAGCTGTTATAGTTATAGTCGTGCGATTGTTTTTTCGACGATAAATTTATTAATTAAAAGAGTATTGATTACATTTGTTATGTTTTGTTGTATTTTTTCCTTTTTCTATTATATCCGTAAAATTAACAGAATAGAATAGAATCAAAGCGAGTTTCCCTTAACACGTGTTGATTCAAATACTTTCAGATTTATTACGAGTGTTTTGTTCATTAAATCTGTCCAATTAGGGTCTAACAAATTTAGACCCTTTGTACAAACGATTTTAGATTCTCTCTCTCTCTCTTTTTTTAATAAATCTAACGGGACTTGCCGAGTAACCTAGCAATTACATTTCGATCAAACTTTGCGAAATTGTTTGCGGGAACCATTCTAGATTCTTTTTCTTAATAAATCTGATACAACTTTCCGAATAATCTACCAATTAGATTTCGATCAAACTTGGTAAAACTGTTTACAGAAGCTTTTTTTTTCTTCCTTTTTTTTCTCTTTCCTTTTTTTGCTCAAGCTCGGGTGTGATTGCGTACTTTCAAGTTGTTTAATCTAAGTTGAAAAACTCCCCTCTTTCGCGAAAAATTTCAATCCGAAGATGAAATTTAATTGAACTTTATTTCGCCACGCGTCACGTATCGAATCATCCCGTCGTTGACGCAACGAGGGATAACACAAATCCCAATTTTGATCTCTCTTTGCTTCCTCATCTTTTCAACCGTTTCACGAATCACGCGTCGTCTCTTTCTCTTTTCTTTCACGCACATTCATTCGTAATATTATTTCCTCAAAATTTATGAATACGTTTCCACGTGAGTCACTCCTCTCCTCGTTCATCTTTCGAATTAATTCTTTTCTTACCGATCTCGGAGAGCCTTTCGCAGTGAAAAGTTCGACGCGAATACAATATTCGAAGGAAAGTTAACCGAACGAACGTTTGCTCGACCTTCTTTCTTTCCTCATTTTTTATGCGCGCTAAATTTTCCTTCCACGACAAGACCTACTTGTACTCGATCCGCGTACACCTTAATCTCGAGGGCCAACGACATCATCGGATAGGAATCGTTGTGTTGACGCAATTTACGCAAAAGAGGTGACTCGACACGCACCTTTCGATCGAATCGATGTAAATCGTTTTACTGAAGGCGAGTGTTTTATTCCTTCAATGAGATACCAATCGCGACAAGGAAGATTGTTACGTAGAAAGATGGAAAGATGGTATTTTTGCTGCCGCGGTGAACGAATTTCATCAAAAATTCGCATTAGTTGGAAGATAGAAACAAGTAAACGTGATTCTTTTTATTGATATTCGTGGTTTCTACGATTGACAAAGAGAGACAAATGTGGGATTCATCTGATCTGCGAAATAACAAATCCGTACAATTTTTCGATACGCACGAGTTTCTGTCTGTCGGGAGTATTTCAATTAAATATACATAAAGTTGCGCGACACGGAAGAAAGGTATTTTACATTTACGAAGATAAAGCGAACGAGGATGGATACATATTTGCATAGATTGCATCTATACGTTGTACGGTATTTTCGCGCGGGGTGGATAGATAAATTTGTGAAAAAATAAAATGATTGAAATTCACGTGATATATATTTTTTTTTATAAAATTGGGACGTTTCGTGGATTTTATTTTTAGCTCTTGAAACTCGTCGAATGGTGAAAAAACGCGGACGCGAATCAATCGGAAATGTGAGGAAAATGATTCTGACGATCGAAAGAAGATCGATTAGAAATACACGAGAGCGTATAAACAAGATAAATAAGATAAGATATCCGTATGCTCTTCTTTGAACGTACTTCGTGCACTCCTCCTCGATGCACTTGGGAGAAAGTGCGGCATATTATGTTAACCTTGCATCTCGGTCATCGTTCCACTTAAGACTTTTCCAAGAATGGTTTCTCGATGACATTTACTGCTTCAAACTTGCGCATCGCTTCTTGCCCCCCTCCCCCTCCTATCTAATATCTTTTATGGAAAACAAACTGGTTGGTTGGGTGGAGAATGGTTGTTATCGTGGGAAAAAAAAAGAGAGAGAGAGAGAGAACGTAAAATCGGTTCCAGTTTTATTTTTGTTCGGAATTTCGGTAATAAAAAATTTGGCCAATTTTCTGGACGTTCGATGGAAAAAGATATCTTGCGCAATTTTTCATTATCCGCTCGTCAAAAACTGCGACACTCGCGACGGTTACAACGCTTGTACACGTAGCGACAGAATCCAGATCGATTAATCTACTTTCGAATATTAACGTCGCTAAAAATATTTTCGCAGCAACGTCGACTCTTCGTTACTCTTCGATGGAACCAAGTTCGTTTAACGTGTTTAAAATGGATCAAAGAATTGCATTTTTTTCTCTCTCCCGTAAGAGGCGATTTATGTGTTAATGGAACGACGCTTAATAACACGGTGATTTTAGTTGGGAACAATCGGGGATTAAAGAGAAAATGTAATTTCTTTTAGCATCGCGCCATCTTTGTAATTAACGAAGTTATCACGGGCGCGCGCAGTTTAATAGTTGGAGGGAGTAAATGCAGGTTCACATAATACTCGCATACATACGTCGGGATGAGTGGCTCGCCTTGCGCCAACCGAGGTTGTAAACTAGCTTAAAGTCTCTCACGGCCTTCAATTCCGAACCCTAGACAATGTGTGTTGGCACGAGTAAAACGTGTACCACGATACCAGGGAAGCAACACTTATGTTTCCAACCAACTAATTAGAAGAGGAGAAGGCGTTGCGCCAGTCACGATTAGAACTCTCGAAACTCTAGAAATTCCTCCTAGAACTTTCTATTCGCTTTTAAAGAAAGATTTTTTTAATAAAATTGGAAAGACGAATATCAGCGAAACTCCTTTCTACGATTCTCTCGTTCCCACCTCATTGTACCACGTTTACGCTCCGATTGGATCGAGTTGCTCCACCACCAATCGTGCCAAACTACGGTCGTAATTTAGTTTATTAAAAAATAAAAATAAATCGAGGAATCGGAATGGAATAAAGGGTCCGATTGGTTTTCGTTCCAGACGACAATCTCTCTGCTCTGCGTCCTGTTGCTGATCGGACGCGAAGCTCGCGCGGTGGTGAACAAAGCGCAATTCCAGACGGTGGCCAAGAACGAGGAAGAGAAGCGGAACGAGATCAAGGCCGACGACAGGATAAGCAACTCGTACGGTCCACCTTCGGACGATTACGGGCCCCCTCTCGGCTCGAGCGCGAAAGGGCCCGCGCCGGTCTACGGCCCCCCGGAGCTGGTAGGCGACCACGGACCAACGCCTGTATATCCACCGCCGCCACCGGACGTTCCTCCGCCTCCTGCTGCCTACGGGCCGCCCTTGTCCTCGTACGGACCACCGCGCAACGTCAAGCCGCCGAAACAAACTTTCGCGCCCCCCCTCTCCCCCTTGCCCGCCAAGCTGGCCTTCGCCTCGCTCAAACTTCACCACCACGGCCCGCCCAAGCAGCAGTACGGCCCACCCTATTCCCCCTTCCCTCCCTCCTTCAGGCCCCCCAAACCCCACTACGGCCCACCCTTCAAATTCGCCACCTCCCTTCCCAACACCCACTACGTACCCGTGGGATCGAAACCCGGCTCTCACGGGCCCGCCATCCCTCTGTCGTTCGACACGTACGAGGTGCTCCCCCAAAAAGTGGCGGTCCAGTTCGTCCCCCAGTCGACCAACCACGACCACGGACCTCCGCCGCTCGCCGCTGCCGATCTCTACGGACCGCCGCCCCCACCCGTCGTCGTCCCGCCACCCGGAGTCCCGGCGCCGCCGACGCCCCCCGACATCAAGTACGACGGTTGGCAACCGATCGCGGGCTCGTCGTCGGATCACCGACAGGCCGGGAACGGCGTGCAGGCGTACGGAGCACCGACGATCGACGAGCACAAGGGTTTGGAGGGGCTGTCGTCGGCGCACGTTCAACCGTCGACGAGCAACGGGATCGAGAACGGGCAGAACGTGCCCAGCGACTCTTACGGCGTGCCGATCCACAGCCCGGAGGCGCAGGACTTGAAGACCTCGGTCAAGTCCGGGTCGAGCAGCAACAAGGGCCTGCCGCCCCCGCCGTTGCCCGAGTACGAGCCGTTCCACAACGAGAGGCCGCCTCACGCGAGCGGCGCGCAGCAAGGTCAGCCGAACCCGCGCTACGAAGCGCCCGCGAACGCGGACCCCCTCTCCCTCCCGAAAACGGTCGGCTTCGAGTTGTTGCCCACCGTCCCGTCCCTTGCCGCCGACCCTCTCGCCGGACCTGCCTCGTTCCCCGTTTTAAAACTCCCGCTCCTCGATCCCGCCCTCCACCCCACCGCACCGGGGGGCGACGCCCCCCGCTCCTTCCACAATCCGGCCAACGATTTGTCCCAGCTGTCGGTCAACGCTTTGTCCAATAACTACGGCCCTCCACCACCCCTCCCGCTCCCCTCCCACCAACCCTTCGCCAAGTTGAACTCCATCGAATCTGGAATACCTCTGCCGCCGCCCCCCTCGCTCTTCGACTCCTACGGCTCGCCGCCACCTTCCTCCTATTCGCCCAACGGCCCCTACCCCTCGCCTCCTTCCTCCTTCTCCTCCTTCGGCCTCCACTCGTCCACCCTCTACAAGCAGCCCTTGCACCACCACCGCCCCCCGCCCCCCAGACACCCACTCTCGCCCCCGGCCTCCCTCATTCCGCCCAGGAACCGGGAACCCGTCAAGTTCAAGGAATTTCCGCCGATCCCAACCGGGTTGCTCACCAACCTGAACCGATATTTCCCGCCGCCGCCGAGGCACGAGCAGGCCAAATCTGCGGCGCACCTCCCCCCGGCCGCCCTGTCGTCCGCGGCGTTCGTCGAGCAGCAACAGCTGCCCTCCCTCCACGCCCCGCTCGCCTTCAACAAAGCCCTGCCCCCCGCCCTCCACGACCCGCCGATAGCCGCCCCGCACGCCCGATACGGGACGCCGCTGTCCTTCGGCGGCTTCAACACCCCGGCGCCTGTGCTCACGTACGGCGCGCCCAACTTCGGCCCCGCGTCCTCCTTCGTCTCCACCTCGACCGGCTTCGGCAACAATTTGTACGACGGCGTCACGGCCGCGTACGGCACGCCGGTGGTGAGTCTGCCCTTGTCCACGGGCCACGACTGCGGCTTCCAGCGGTACGCGGGCCTCGAGGACGGGGCGACCACGGCCGCGTTCAACGAGGCCGCGGCCGCCGCCGCCGCCGTCTTCGCCTCGCCGCCCGCGCTCGACCGCGAGCCCCCGTCCGTCGCCCAGCTCGCCCTTCGCGACTACCACCAGCCCAGGGCCGACCTGAGGGACAGCTACGGCGCCTCGATAGGCGCGAGCTACGCGAACGCGGACAGCGCGCTGTCCGGCAGCCACTCGGTCGAGCTCGCCGACTCGCTTCTCTCGCCGCCACCCTCGCCCGCGCCCTCCACCGCCGCCCCTCCCCTCGACGAGGCAGGAGGGGCGAGAGCGAGGGAGGAGGCGAGGAACGAGGTGGACCAGTTCCTCAACACCCAGGAGGGAAGCGAGGCCCTCTCCCTGGCTGCCAAGGGCCTGGCCATCAACGGGGGGGACGGTTTCGAGGTGCAGGGCTCGAAGGGGACGTACACGTTGCAGATCCAGGCCGCGGACGGGGGATTCGGGACCGAGAACTCGGACGGGAGCGTGAGGCACGATCAGGTGCTGTCCAACGGCCTCCTCCAGGATATCCTCGCGGCTATCGAGCAGCCGGATCAGGGGCAGGTGCTGCGGGTGCAAGGTCGGCCGGAGGCGCAGCAGCTGCAGCGCGTGTACGGCGACGACGCGGCGGTCGAGCGGGCCGGCGAGAGGGAAGATTCGAAACTCGAGGGGGAGACTCGGGGCGACAGGAGCGGACAGATTGAAGCGGCGGGCGAGTCCGCGAGGAAGGAGGCCGTCGCTCTTTTCTTCGACAATCGGTACGGCGAGGGGGCGAGGAAGGAGATAAGGTCGGTCCCTCCATCGTCCCTCCATCGCGATCGGAACGAAACCGAGTCTTCCTAAATCTTCTTCCCCTCTCGTTTCGTATGATTTTAGTAGGTTCGTTAGTAATTTAATTTAATTCGATTCAACCAAGTTCGAGACTCGTTTCCTTACGGGGGAGAGTAATCACGATGCGAAGTCGTTGTTCGGACGGACCTCGTTCGAATTCCACTCGGAATATTTGATACACTCGCGGGTGAAAGGAGAAGACGAATTGGAAAAATCTTGGACGAGAACGTTTGCCAGGTGTCTCCTTCCCTCTGTATTTCTGTTCGCGCGGAAGAAGAAGAAGAAGAAGACAGATCTTATCCGCCTTCGAGTTTAATCGGGGCGCAAGACGAGGGCCGAGAAAAGTCCTCGAGCGTTTCGATTCTCGCGCGCATGTATCGGGCGATTTCGTGGATTTCGAAAGAACTCTCCCGTTGAGTTGACCGACGACACGGCGCGTTTCGCAACGACGTTTCGTTTTTTCTTTCGACCGCGAATCGTCCGAGGTCAACAAGAAGAAAAGAAGAGAAAACAAAAGGAAGGAAGAAAGACCGAGGAGGGCCGAGCAACTTTCATCGTCGAGAGGAGCGCGCGCTTCTTCCACGTCTTTAACCTTCACCGAGGTGAAAGTTCAGAGAAGCTGGTCGAACCGCTTCGCGATAACCGTTTCACTGCGCCCGATACACACAGGTTTTGCATACCTTTGCGACGATTACAGAGAGACACGCGTATATCTAGTCCGTTGTTTCGCGATGAGACACGCCGGGGGATGATGAGTTTTTTTCCCTTTCCTTTCTTTTCCAGTAAATGTAGAGCCATCGTTACTCGGCTCACCGTGTTACGAGATACTTTTAGCGATTAATAGTAGTAGGCTCGCGTTAATTCTTAGGTAGATTTTGATACAAACAGTTTCAGTTTACGCTCTCAAGTAGAACTTTTCACCTCAGAATTCGTTCTTCTAGGCGACCGCCTCGAAATAGCCTCGTTCGTAGTATAGAGCATTGGAAAGCGTTTTCGTTCCTCTTTCGCGGAAATAATAGCAAGAGATATATTTATGTTCGATCGACAGGTTTAATTTAAATTGGTTGGCAAATACGAAAAGGCTTTCCAATCGGGGAATCGCGCATGATACAAGTATCCAAAGATACGCAGAGAGTAAAATCCAGCCGACGTTGATAAGCAACGCACAAGCACGCAGAGATAATACAGTGTAATAATTGCTCTATACGTACATAGGTAATAAAACGTTGATGCGTTCGCATGTGCGCTCATCGACGCGAGTTTAAAACCCGGCTGCGTATACGTTATTCCGTATTTCGGAGTAATCTTGAACTCCTCTTCCACTTTTATAGCGCTAGCCTGGCAAATGGTTATGCATAACTTGGTGTATTGCAGATACGTAAAATAAGTAGAGCGTATATAAGCTTAAGAGAGATGCTCATTGTTAAGAAATACGCAGTGACGATGCTGCCAAGCCATAAAACACGTCAACTCACCCCCTCTAACTTCTCTATCCATCCCCTTCCTCTTCTTCCTTCTCTCCTTCCTTCCTCCCTCCCTCCCTCCGCCTCATTCTTCTTTTTTAAATGGATTAATTTATTATTTTACGTGTAGGTCTCGTGCATACGAGCGATCGATGTTTATTATTCGTCGAGCATAATGCGTGTACGACCGCACTCCTTTTTATATGTTTGCGTTAAGTAATGTAAATATACGATCTACTATTTGTAAATAGACGCTCTATTTTATTCATCTTCCCTATTTTCGAGAATATTCTCAGTAAATTTTACGATTTTTCTCTCGACCAGCACCCTAATTATGAAAAATATTATGAAAAATATCGAGAAGGGAACGATTTTTATCTCTGTCCTCCACTCTCAGCAACGATCGAAAAACGTCGCAACACCTTCGTCCGTTATTGGCGAGAAGAAGAGAAAACTAACTAAGAGGAAGCTTTAGAAGAGGAGAGAGAAAAAAGAACCGCAGTTGTCGAACGCGTTAAAAGTTTAAACTCGAGTGCCACTTTATGCACGGACACCCGATAGAATTTCCAAGCATCCTCCGTTTATCTCGATCGCCGCTGTTTTCCCTTCACGTTGCTCATTCACTCGATGTAATTCTGACTTTCAGCGGCCGAGATTCACCTTTCGGATCTGTTGCCGGGCCACGTTTCACGGTAGCTGCCTCGAACGAGGCATTATTTAGTAATATTTTTTTAATAATAATTTTTTTTAATAATAAATGAAATTCGCTCTCAGGATATTTATTAAAATTTGAAAATTACTCGAGATAATAATTATTTATATATGTATATATATTCTGTTATTGTGGAGAAGTTTCAACGAGATACTCTCAAAAAGAAAAATTCTGTTACTAATTGCAAGTAGGATATGTAAATGAAATGCTATCTTATAAAGCAGTGTTTCAGAGTTGAAATCGTTTCGTACTTTTATTAGATCGTGCCATACGAAAATCGTTTTTGTTTCTTGGAAGAGAAACAATATATTTTCGAAATTATAATCTTTATTCGAAATACTACTTGGTTTTAATGATCTTTTCTCAACGAGATTACTGTAAATGACGAAACGAGTGATGATGCGAATTGATGAAATATCTGGTGAATATGATGGTTTCTGATGTTCTGATTATGGTTGTAATGCAGAAGAAGAATCGACTAATGCTGGTTGCCTCTTAATCAATTTCTTGGCATGCATCTTCTCGTTTCAGAAAAGAATAATGAATTATTCTTATTTACAGACCATCGTACAGTCGTCGTAACTTTTCTTCGACATTCGTTTGGAATTTTCATTGGCATCCAATCATTGTCCAGATCGGCTACGATTATCGTTCTATTCAAAAATGGACTTGCAAACTTTCGATCTTCCAATTTTTTCAGTTTGCAATGTTTGGAAACTCCAGCTCTGTTTCCATTTTCAATTTATCTTCGTTTAACATGGATTTCGATTTAAATTCTCGTTCCCAGGTCTGAATTTTTGAGACCACCACTACGATAACTCGTACAGGAATAATATTCTAAATTCGTTCACTTTTCAAAAAAAAAGGAGACGTCATAAGGCGACACCTTTAAAATATGCTAAGCAAGATACAGGTTGAGCAGAATTTACAAGTGGCAGTTGATTGTCGTTTATTCTAAAATTGGCAATCCTGGTTTCTTCCTCTCCGATTCTCCTCCATTATTCCTTCCCGCGGCGAGACAATGCGATCGCAAGGCTTCCTTCGCCTGAAACTGAAACTCGAATCACAAGAATATACAATCCACGATTTTCGGTTATATAAAAGATTGTTACTTCGAAAATTTCCAAACACGTGTTAATTGTTCCCTCGATAGTCCCAGCAACAACACACTTTCTCCACAAGCGTTGCATAAACGTCTGAATCTCCTATTCTTTCTCTCTTATCCCTTCCTTATTACTTCCGATTCTTGCGATAAATTTCACTCGTCGCAAAATTCCCGAATTCATCTCACCTCGAAGAATCCCTCGAGCTAAATCCCGTTCCAACGAATTACGATTCGGGTCTTAATCTGTCCGCATTACCATCTTTCGTTCTTTCCCTCCTTTCCTGCCGCTTCGTTACGCAACAGGATGCATCCAGGAAGCCGAAGAATTCCACCACTCCAACGATCACGAAAGACATTTTCGCGGAACGAACGAACCCTACTATACCCACACCTACGCGCCAACACCGTAGCCAACACGAAACGGACGTTGCAACAAGAAAGATGGAAAATACTCGCGCGACATTCTACGAAAGTGGAATTTCGTTAGCCCTCGACGAGTTGCTTCTCGCGCTCTACCTTTAATCGAGAGAGTCGGAGGAGAGGGGAGGTATCAGCGGGTTGTCGGCGGAAAGGTTGGTTGACGAGAAGGGATCGGCGAGAAGATCTCGAAGGAGGGTTTTCACGGGTAGCCAGGGGGAACGTATGCATTTCTCGCGGAGCTCAGAAGTGCTTTATTTCCATAGCGGGTCGGTATCTGTACACACCGACAGTCATACTGATCTCGAGAGGTACGTCGGCTGCCTCCCGGGTGCTATATACGGGAATATAAGAGAGAGAGAGAGAGAGAGAGAGTCTCGGGCGTATCGTTGGTCGGTATGCTTAGCGCAGCCTGTTCGCCCGAGGCAAAATTGTCTTTCTTTCGGTACGGCGAATAGTCGCTAAAAGTAAAAATCTAAGAAAATAAAATAGCCCCACGGGATCTCTCCCAGAACTGTTTCCACGATTTTCCGTATCTGTCTTGTTCCGCATCCGTCGTGTTCGTGTATTCGTATATTTCGAGTCGCGCGTATCGCGAAATTAAGTGAATTTTATTACGCCTCCGCGTTACGATAACGTGTAAAAAAGGCAACAGAGGAAAGAGTTTCGGCGAACGTTATTCGGAACGTAGAGGTAACCGTGAATTTCCTTTTTGATTGATCCCGATATCTCGATCGGTTCTCGAGATGTAAGGATTCGAAGAGTCCGTGTACTTAAGAGTTAAGGTCTATAAGAATTATACGGAATGGACTCGTGATCTCTATATTTGGCTGACGCTTATTTGACTACTTAGAGTCTAAAGATTATTAAAGAATCTTTGTAGGTATTTGAAAAGATTATATTCCATAAGATATGTTAAAACTATTAAATTATTTATTATAAAAATTTATTTAAAAAATTATGCTGAAGTTGATCCGGACAATTCGAGCAAAAAGTTGTTATCTTTTTTAAATTCGTTCGTGCATTTGATCGCTCCGTTTGTCGTCTTTTATCCGAATAATATAATTTGCATGCATTTTGACAAGATCTTGTTGTATTTTCAGATAATCCTAATAATTTTGGAGCTAATAATTCTCTAAAATCATTTTTATATTTTTTTTGTTGCAGTTTTGTAAACTATTAAAGCATTTACAATTGAAATCCTCTTGAAGAAGCTGAATATTAAGTTTTCGATACCATTTTTAATTGTACTAGCATAAGAAGATTTCTATTGCGGATGAGAACAGTAATGATGGAAATAAATGATGCGAGATATCATTCTTGCAACCATCAGCGCGACTCGCATAAGTAAAATATCGGTAGAAGTACTGAAATACACTTGATACAGTGGCGCGCGTGGTTTGAACGAGATTTCGTTAGAAACAGCGTGGCAGTCAACGTGCTAGAAGTGCGTGCTATTTCTAAGAACCGCGTCTATCGCTCGTCTGGAGTTTGGGATGAGTCAGCGAGACGAGGTGCGAGCGAGAGATCCGAATAAACGAGGAGGATGAAAATAATAAACGATCAAAAAATTACGCTTTTCTTTCGACGACGATATCTCGGCAATCGAAAATCGTATCGGGATAAATCGAAAAGGGTTTCAAAGAGCGAGGTTTCGCGCCTCTAACGATCTCTCGTTCGTTGACCGGAAGTCATTATCTTCGTAGTTATAGCGATTCAAAGTTTTCCTAATTTTAATAGGATTAACCAGATCTAAAGCGAATTATTTAAAATTATTCTTCTCTTTACAAGAAGATATCTCGGGAACCGGAAGTCGTATCGGGATAAATCGAAAAGGGTTTCAAAGAGCGAGGTTTCGCGCCTCTAACGATCTCTCGTTCGTTGACCGGAAGTCACTGTTTTCGGAGTTATAGCGATTCATAGGTTTTTTTTTTAATTTCGACAGGATTTAATCGAGTTTTAAGGTATCTTTTCTCGTTGTTCAAATAAAAAGTTTTCGTTTCAGTTCTGAAATTAGACGTCCTCTTCCATTATTCTTCGACACTTGGTGGTATTAGCGATTCGGTCGTTTCTTTCGTATTGAAAAAGACAATGGTTCAGTCACCCGGAATAGAATCGGTCTGAATATTTCATTTTAGTGCAGAAGAAAGTCTTCCCATAGGATCACGCGCACGTCTGTGACGTCTTTTAAGACACTTTGAACGTTTCGTTCATGAAGCTCCTTTTATCTCGACTTCTCGTTCGTGAGTGATTCGTTTCTATTACCTTTACAGACGGTAGCATGAAAGGGGCTATTTAATAGTAACGGAATGTCTGATAATGAACCGTTTGTACTCCATACGTTGAAAGAACTGTTATCTTCTTACGCTGTACACGTTCTAACGTAAGTATCTACGCAACTGATGTTTCAAAAGGATGATCGAAAACACGGCTATGTCCGATCGATAATAAAATAATAAATAATAAAGTATTAAAATGTTATTTTCCTTCATTTTTATATCCCTTATTATTTCGCATTTTAAATTTTAAACTTTCAGAAGTGACTTTTGAACTTTTGGGATAAAAGTTAAACGTACTATTGTATCACTGGAGAATGCAGCTCGTTCCAACGGTAAGTGGAGAAAGGTAAAGGAAGAACGTTTACTGAAAACAGAATACTTGACCTTTCCCAAGAAAATTTTTCAAACGAAAGGAGAACGATCCGCGTAATTCTTTTATTTCGTAGCCATCCACACGCATATAACGACAAACGATGCGTTATATCTAAACGTAATCGCGTGATGCGACGCGCATTATGCGTCAATTTGCATATGACTGTTACGCGCAACGCGTGATTTAGATAGTCATTAATGTGATCGTTTCGCGTTACTGAATCTCTATTAGAAGGCTCTAAAGCTGATGGTAGCTGTAAATGTCACTTGCCAGGTGACATTGCAATTAACTGGATAATTGAGAAATATTAGGAATTTAAGAATGTGACAACTTTAAATTGACGCGTATACAATTTCTCATTAAGTTGATATCGAATTAGCGATACACTATTTCATTTGCATAATTAATTTATTGCCGGATAACCCGTCACAAGTGACACCGGCCAACGATAATACATCGCCGTCACGAATATCCAACCATAACTTTTCCATCTTGCCATCTTCCATATGCTCTTTATCCATTTAATCGAGAAAAACAATCTCCGTTTTAAATTATAAACACGATATTTCTATTATCCGTCAAGATCACTTCCTTTGCGATACAATGCGATTTTTCCATGTAAAATCGTTTTCGTACGCTATATCAAAATGCCGAGATATCTTTCGCGCCAATTCTTTTTAATCGGCTCCTCTCTCTTTAAAAAAGAGATCCGAGAAGTCTCTCGCCCTATTCTCGCCCTATTTAGCCACCACCCCTCTCTCTCCTTCGGCAAATGGTGGTACAATCCTCCTGGAAGATTTCGCGGGGAATTCATAGACGTCGGCCGGAATATTGTTCCGCTTGATCGATCGACAGTTCAACGGGGTTAATCGGAAAATCTCCGTAGAAAATCCAGCTCCCCAAGGGGTGGGTGAGAGGGACGGCTACGACGACTACGACTACGACTACCCAAGTGTACACGCCTAAGCGTAACAACGAATGACGAGGGAGAGACGAGGGAGAGACGAGGGAGAGACGAGGAGATGGCCGAGTGCGAGAGGGAGCGCGAGAAATGGCGGGGCGTAGGAGGGGTCTGGAGAAGGAATTCCATAAAAATCGGTGAAATATGCATAGTACCGCGGAATGTGGAGGAGCGTCGCGACGTCGTCGAGTGTCCCGGGGGAAACGGGAATCCCGGCACGAGGAGGAGGACGAATTGGAAGAAAAGGTGGGAAAGGAGAGGAGAGAGGTGTATGTGCGTGTGTATGTATATATATATATATATGGAATGGAAGGAGAATGGCAGGTGAAGGAGGAAGATGAAGGAGAGGATTTGTGGAGGGAGGTGGCGCGCGACAGATAAAGGAAAGAAGGTCGGAGAGCGAACATTTGGAACGTGTTCTCGAACGAAATCTAATTTCGGTCCCACGGCGAAACTAAGCTATTTTCTCCGCAATATGCACGCGCAGCTACGCCCATGTTTTTCACCCTTCGCACCTTCCTTCCTTCCTTCCTTCCCTCCTTATCCCCCTCCCCCTCCTTCTCTTATCGCGATTCGTGAAAGTTGAAATTTTCCCGCGTTTCCCTTCTCTCGCGACGAGGCGAAAAAGTCGATAAAGTTTCCCGTCTCTCTGCCAAACTGCCGTCACTTGGCCAACTTGGAACGGCGTGTACAAAGCCGGCGAAGATTTCAAATACGAATTATAAAATAACGCTGCTGGAGGGAGGGATCGAAGAAGGTAAGAAAGGTAAGAAACGTTCTCGCTGCAATGCGCGGTGATTTGTGCGCCCAACCTGTTGTACAAGCTCTACAGAGGGTAACTGCTCAACTGGACAAAATGTACGAGGAGCAAACTCGGAACGCGTTCGCATCGGCGCCAACTAGTTGGCCAGAAGTTTGCAATCGTGTTATCGATTGTTTATGGGTCGAATCGATGGAACGATGGTAGGAAATGGTTGAACACGCGCGGTTATTAAAAGGTTGGAAAGATTGGAAAAATGGGGGGATCGCGATCTCTGAAACTTTCACTCGTACCTTTATTTTGAATGTTCAATACCACCACCCGATACCCGTATGTAGACTCGAGTCCGTAGAGCGATTCGTACGATTAATGAATAAATTAATAATGAATAAAGTGTATCTATCGTTGCAATTTTGCAACGAGATTTGGAAACACATCTGAAAAATTTATTTATAATATTCGTAACGCATTCTAACGATCCTTGCCTCGTCGCTCTAACTTTTTTTCGTAACGACCATTGGGAAAAGTTCGAGAATCTTGAACGGGACAAGATATATCCTCTCGAGGCTCGTAGTTGAAACTAAAGTATGGAAATGTTTTATAATTTCTGCATTTCTCTTTCAGAAGCAAACGAATGCAAACGACGTTGAAAGAACACGGTATTTTAAAGCTCCACCTCGTAGATTACTTTAATCACTCTACCTTTTCATACAAATTTTTATCTTTTCCTAATCTGCGCCAGCGGAAAACTCGGGATTGAGAGAATATTTATGTTGTTTGTGATTTAAAAATGACGTCGTGTTCTTTTTTTTTAAACCGTTTTTAAAAAGAAGAAGTCTTCCAAGTCTTAGTTGGTGAAAAATGAAAAAAATCTCTTTCCCAGGTGGTTGTTCGATATTTCGATCGCGCATTGTATCCCATTTCGTTTTATCCAACAATTTTTTTACGAAACGTGAATTCACGATTCATCTATTTTCGCCACGCGGAAACAAAAGTTGCGACGTTACTGTCTTTCCACGGTTATTCCGTGTTACGAAAAAGATCCCATTGTACGTAGCCGCCCTCTTCTTCTCCATTTCGAGGGGGGAAGGGGGCGGGGAGAAAAACAGAAACTGACAAAAGATTCCTCGAGGCGTTCGTACGGCAGAGTTTCGAGAGGACTATCGAGAATCTCCGGCGAAACGACGATGGAGCGAAATGGGCGAGTCTGGTGTCTTCGTGTGCGGCCAACCTGGTGACAGGAGTGCACGAGAATTTCCGCTTCCGCTCTCATAATTAAGCCACCGTTGGTTTTTGATGGCCACTAAAAATGTCGCGGAGAGATTCTCCGAGAGATGTTCGAGTTCCCTTCCCCTCCAATGGGGGATGGAAGAGAAGGGTAAGATCCTCTAGCGACGGAATTGAGCGTATTGCGAGCGTAACGCATCGAAACCAAAATGACTATTGCTAAAAATTTGAAATTTTATTTTCGAATCCGCACGGAACAACTTGAATCAGTTACCTTAATTTTATACAAGAACAAGGAAAAAAGAGAAAAACTCAACGAACCAATAATGATATTTCATTTCCTAGTCGACGATCCGATGATGCTCGAAGAATCAAAATAATAGTAATATCAATTTTGAACTCGTTCAATTCAAATATTTACAAGTAAAAAATCGTACAAGGTAAAGAGAAAGTTGGATTTGATACTCGCGTCGAACTCGATCCCATCGCTAGATCGTATCGACTCTCTCAGCAAGAGAGAGAGATAGTCAGAGAGAGAGGGAGAGAGAGAGAGAAGAGCGACCCTTACGTTTCTGATATTAGCAATAGCTAAAGTCTCGTAAAGTCGGTTGTGCGGCAATTCGAGTCACTTTGCGACACCCTTTATACACTCTGCCTCCCCTCGACGTCCCCTCCTTTCCCGCGGAGAACGTAAGAGAGGGGGAAGGGAGAGGGGGTTTCGGTGATTTTAATGCGGGCGGGTTCTTAAATTTTAACGTCGCAGGGGAGTTTCGGAGGGGGGAATCGGCCAAAGGACCAGCATCGCCGCCTCGTGGACGCTGCCTGCGCCGAACGAAGGATTAAACTGTAGCGAGGTAAACCTGCACCAAGGTTTCCACCGGTGTTAATTCGGTTATGCGGGTTATACGGCGTCGAGGGTGGGCGTAGACCCTCCGCTGAAACGTTTCGAGCGTTTCAGTTAGCTCTTCTGAAAACTTGTCCCATACCGTCCCTCTCCGAGATACCGGTTAAGGGAGACGTGATAATACGACGAGGGTCCGAGTAAGCTCGGCCGTAAGTTCGAAATGATTTAGTTTTACGAGGTGGGAAGAGGATCGGTAGCACACCGGTGTCGCGCCTCTTCTCGAGTCAACGTCATCCGATTAAAATTCTCTTTTTCTTTTTATTCTTTCAACCATCACAATTTCGATCGGCACAATTTGTCCATCGTTCGTAAAGCGTATTTCTACTTGCTCTTTTTTATTTCGCTGTATATACAGATATATATGTGTTATTAATCGGTGGCGGTATTTTCAATAGTTGCGCTAGAAAGTATTATTGCGCGGCCGATAAACTATCCACCGTATCCAATAACGTTTTAATTCCTTTCGCCGCGGTAATTGAAGAAATGGCGGAGGAAGAGGAGGAGGAGGTCGAAGGTCGCGAGGATAGGTAGGATAGGTATTTTTTTTCTTTCTTTCTTTTTTCTTTTTTTTTTTTACTGCGCCGCGCCACTCTGATTTAATAAGTTCATTACCTAATGAACAGGTGTACGGGGCAACCTGCTCCCACTGGCCGTAGTATCGAGAGCTTGCTCGCATCGGTCACCCTTCGATAATCAATACTTTTAATTACCGCATTTTTATGAATTCGGTTGTAGTTTAGTCTTTAATTGGATACGAAATCGACGATACCTATATATCCCAATACCAATTTTCACGCTTCTAATTAATATACCGGGAAACTCTAAATTTATCGGCCGATTATTCGCCGCGAATGCTTTCGCGAATAATCGGCCGTTTATTAACATCCTTTCCTCTTCCGCCCTTTGTTCCAGATTTTTTTTCAAACAGTCGGTTAGTCCGGAACGATAATTCTTTCGAGATTTTAATCAAAAAAAATTTTCGAAAGTTGGATGGCTCGATTATCGAAAAATCGTTCGTGGAAAATATCGAACTCGTCGAGTTGCGAAGCTTGGAAATACGGGTGCGAACGTTTTTTAAGCCTTTAATCTTTGGGGACAAAGAAGACGAAGGAAGGACGTTGGCTTTAGCCCTCTTCTTTTCTCTCTTTTTTTCCTCTTTCCAGACTCTTTCCCTGTCCCTCGCCACTGATTCTCGTGAATTAGTGGAAAGAGATAACAAAGAAAGAATTAAGATTCACACACACATACACAGAGCCGACCACGGCTTAATGTATGCACCGCGGCAACTTTCTTCGAATCGTCGACTTCGGCTCGCTAATGGCCGCTGGAAACTCCCTGAAAATTCCTCACTTACCCTTACGACTCACCCAGGTCGGTCATCCGGACGGATAACGACGAAAGCGGATCCCTTTAATTTATCCAGATGTTTTTTCATCTTTTGCCATCCCTCCACGATCGATACGTTCGAACTCGCACCATCGAAGCTGACGAGAAATCGTTAATTAGATCGCGATTAAAGAAAAACGTTTAAACTGAAACAAACGAAAACATCCAAATATGCGTAGCTTCGATAACGGCTGATCACACGTATACCACTTATCGCGTTTGTAATACGAAAGAGAGAAATTTCGCCTTTTCGTCCCTGATTCTTTGCCGGAGGAACACTTCCCTCTCCTTTCTTCGCCCAATCTCGAACTATATGGCTATTTCCTTCTCGTTTCTTCTCCATTCCTCTCCTTCTCATCCGCGGTTTCGCTCTCTCTCCCCCCTCCTTTCTCGTCTCTCTTTCCAGGAAGCGTTAATTAACCCACCACGCGAGCCGGCATCAAATAAATTTCGGTTAGAACGTGAGAAGCAACAAATCTGAGTCAGGTGGTGTCAACTACGGCGAACGCGAGCCACCTCTTGCTTGAGTTACTTCGGCGGCCAGGCTTTTGCGGCTGCCACGGCATTATGGCCACGGATATTATGGCCACGCACGCGCGTACACACGTGTGTAAATATGTATGTGTATAAAAATGTAAACGCACGTACACGCGAAGGATTTGCGGTGGGAATATAACATTCGATATTGTATTATAAAACGTTCGTTCGAGTTAGTTAGAAAGATTATTGGATCTAATCTGATCGAAACGTAAATGAGTAAAATTTAATTTTTAATTAATTAAATTTTTCGCGCGAAGCGAGCGAGGATTCGATGGAGGGAAGAAAAATCGGTATGCTATAATAACGTAGCGTTTCGCGAAGAGGATTTCATATACGATGAAATATGTATTTGATTTTAAAAGTTGAACTATTTGTCTTGCTCACTATTTATCTTGTCCGCTCGCTGGCAACTTGTGACGGCCGGGCTATAAAGAGTAAAATTGTGCGCGTAGAAGCGCGAGGAAAATGTAATGGTAAGTAGAATCAGGAGCTGTCTGAATTATTGCTTTACCAAACTTAAACGTTTCTTTCCCCGGCTGTATAACCATGCGCCGTGTATACACACCACCTATCTTATCGTCCATCATGGGCCGAGCATTCCCAACGTTTCGTTCGTTCAACTCTCTAATATGGGAGGAGGACGAAGCGCTGGTGAGTTACCTTCCTTTAATGGACAATGAGCTCGATCGAAAATTCCATCAATAGACACTCGCGAAACGTATCTACTCTCGAGAGTAAATTGCGAATTTAGCCAAGATTTATCTCGATATCGCGTTGAATCGAAAATTATTAGAATTATTAGAACGAACATTTCCAAAAGGTATCTATTCTCGAGAATTAGCAAAGAATTTTGCGAACTTTTGCCTTGGATCGAAAATTATTTATCCGTACGTTGTGAATGTGAGTGTTTTAATCTTTATTCTTGAGAGTAACTATCAAAGATTTTGTCCTCGAATGAGTTATCGCAAAAGATGTCTATTTTCGAGAATAACTACTGAATTTTATACGTAGCGTTGAGTCGAAAGTTATTCTCGAACAAAAGATATCTACTCTCGAGAATAACTGTCAAAAATTTTGCCATTGGATTATCGCAAGAGATGTCGAGAGTAACTGAATTTTATATAGCATCGAGTTGAAAGTTATTCTCGAACAAAAGAATAACCGTAAAAAATTTTGCCATTGGATTATCGCAAAAGATGTCCATTCTCGAGAGTAAATGAATTTTACATAACGAAAATTACTCTCGAACGGATTAATTCCCAAAAGATATCTACTCCCAAGAGAATAATTATCAAAGATTTCGAATGGATCGTTGCGAGAGATGTTTATTCTCGAATTATTCATCGAATTTTACCTCGATACAGCGTCGAAAATTACTCTCGAACATTTCCAAAAAGTATCTACCTTCGAAAATAACTAAATTTCGATAACTAGAGCAAAGATTTTTCAATGGATTCTCTCAAGAGATATCTATTCCCGAGAAATAATTATCGAATTTTATACCGCGTTGGATCGAAAATCACTGTTGGAATATCTGGAAAGATTTATACGAAAGATTTTTCCTCTGGAACGGAGCTTCGTCACTCGTACATATTACCCCCTATTAATCATTTTGTAACGAGGAGAAGGTTTCATCGTTCGGGTCTGGCGCGGTTGGATCCGTGAAAGCTTTCTCTAGGAAGGGTTATAGCGGGCTGCTAAAGAAGGCTGATGGAAAATGACGTTATCTTTTGGCGTAAGTCGGCCGAGTCACGAGGGAGGCGATTCGTAATTGCTTTAGTTAAGGAATGTGCGTCGCGCTTCGGGCTTGGACGCGGGATAAAAGCCGGAAAGACGGTCGTCGGGGAGAAAGAATGGGCGGAGGGCGAAAGGAAAGGGGGGAGGTGAAAAGTGGAAAAAGACGGAGGCACGGTGGAGAGAAGGTGAAAGCGGCGTGCGGACGAAAAGCTGACGGCGGGTTGGCGGAGGGTACGGGAGGGCGAGGCAGGGGTAAGTTGAGCGGCATGGGGTGGCTATGAATTTAAATTTCTCTAATTAGGACGCGCGGGAGATGCGGTGACGGTGCTGGTAGCTACGACCCCCTTCAGACCCCTTTTCTTCCGTCCCTGTTTCTCCCCCCCTCCACCAACTCCCTCTCGTATAATACTTTCTTTCTACCCTGTCTCTTTCTCCCTTTACGCTCCTCGTTCCCTTTTCTATACGTATAGAAATATACATATATACGTATATACGCGTGTATACGAAGGAAAAGTGTATTAGAAGGAAAATTTCGGTATAACATTACGGAAATTATGCGGTTATCCGACGAAAAGTCGGAAATTCGCTTTAATTTACGATCGCATAAAATTTCCAAGGTTCACGTATCTCCGTTGAGAAGAATTTCAATCAACAAGCTCTCTGCGAACAAGGATTTTCGTTCAACATCGATTTTCGAATCGCGCGTTATATTTTGCAGACTTTTAGGGATACATTTCAGGGATACAAAGGAATCTCGAGAGGCGAAAGGAAGAGGTATCGCAATCGTTGACTATCTGTATATATATAGAAAAAACTATTAGACGGATCCACAATTTTTTTAAATCTAAGCGGACGTTTTAAATTGAGGAATGCAAGGAAGGAGGGACAGATACGCGGAGAGTAACGCGTTAACTTTGCTTTATGCAGTCGTACAAGGGCTTAAGTTGTCGAATTCCCTGTATCCTCAGTCAATCTAGCAGGGATGAATTAACGACGAGAGGTGGGAATAGGGCGAATGAACTGGGTAGTTCAGGGCGGAAATTCGTGGGGTAAGCCCCAGGGTGATCTCTAGAGTGGTCACTAATACTCCCTAAGAACGCCTAGTGGAAGCTGTGGAACGTTGCTCCCCATCAGTTCGTATCTGCCTACCAACACTGAATGCATTCCTTCTTGATTAGGATCCCTTCCAAGGGCCGATTTGCCAGCATTTAGAGATCCCCCTCCCCCCGCCGCCCGATTCTATTGGCCGGGGGAACGGTGCGGTATCGATCGATCGCCATCTTTCAAAATTTTCCACTCGCCATCGTCCTCGATTACTCTCCAAATTTTTCAAATCACGTCCAAGTGATTCGAAAATTTTCGAATATCTCTTCTCGCCCGGTGAAATTTCGCCAATTTAATATTCTTCGCTTCTCGACGTATCGCGAAAAGTTCGCCTCTGTCCAGGGACATATTTCTACCCGAGGGTAGCTTTTTGCGAGGGCACCGACTAAAAGCTAGTATAAATCATAGGGCAGCTGGACAGCCGTTTACAAAGGAGACCTTCGAAGTCTCAGAATTGCCTTGGCCGAAGTAAACCTTTTGGGCAAAAAAGCTTTCGCTGAATTAGCTGAAATCTGATAAACAACCGCGTGATATCGTTTATCCTATTACATTCGAACATCCATCTAGAATTAAATCGTTTAAAACAATCGAATTTTCACTTTTTTCCCCACAGCTCGCTTCGTATCTCGGATCCTCGTCGCAAAGGTTTCGTATGTTATCCAAAGGAAACATGATATCGTTTACATCTTCTTACATCTAAACATCCACCTCAAATTACCGAATTTCAAAATATCAAATTTTTTCTTTTCGATATTCGATTCACATCTCGTTTATAGAATTACCTCATCGCAGAGGTTTCACGCGTTATCCGAAGGAAAGGCATTAAGGGACCTTTGGTCGATCACCCGAAACGTTTCGCTATGCGAAAATGCCGAGAGAGGCGTTGCAACGAGAATATTTCCGTCTAATTCGCTCGATCACCGTTACATTTTCTACGAAGATGATCCGAGCCGATGCTACGAACGGGAGGAGAGAGAAAGAGGAGGATCGCTTCGCCTTCCTTCGACTTGGGATATCAGACGGACAGGGGCGCCGGTTTATCCTTTCTCCCTGCCGGTTTATGCAAATCTGCACAGCTTTAACCGCGGCCACCGTGATATTATTCTTCGCTCATAAAAGTAACACCGGACACGCGGCCGGTATACGTGGCACATACTCGAACGGCGATTCGAAGCACGTTGTACTTACGGCGGCTGGGTAGGGGGAGGGGGAGGTGGTGTAGGCGGTGTAGGGTGCTCAGAGGCGAAGTTTCAAGGGAGCTAGGCACCGGCATCGTTGCCTCTGGTTAATTTGCATCCCTTAATGAGTCGCTCACGTAACGCCCTTATCTTTACACCCCCTCCCTCCTTCTTCCTTTACACCTCCAGTCTTCCAGGGAGGAACGAAACGAGTCTTCTTCCCTTCTTCCACTGTTTTCTTGTCATTCGGCCTTGTTATTTCTAAGTTGCGCCCCCCTACCCTCCCTTCTTTTCCCGCCGTTCCAGCTCGAGTTCATGTTTCTCTCTCTCTCTCTCTCGCTTTCTCGCCCTCGAGACGATCGAAGGGTCGAACGGTTTCTCGGTTCTTCGATACAAGAACGGTGGCCACGGGGCAATAGGCATCAGGTATTCATTTGGAAACGGACCAGAGGAGGAGGGTGGCTTCTCCCACCCTCGCATTTACTCGTTCCCACGTACTCGACCCGGTTCATTGAATTATTTTTCCGCCCGGACGAGGGGAACGATCGTTTTCCAGGGCGCCGAATCCGAGAGGATTCTTTCTCTCTCTCAATATCTTTTAGCGTTATACTTGAACGTGTCCATTAACGATTATCATTCTCCTACCCTTGCCTCTTACTTTCAAGTTTCTTAGTTTAAACGTCACTACGATCTCAATTGTGGAATTGTTTATTTTCGGCTGATCTTTTTCTTTTTTTATTCGGTCGGCGGATAAAACGTGTTTCCCCCTTATCGATACGCGATTGACGTTTATAACGCGCGAAAATCGTTTATCCGTCGTCGACAAGATTCCAATTCGACGAGATAGCGCGAGGATACGGGGGGGAAGGTGGGAGGGGCGGAAGAAAATTGTTTCTTGCGCGATAAAAAGGGAGATCGTTCCCCTCCCTCGACGCGACACTTGGTTCGGGGCGATAAAAATCAAAAGCAGTTTGTCACTCAACGTTTCGTTACACGCGAAATGTAACGTCGAGACACTCTTCCCGAAAATCTATCGTTTCGCACCCGCCTTTGACACGCGTATCCACGTTTACGTTACATACAACCGTACGAATTTTATGCTCCCTTCCCTCTCCGCATCGTTTAAAAACAAAAGAACGGGAAGAAGAATCTTCTCTTTCTTCTTACGAAAGATAGCCGTCCTTCGGTGCTTCTCTTGCATCTCGAAAGCATTCAACGAAGCGAGCGAGGGAGAAACGTTTCGTCGATTCGCCTGCAAAAACTGTCGACTGTGCGCGACACGAGTCGGCACAATTATTCCTCGGAATATCTCTTGAGAAGCGTTGATACTCCAACGGAATTAAATATCGAACGAGGGAAAGTTGGAGGAAACGCGACACCGCATTGTGCCGGCCCCGCTGTGGGCGAACAGCCTGCCGCCCCTTTTCCTGCCCGGTTATTCTTGGTCGGGTGGCTCGGAAAACGCGGCGCGACGCATCTGTTGCCAAAATTATTTTGCCCACGGGCCCGTGAAAAATTCTCCCCTCCCTATTATTGTTCCGTTGCGCGTGAGAATCTAGTTATTCGCTCATTTCATTGTATTTCTCCTCCTCCCCCGCTCGGCGCGCGGACGAAAATAGGCGACGACGAATTTCGGCCAAGCAGAGACTCCGGCAAGTCTCCGGGCAAAGTGGGCGGCGATCGGTTAAACGAGGCCGACCACCGTTTGGGGCGGGGGAGGAGGGGGATGGGGGAATTTGGAGGGAGGGTAAATGGTTAGATCAAAGGAATATCGAATGTCGATCGATTTCCATCCGTGCTTTGTGCCCTTCTCTCTCTCTCTTTCCCGCTCTATCTATCTATCTATCTCTCTCTCTCACATTCGTTGCACGATTGTCCGATAACTGGACGTGAAAATATTTCATCGAAGCGAAGTTTCGTTTTGGGTTGGGCCGGCAAGTTCCTTCGGTACGGTTTCCTTTGTGGCGCGCGCGTGTTTCGCCAATTGCGAGTATCGCGAAAGAAGAAATTGTTGGATCTTTAAACGTGGTGGAAAGGGCACAAGGGGCGAGGACTTGGATCGGTTATCCTTTCGATTCGACGTCGAGCTCTCCGACGAGAGTTAATGGAATTAATCGTCTAAGATTGGAAGCTGAAATATTTTCTGTTATTAATCGTTTGGATATAACGATTATCCATAGAATGTCCTTACTTTTATTATTCAAACTGTTGAATGTACGTATGCATGTATAAGAATATTTCAAAGAATTGGAAGAAGAAAAAAATTATCTTAATTAGAAAATAACATTCATAAATTTAGTTACTGTCTAATTTTTATATTATATCGACACTTTATACCGTCATTCTGGATTAAGAGCGATGTTTTCTTCTTAAGAAGAATCGCTCTTCCAGACAGTTTCCACTCCTATGCAACAATTTCAATATGCCGTGCGAAAGAACACCTTTGCACATCTAATAAGAACTCGTACGTACTTGTTTCGAACAACGTAGATCGAATCTCTCGAATCTACCTCGACCAACTCTTCAACCCATCTTAGCTCCATCTTAGCTCCAGCTTCGTATAATCGTAACGTATAACCCATAATTTTACAAGCTAGAGGGCGAGGAAGGGTAATAAAAAGGAAGAAGACGGAATTCAGAGAGAGGGAATGCGAGAGTGTCTCTAACCTCTGTAATCTCTGCTTAATACACGTGGAACGTAGGACGGGCAATTTCGAAAATTCGCTGCAACACATCGGTTATAACCGGTTAGAAACGGCGGAAAACATTATGGAAATAGGTCATCCTCGATGCAAATGGAGAAACTCGCCCTTCTCAGGTGTTGGGAGCTCGTAGGTGTCGTCGCTATCGCGTGTTGCAACGAGGTTAAACGATTTCAGGAGATCGTTTCATAAGGTGGACCCGCACCTAGGACGGATGCTGTTGTCCGATTATTGGGAATTAATGTAAATAGAAGGAGGCGGGCTTGCACGCCTTAAGCCCGATTAAGGGAGCTGCTCGCTCGACGACTCTTGGAAGCAGCAAACTTTCTACGCCACCCTCCTCCCCTTCCCCGCCATTAAGAGCGATCGTGCATCGCATCCTGGACTGGTCGTATCGGCGGAACCATGCTTCCAAGGATCGGAAATGACCCTCGCTTAACGCTTTCTTAGCCTCACCTCGCCACCTACGCCTCCGTTGAATTCCTGTTGCGTTGGACCGTTAACCGCCCTTCCTCTCCCCCTGAAATATCGAAAGTTTATTTAAAGGGTTTCGAAACGCGTGTGTACCGAATCCACGTAGCAAAGAATCCCCTGGTTTCATTGCTGCCTGGAACAGGAGGATTCACCCGTCCAATTATCCGTCAACTTGGCGCGCAACGTTCTCGAAGAGGAAACCATGTTTCTCCAACTGTTGCATTTCGATCGTGGAACCGGTTGCAAAGGGGTTCGCGCGTATTGGCATCCGTGCGTTTGACGTATGAAACGGATCCGGAGCAAGCGTGAACGGGACGGACGATATTGTATCGAACATGGTGGCTACGTGACGTTCTGTTTCTCCCGAAAAATTACGAAAACGTTCTCGACGACGGGAAACGAAACAAAACTAATTCGACAACGAAGGACAAACACGCTCGAGGAAGAGGAATTCCCGCTTCCTTCCGTCCGTTTCGAAGAGAGACACGCAAGATAGAATCAACGAACCAACGGATGGACGTACTCGCGGCGAAAGAGGTGCTTTTGAACCCCGTTAAACCACCCCCTCCTATGGAAGAGCGGAAAGGGTTAAAGGGCGCGACGAAGGAGCCGAGTTACCGCCGCTGCTCCTCTTCCGGAGCGGAGAGAAAGCGCGATAAATAATATCCCGGTGGCCATTGGCGCGCGCCAAGGGCGAAGGGCGAGTAATTAAATGGAATTATTTAGCGTCGCGGAGGGATGCGGTAATAGGAGCAACAGCCACGATACCGCCCCTGCCACCGACGCCACCCCAGCGTTACCTTCTTCGATACCCTCGAGTATATATGGAGAAAGGAGAAAGGAGAAAAGTGAAACACGACGGAATTAACGAGCGTGGGATAAAGAGGGAAAGCGACAAAGGAGTCGAGCCGTGCCTCTGCTGGGTGGCGAGAGAGAGGGGGCGCAGGGCGCAAGGGTCGACCGCAATGAATAGTTCATTTCTCTTTGAAACTTTGTCGTGGAGTGCGCGATGGTGATGATTAGCGGCGGGTGACGGCGGCTACGACGACGGTGAAATTTGCCAAGTGACCGAGAAGGGCAAGACGCGAGAGTAATTCGCAAACTGGCCTTGAAAATCGAGTAAATACCGGCGAGTTGACGTTGCTCGCCGGAACGTCCTTAATATTCACGAGTCAGAGGCCGAAGAAATTTCGAGTCGGGTTGATCCTTCGAGCTTCGCCTCTCCCTCTGTGTGCATGCATTATGTATGTATGTACGTATACACGCGTTGCATTAGAGGGGCATAGACTCACCCCTGTCCCATCCCTACTGCTGTTTGCGGATATACATGTTAAATCGCATTGACGCGGTTTCTCGTTTCAAAGAGGTCCAGGCTTACGTACCGCGTATATACGTACCGCGTTGTCTACGTCGGCCCACGATGAATTGAATTTTTTAATAATATTTCGGTTGGACGCATGAAATTTCCCTCGTTAAAAATTCCCTTTCTCGTTCGCTCTACCCACAATGGTTGCGCGATTGCCGAGATGAAACGAGAAACGTAATTGAATACAGTTGTAACGTATATATATATATATATATATGTATATATTTTTCTCTTCTTTTTTTCTCGTAGGAAATATCAAATTATCGAGCATCATCAGAGGGATTCTGCGTTGAAGAAGAATAGATTTTTGCTTAGAGCAAAGTATTAGAGGGATTGAGTGAGAAAGCAGGTTGAAAAGAGAGGCGGGAATTTTATAGATGGTACACGGTACGAGTAACAATTGATAAACGTATCTCGTGCAGGCTCTCGAAACGTTGAATATGCGTCAAGATTTCAAACAGGTCGACATCTCGAAATGAAAAATTCATAGCGAACACGGCGTACAGAGCCTCCTCCGGCGACTATTCCTCCGACGCTCTTTAAAACGCACGTACGTTTGTTGGACATTGCTGAAATGCCACACCGAATATCCGCGTTGCATCATCCGTGGACATTCGTCGACATTCCTTGGAAGGAACGACTGCAACAAAAACCCGCAATATATTTTCCCCTCGCGCGATCAATCGATGAAATATCTCCTTCCTATTAATTAACGAAAAAAGCGCCGAGTCTCTTCTCTCCTTTTTTTTCTTTCTTTCTTCTTCCTTTCTTCTTTCGTCCGTTCTTTCGTTGCCCGTTTCGTCGTCGGGTCGTAAAATATGTTTGAAAACGCAGTGTCGACACGTGGAACACGTGTGATAAACGTCACGTCGCCGATGTGCCGCTTTATCAGGTCCCTACTTTATATCGTCTGCACAAGCGGTACATTGCCAGTAGTATCTTCTGCACTGGTCAGCCAATATCTGGCATATTGGTGGATACCGTTTCTTTCTTTCCATCTCGCTCCCGTGCGAGGAATTTTAAACCCGCTCTCTCCAGGGAGCGAGAAAATTCAAACGGTATTCGCAGGATAATAACAATAATAATAATTTATAGCGATTGAGTAATAATTTTAATATTCTAAAGGGAAAAAAAGAAAATCGTACGGAAACTATCGATTCGGCCTATCATTTTCTTCTGCTTATTTCTATCCTGCCCGCCCCCGTTTAACAGGGTGAAGTGTCTCGAAAATAATAAAACCCCATATTTCACCGAAACTCCCATCGTTGAAGCAGCGAATGCAAATTTCAAGAGGGACCTCTTCCCCACTCGAGATCGTAAGAGGGAGCAGATCTGCCACTGACGTTTTTAATTATTCAATAAAAACTCGAATTTGTCGGTATAGATAGTTCGAGATACTTGTAGCCATGCTACAGTTCGATATTCGATTCTATCGACAAATAATAATAATAATAATTTTCTTCGATTTCTCGAATTATACAAAGATGATACGAATCTTTTTATCCATAAATATATATATATATCCATCCGATCGTACGTTTTCGATTTGTCCCCTATTTTTCTCCCAAGTTATGGTTCGCAACGGTACCGAGGGTACTTTGTATTACTCGAATGGAATCCCGTGGAGTCACAAAGGCTGTTCATAAATATGAGATTGCCGCCGAGAGATGTTACGCCACTGCGGTCAGATATTTTTACCGTCCCCCGTTCTCTTTCTCCCCCAGCCGCAAAGCCAAGAATTGGTGTTCCACGCCAGGAGGGTCAATCCAAATTTTCGCGAGGCTCGATCGTGCCTCGAATGACAACGTACTCATCCGCAATTTTCCGCAAAGTGTACGAAGGGATAATAAGGGAAGGGACGCTTTTTACGAGACACTTATTTGAACGTTATGCAATCGGGAATATCGCGGAGAAATAAAGATCGATTTCACGATTTTACGGAGGCGTCCTCGTATTTAAAGTAAAAGGGGAAGAGGAGAGAAGAGTACAATCAAAGGAATGCGTCTCGAGAGGAAAATTAGGGATCGACTTGTCGTTCGATTTAACCATTTTCCCTGATTTCCCGGTTTCGCTGTTCTCTTTCTTTTTTTCTTTTTCGATTCCTCGCCCCGCATTGTGGCAATTACCACGGCGAGTCGTGGAAGCAATGCAGTTAACCAAACAAAAGGCCGTTAAAGCAACCCTCGATATCCGCACCTCCTCTTCCACTTCTCCGTTTTATTCCAACTCCAACTCCTCTCCCTTCAGATATTTCCGTCAGATATTTCGGTTGATTCTTGTTCCCTGCCTTTCAACGGAATCGTATCAGCGACCATTGTCCCTGATTACGACGATTTAATGTAAAACCTATAAATTGGACCTTCGATTTCGGGAAACTCCACATACCCGTTCCAATTTTTATACTCTAAGATTCCAAGAAACAAAGAAAGAAAAAAAGAAGAATATCGAAGAAAATTCGGAAGAAATATGCGTTGGAATTTTCGTTCGTTGTATCCCAATATTTCATCGATTCGACGCTTGATTAACCGACCCTCGGATCCCCCTGTGATATCGGCTAACTAAACCACGCTACACCATAATTGCACCGCCACGAAAACCAACCACGAGGCAACAACAACGAGTTACAACCACGAGTCTGGAATCTCTCGTGGAGCGAACGAATCACAAAAGCGAGGTCAATTTCGGTTGCTCGATGGCCTGTTAGCCGAGCAGGCCATCGGGTTGAGGGGGAAAAAAAAAAAAGAGAGGAAAAAAAGGAACGCGGCTCGCGTCGATACGCTATCTCGAAGAACAAAGCGCGCACGACGACGCTAATCTCGTTGCGAACTCTTCAACTATCCCTCCCCCTCCCCTCCGCACGAATCGCTCGCGGCGCTTCAAGATACGCTCGTTAACGGAACCGAACTCGATCAGCGGGTGGTGTGGGCTCGATCAGAGGGGGTGGAGGTGGAAAGAAAATAGAGAGAGAGAGAGAGGGGGAGAAAAAGGCGGATGGAACGGCGGAGGGGGAGGCAACGTTGCAAATTGATTAACCGGGTGATTCCGCGGAAATGAAAGCGAGCACGGGACGCAGGGCCTGGAAATACAATGAATGGAGGAGGGAGATCGCGTATCAAGTGGACTCGAGACACTCGAGGGTTAAATGGATCGGCCCGTATGAAGGCGGGAGCAGAGTTGCAGGGAGAGGGGGGAGAGCAGAGCGGTCAAAGCGACGCTTATCTCGCTGGTTATTCAATTATGACAATTTGCTCGAAGGGAGAAAGAGAGGGGAGGAGGAGGAGGAGATCGGTACGCGTTCCATGCACCGGCTCGCTTTGTGAGCCCGCCGGTGGCTCACCCCGTTTCGCGATAAATTGAGCTCTCAAGGAGGTCTGCGATTCCCCTATATATATATATATACATATATATACGCGAATCGATGTGGAAAAGGTGAATGGGGCTTGGATATGTAGTTCCGTCTTTCGCTCTAGAAATCACAACGACGGCGTGTCCCTTTTTCCGTCCTCTTCCTCCATCTTCCTCTTCCCTCTTCTTCTTCTTTTTCTTCTTTTGCCATCTTTAGCCTCGCCTCGTGGATCACGCTCGATCTTTCTCTCTCTTTTTCTCTCGGTTTCTCGTGTTCTCTCTTTCTTTACTCCGCGATTCACGCGGATATATATATATATATATACACGCATACAGAGGCAGGGGTGTTCGATATGCAAAATCGCTGAATACGGCCGTAAAATGCAGGCGGCGTGTATGCCAATATGGCGAGCGTGGGTGCCACGCTCTTTTCTCTCCCGTTCCCCTTCGCTGTACGAATCGGCGAGCAAAATCCAGATATTAACGTTAACGTTGCGCCCGAAATGTTGCTCGAGACCCTCCTCGATTGTCTCTCTCGTTAGAAATCGTTCTGTAATATTTTTTCTTTCCCTTTTTTTTTTGAATACGCGATTAGATCGTTGGAATAATCGCATCTCAAAATTTCTCTTTTCCTACACGCGCAAGAGTTCGCTGCGATTGATTCCTGTCTCGACGAGTGAATCAGGGAAGGAGAAGAGAGAAAGAAAGAGAGAGAATCGGAATGTCTCATTTCCCCGAGTGAACCCAATTTCCGCGTCGTTGGGAACAATCTGCTCTAACGGTCGAAGGAGATCGACATTTGCAAATGATTGAATCCAAATTATGGGCATCGCGATAAGCGGGGAGAGGGTGGTTAGAGGGAATCCCGTCTCTCACCGCGTAACGAACCGAATTCTTTTCTCGTTTACTCGGTACATCTCGTTACGGCGATGGGATACGACGCGCGATTCCCCGCGATCAAGGATTCCTCGCGTGCTTCCCAACAATAAAGTGTGATTAAATTCGAATTTCAAATCCTACTGAGAGTTTCTGGCGGGAACTCGAACAAGTTGCCACTTTCTTCCACTCCTTTCCCTCTTCCCAAAACGGGTTCGTCGATTCCTTTCGAACCAATTCCGTTGCTTGCCCAAAGATAACTTTAGGTTAAACCGTCTCCTCCTCCCCTTAATTCTCAAACCCGTATTATTCGTATTTCGGCGAGAACTCGAAAAAAAAGTTGTCCTTTTCTTCCCTTCCTTTACTTATTTTTCCCTTTTTTCGTTTTCTCTTCGCTCGAGTAATTTCGTTGCTCGTTGAAAAATAATTTAGATTAAATACTTGTATATATTTTTCTTGCTAATTGTTAAACGTGTTTAGATTATTGAGATCCGCTGAGAATTCGAAGAGGTTATCTCTTTTTTTTCTTCTCGCTATTTTTTTTTTTTTTGTTCTTCGGAAAATTTCTCGAGTCGTTCGAATAATTTCGTTTTCGTTCACGAAAAGATAATTTGCATTAAATCAATTATTATGCGTTTATATTTCTTTTTTTCGTGTTAATCGTTAAATGTGTTTAAGAGTATGTTATGATAATATCGCGAAATATTTTTTACCACCAGATATAAATTTTCTGCCGTTGAAACACATCGAGTGACTAGAATGAAAAGTCCATCATTCACGTCGTGTAGAGTATGATAAATGTTGGCAACACATTTTTATACGACCTGTCAATTAGCAAATATTCAGTATTTATAAACCTTTGTCTATTAGAATGGAAAGAACACTCGTGTCGTTCTAAAAATTAATGGCGTTATATAATAAATAAAACGTCAAACGCGTCGAATAAATAAAAATCATTCTTCGTTTTGTTTTATCGATACGTTTCATAATACCGAGATAATTATTTGCGAAATAATTTTATATTATATTTCGAAAATATGCTTAATTTGGATAAAACGCGTATAAAAATTGATTTTAAACGTTAAGATAGATAAATTTTAGATAGATATCGAAGAAATATTTTTGTCAAAATTTTACGAGCTATAATGATATTATCAACGATGAAATCATCAATAATCTTATCTCCAATGTTACGCGATCAACGATTTTCGTTTATTATTTTCGTTAAACTTTTAAGCTTCTAACGCGAAATAAGATTAAAATTAAAGGTTATTTACGAATGCCAAAAACAAATTGTAATTATTTAATCTTTGACGATATTCGCGATGATTGGTTAATTTTTTAAGATCGAAACATTGGATTTGTCGCGTATTATGTCTGAATACGTGTCGAGAAAAGGCTATAAACGACTGTGTTTCGATTTTTATCGTGAATTTAATAACCGTAATCGATGACGAGTGACGTAACGATAAGATTCAGAGAAATTAATCTTCTTACACGTGTATTTCGTTATCCTCATTTAGATTCTACGTTCTTACGTTCCGTTCATTGTCGATTAAACTACTATTATATTGGCCACTTGCTAGAAAATATTACAATCGCCAATAAACAAATTCAATATCATCGCGTATAATCTTATCTTTCCTAGTATAATATTATTTTTTTACAATTTAAAATGACCAAAAGCCAAATAAAAAACAAAAGAAAAAAGAGGAGCCAATTTCTAATCTCCATTTCAAAAATTTAAACTGTACATTCAACGAGATACGTATCATTTCCCTTTTTTTTTTTTCTTCAGAACGACGCGTAAAGAGTTAACTTTTAATTTCCATTCGACAGAGAAAACTCGCGTCGCACGCGTTCAACCCCGCGAAAACGGGATGAATATTTCGCCACGCGTCTCGCCGATCGAAAATGCATTAAAGTCTCCTTTTAAAACGTCGAAAAGGTTTCCCTCCATCTCCCTTCGCGTGCAAAATCCTGCAACTCCTCGTCGTATCCAAGATTCGACGCGCATCGTTCTTGGATCCGCGCGAGGGGCTCATTTCCTTCGAGAAAGATAGATAGATAGATAGAGAGAGAGAGAGAAGAGACTCGATATCGTCCCTCCTCCTCCTTCTCCTCCTCCTCCTCCTTTTCCAACGGCGCGATCTTATTGCCCTTGCCAAACGCAAGAGAAGTTGCGAAAAAATCGTAAGGGTGAAAGGGGTGATGGGAAAAGGGGTGGCGGCGTGCGTGGCCGTTAAGGAGAAACAGAGGGACGAGGAGTGGTGGTGGAGCGGCAGTGGCCCGTTGTGTGGAAGCGTTGGCACACACGTTTGTACGGTGGGTTGCTCGACAATAGGCATTGTGCACCCGCCATAACCAGGAACCGAACGCGACAGCACCACGCCGCCATTGTCCGAATGTCAGCCAAAGTTCCTTCTCTCCCTCTCCCGCTCTCTTCCCCGTCTCTTTCCGTCCCTCTTGGTTGCCCCCGTGCTGTACCATGCACGGTGTTACAGGTATCTAAAAATTTAAGGGATGATCGGACCTCGGCCGAGGAAATCGAGAAAAGATTTTTCTTTTTTTTTTTTTTTTTTGTTTTTCCAGAGCAATTAAACTCCGTTTTAAAAATGGAGAATAAATCTTCCTTAATGGCGACCATCTCGTTAAACCGTCTTAATCTTCGATATTCTTCTTTTCTACGAGAGTATTCGCGCTTTCTACAACGTTCTTTGAAATTTTCTTACCTTCATCACGCTGATCTCTACTCTATCGAAGTTATTTTCTTTGTTTTTTTCTTTGTTTTAATTATTTACCGCAAATTTAATCCTTGATCGGCAAGGAGATGGGGAATGTTGCCGGTAAAAATTGATTGTTTATTTTTATATAAAGATGATAATTAAGTTAATAGAAAATGTTGGTAAAGAAAACGATAGAAGGTTAAACGTAATTTAAAGGAACGTGTAGAAAAATCCATTGAGAAATACCGAATTATTTTCGAAAAGATTTAATCGCGAATTTCTGTTATCTACGATCTCGATAAATAATTCTAATGGCATTTATCATAATGATGTGGTTGATAAAAAAAAAAAAAGTCGAACGAACCGAAAAATAGAATAGGATCGGCGTATAGATAATGAGAAATAATCGATCGATCGAGTATATAAAGCGAATCTAAAATTTGACCAGTTATATCTACGGTGACACAGAGTTTGAACATTTGTATTGCTTCACGGATACAAGATGAAAGGTAAGGCTTTTAAAATTTTTTTAAAAATCGAGTTCATTTCAGTATCGTTTAAGCGATTAAGAGAATTCGAGATAACAAAGAATATTCGTATTTTAAATATTATGAAGGAAAAGATAGAATAAAGAAATCGAGATTTTACACATCGGTGTGCTAAAGTAACACGGATTTATCGTTTCTTTGATCTATTTATTTATTCGTTAACCGGATTAAATCACATCTACCGTTAGATTGTTGCGAATAAATTTAAATTTGCGAACAACTATTTTTACTTTGCATTTCAACGTAAAAAAAAAGTAACAACTCGTTCTGTTTCCAGCCTTCTTCATCGTTCTTATCGCTTTGTTCATGGTCTATGTAAACTCCGATCAAAATCTGAAACCACAGTGCCCGGAAGATTTAAATGAGAACAACACGATGATCGTACACCCGTGCAATTGTAGCACGTTCTTCGTCTGCACCACGGATCCACCAATTCCTATGGATTGCCCCGCTGGTCTTCAATTCGACGAAAAGAAACAAGTTTGCGACTACAAATGGCGCGTGAAATGCAAACCGAAAAAGGAATGTCCGAGGAAAGAAAATTCATTGGACGGATTGTAATTATTTACATATCTAAGTCGATATGCCGAAATCTCTAACATCGATATCGCTTGATTAACGATTAATATTATATAAATACCATCTAATCTATATTGTTTTCATCTGAAATGAATCGAGCAATCTGAAGCGGAATAAAATAAAAATATTAAAATATTACTCTTCCAATCTCTATATCTGTATCGATTATAATACGAATGCTTATTTTAAATAAATTATTAACCTTTTAATAAAAACCTCGATTTTACTTCTCGATAGGAACGCGCGATCCATAATCTATATATATATAAAATTAAATTTAAATCAGCTCGATTAAAAAAGAAAGACAGGAAAATTAGGCAGGAGAATCTAAGGAGAAGCATCTAAGTTTATAAAAAACGATAATTCACCCGCTATGAGAATTATCAGCCGTGTAATAAATGTACGAGTCCCGACGAAGACACGCAACAAAGCTCCAATCTTTGCCAAGCTTGAGTTCGCGCGTCTCTCTCTCTCGAAAAAGGAAAAGAAGAAAAAAAAAAAAAAGAAACGCGAACGCCTTCGTTTCGCACGCCATCTGAGCGTTTTATAATCGGTATTCTTCTTCCCCCTTTACCCCCTTCTTTTCCTTTCCCACTCGCCCTCCCCCCTTTCACCTTTCGCAGTTGGAAAAAAATGCCTGGCTATTAATTTGATCTCGCCTCCTGCCGCGAGTAGCGGCTTGACGGAACGTATCCCTACCTTCAAGACAGACAGCATAAATTAACTGCCCGATCGTGCCTTTCGAATTTCCTTTGTTACGTTTTTAGCACGGGGGGGCGCGAAATGGAAGGAAGCGGCGGCGAAGGGGAAGGGGGCGAGAAGAAGAGATCCGAGGAACGAAAAGGAGGAAGGGAAACGAGAGGGGCGCAGGCGCGGCAACGTGGAAAGGATTTGAAATGAACCGGGCCGCCCGCGAGAGCATTTCTCATGTCGTTGAAATGCAAATGTAAACGCGATATAATAACTGGGGGATGGAGGGAGGGAGGGGGAAGGTGTGGCGCTCTCGTACGTGACGTTATATCGCGATAATATCGCGTAATAGAAAAAAAAACAAGCATCGGTTTCCGGTGAAACTTGGCTCTACTTTTTTCTAGAGAAATAAGTGTTTTCGCTTCGACGGGACGCGCTTTGCGAGCTCGCAATTTTGAAAATAATAAGATTCTTCGATTTGGGTAATGTATCTATAAAAAGGAAGAAATTTAATCGAGTATTTTAACTCGAGAAGGCGAGGCGTGTCTTCTCTCCAGTCCCAATACAATCGTCGAGGTTGGATGGACGAAGCGTCGATTTTTAAATACTAATTCGACACTTTCTACGATTCGTTTCGGTTTATGACGAGAGATCGAGAATAGGTTCCATTAACATCCACGATTTAAGGGGGTCGGGGTTGATTTCGTCGAGGTGATGGACGTGGAGAGGCGAGAAATCGGCGGTGCGAGGGAGTGTGCGCGTCGAGGGTGGGAAAAAGGCGAAGAGGAAGAAACTACTGGTAGAGCTGACTCGTACCGATAAGAAGTCTCGACTCTCGCTTCCTCTCTCGATCGTTCTCTCTCCCCCTTCCTTCCTTCCTTCTTTCTTATTTTTTTCTTTACATCGAGAATACGACGTTAACTAGGACGGAGAAAAGTCGGTGAGAAGCAGCCGGCCGAGGAGGAGCAGCGAAGGCGAGGAACGCAAGCGACAAACGTGGCTGTATCGAGCAAACGAAATAGGGAATTTAAGTGTCGGCTGTCTCTGATGAGATCTCTCCTTATACACCCGCGTCTCCTTTTCACTCACTTTCCTCCATCCTTCGTCTCCTGTTTTGCACACGATACACCGGCCCAATCCCCCCGAGAGAATTCGAAAGTCCCCTTGTGAGCCTCCCCCCTTTCATCCGTTCCTCATCGTTCCTCTCCTCCCCTTCCTTCCTCCCTCCAGCGATCGAATCGAATCGAGTCGAATCGAATCGAATCGTATCGCATCGATAATGTTGAATCGAGCGTGCCCGTTCCCCGGCTTCGCTCGCGCGGAAACGGCTCGACTTATTCATGAAAAGGACGAAACGGAGTTCGATGGATGGCGCGGAGAAGAGATTGAATTGTAAAGTCTCCGCGCGCGAAATAAACGAGCAACTGGGGAGGAGGAGGGAGAGGGGGAGGGGGCCAGTCCTCGAGGGTCGTGGAAACACACTCCCCTCCCCTGGCAAGACCGACTCGTTATGATTAATAGCCGTTGCAGAGAGAAACAGAGAGAGAGAGAGTGCTCCGCTCGCGTGTCACTCTCTTCCAGGACGAACTGATTTATGCGTTATCCGAATATTCGAAGAAAAAACTCGGCCACCTGATGATAAAGTAACACACGGAAAACTATCCGTATTCCAACTCTTTCTCGATACGAGTTCGTTATTATATATATCTGTTCGAGAGACGTATTCCATGATTCGGAACTCGATTCATCCTGAAATTCGAAATTCTTCGAGTAAAGAGAGCGGAACGAAAGTCGGGAGATTATAAAGATAAAAAAATATCTCAGGATAAGTTTTCTCGGGAAGAATAGCTTTTCGAAAGCGAAAAAAGAATCGGGAAAGATGGGGAATCTTTTCATTTTTGAGGAGAAGGAGAGAGTGGGTCATTCACCGACAATCCCGTAGGAAATCGAATTATCAACACAGAGGAGGAGAGGGGAGGGGGAGTAAGGCCTCGTGGCACACGTACACGGACGACGTAACGAGAAGGCGGGGCACAGGTGGCCCGTTGATATTGGTTTTGCTTCCGAATTTTGTTCCGCCATCTCTTATCGTCGTAGACGTACCAGAGACACGCCACGAAGGGTAATTACTCCACTAAATATTCACAAGTTCATTACGAACCGAGTTGAACGTGCATACTTCTCTCCATTCTCCCCCCTCCACCACTCTTGTCTCTCTATCTACCCTGCCTTCCTCCCTTTTCGTACACCCTTCAACGGATTTCGTGGTTGACCGTTGAATGCCGTAGAAACTTATGGGGATTCCATCCAGTATAGAAGCCATTGTCTCGGAAATTTATGATCTCTGAGATCGCGGGGAAATAGGAGATAATTATTTTATTCGAAATATATATTTTTATTATATAATTCAAATGTTTATTTATTTTTTATTTATTCTTTCTTTTCCAACGATCTTTTTCCAACGAATTCGATACGAATCAATGGAGAAGATCAAGATTTTGGAAGAAGATTTCATCAAATTTGAAAATTAAGTTTTTAAGTTTTACGAGTGAAATATCCGGCTAAAAGTTTGTTCTATTGCGCGATTGTAAGGAAAGATGAACGAAAAACGAAATCTCCAATGAAAAATTTCATTCCATATTTTTACCTCTCTTATATTTCCATAAGAAATTATCTTAAGATATGCTCCCTATTTCCAACCAAACGATCAAACTTCATCATGCTTCTTTATTCCCCTTGTCTCGCGAGAGGGATCAAAGGATGGGTGCACCAGAGAATTTCAGAAATGCGGTTCGTTCGATTTTTAAACCTATATTTTTTCCTTTCTTTCTTTTATTCCGTCGTGATTCCATCGAAATGGAAACTCGAAACGACACAAATTGGACTTATCCCCGAGAAAAAGCTCATCAAACTTTAATAGATCGCCCGATTTCCGAATGCGGCACCGAAATGCGCGGCTTTTTACGGTTTGTATAAATGCTTCGTTCGAGCGAAAACAATTTTGTCGTTCGGGTGCGGCGTGGCGAAAACTCGAAACCTGGCCAGTTTAGAAACACTTTCAACGAGGCGGGCCACTTCTAGCAACGTGAGTTTTAATTACTCGCCCATCGGCTTGCCCTCCGCTCTCGCTCGCCTAACGCGATCAACTTCGTAAATAACCGAATTTCTCGCGTGTATAACATTTTTCAACGGCGCGCCCAATTTTTGAGCACACCGATTTTTCGTTCTTTTTTTTCCTTTTTTTTTTCCCCGGCCAAAGAAGATCCTTTCGGGATTTTTTACATCGATCAAGATTCGTGCGCCTCGTGAAAAGATGGATGAATGGATGGATGAATGGATGGATTCCCTTAGTTTTTTATTGATTCGTGGTAAAAAGTGAAGTTTGAATTAGTTTTAAAGCGTGAAAGAAAACGCAGTACTCTTAAACCTATTTTCGTAATTCAAAATTCGAAAATTTCAATTGGTTGTAGAGACGCTGGAAAATTGTACTTACGATCGAATCTATATAAGTAGACTCGAAGAAGGGTTAAATTTTCGTCTACACTTTTTTTTTTACGAAATTACAATAATTCAAAATATTGTTTATCGATTTATTCGCTTTTCCTCTTTATTATACACAAATTTCAAGATTTGTTGAAAAACAGTTGCCAAAAATTCACCAATTTTAATAATAATTCGCTACGTCAAAAAAAAAGAGGAGGGGCAAAACGAAAAAAAAAAAAAACGACAGACGAAAGGGAACAAACGACGCAACGTACTTGGTCGAATATTCTCTCTGATTCGAAACACACGGGGAGGGGGGGATCGGTCGTGAATCGGTTATGTATTACTGCGCGCAAGGCCAAAGTCGACGATGACACATCGGGGATTGATTTCTGGCATATCGCGTTTTACGTGGATTTTCGAGAGGATCACACGTCGGCTATCCAATTCCGCCTCCCTCCCCTCCCCCGATTAAAATTCGATCGGTTATCATCGGAATGTCGCGCGATATATTCCGGCCGAGTTTTATGTACGAGGCACCGATAACAATCGGCCGCCGGATTATTGAAACCAGCGCATCGATTGATCGATAACCACGATATCGGCAATTGCTTCGGCCCTGCGCGGATTCGAACGTGCGTGCGCTCGAAAAAATGCGTCGCCATCCCCTTCCCTCCTCTTCTTATCTCTTCCAAATTTCGTCTAGACTTTCCACCTCGATGGACAATCTTCGATGGACACCTTTTTGTGCGCATATCCTTGAGATATGATTTTTTTCTTTCTTTCTTTTTCCCACATCCACATTTGAGTTCGATTGCTCTGTCGATCGAAATTTTGTGCGCGATATTTTATATTTCTCGTGAAACCGAGAATATATATTTTTTTTCGAACATTTCGTGAGGAATGGAAAAGAAAAATAAAAATTTGGAGATAATCCGTGTTGTATATAAGAGTTGGCGATAGTATCGGTGGAGATATTTTGTGATAAAAATAAAGAAGAGAGAGAGAGGAAATAGAGCGATAAGAGCGTGTATAGGATCGTTATTTGAACGATGGCGAAGTATTAAATAAATAACTTGAAGCTTCGTTCGTCGTATCAGAGTTTTTCGAGTACGTTTTCCACGAAATGTACTCGCTAATGGATCAAACGTTTTCCATAAGATGTATGCGATTGAGAGATTGGGAATTGTATCGGGGAATCTATCTGTTTCCCTTCACAAATGTACTACGTGATTGCTACAACATTTCGACGAAGAAGATGCTTTATATATCTAATAAGAAAATTAATAAGAACACAGAGAGAGAGAGAGAGAATTTTTTTTAGTTTCTCAAAGTATAATCTGTACAAATTTTCTCGCGGAAAGAATTTATTTTTCTGCATCGCGATACGTGATACAGGATAAGAAGTTACCTTCCAATTTCGTTCGAAATAAGGAAATATATCTCCATCTCTTACATAACCATAAAAGAGTCGAAGAAGAGGGAAAGAGAGAAACGACGCGCGAGAATTCGCGAAAAATATCAAAAATATTCCACGATCGTGTGACCATTTATCGCACTCATCCTATTGGCGCGAAGAATCGAGAAGGAATAGCGGCGTGCTTGGAAGGTAGCCTTGGATGGAATCCGTGGCCTCATAATCCTCTATCGACGACTTTATGAAGATATTGCACAGATGCAAAAGAAGGCGGTTGTAAAGAGAGTAGGTAAGGAAGAGAGGGAGAGAAAGAGAGGAAGAGAAAAACCGTTCTTTCTCTCCAAGTCGATCTGGATTTACGATATTGGTTGCAACACCACCTGAACCCAGACCCTTTCCTTTAAACCATCTCAAACCGGTTACCTTGCCCCGTAAGCACGTTAGATCGGCTTCCTTTATTTATTTCCACATCTTGTATTTTCCCTTCCCCCGTCTCCCTCCCCCGTATATACGAGTGGACTTGTCGGAATAAGTTATGAGTGTCCTTTATAACATCGTTGCATTACTTATCGAAGTAGGGAAATGCCATCCACCGAGCCGAGTTTACGCCAATAAATTCTTACGATTGCAAGCGAGAGGGGCCGTTTATTCGCGGCTCGGTTAGCACTACCTTTTTCGTCCCCGATATCGATTCGATCTGTCGACCAAGAAATATCAAAATTTACTAGCCGTAGTTTTAACGAGGCGACCTCTTGTTCGATCTTCTTTCGATTTAATCGTAGATGCGTGTTTTCAATCATTTCGTTTCGGCGATGTGTGAAAAGGAAAGTGGAAGATTTCCAATATAAATATATCTTTCACACGGTATTTCATCCCTTGGAGAATTAGGTGCGAATTTTAACCCTTTACCAGGAGAACCACAGTCTAACGAGTCTACAGAAAATCATGTTATAACTTCATATTATTTTAAGTTACTTAAATTGGAGGATAGAGAAAATTTATATTGCACTGCAATTCTCGATCTCCCGTATAGAAGTTATTTACGAACAGAAAACAATTTTCAGAATAATAGTTATCCAAATCTGTTACGTTTTGCAATATATTTTTTCATTTATATACATTTGTGAAAGGTAAGTGACGATTTGATCAATTAAAAATCTCCCTTAACACGATCGATAACTTTTTTCTGAATAATAAACAAACCATTTATCGGCACAATATCCTACATTCCATCCTAACAATTAATTTCACTCTCGTACGATCGATATAATTCCAAAGCACGCGATGCGTAAATTGCTTGCACGGATCCGGAGAGATGCAAGACGAAGCTAAGTGCGCGCATTCACGGCGCTTTCGCATCGTTTTTTCGCGGCGAAGTGAGTGGCGATATTTCTATAACAGGTAGGGCGAATTTTCAATGGATAAATTTATGTACCGGCAGATAGCAAGGACAATATAAATGAGATTTTAAGTATACATATCGCGGTGGGGTTGTTGAGAGACGCGTGCGCGAGGGCCCTCCTTCTCCTCCCCCTTTTAAGCATATTTTCTATTTTCCAGGACGAAAAGGGACGCGATAAATAATCGGCGCATAAATCTCGTCGCGTGGCGCGGACGTATTCGATCGTTTAAAACGACGACGAGGAGAGGGCGACCGCGCTATTATTTTCTCCCAAGGATTTTCCACGGGAAATTCACGGCCTCGCCTTTTCTTCGCGAGAACTCGAAAACTTCTCACCTGTGCTCGTTATGAATATTTAGCCCCCGAAGAAATTACTTTCTTTTCGAAAAAAAGAAAAGGAAAGGAGTCTTTTTTCCTTCGAACTTTGTGATTCTTTTGATTCGTAACGAAAAAAAGAAAAAAAAAATACGAATATCGGATAATGCAAGTACCGGAAAATATTCGAGGAAAGTGATTAAAATCAATTTTCAAATTAAGCACTCTTTCATTAGCCTCGAAAGGGGCTTTCATCGTAAGGGGAAGCGAGTCGAATTCGAGAGGAGAGGTGGTGAAGTGAATTTCATTAAAAGGAGCCAGAAGCTCGCCGGAACGAACGAATTTATAGTTTTTAATATTTGTTCGTTGTTCTGGTCCATCGATATTGGATGTGTAAACACCTTTGCTCGCAATTGTCTAATATCCTTGGTAAAAAGCCTCGTTTTCTTATAAATATATACGCGGGGCTCGCATTTCGATTACGTTTTACTGAGAGTAAAGTTGAAAAAAAAAAAACGTACAAAGCACACGATCATTGCACACGTAACAAATTCGTTCTTCTCGTTTTCTCGAAGAAACATTTTCCAAAGCTTGTGTCCTCGTTTTCTTACTCGAACGAGAGCGAGAATGTTTTTCTTCTTTCTTTTTTTTAACGAATAAAACGTGGAATCTCCCGTGAAATTTCTGAAACATTTAAAATTCGAATATAATATCGGTTTTCTAAATGCTTACAATCGAAATTAAAATGAACAACTCGAGTCGAAATATAATTTTGATTTTGTTTCATCGTGACTGCGATTTTACACGCTCTCAACAACCGTGCACAGTATCACCGACAATGACACAAACGCGCGTTTCCACGTGTTTACCCGATACATTCCAACGTTTTCCGTGTTTTTCCGTCTCGAGCGTGGACTGTAATACACGGGGATACGCGTGTCTGCATGCACGCAATATTGAATTATACTCCCGTATTATTTTGTTTTCCCATTGGTGTTAATAGGCGCGGCTGCTGAAAGCCTCTTAATTTATTACGAGTTGAAGCGGCGCGTACATTATGTACGATTTTTGGCAATTGAACATCACGCGTATGAAACACGCCTACTAAAAGCGACCATTACGTTTCCCCTGGTTTTCACCAGCTTTTAACGGGGAGTATAATTAAACGTATCGACGCGCTTGGCAAATGGCCTTTCAAAATTTTTCATACCCTCCGCGTTAATCGTTAGACAAGGTCGATTTCTCGAAAAGGAAATTTATTCTTCTTCGATCTAAAAAAAAAAACGTATCAAAAAAGGAGAGAGAAAAGCTTCCACTTGTAATAATAAGCTGTTAATGCACTCGACGGTTAATTCTGTAGAAATATCTTGGCGAGGCGAACAATGGGGAGAGAGAGAGAGAGAGAGAGAGGTCTGGATCTCGTTATCATAGAGAGGTTGCGCAGCCACATCTTTCACACTTGGCTCGGTCGACAATTGACCAGCGGCAAGAATAAAGGATGGAACAAGGCGACGTCATTTCTGGCTTCGCGTTAAGGATAGCTGATGCAAGGCCAAGTGTCAAAGGACGTTGAAGAGTGGCGGAAGGGGTGGTGGGAGTGGAGGATGATTTTCGAGGGCCTGACGGTACGTACCCAGCCGGTAATGTCGATGAATAGAGAGGTAATGAATCGTAGTGGACACCAACACGGAAGAGGCGAGGCAATTCTAGGCATTTGGCTGGCCCTCTTCCCTGAAAAATATATATATATATATATATATATATATATATATATATATATGTTCGTTCCTCCCCCATTTCTCCCCCTCGTTGACTCTCCTTTTCTTTCTCTGGCAAGACCACAATCCACCTTCTATCCATAGCTGCAGAGTAGGTGAAATAGAGTACATACGTAGTATACCTATTCATATTAAAGCTTCTGAAATCCACCCTCTTATTCAGGCCTATGTTGGCATTCACGTTGGTACCAGAAACTGACCATCTATATATATATATATATATACTTTGCACACGTTCTCGGTATTCTTCTTGTTTCTCTTTATTTATTCTGCTCCCTATTCCCGGATACCTCCTACCCGTAAGATATCGCACCCCTTCCTGCCAGAACCACGACCAGGCAAAATTAAGATTTTACCGTTGCGAGTTAAAATGGTCGATAGAGAAAGTAAATTCTCCCTTTGTAATTAGACGATAATTTTTTTTCCAGCGAAATTAATTAACGCAAAAAAAAGAAATCGAAATTAATTTATAAATCCTCGCCAATTTTCTTCCTCTTGGTTATCATCGCTTAGAATTATTATATCGTCTGATTGGGGCGAAGTTCAGAGAGGAAGGTTTGCTATTAAAACATGAAAACTCTCTCTCTCATCTCTCGATTTTGATCATTGTTTGGTTATCCCGTGCGTATTAAAAATTTCCAATGACGATCCCCTCCCGGCGTTGTTGGTTCAACGCTTGGAGGCGATCGATTCGAATTCGGGATTACGGGGTACGAGGGAAATCACTTTGCAACAGGGCAAGCGGTGGAAGAGAACCGCCTCGAGCAACCTTCCAGAAATAACCGAATCATTTGGATTTCGAGGATCTTGGCGGGGTTTGGGGCTTGGGAGCGGGTTCTGTTGCGGGATCCGGGGGAGTGGCTGAGCATCGAGGGAGGGGGTGGAAAAGGTAGCAACACTTTTATCGATATCGAGTCGGTTCTGAAACGACTACGAAACGGCCTTCTCCGTCGTCTTTACTTTGCCAAGATATACAAACAGCTATATATACATAGGTAGGTGATCGTGGTTCTTTGGTAAAGCCGATTGAGGAAATACAAGCGGCGGGGAAATTTATTTTCGAACGAAAGAGAATGCGAACTGAACCGTTCCGCTCGAAACGTGTTTAATAGTTTTGCATGCTTTCCCTTTTTCTACCCTTTGAGAAAAGGGTACTCTTTGAAACGTGTACGATCCCGTGCGATAAATTTCGATTATTATTCGGTCTCGGTTTCGAGTTAATGCGATCATCTTTCGCCATTTGTCCGTCAAATGGTCAAATCGTTATCATGCCGCTGGGTGTCAAAATATTTTAACAGTTTCAACTCCTCCCTATCTCTTCGATCAGCTGTCGGGATCGAATGTTTGCGGCTTTTATCATTGAATTTTGATCGATGCAAAATTCCGTTCTATATCTGTAATATCTGCAAGACATTCCTCGTTCAAGCGTGTCAACTCGTTTGACACGCGTACAAAAAAGAACCGCTATCTGATCCATAAATTATGACAGAAGTCGGAATCAAATTTATTGATTTCATTCTCGCGTTAAATGTCTCTCGCGTGTTTATCCCCGCTCGAGGGCGTCGTTTATTAATAAAATCCTCGTAAATATATATATATATATATAATCTTCCATTTCTCTGAAATTCCGAATTGTTCTTTAAAAATTATTCCAAGATTTGTACAACGAAAAACTTGTTGTACTCGCACGGAGAGGAAATAAAATTGATCGATCGATCGAAACGATCGGAAGAATAGGAGTGGGAGGAATGGCAGAGGAGGGGGGCTCGGTCAGAATTTCGAAGGCGCGAAAATGAAAATACACGCACGAGTATGTATGCAAACGCTCGTACGTTCCGCCCGTGGACACGGGTACGCCTATTTGCACACTTCAATGCGGTAGTTTGAATGGCAGACTCGCAAGAGACCCATTTTAGATACTACAGTCCATAACGCGGCATTCAACCGGCAGCGTCCACGTTTTTTTCATTTACTCTTTTTCCCCCCTTCTTTTCTTCTCTTTCCTCTTTTTCTTCTTTTTTCTTTCTGCGCTTCCAGTCGTAGAACCAACAGAAAAGGTTATCCACGGGGGAGGGGGAGAGGCACGTACATCTCCACGGCGTTGTAAAACAAAAAACCCCATAAAAGTTCGTGTGGCTTAACCATCATCGGCTATTACGTATTTTCATAATATTTTACGCACACCCTGCCGTCCCACATCAGCCACGGGGATTATACATTGTCGCTCGAATATCGTCGCGCCGAGATTTTTCACGGGGGCCCAGCGATGAATGGATAGACACGACGAGGAATATCCAGTCATGGAAACCCTGGCCTCCCCTTCCTCCTCGTGGAAAATGTTTCACCATTTTTTTAAGAATTATATACAAAACGCCAACGCATTGTTTCGCGACACGTGGATTCGACATCCCTATCAACGTTCGGGCAAGTAAATTTTTCTTTTTTTCTTTTCTCTCTCTCTCTCTTTCTCTCTCTCTCAACTCGAATTCCATCCCGCCTAACCTTTCATTCCCATCAAGCTTTGAGCTTCTATCGACGCTAACGAGTGTCGTGCCTCTGGTTCGGCTAAAATGGAAGAGTTTACTTCGGAATATGAGGCGTTTTGTGTATATCGCGTGCAGGTTTTTTCCTTTTTTTCCACTTTTTGTTCGTTTCGGTTTATGTGTACCGGTCGAAGGGAAGAGGCATTTTTGTCTTTTTTCTTTTTCTACGAAAGGAAAGCGTCGCTTTATTCCTATACTTCGATACGTATCGCCGACCGCGTGAAACACGTTCGAGATAAATCGTTTTCTATTTAACACACCGTTCGATAAGATACGTTTGATTATGCACCGTGATTATTTATTTAAAGATAAATTCCATTTCCGTTTCGAATCACCACGATTGAGAAAACAAGTAGAAATTCTCGCGTGTTCTATCATTTCGTGACCATTTCCGTGGATAAATTCTCGATGGAAATTTCGAGTTCTGACGCGGTTCCTCCTCCGACCGCTCCTCCATCCAAAAAGGTTTCGGGCAATAAAAATCTTTCAAATATGCGGGGATATATGAAAATATATACCCGGCGGTATTACCAGCTACATCAAACTCGTTACTTTATCAGTTTTATGTACGACAGATTTTACGATCTTTATTATATCACAAGATTAAACGTTCGTTTGGTTAACTGCCTACGTATCTTTCCTCCTTTCATTCGGGGTCCATCCACCGTAGCATTTCACCATGCGAATAAACTTTTCCCGCCGGGGAAATTTATTAACTTTATATCACACATTGGGGCCGCTACGTAAAAAGCTGTACAGGATCACCTGGTACACTTTTATCGTTTGCATTAAGGACAACGTGGAAGCTCTTAACGGGTGCCGGCTTTATGTTGATCGCGTTCAAGCTGCGAGAAAATATTTAATATAAAAATGAACGAGGGTATGCAAATTTATGAAACTCATCTTTGATTTATGTATTCAAACGCTTTAGATTGAGAAAGGAAAGAAGGAAGGAAAGAAAGGAAAGGAAAAGAAAATGAATCCTTTTTTTTTCCTTTTTTTAATAACGTTAACCCTTCTCCTCGAATGAAAAAAATTCGTTCGTACGGAAAATTCAATTTGATTAATCTTTTCCTACTTTTTTCAACTTTGCTCGCGTTATAAAATCTACGTATGCGTCTCGGTTAATGGTTAATGGCATGGAGCGAGAGATAGATGATTGAGAATAATTATACAAGATTTGTCGTTTTGTCAAAGAAGATACTTATTCATTAATATTTATCGTTCTGATCGAAACGTTATTACGAATCGTTTTTTCTTCTCCGATTCCACGCAACCGTCATTCCATAAACGTCATAAACTCGTAATCGTTCCATCATTTTCAATCACTACGTTCGCATGAATCAAATTTAATTACGTTACTGGCAACCAATAACCGCGCGCGCAAGTAATTTAATAACGGATAATAGATGGATATAGAGTAGTTAAATGCAACAACTGTAACCAATCCTGTCCCCTGCCCGCCCCTTTCAAAATTCCCGAAGATCAATTTTGAAAATTTGTCTCGAACGAAATTTTAAAAAATTAGTTGAAAAATTCATGCTCGAAACGATATATATATATTTAATTATAGGATCGAATTAGATTTGAATTATAATCGCACGCTTCTTTAATGACGCATTATGCATTTAAATAATCCGTTAATGACACTAATAACGGCGCTTTCGTATTATTTATCGTTCTTCATTATAATAATACACTCGTATAACGAAACGAGATAAAATATGCTCACGATTATTTACTCGGGTTTAATCAGTGTGCTTAATTAGGTAACCAATTCAGTTGATTAATCAATTTGACCGGCTGACCTATTTAGTTCGTTAACCTGTTTGCCGTGTTAACCGCTCAGCTAACTGGTCTCGACGATAACAGTTACGATTAACAAAGTTTTCCCTGCCTTGGCGCATTTAATCCAACCTCGATAATGGTACTTATTGTATATATTTTTTTATTCAGAACACAACGTGTATATATACGCACAATGGCTCATTCGATACTCGAACAGAGATCTTTTACAGAGAAATGATAAATTTTCTTGTTAAAAATTCATCTTGCAATCCTTTCCTTAGCTAATACAGCAATCGAATTGATTTAAAATATCGACTTTTCAATCAAAAGAAACAATACATATCATGCTCAATGCCCCAAGTTTCATCTTCGAATTACCCTTAAATTTCTCACCCTTCAATCCTCCCTTAAATGCCTCCTCGAAATCGGATCCATCCAGTCTCATTCGGCGATCCTCTTCTTTTTTCTCTCGAACGAAAACGTTCCCCTTTAACCCCTGTCGCCATGCAAACACCGAGCGATGTTTTGCTTACGGTAAACGAGGGCGCGCGATAAAAAGCGGCGAAACCGCGGGGGTGCGAGAGGGACGACGAGAGATCGACGAGAGATTGGGCCGGCTTGAAGCGGGCGGCTGTCGAAGGCGCGAGATAGCCTCGCGTCGCGAGGCTAGAGGCCCCCAGCGGCTGAATGGCTGGTCGATCAAAGGTGGGGAGCGGCCGGCTGGTAGTCATAAACTAGACTAGACGCGAGTCGGAAGAAAAACTGCTAAACGAAAATGGCTGCGCCGGAAGATCGGGTCGGCCGATCTAATGGGGAAAAATAATGGATTTTCGGTAGTAAAGATCGCTTGGCCAGATCCCTCGGCCCGTCAATCCTCGCTCTCGGTCCTACACCCTCGTCCTCCATCTCTTCTCCAGCCAGACCGAAAAGTGGGGCGATGATCGTCTTCGCGTGGGATGAAGAAAGATTCTTGGTTGGAGTATTTGTTAAAATGAAATAAATTCAAATTGGCCGATGAAATTTAGATCCACGTTTCGCTAAATACGCGTCTTTGCATCGGATAAAGAAAGATTCTTCGCTCGATTCACACGATTTCGAATTTTGAACGTTGGGATTTGTTACCAGCGAGATTGCGTTTCGCGGTATTTAGAATTGGAAGGATAAATAGGTTTAGAAAAGTTTGGCCATCGTTGATTTTACGCACCATCATCGATTAGAAGTTTGATGAATAATTTAAATTTGCGATCCATCGATCGCGTAACCGGGTAGCAAGTACCGCTTTTAATCATTAATCCGCCTGTAATTTACATATTTCACAAACACATACGCGTGCATAAACTTCGAATCGACTAAAACTACTCCGCACGTATTTATAATCCTCCGCCATACCCATTATTCACGAATTCATCGCCCCTATTTCCGATATATCGAGTATCACGGAACACGGATACATCGATAATTATCAAACGCGTTCCGAAAGCGGGAAACCGACGCGCGGGATGTTGTCCTAATTCCTTCGATTCTCAAAATTGAATACACGATCGCGATAAAAGGATCGCCTCACCGTGTACCTACCTTCCCCTCTCCCTATCCTCCTTTCCCTTCCTTCCTTTTGGCAGTTTCGTGATAGGAAGTCCCGAGCATTTTCGAAGCATTTTCGTTGAAAATCGACCAGGCCGGGATTATCGAGGCTTCCTGCGGGTTAATTGATTGTTGGATCGAATTTTATGCAAGCCCCTCCCTCCCCTCCCCCCTCTTCTCAACCTGCACCGAAAATTTACCGTCCCCTGGCACGCCAACTTTCTTCTTCTTCCACGAGCTGCGTGAATTTCTCCCCAGTCCGCTCTCCCCTTTCGTAATACACCTTCCGTACACGAGAGCACAGCGAGAGACCGCAGCGTTGCGTTGTTGTTACTCCTCGACGCGACGAAGGGAACGAGGAAGGGGAGGAGAGGGAAAAAATTGGGGGAAAAATATACACACGTTATTTAACCGCGGTACACCGCGCTGCCTCGCGCGAAACTTTCCTCTCCCTGTGTTCTCGAACCCCCGTTGGAATGTTGGATCGCGTGACGGGCTACGGAATTTTATTCCTGGAAATTTTCGTGTCCTCGGAGAGGAGCTCGCTTTCAAAGCTCGCGCCGCGCTACGAAACTCTCCGGAGCCATGGTTTTTCGCCCATTCCTCCCTCCCGCGTTTAAAAGCCTTTCCCCCGCCTCGCGTTGTGCACACGCTTCAACGTCCGGCCCTCTTATTTTTCTTTCGTTTCGCGTGATTTCAACCGTTGATCGCGGTTTAAATTCCTCCGGCCAACGACTCCCGCGAGTTTGTTAACCGAGCCTCAAGAATTTTTCATACGATCAGTGAGAGAAAGAGGATCCCGTCGTAAAAATTTCCTACCTCTTTTAACTGCGTTCTAATCAAACATGCACGTCGTATGATTAAATATCGCCCTATTTCGAGGTATATTGTTTCCAATTTCCAAGGCCACGATATTTCGAGTAGAATCCACGATAGGTAAAATCGGAAATCAAAAAAATTCCCATGTTGGAAAGAGGAGGAGGAGCGCTTGTTAGTCAGAACGGGTAAATCCCTTAGGGAGTAGCCCGGAACTGGAGCCGGGGTAACAAAAGGCACGGACAGAATTAACGGTGCAACACATGCGTGCATGTTCGAACCCAGCTGGCGCAGGGCTCACCCACCACCTCCATAAGTACACGCGGATCCGAAGAGGAAGGAGGAATCCGCCGGTGGAAATCTAGGCTGGAGAGGAAACGATATAGTTGGCCCGGGACGGGGAGGAGGAGGGCAGGAAGGGAGGGGTAGAGAGAGCGTGCAGTCTATCAGAGATTAACCGGTCGATCCATTAGGGAGTGATTTAGCTGGACGTCCCCGAACGTGCATATATGTATACATATATATACATACATAGATATATATATATATACATATATATATATATATAGCCGCATCGATACACCTGGCATGGTCGATCGGTCGAAATCGAAGCAATCCTCATCTTGGAGGAGCGCACTTGGGCCGAGGTGAAAGGTGAGTCGAGACGACGATGATGGCGATTAGCGGTCGGCAGCGAGCAATAATCGCACTTCCACGGGAACGTCTGGTATGCCGTGTGATCCGTTCGAGCAAACTATCCCCCTCGGAGCGGACCTTCTCCCTTTCGAATTCCTGGGAGGAGAGTATAACCTCTCTCTCCCTCCCCCTAAACCCTTTCCTCTCCTCGCCTCTGGGACTGAGCTGCTGGTAAGCAACGGAGGATAGGGGGCAGGATAGGCCACTGGATGATCGAGGGTGAAGGTTCGTGGCGGTCCCAGGGGCGCGATGTGTCGTGCCTAATTACAATGTCCAGCGCCTCCCTCCCTCCAAATACAAACAGCGAGGCTAATGCGTTCCCGCACACCGTTGTTCACCGAAATGCACCACCGGATCGAAATGCTCCGCTCCCGCCTTGCAACGCTCTGTCAATATCTGTCGATATTGTTGCGCGTTGTCCAGCGTCATCGCCCCTCGAAAAAGGGGGAGGAGTGTCGTGGAATACTCGAGTATTACGCGCGTGCAACTTTGAATCGTCTAACGGAGTTGCTACGTGATTTCCTCCTCTTCTTCTTTTTATTTTTCCTTGCCCCCTCTTCTTTTTTCTCCCCGCGGGGAAGAGGGGTGGAAACGATCGATTAAGTAACAGCTTGACAAATTGTTCGAAGTCGGGGGTGGTGGTAAATTAGTCGGTGAAGCGAGCAAATTGATTTCGGGAAAAAGCGGTAGAGTTGTAAGCGGTGACTGGTGAATTGGCCGGGACTCGGAAGGTGGGATGATTAGCCGTTGAATCGGTTTTCGGTTAAATCGGTTGCGGTGGAAATTGAGCGGGTTAGATATTTTTCTCGTGATCGAGGAAACGTTCGAGGATTCGTTCAAAATTCACTCTTCGTTTTTTTTTCTGACGGGTATGTATTTGGTTTTTATCCAATCGTGTGACATAATAAGGATCTTACGATCGAATACTCCGGTTAGGGAATACCGTTTTCGAGCGAATTTGTCTAATTTACGATGTAGCGAAACTACAACTTGTTGTATATAATTAGTGGATTAAAAGCATCCGGATCGTATGCAATTATATTAATAATGCGCAGCAGTATTGTTACAGCAATGTGAATATTCCATATTGTTTCCAACGTTAACACGGATTATAACGAGATTAATTCATCACGATCGTAGAAAGGGATGGCATCCTTATTATTATTCACGGGTGCATTCTACTTATTTCGATTCGATACCTCCTTGAATCGAGATTAAATTTTCCGAGTATAAATAAAACTATAACACGTATATTCGATAAAATAAATAGATGGAATTATCGAGAGTGAAATATGGTTTTTTTTTTACGTAGAAAAACAGTGGCGTTTTGACCGATAGTATCGGCACCAGTGGAAAAGAAGATAGAAAGGGACGAGAGAAAGGCGCGCGTTTTCGAAATGCAAACCAATTTTCGTCACCGAGATTAATGGACGGTGGAAACGGCGCCAAATATCACATATTTTCCGGATAATGCGCAACGCTCGTAAATAATAATGAATTGCCGAGTAGTTTTCGCGTAAAAACGAAACGGGGAAAAAACCGGCGTTAAATAGCATTCATTAAAAATCTTTATCGCCTGGAACAATTAAACCGTGTATTCCAATTTCCGCCTAACGATTTCGAAACTCTATCGTGATCGCGTAGTCAAAAAAAAAAAAAAGTTTCGAGTTATTTGAGAAGGAAAATTGCTCGACGAAAGAACCGGCGATTCGGTACGAAACGTTCGTTGATTAATACGAAAACGCGAGGAAATTCAAGCAAAAGTTGAAACGCGATAACCGAAACGGGAGGAGATTGATGGAATTGTATACACGGTGTCCAAAAAAGAAAAAAAAATCTTAGCAAACATAGATTCGGAAATACAATCGTTTCCGAAAAATGTAATCAATCGTGTCTTGTTTTCCACGTTGTTAGCATCTCGGATTTTACATTCGACTTCAATTTCCACTTCGAGATAATAGAGGTTGCGCTTTTCGTAAAATGAATCGCTCGCGTGCTTGTCAAATAACGACGGAGATCTCTCTCGAGAAGGAAAGTTCTTCTTACGAGAAAGATGTCAAGCGTGCGTGGAAACGTTTCGATCAAATTTTTCTTAAACGCACCTGTAATTCCCTCGACAGAGCTATTTTCGCTTTTATCAATTGTCGCGGCAATTGAAACGAAACGACGACAGAGGATGAAACGAACGATTCCAACCTACGTCAAAATACGAACACGTTCGCTCGCAGTTAAAACGCATCTCCGCTTCGCTTTCGATCGGTAAATCAATAAGAGGTCGTGGAATTGGATTAAAGGAATTGAAAACTGAGTGGAGCTCATTTGGAAAGTTAACAGTAATTCTCGATCTCGCGCTAACTCCTCAAATTGGACGGCTTCGTCCCACTGTTTCGCTCGACGCTCTCGGTCACAGCTCTCCTTTCTCTCTCTCTCTCTCAGCTTCTCCCTCAGTTTCTCTTCGCCCAAGACACCGGTGGTTAAAGGAGTAAGTTAAAGATCAATTCTCCGTATCCATACGCACCGTAGCCGGACATTTTGATATTTTAACGGCTTTCTCTTTCTCTCTTTCTCTCTCAGGCTATCGAAATTACATAGGTAAACGAGGCAAGGGGATGGTCAATTACCAAAAGCAATTACCGGCCGTGCAATTAACGCGAAAGTTACAATAAGTAATTAACGCCCTTGCGACCAGCTACTTGTAATTAACTTACGCCCAGCTGCGTTTTTCCATTATCGCGTATTTTTTCGAGGCAAAAGTGGCCGGTCTCTCCTCTGCGCTCTCCAACGCTCGTCAAGAATGTCGCGCCGCTTTTCTCGAATTTTCGTTGCGTCGTGGAAAAGCAACCTTGTGTTGCACCCTCCTCCAGAGGAGGAATCTCGAAAGTAGTAACAAGGAATCGTTCGAGGATACGATGATTTCGAAAATTTCGCGGCCAAATAGATCTCGGTGTAAACTCGCAAATTTACGTTACGTTGCCGCGATTATATCTGTTCCAAAGGATGGAAACTCTTCGTTTATATCCCGTGGCTCCCGTTTCGAAAATAAAGGATGAGCAACGGCGTTTCCTTGGAAATTATGCGTGCACCTGTATCTCTGATCGTGTACACAATGGAAGGGTGGACCTTGATAAAATTTACAGCGTCTCTTTCCCCCGATCCCGGGGGGCGAAAGCGATAAACCGTCGTTATTACGTGTGGCGGTACGCGATAAACGTAGGGCATTGTTGAAGGGTTGGAGATGAAACGTCACATATCGCGAACTTGTACGACACGCGTGCCCATGTTTACAACGATTATGCAAGCCTCTCGCGAATAAACTCGCGCGATAACGTTTTACGATCGTCCCATTCAAACGCGGTTCGTCTTATTTCGCAGGTTGCGCCCGAAAGAAACCGCGATTGTTCCTCTTGTTCCTCGTTAACGACTGTCTTCTCCCTCGTCAGGATCTCTCGTTACCGAGAGATAAAAGTAACAGGACGAGAGAAGGAATAAATCGGTCGAGAGAAACAATGAGGAATAAAATCCGAGAAGTGAAATATACGGAAAAGAAGAAAAGATGAAGAAGAAGAAGAAGAAGAACGAATGATATTGAAAACAAAGCGTTTCCATCATGGAAATGAATTATTGTCGAGTTCGCATAACCGCAGCTTCGACAACCCCCAGCTTCCACCGTCGCCGGAATCATCCACTTTCTTCATCCACTTTCTTCATCCACTGTTTATCTTTCATTCACAGTTTACAGCTGTTTTATCGCGGCCACGCGCGTAACTTTCCGCTTCCCGACCCTTCTCGCTAGGTTTTTTCCTCTTTTCTCCTCGTTCGTTTCAATTCCTCCCCGGTAGAAGCGAGGGTCTACGCGGTTTTCTTGATACCTTCGCGTCACACGCCGTAATATGGCGCGCGAGCGAAACCGCTTGGAGGCGAGGGGAGGAGGATAGGATAAGTTTGCTAGGGATTTCGAGATCTTGCAGCCTCGAAGCAAGCAACAACCGAACAACCGAGGTTCGCGTTCCTCTCCCATACCTTCCTTCCCATCCTCCCCCAATTCTCTACGTACGGTTAAAGTTCGCTCGTTGACGGTCACAAGCCGTGTTCGCGGTGCACGTCGTGAGTCGGTTGCGGGGGGAATCAACGGTGGGGCGTTAGAATGCGGTTTAGAAGAGAAGGACTCGATGCGGGTGGGATGAGAAAGAGAGAGAGAGAGAGAGAGAGAGAGAGACGAAGGCTAGAAGTGTCTGAGCAGAGGTTGAGAGGAAGGTATTGGGATCCAGCTGGAATAGCTAATGCTCGAATATGTCATAGTTTGGTGGGATGCGGTCAGAATTATACATGCTTCGAGATATACGCTCGAGTTACCTCGTTCTCCTCCTCGTTTCTCTCTCTCAGTCTCTTCCTCCTCTCCTACGTACACACATACCTTCACCGACCGCCCCCTCCATTCCTGTTTCCTTTCTTCTCCGATTCTTGCCTCATCCTGGTTAGATGCTTCATCCTGCATCTACCTGTTTCGCACCCTCGCACCCAACTGTCGTCTCCTCCAGACCCCTTTGGCTCGCGTTGCGAGGCCTCCTCCATTTCATACCCACCACCACCACCATCACCATCACCACCACCGCCATCAACAGTCGCTAGCTACCCCGATTCAACTACCCTGCCGCGACGTACATCGCGGGCCGAGTAACGCGCAGAGTTACTCGGTTAGTTTAGATTCGCTCAAGTTTTGATGTCGTGTTCGCCCTCCCCCCTCCTCGAACCTCTGTCACCCGTCCTTCCCCCGCGTCTACTCATCAAGGCCACGTCGAATACCCTTCGGAGGAACACGGCTCCACCACCTTCCGCGGCACCGTCTTCCAGCCACCCCCGTCTTTCAGACAACCCCTCTATATACCGGAATATCCGGAGTTCGCCACTACTACCGTCGACACATTACTAATGCCGAACTGGTCGTAATAGATTGGATGCCTTGGAACTTGGATACGCCAACTAATGCGCGCCACGCCAACCCCTTTCACTCGTCGCTTCGTACCACCACCCTCCTCTCCCCCTCCTCCTTTCCTCCTCGCATCGCTGCCTACTACCCTCCGCGTTTCGACTAACGACGTATGCAAACGGACACAATGGCATTCCGTCTTCTTTATAGATATTATAATTTTTCTTCCTCTCCTTTATTTCTTCCATCCCCGATCTATCGACTTTACACTTTACGTTTATAAATTGAATCGTTGGAAAAAAAGAGAAAGAGAAAGATTTCAGATCGGTGAACGAAGAAAGAAAGGAATGGAAGGAAACTGGTGGAATTTCTTGTGCCCGAGGTGGTGGTACGGTATGCCTATTCCGCAATGCGGTCCTAAGCGTGCAGCTGAGCGGCGCGATCGCTACCAAGGAAGGCATTTCGCTATGTAACGAGGAGAATTAACCCCAAGTTTAAGCGCGATACACCCGCCGACTTTACTTTACTTACCCCCGTGTCCCATACCACCACCGGACTACCCCCTCGTTCCCTCACCTCTTCCAACCCTTTTCCTATATATATATATATATAATGCGGTGCTCGTTAGCTCGAATTATACCCTCGGCCGAGGAGTGGGTCGTCGAGGAACGACGACGACGAACGTACGAACGAGGACGAGCGCGATCGCGCGTGGCGAGTAATCCTGGCGAGAAGCGGAAGATTATTAATACCGCCGAGATACCGTCTCGCATTCACGATCCTCCCCGCGCTCCATCGCCGAATCGCGGAACAATGCCGCGCGGAATCGGCTCCGTCACGTCGCCGTTATCTCGTTACCCCTTATAGGATGCGTCGCTTGCCGCCCTGTTTCCGCGTTATTGTCGATCACGACCGATACCGATACCGTGAATTACCACGGCGTGTTCCGTTAAGATGGAGATGGAGGGTCCGATACGCGGATCGCACGGAATACCCTCCTCGCATACGAAACACCCTTACGAATTTATTGCCCCATGTACGTTCAGAATGACTTAATTCTGCCAATTAAATATGTGTAATTTCTTTCCTCTATTTTTCTTTCGAATTATTCGACGTTGTTTCGTGGGTGCGTATCCTTATTGCGTGTACATTCACAGGGAATGATTCAATTCTGCCAATTATAATTTCTTTCCTGTTGGATCTATTTTTCTTTCGAACTATTCGACGTTGTTTCGTGGGTGCGTATCCTTATTGCGTGTACATTCACAGGGAATGATTCAATTCTGCCAATTATAATTTCTTTCCTGTTGGATCTATTTTTCTTTCGAACTATTCGACGTTGTTTCATGGAACCTTATTGTGTGTACATTCACAGGGAATGAGTCAATTCTGCCAATTATAATTTCTTTCCTGTTGGATCTATTTTTCTTTCGAACTATTCGACGTTGTTTCATGAAACCTTATTGCGTGTACATTCACAGGGAATGAGTCAATTCTGCCAATTATAATTTCTTTCCTGTTGGATCTATTTTTCTTTCGAACTATTCGACGTTGTTTCATGGAACCTTATTGTGTGTACATTCATAGGGAATGATTCAATTCTGACAATTAAATACGTATAAATTCTTTCCTGTTGGATCTATTTTTCTTTCGAACTATTCGACGTTGTTTCGTGGGTGCGTATCCTTATTGCGTGTACATTCACAGGGAATGAGTCAATTCTGCCAATTATAATTTCTTTCCTGTTGGATCTATTTTTCTTTCGAACTATTCGACGTTGTTTCATGAAACCTTATTGTGTGTACATTCATAGGGAATGATTCAATTCTGCCAATTAAATACGTATAATTTCTTTCTCCTATTTTTCTTTCGAACTATTCGACGTTGTTTCATGGATCTTTATTACGTGTACATTCACAGGGAATGATTCAATTCTGCCAATTAAATACGTATAAATTCTTTCCTGTTGGATCTATTTTTCTTTCGAACTATTCGACGTTATTATATAGGTACGTATAAATTCGTCTCGTACGAATTTATTGCATGTACATTAACAGGAAATGATTTAATCCTGACAAGTAAATTCTTTCCTCTTGGATCTTTTTTCTTTTTGAACCATGCGTATCTTCCTCGCATATGAATTTATCGTTGCGTATTATATTCACAGAGGGTAAACTTAATCCTGAAAATTAAGTTAAGTAAACTTTTGAAATCTATTTTTCTTTCGAACGATTCGACGTTGTTTCGTAGGTGCGTATAAATTCTCGTACGAATTTATTGCATGTATATTAACAGGAAATGATTTAACCCTGACAAATTATAATAAATAAATTCTTTCCTCTTGAATCTTTTTTCCTTTCCAACCATGCGTATCTTCGTCGTATACGAATTTATCGTTGCGTGTTATATTCACACAGAGGGTAAACTTAATCCTGAAAATTAAGTACGTGCAAGTTAAGTAAATTCTTTTCTCTTGGATCTGTTTTTCTTTCGAACGATCCGACGTTGTTTCGAAAGAAGTGGATGGGAAGCAGATGTAGCATGCGAATTTATTGCCACGTACATTCATAGAATGACTTAATCCTGACAATTAAATATGTACAGGTTAAGTAAATTCTTTCCTTTTGGATCTATTTTCGAAAGAAGAGTTGGCGGATGCGAAGAAGAGACGGGAACAGCGGATGGCAATATAATATTTTGAGGAAGATTTATAGGGGGGAGGGGGACGGTTTATACAGGAAGGATATACGTATATCCACTTAAGATGATTGTGTCCGTGTTGTGTATGGTGCAAACACAGGAACCAGGAAACGCGCATTACTTACTGTAACGGATCTATTAACTGAATGCTGTACGAGAATGCAACGGCGGTCATTCGGCATCGGTGATACAGTACAATACAGCTCATATTGAAATTAAATGACGGACAGATGGATTGGCAATTCCATTTCCAGACATTACGCCGATGGATGCGTTTGATAAGGAGAGCGGGATGGCTTACGCGTTGCCTTGCTAACATCGCGTTTTATCACGTATAAAAAATGTTTTTTTTATGCTAAATAAAAGCGGGCTTATCACGAGGAGGGGAGGGAAGGAGGGGGAGAGGGGAAGAAGAGTTTCGTAATGAAGAATAGGAGGGAGGAACAAAAGAGAAGGGAAACGTTAATAATAATAAAATGTTTGTGGTTGTGTTTTTATCGCGTTATTGCAATTTCGTTTTTTTCTTTTTTTCGAAATTCTGGTGGACGGAGATAATTTAGTTCAGGATTAAAGAGCAAAACGGTAGATGGGAAATGTGGTAGTGGCGTGTAACGTTATTTTATTGCGTAACAGTGGCGAACGATTAGAACGGCGAAGTCACGTGGCCGAGCAACTAATCGGTTAGTCAAATTGGCAATCGCACGGATAAATAGGTCAACCGTGTCGATTGTTTGCCTGAATTTCTAAACGTTAGTTCGATATATCGGTTGAACAGTTGTACGTTCGAATCGATGCATTGTAAGATGTTGTGTTGTTAAATGTGGTATAATGTTGTATACAAATCTATAATTTATGCAAATCGCACATTTAATGATATTAAATATATATATATATATATATATCACCTTACCTTGCGTCGGATTATTGCATTTATTGCAAATAAAACTTTGACTTGTCGCGTAAAAAACACGTGAGAAAAAATTAAAAATTTTATCATCAAAACTTATTCAGAGGAAACCATGTTAAACTTTTCTCGACGAGATGTAAGGACTCGAACTTTCATTTAACATTTATTCGAGACTATTATGAATGGACTCGTGATTGTTTGAAATAATGAAATGAAAATAATAAACGATTGAAAATTATTCTTTTCTTTACACGAATATAAATCTTGAACTGAAATTCTTATCGAGATAAATCGACTTTAAAAGATTCCTCGTTTCTAACTGCAAGTTATTTCAAAATTTTTCTAATTTTAATAGGATCCGATTCAATTTTAAGATTAACTGATGAATATATCTATTTTCGAAAAAAAAAAAAACAATATCGATTTATCTCGCCTCTGTATTTATCCATAATTACAAATCCAATAACAACGAATCAAATTTTCCAAACGAAAAAAACACACAGCATCGCAAAAATCGCTATATCTGTTCGTGGAATCGAATGAAAAGAGAGCAGCGGGAGTAAAATCGACGGATGCGAGGAACGAAACAAGGGGGATGGAGGAGGAAATGCGCCGATTGTCGAGGTAACGAGGTTATCGGGGATGCTTTAAATTCAATCTCGAAACGGTGGCGAAAAGTCCGTGAAATACCTCGTCGCGGCAACCTTGAACAAAAGAGAACACGCGGTACTTAAGGCACACATTCGTTCCGACTTACTTTCGTATTAATGCGGGGCAACACCGTGAAATTACCTTAGATCCGAGATAGTTGGCGCGCCAACCCTCCCCTCCCCTCCTCACCCTGCGTCTTCCTCGCGATTTCCAACCTTTCCAGCCTCGAATCGAATTAACAAAGTGTCCCGTAGCATCTCGAGACGTCGCATCTCCCGCTTCCAGATTGATCGCGCCGAGTTTCCCCCCTCCTTGCGAGTTTTCGAGCGTTAATGCAACTCATTGTTCTTCCCCGTGTCCCGTTCGTGGCCAGAAATTCGTTCTACTTCACGCCACCTCCTCCACTGCTTCTTCTCCCTGGTTTCTTCTTTCGGCCAGAGGATCGTCCGTTTTCACGAAGAAAGGAATCGCTTTGATTAAAATCGTTTCCCGTTGTACGATTCCAATTTTTCAGATCGTGAAAATATTAGGCCTGCATCAAAATAAGTTCTCTTTTTTCAAAATTTTATTTCCAAGATTTTATTACATAAATCGTGCAAGATTACCCGATGATCGTTTCGGTAGGACAGATTCTTCTCGCGTCTAGGTCGGATTTTCATCGAACGATTCAATTTGACCTGAACAATCGTCGTCGTCTTCCAAATTAAAATTTCCAAATTTGAATCCTTTTTAACACTTTTTGCATGTTCTGCAAAGATACAACGTTCTCTTTCAGTGCAGTTCTGTTTCAGTAGGTTCAACAGCTGATCTCCTAAACTGAAATGCAAAAAAATCATCAGCATAGGAAGTCTCATCATTACCCTTCTCAAAAACGAAAGAACGGTAAAGTAATTCGAATTCGGTTAGAATTAACCATCGCAGAGAAAAATACGGGAAGGAATTTATTTACACCTGATACGATTCTGATTCGTATTCGTAAGAGAAGAGTGAGAAGTAGAAAGATGGATTTTTATTTCTCGATAAAAATAAAATAATGAGGGTGGTAGCCGCTTTTTGCGGATCAAGAAATGAAAGAGCGGACGGTCTTTGTAACCGCGCGGAAGATACGAACGAATGTACGTCGAAGAAGGAGAGGCGAGGACGAGTCGCAGAAACGGAAATCAGTTGGGAGCGGCAAGTTACGATTGAGATTTAAGTTATTGACAAGCTACTTTGCCGAACCCCCTCCCCTTGTCGAGATCTTGCTCGGTTTATCCCGGAGGCCCACTGCTTCTGATTTCCCCGAGGAGGCAACCCTTGAGAAACCATTCTTCTGCCCGCAATGACTCCCTGCCCTTGAGCCACTTCATCTCCATTCCCAGCCAACTCGCGTTCGCTATTGACGGATACGCGTCACCGTCACCGCTTTCCAAATATAATCGGGACCAATTGTTCGAGCAACCTGTTACTCAGCTTGTATACACGGACCGTGCACCTCCTCCTCCTTCAATTTTTCCTCCAATTATCGCTCCACGTTCGAACGTTGAGAATTTCTGTAAATTAACGATCGATCATTTTCAACGAAAATGGGTCGATGGATCGAGCTATTAAAATACTTTCGACGCGATGACCGGTCCAATTTCGAAACCGTACGATTTAACCGCACGATGGCAACAATAACGACAATAATAAGATCACGAACCTCTATTGCCGCAATAATGACATCGGGATTGCTGCGTTACCGGACTTGCCTCCCTAATAAACCACAAGTTGTTGCAATTCCAACTTGTTTATGGTCGGATGGCACGCGATCACTCCCGCTTCCTATTGTAAATATTCGCCCGTACAGGGAAGCTACACGATGGTCACACGATTCCTCTTTCACGGTGCACCGATCATAGAAAGAAGAAAAACATTCTTCACGATCAAACATTGTTTCTCCCCTCCTATTCTCGCTTCATTTCGAAGATGATATTAATTCGAAATTTGGTCGCGCGTACGATAAAATACGACGATATAGATTCGCTCACAGTTTTTCCATCTTGGACCAAAAACCGGATCGAAACGCAAACGAATCAACGAGAACGATGGAACGAACGACGGACGTACTCTCCCCCTCCCTCTCACCCCAACCCTCGACACGTAGTATATTTTATCGCATTACTGGCATTGTTGCATCAGTTCCCATCCGTCTATACCTCCCCCGCGGTGGTCACCGCTCTCTCTCTTCCCTCCCTCTTGCCCTCCCCGTGAACACCATTCCACGAGGATTAAATATTGACTGCGATTCTGATTTATAGTAATTGCCGGAGGGATAGCGAGGGGAAGCGAGGAGAAACCCGTCCGATTCGAGCGATCGAAGCGAGATGGGCGAAAGAGGAGGAGAAGGAGGTGGAGGAGGCGAGTGGATTCGGCTGAGGGAGGCTGGAGCCCCCTCCCGGTTTCGGGAGGGGTTCGACGGCGAGGGGATGACGGGCATGGAGGGAGGAAAGCCATTCCATCGCTGACAGATGCATTTGCCAAAGCGTTGCGGACGTTTCTGCCTCGTTCTACGTCGTCACGCGGCTTGTCGTTATTATAGCGCATTTTTATTTTTTACCCACTGTTACCCCTCCCGTCCGCCCAAAATCCTAATGCTGTTCGTTCGGAATAATCGAGCAATTTATTTTCGTTGCGGACGTTTTCGTGAAATGCAGAGAGGAAAAGAGAAAAGGAAAGATTTCTTTTTCTTCTTCTCATTCTTTCCTCGAGGATAATGTTTGTTAAATGAACTAGTATTTTAGCATTAAAATTTTATGAGTAAAAGTAAGGAGAGTAACCACGTGTTCGTATGTATGCGAAAGGTACATTTTCTAAACTGCGTTTAAATTTTCATATTACTTTACGTCCAGGTAAAAAAAAAAATGTTTGAACCACTTTCAGAAGCGTTGCACGTTGATCGATGAGAAAACTTGAACGAGTCAAAATCTGGATCGAGCAAAATTTCATTTTCGCATCGCTGATCAAAAACGTTCCGCCTCCCATCCCCCTCCTCCCGCGCGGCAAAAAATGTTGGAAAAAAATTTTCTCGCGTATTTTCACGCGCTCCACTTGCACCGATTAATTATCTGTTAATTGCCACTAATTAGGGGAAATAATGAGATGGCGGAAGGCGGGTGACGGTTGGGCGAGGGTGGTAAGCAAGCAGGTGGAGGGCAACAACAGGAGGAGAGACGGAAGCTGGTCAAAGCTGGAGTGGAGAAGGGTGATTTAGTGAGGGAACAGCAGGCGGCGCCCGATTATTTTTGGTTTCACCGGTGGCGGCCATTATTTTTGGTCTGCCGCCCGGCCGCAACTTCGACTCTCTCCTCGCCCGGCCAGAAATTCACCGTGGCCGAGTTCGAAGCGCGCAAAAAGCGGCGGGTCGGTGCACTTCGGCCGAAAGTTAAAACGCGTGGCGGACGATTCCGTAGATTTCGTAGAATTCTCGAACTGACACCGTTCGCCGAGACGAACTCGGTCGAGTCCCGCAATTTTCGTCGAATACGCGTCGAGCACGGCACGATGGACTCGATGGCTGGAATGTTATTGTTCGAAATTGGGTCCCGCGTTTCCCTGTTCGAGAAATTTTAATTTTAATTCGATGCTTCGACGCTTTCGATCGATTTTCCGGCCGTGTCAAGAATTGCGTTTCACCGGAATTGAAACACGCCACGATGCTAGAAAGCGAATCGTATTTCGCACATTCTACGAAATTAACCGCGTTTCGGATATTTTCTAATTCATCGAAAATTAACGCATTTGCAGGTGGGAAGAAAAATTTTCTTTGAAAAACATAACTTACTCGTATCCAGATCCGAATTCCAACTGTCGAAGAAACGCAATGCGTCTTAAAACGAGCGTGACGAATGCAACGTAAGATGATTCTGTATTATCCGTCACGGGAGGAATTAACACATTTATGAAAAATCGATGAAAGTCACGTATAGCTTATGATCAATCATAATTATCATTTCCCTCGAAACCGTATTTCTTCGCCTTTTTTTCCAAGGCACGTGCCCTCCCCTCACCCACCCTTCGCGTTGAAATACGGGAGGTGGAGAAAGGAGAGCAGGATTACGTTTCGAAGCTGATAACTTATGAAGTTGAATGACAGACAGGATATCAGTGGCGCGGTGTAGAAGAACGGAGTTGCCGTTAGTTTGTGAAAAATGAAATAAATGATGGAGAAGCGGCCCTTGACGCTCCTCCACCGGTACCGGCCCCCGTCAGACGTTTTTATTAATTCCTCTCAGATACAATTAGTTGGTCTATTCGTCAGACGCGTTTCATTAAGTTCCCCTTTCCATCCTTCTTCCATCCTCTCCTTCCGGCTCTCTTTACCCCTTTCCTGTCTCGCGCGTTTTATCCCCCATCCCCTCCTCGAGGGAGAACGAGAACGAAGGAAAACGGGCAACTGCAGGGAAGAAGAAAGAAGAAATTTCCCCAGTGCTCCCAACTTCTCAACGCGATACACGAGACATGTATTCTCGAGGAACGATTAATTTCCTAATGGCCCCCCCGCTCCCGGAAATGATATTTGTTAACGATCCAATTTCGAACAGCTCTTCCTATTCGAAATGTATCGCGTCGATGGCAGCATGTTCTTCATATCCTGATAGAAAGTATTCAAGCATCGATCGTTATAGATTTGAAGATGTTGATCTCTGTTTGCAAGAGATCGTCCAGTGTCAAATCCAAGTTAAGGTAAACTTTTTAAAATGTAGATCGAATTATTTTTTGACGAACAATAATCCGTTCCAACGTAGAAACCAAGAATTTCTTTTTCTTTTCGTTTTAACGAATCGCATTACCGAGATAATAGGAAATCTATGGCGAGATTAATGGACGATTTTCCACGAAAAGGGAATGGGCTACGTTTTCGCGAACTTTGCAGATTGCCTGGCATTGCCAAGTGACCGTTTAGCTCGCGGCGCTCAGAATTACACGTACCTCGTTTTCGTTCGATTTAAATTATCAGGTGCTTCGCGGCTCGGCGAACAAATTCTATGCTACCCGCCTCGAGAGAGCGAGAAGGGAAATATCGAGGCAGCGGTACTGAAAACTACTAGTAGTAAAGGAAAAAAGAAGAAAAGAAAGAGGGAAGGAAGAAAAGATGAAAGGACGAAGCGAGAGAGGGAGAGAGAAGAAGAGTTATCACGATAAATGGTGGAAAAGAAGAGAGAAAGGGGATATATTTTAAGAGAGGAAAGAGAAATCGAGAGACAGATAAAGCGAAAAAAAAAGAGAAACTGGAACGTATTCCACCAGGTGGAATTTTAATGGCTTAGGGAGATTTCGCGTCTTTGATCGTCGTTAATCTCCAAAGACATTCGTTTCCCTCTAATTTCAAAGATTCCACATCGAGGTTTCTTTTTTTTTTTTTTGAAACATTCCTCGATTTGCATATATTCATAGCGTACGGATGCTCGCTTCGAAACTACGTAAACGAGAACAGGGGCTTACGCGAAATTGGCCTCGCAACGATCGAGTACCAGTTGTGGAGAAGAAGAAGAAGAAGAAGAAGATGAGTACAGGTCAGAGTCGCAACGAGTCGTAATCGAGTCGTTTGTTCGGACGAGGCTTGGTACGTATAAAAGAAAAAAGAAGGAGAAGAAGAGAAAGGAGAAAGATTGGACGACGTAGCAAACATAGAGACGATGGAGGGGAGGGGAAGGGAAAAAATGCAGAGGGTGCGGAATGAAAGGGGTGGAAAAAGAAAAGGGAAGGAAGAAACGAGGGCGTCAGATCGAGCCGAGTTGGAAACGAAACAGAACCGTGCATCAACGCACGGAAGGAAATAAAAGGTGAGGAAGAGAGAAAGAGAGAGAAAGGAAGAGCAGATGGCCGATGCACGTTGCCCTCTAATGGAAATTAAATAAAAGAGAATCGAATGAACTGTAACCAAAATTGTGTTCGCCCGATGGAAAACAAAGAGCTGAGTATGGTCGGGAAATGGGCGACGGCGCGAGAAGGAAGAGGAGGGAGGGAGGGAGGGAGGGAGGAAGGAAGAGAGACGGAGAGGTTTGACACGGGAAAGGTTTGGCGGAGAGGATAGAGAGGGGCGGCCAGATGAGCGACGGACCAGAAGCATCGATGGCGGAGGACAGGGGGGCGAAAGAGGGGAAGGGAGGCCGGAGTCTCGTTTCACGGTCGGGGAGGGAAGAAAGTGGTGGGACGCTGGGAGAAATGGTGGAGGAATCGCAGGGGAGAGGAGAAGTCGGCTGTGCGGGCAGAGGGTGGCGAGCGGAGAAATACGTATCCAGTTAGTTTTACACTGTGGCTCCAATTGATTCGAAATCGATTGTCGTTCGAACGATTCTCAATTGATCGATTACGGGAGGGTGGGCCGCAAAGAGAGTGGGCTACAGCCAGGGGCTTCACCCTCGTGCCGGCGCACCCGTGAGTCCTGAGGTGAAACAGAGAGAAAGAGAGTTTGGCCTCGAGGAGGAGGACTTACTCTAAGCCAACGCCAATTGCATCCCGTTTTTTACGCCCGCTTGTTTCGACATGCCGTTACGATCGCCCAATTCCACTCTTTCTTTCTTCCTTCCTTCCTTCCTTTCTTCGTCCCCTCCTACCACCGACGATGCCACCTTAATTTTTGGTGTCCGTCTTCCTCCAATTTCTTCTTTTACGATTTTGCGTTATCGCCATCCTCCGTCTTTTTTTCTTCTTCTTCTTCTTCTTCTTTTCTTTCTTTCCCTTTTTTTTCGTTTTCGTTTGCTCTGATCACAGAGCGCATCGATCGTTTATATATCGCGATTCTATCCCGGCTGTTATACGTCGTCGAACGAAACTGTTCGCCTGGTCGAGAGTAGTAGGTTTTTAAGGGATTAGATTAAGTTTGCATTTTAGTGGAAACAATGGAAATTCGTTGAATCCAAAGTGAAGAAACGGGACGAAAATTTGAGATGACTTTTATTTAAACGAATGGTCTCGAGAAGAACGGTCGGTTTCGCGTTTGATAAAGTTATTTATCAATCAAACGTTCGTACTCTCATTTCTTAAATGTACCTAGAACGGAAGGACCGTGTTTCTTTTACCGTCTCCAACATTAATTTTTTTTATTTGCGACTAACCAGCCTCGTGTTACATTTTCACGTTCGTTCGCGTCTTCCTTCTCTCGTGAAACGTTTTTCCAATTAAATTATATCCCATTTCCTCTTCTCTTCTGAGATAAGATACCGTTAAAAATTTCGTAATTAGATGTCAAAATTTAAATTCGACAAATAGGATTCAATTTTTCATCAACCTCGATCGATTCGACTTCAGCTTCTTTAACCTTCTTTCGCGGATATCCGCAGTTCACGAATCAACCCCGAACCTCGTCTCGTCCAAATACACGTTCGTTACGATATTGCTTTTAATTTTTCAACACTGGTCTGGAAAAATTTCGATCGGATCGGCAGACGGGAGGGAGAGGAAGGGCGAATAACGTCGACAGACAGACACACGCGTGCACGGAGAAGTAGTAGCTCGGTTAGAATTTCAGTTCGCGTGTTACCGTTGGTTGTTTATTACAGACAACGCAACAGGAAGCACAGGTTGAGCCGCAAGCCGTTCTCATCATTAAGCGTGCACGGCCTGCCTGCTGCGATCCATGTTAATTAAATCAGTTGACGTACACATCGTGCGTCCAACGACGTGTATACGTATAGACCGAGCTCGCATCCGTTACTGCGTACCGCAAGTTAGACGAGCCGAAACTTTGTCACGTACAGGGATCGCCGATTAATTCGTCCTTTGCCGCGGTAATCTCAGCTTGCAACACGTGAAAATACCTCGAGTATTCGATAACGGACGTTTCGATCATCCTTTGATATGCCCTTCTATTGATTGATTTCTTCTAATCAGACGTCGCATCTAATCCATTTCAATTATGCAAATTAGATCTTAGTCGATTATAACCCAATTAAAATTTAATCCAACTTACCCTAAACCTCGAAAAAGCTTTCTTCGAATATAATATTTCGTTATATTTCTCCAATTATTATTTTTTTTTTTTTTACAGATAATTACAAAGATCAAAATCTTTTGAGAAACTTTTAATTCTCCTCGATCCTTGCGATTCGCGTGCTGGGAACAATGGGAAGTGTAATTAATCTCTGGATGGAATCGCGGAGGATTTCTAAACAAAAAAGAAATATATATATATATATATCGTTCGATCGAACATCGGAGACGGGGAGAGTGATCTTCGATAAAACACCGAGTACATTTCGCACGAAGATTTAATTTCAATTGCTGGCCGGAGCGTATCAGAAAGAAGCTAGATCGCACATACATACATGCATATATGTATACGCGGCATATAAATCCTTTTCCCTTCCTCGTGTAACGTATCGATAATCCTCCACGGTTCGATAATTCAATCGTGGCGAGAAGCAACCGACACAAATCATTTCCCTCCCCTTTCCCTTCTCTATAACTCTGTCAATAATAATCACATTCACGCTTCCCTCTTCCCCCTCTTCGGCCAACGATTCCCTCGATCTCTCGAAGGCGAGATCGAAAACCTGCCCGACTCGAATCAATTAAACAAAAAGGAACAAAGGGAGCGAGGGGGGAGAGGGAGCTTAAGACGATCCTGGATTTTCTTTTTCTTCGACAAACGCGGATCGACAAGCGGCCGTAGTGTCTTCCTCGAGGACAACACGTGGAAAGAAGAACAAAAGGACAAGAAGCGGTGGAAAGGTTGGGAAAAAGGGCTGTGGAACGGTCGGGGGAAGGGCTACAGTCCGGAAATAATGAAAGGGTGTTTATCCAGAATTAGGTCCAACCCCCGTGGTACCCCTATAGTCCATCGTTCGCTCATTCAGACAAATTAGCCCGGCGGCGGCCCTTTGTAGTTGCGCGATTCAAAGCGCGTGTTACTCTTACCAGCGCGCATTCGTGTTGACAGAGCTCTTCAACACTTCATTTAGACGGAACGCGCTGCCTCGTTCCAAAGAATATAAAGGATCTCTCCGTTTTTTCTCTCTCTCTCTTTTCCTTCTTGCACCATCCTCGCGAGATTTCCCTTCAGTATTCCTCCATGCGTTTCTCTTGAATTCCCTCGAATCGTCATCGCGTGAAATATCATCGTATCGTTGGGGCCGATGGGTTTTATCGATGGGAAAATTTCGTTGGATAAGTCGCGTCTCCGTGAGATATATTGCTCCCAAGTATTGTATACGCGAGATCGTAATGGAACGATCGCTTTGCTTGATTTAATTAGCATTCGGATACGGAATGCTTAATATCCGTAATATCCGCGACAGGAGGCGGAATCGAATTCGAGCTTACAGCCCCGAGTTTACAATCGTCAATAATTAGTGATAATCAGTCGAGCCAATCACTGTCAAACGGAATCAATAAGATAAACTACTCGATTCGATAGATAATTGCTGGACACAGTGGCAACGATAAGTGTCCGTCCGAGAACGATAGATAGATGCATAGCGTCTGTTAGCGGCCGACGTTAACGATAAAGAGATAACCGTTCTAACGAATAATTTGTTGGAGAATTTAAACTTCACTGAAATTTTCTTTGTAGTTTTGTTATTCAATGTTCAAATGTTTTGTAAACAGATACGCGCAATTACGTGTATAATCAAAATATATCCATTCGGCTAAACCCGTACATTTTTATTTATTGTATCTTTGATCGATCTATCGTATTTCACACGTCGTGCGCGAGTGTAAATTTAAATTTAAATTATCGTTTAATTATCAATACCCATGGCACGTTAGACAAAAATCCGATGCGAAATTAATGCAAGAGACTCGACGAATGTCTACCAAGAGATCGTTATGCAGGGGAAAAACAACAATTCCTTCGATCCCCTCTCCCCCTCGCGAGCGAGTTAAAAGATTAACTGCATATTTTCACGTCTAAATTCGGTGTAAAGTGTACTGTAGGGCATTTAGCGGATAATATGAACGCGACAGCTGGAATAAAGTTACTTTATAGCGTCATTTAGTAACAGCTGGCAGCAGTGACAATAGTATTATTCCTGTGCATCTGAAATATGATGCGCATTTAAGCCAACCTTGATAAAGGGGGAGGGAAGAGAAAAAAGAGAAAGGTTCATCTTCAACGTGATGCCGTTAATAAGTATGTAAACGAGTATCGCGGTGTAAATTTGCATCGATCATTCCGCGAGAGTTCTCGTTCATCGAAACGAATCTCTGAGAAATCAGTCAAAAACGCCTCGTGCGTTTCCTTCCTTGTTTCTGTTTCATTTCGAATAACATTCGAATGAGCATCGGATTTATTAATTTTTTTTTCATTAAAATTTCATTAAAATACCAGATCTAATTAAATCACGTTATCGAAGGTTATCAGGTTTGAATTATGCACGTTCGAATCGGGCGTCGAAGAAATTCACACGTTGGAATAATGCGAGGAAAGAAATAATATATCATAGAGTTTACGAGTCGTGTCGTTAACCATTGTTTCGCGAATTAATAGAACTCGACAGTGATAAGGATCCCTCTTTTCCACCGGGGTGAATACCGCTGGAAGGAAGGAAGCGGGGAATTAAACACGAAGAAACTTCTTCCTTCGAGCGTGTAGTTTAAAATTACGACGGGGATGAAGTTACATGTACTGCAAGAGGCATTCAAAAAATTCTACCTTCACTTTTGACACGTTGCAAAGACTTTCGCAGCCTACTTTCAACCTCGAGCGAATTTCTTCTTTAAAAAAAAAAAAAAAAAAAGAAGCCTAAAAACTTCGTGCCTGTTATCGATCTCCGGTATTAATTTTGCTTAAAAGCTACTCTTTACGAAGAAGAGGGTAAAGGAGGTATCCTGCCGGCGAACTACTCGTCGTAACTCGGCGAATAAAAATATGCGAGTCGAGATAGCCCCAAAAGAAATAACGTTGAATTGCTACGATTAAAATATACGCGTTAAAGATTTCCTCTAAACGCAACGAGGAAGAGGGAGAGAAGAAAAGGAAAGGAAAGGAAAGAAAATTCGACACCTATTAATTCACTCTCGAACATCTCTTCGCGTCGGATTCGTTTAGCAAAATAGTCACGGCTACGTCGATAGATCCATCGAGACGCGAATCGTCCTTAAAAAACGAGCACGAACGTCTATCGGCCGGTGGACCAAGTGTTTCCCTCTGTTTCGGCTCATCCCCTCCGCTCTTAGACAGGTTAAATATTCAGTTTCCGGCAGGTTAAAGATTGGAGGAGGAGGGTCGAGAGGCTTGATGTCGGTCGGCGGGCGTTACGTCTCGTATAAAGGAACACGAAAATCCGTTCCCCGTGAATTACACCGACATCCTGTCCCATCCGTTATCCGAGCCACCCCCGTTTCCCGGTAATTAACTATCAATTCGTTGGATCGCTGCTCCGGGGACCAAGGTTATATTTTCGACCTGCTTTCCCAACCTCGTCTCCATCCATTTATCTCAAAGAAAGAATCGTGGTAGAAAGAATCCCGAGTTATTGGCGCAGAATATCTTTTAGAGAGAAAGCAGAGAAGATAATTGATTTCATAACATAACGCTTTTGATCGAGTTTTTTTTCCTTTTTTCAAACGTTTTTGTTATCGTAGTTATTTGCCTAGGTGTTGGTAGTAAATTGGAAATCTGCATCTCATGAAATATTTATATCATCGTAAAAATTGCGTTTTAATTATTTACAATTGCGATCGTTTCGTCGAATATTCAAATTCGGTTACAAGTTCGATACAATTTTGTATACAAGCGGTGAAATTTCCTTTTTATCGTTCCAAGAACGATGTAACGCGAAAATGTGCTTTTGTTTTAAAAATTTAAATCTTTCTTCCGTTTTGGAGGTATTCTAAAAAAGGAAAAAACAAAAAATTTCTCTTCGAAATTAAACACTCGTTAATTATTCGCTTTTTCGTCCAAATAAAGCGGATTATACGTATTCCCTCGACGGCTCCCATCACTATTAAAATATTAAAAGATGGGATACAATTTTCCTCCCTTCCGCCATCTTCGCGAAGCGTAATAAATTTTTTAATTCTCTTCTCGTTGTTAAGATAAACAAATTAAGAAAAAGAAAAAAAGAAGAAAGAAAGAAAAAAATGGAATCGCATAAATATTCATCAGAATCAAAAAATCCCATATTTATCCTCGCAAATGGAGATGCATTCATTATCGACGCCGGCTTGATGGCGAATTCCATTAAAACGCCATACGTTGCGCTGCAACAAACGATTATTGAATTAATCAATTAAACAAAAATCGTCGATACCGGTGTACGTGATTTTCGATAATTTGTATCAAAATGCTCCCATGTTCGCTCTTTTCTCTCCCTCTCCTCCCTTTTTTCTCTCCCCTCCCACCATTTTTCACTCGTTAGCCTATCTTTATGCATGCTCTCGTGACAATTGGCATGTTGGACAGGGTTCAACCGTTTTAATTTTTAATCTCCATTTAGGATAATTCCATTAACACGCTAATTGTATTTGTACATATACAAATACATATATATATATATATATATTTATATATACACGTAGGATTTCGACCTTTTCGGTTCTCATGACCCTCGGTCATCATTCCCGTATATTTAAAATATACGGTGTGCACGCCGAGTTAAATAAAACAAACGCGCGTCCCGCGATCCGATTAAATATGAAATCATAATTGGTTTACAAAAGCCGAAACGAGAGCGCGCCGCCCATTTACGATTTTTAATAATACACGTGCACGATACACGGCCCCACCTTTTCTTTTCATTTATGAAATATACGACGAGTGAATTTTTTTCGCGACATTAACGTTATTTTCGTCCAATCTTATGTACATATCCTGTTAAGATTATACACGTAAAAATATACCCATATCCCGTATATTTATCGACGAATTGTCACTGGACTAACAACGATCGTTGTTTCGATATTAAATATATTCTTTCTACTGTTTTGATCAATTCATTTCATTCCATCTATTTTCTATTCAATATGTAATATTGAAAAATGCATCATCGGTCATTAATTCTTTAATGTCGCCGTTGTAAGAAGAATGCAGTAATTTCTCTATTTGTATTTTTATTCACTTGAGGCGCCATCGTAATTTCACTTCGAAACGTCGAAAATCGATTTACACGATCGATGCTATTCCATCTTTCCAATTTATTCATTATCTTCTCTCTCCCTTAATACGAAATAATATTGTGACATATTATTCGGCGATATATATTGCAAAGCTTAAAGATTCATTACAAACGGAGACGGAGGAGGAAGATGATCGTAAATAAAGTTAATCGTATGCTCATAGATTTCTCTGGTTACGTTTGATTAAATGACTGAGCTCTCTGGAGCTTCCTTTTCTCAGGATGTAATTCAGTATACCCGTGGGAGAGAGTCACCGTCGTTGGAAAACCACTAAACGCGCGCGTCCTTGCAGAATTACCGGTCTCCATAAATCTAACTGATCAAGCAGTTAATCGAACGACGTATTATCTTCTATTTAACAGTTGTAAAATCCAAAGAATTCGTTTTTTAAAAAAATTCTTTTTTCACTCTAATATCTTCTTCGATTCGATGTATTTAATCCAAGATTTCGCAGGGAACTCTTTAAGGCAAAGATCAAGAAGCTAGCGAGAAAAAGGAAGAGAAAAAAGAACTCGATGATTTGTGCGACGAATCTGCATTTTAATCACTCCGAATAATAAATTCTCCCCGCATAATCTTAATCTTGGCCAAGTTACACTCGCTCCTTCGATTCGCCCCTTTTCGCTCTATTCACGCTCCGAATTCACGCCGCTCGATTTGATCGTCGTTACCGCAGAATCATTAACAGCGGGATGCTGGAATCCCAAATTTCTGATCGAATCCCAAATCTTCGTCGACCGATAGAACGAGGTATAAACGAGGTTTAATTCGAATGAAATTAATCAAAATCCGGGTGCACCTCCTTTCACCTCTTGGCTTCAAAGGCTTCTTTTTCAGACCACGCCACGTTTTGAAACGGTGAAAAAGGTATTGTCCAAATGAACGATATAAATCGGACTTGGCGTTTTTCTCGCGTTTAAACTCTCTCGCGGCCCGGGATCCCCGTGCTCTTCGTCCTCCTTTTCCTTTTTCTTTCCTTTTTTCCCTCCCTTTCTTCTTTTTTTTTTTTTTTGTTTTTATTAACCAGCTGCATTTATCACAGTCCAGAGGATGGATGAGTCTTGAGGGCAGAACCCTAGTCTCCGTCGCGTTATTTTTTTTTCTCCCTCTCCCTCTCGCTTGGCCGAATATTTGTCTCTATCCGACGAGGAAGAAAGGGTTGGTAAGCGGATCGAGGCAGAAGGGTGTCGGTCGCTTATTAAAGAAAAAAGAGAAAAAAACCCTTTGGCCTTAAACACCGCCACCTTTTCTCCCCTCCTCTTCTCGCGACAACGCGCGATCATTAACGCAGTGCTCTCCTCCTCCTCCTCCTTGAGGAGAGGGAAGAAAAGTTGAGGGAAGAGAAAGGGAGAAAAATCGAATCGAGACTCGATCGAATTGGCGAGAATCGATGATGACGATGATGCCGGAAATAATTCGATATACCGATCGTGCGTAATAATAAACGTTTTTACGCTCGCTCGTGGGAATAACAGTCGGGGGGGAGGGGGGAGGGGGAGTTTGGGGTAAATGGGATTTATGCTAATCGCGGTGATTTTAAGTTGCGATTTCTATAACTTTCCAGCTATCCATATGCACGAATTATCATTAAACCCTGTTTAATAGTTACTATAATGTATACGATCATTAAACAGTGGCCACGGATTTCGGTTCAATTTTGCGTTGGCAAGCTGCTAAATACCGAAATGCGAAATTACAATTAGTTGTTAATGCCTCCGTTGTTCCATAAGAAACGTATATACGCGCCGGCCTGATAGAGGATAATTGAAACGGTGATCGATTTATCGGATAAAACACGAAGAAACGTATATATGTATGTATATATGTGTGTGTGTGTGTATTTTTCTCGTTGAATGGAATACATATCGATATCGCGAATTTGACGACATTCGTTTCGAGATTAATCGAAAATTTTGCGCGATACCGTTTGAAAACACAACATTTAAAAACTGTATCTTACTTTTTCACTCATTCGAGGATGGAAAAATAACAATTTGCGTAGCATAATAGTATATACAATCGGTCAAACGTTTGACTCATTTGATTCATTTATCCCTCGAACAAAAAAGAAAAACAAAGACGATGCTTACTGGAAAAATTCAACGAGACAAAGTCGTATCGTATCGGCCAACATCGCTCAATTAACTCGACGTAGTAAACGTGTACAACGGCTTTAGCCACGCGAAATACATGTAACCCATCCAACTGATCATCTTTCTCTTCATCTTCGCGCGGAGAATCGTACACGTTTGAAAAAAAAAAACTATACGATACTAGTTAGCGCGAGAAACGACACGTACATTTCCAACGATTTAATAATATACAACACAAAAAAAAAAAAGAAATTGCACGATTCATCGATCCTCGTTCCTTCCAAAGAGCGCATCAGCGAAGGAAATAATCGAGATAAAGAACACTCGCGCAACGTATATCGTCCAAGTTTCTTCGCGCAAAAGTCATCATAAAAGTATCTTCTTCTGCTCAGAGACGACCCCGCTCGATTTCGGCCGTTGGACCAGGCTCATAAGTAAAGCTCGGTCGTGGAGAGGGCGTCCGAGAAGAAAAGGAAGGGTGTCGAGGACAGGTGTGTACACGAAGAATGGTCTTGAGCAGTGGTTGACGGTAGGTGTGGCCCACAAACTGGGTCCTATTAAGGAACGCAGGATGGAGGAAGCTGCTCGGTCTAAAACTTGTACCTAGTCGGCGGAACTTTGCGCGAAATGCGCCTCGAGCACATCCTGCCTCGCGTCTCCTTCATCCTGTCTTCCATATTAACGCTCCTTCCTCCTCCCTCCACCTGTGTTTTCCGTTAACAGATACCCGGTTTTCTTCCTCGAGGCCTCGTCAAGCGCACCCACCGAAGGTAAACCCGTTCTTCGCCCTCGCGTTCTACTCCCGTCTTGCTTTCCACGATCGACGATATTCCTTTCGTTTCCGTGCGTTTTACACCGTTCAAATTTTAATTATAAATAAATACATTCGAAATAAACGAATAAACGGGTAAATATTTAATCGACGGGATTAATATCCAGTGATATTAAAACACATGCAAACATGTGTAATTAACGGAGTTTTATTATATACAAAATTCAAATATTTGCGTTAAACTTCGCATCGTTCCAACAATAATATCCGTTAAATAAAAATTCTTTCGTACGACAGAGCGCGTACGACGCGTACAACGCGAGGAGCGACACTAAACTGATTTCAACGTAAGTCGAAACGTATTAGGAAACCGAGGATATAAACAATGAACGAACGAATAAATATTTATCCGACCAGGTTAATGCTCGATATCGAAACGTGTATATAAACACACGCGCGTCGCGATACTTTCCCATTGGAAATTTCGTATCCATTAAATATAAGCGTATAAAAGTTCCTTTTTACGGCGTGTAACGGAAGTGGAAGCGAGAAGCGACACTCGTCGTTCCCCGAACGTGATTCGTGCTCGTCTCGGATTCCAACGGTGGAAGAAGCAGCACGGCCACGCTTAATTGGATTAAGAAACTGGAAATTCCAAGTGTATTTGGTATGCTGACCGCGGAGGAACGGTCGGTTGGACGACAGCCTAATTCCCGTAGATCGAATACCCGACGATAGCACCCGGCTATATCTGGCCGGGCGAGTGATGTTTGTCGAAATCAAGCAATCAGCCCTAGCCGAGGCCGAGCAAAAGATTATTTCTGGCAGCCATTCGCAAAAATTAAACTGACCGTCCTCTCTCTCTCTTTCTATTCTTCCGGTCACCGCTTATCCTCAATTCTCTCCGTCTGTTTCTTCCTCGTCACGAAACTACTCTCGCCTCGTGTCCCTCTCTGTTCAACTCAGGAGTGGAAAGGAGAGCGAAGGAAAGAGGAAGAGAGAGAGAGAGGCCCACGAGCCACTTTGCTCGACCGAGTTACCCAACAGTTTGTGTCGCTGATGGAATAATGGTCCATTTGGGATGCACGTGCTGCTGTTCCAGTATCCTGCTAAACCCGCCGCGGCGCAGTTCTCCCCGCACGTATTTACATGTTTCGAACAATTAATATTTATGCCCTCCTCCCACCCCCTTTTCCTGCTCACCAATGCTCTTTCAACGGCCGCTGTCTCTCACCTTCCCGCAGACAGACTTTCGCACGCCGTGTCTTGGGCTTCGTTCAGAATTCGTGCATAAGTCCTTTTCATCTGCCAACGTCCGCTCGATACGATTTTCGCACAATTATCTTTCACGATTTCAAGAATTTGAAAATAATTCCCATCTTTGAAGATCCTGTTTCCTTGAAGATCATAAATTTATTTCCAATGAGAAAATTATTATTTCTCTTCCAGTCATTTGTCGCGATAATTTCGTTTGCAATAATATTGAGATTAACCTTGGGAAAAGGGAATTCGATTATCCCGTTAATCGAACGACATCTCTAAAAAAAAAAATGTCAAAGTGTAGACTGCGTTGCGCTACGCGTTATAGCATTAAACGACACTAGGGGCGAAGAAAGAGAGGTTGGAAAAGTACGCTTTGTAGTTCGGGACGGAGTAACAACGGAGTAAAGCATAGTTTGGAACGACGTCGCGTTGCATATAACGTAGTTTCGTTGGAACTAAATGTTTCGAGAGAACCGAGTTATCCACTGTCACGTCATTATGTCATTAAACCGTACCCTGTATGCGAATTTTCGCGCCAAAAGCGTGCAATGGCGTTCGCCAATTCGCCGAGCCTAAGTAAAAAGTAAGTCGGTTAAACGGCGCGTGATGGATTAACGCGAATTTGTTACGCTCCATTTCGAGCAAAAGTATATCTATTAAAGTTACGTATAGTTAAGTTTAACGATCCGAACGAATGAGAAAATTATTTTATTAACTAATAAATTTCCCTCTTATTAAATCATTAATTAAATATACCTTATTTGAATTTTCTGCAAGAAAGGAAAAATGATAGAAAAAGAATCGAATGCACGTCGAAAAATAAGTCGATTAAACGTGATGGACTAAAACTCCACGTATTACAGTAGGTTAGAGTATCATTTGCATCAGATTCGTTTCAATTTTATTCACATATAGTTAAGCTTAACGATCTTGATGAAAATTACTTTATCGATTAATAAACTTCGATTCTGTCTCCCTCCTCTAATTAAATACACGTCGTCTGAATTTTCCGCGAGGAAAACGATAGAAAAACACGAACATGGTGGAAGTAGTACATATTCAGGTGGAAGTGCGAATAGCAGTGGATGTTTACAAAACTCTCACGTCGAATGCAGGGTACGCCAAGGTAAGGAAACTTCAATCCAAAGAGCTCTTCGACAAGAGGGTTAAAGGATAAGTGGCGAACGCTTTGATACGACCCTGTACAACATTTCAATGCGAACGTAAGGATCTCTCGAAAGTGTCATAATACGTGCGAATGACTCGAACGCAACGCGCACGAGAGGAGAAAATTGATCAAATCTACCATTTTACGCACGATCGAAATAAAATTCACCATTTTTCGTCTAATATAAACGATTAACATACACGAATTCAACGATTCCCAATCTCCGGGAAATGCTTCCAATCCATAAAACAAGGGTGGAAAAATTTTCATACGTCCGGTTCGTAAGATAGAACCTAGCTGTTCGAGTTCTTCTTCTTACCGGTGGATCACGCTGGCCGTAAATATTTCACCAGTGACGCGTGCAATATTATTAGGCGCGAAAGCTGTGGCCAGCCTCGTACACGCGCCTATACAGTCGACCGATCGACTTGCTTCCATGATTTATGTTCTCTATCGTCTTGGCGAGAGGGAAACGGCCGTGAGAGATCATTCGCGTCGATTCGAAAACGATACTGCTTTCCTCCCTTCTCCTCGCTTGGATTTTAACGATTCGTTTGCAACGAAACGAGACACTGGATGGCCGTCATTCCGCGACGAATACGAGGAGGAGGTGGAGGTGGTTTATCAGAGGAACGGTTTTCGCTTCTCGAGACTCTCTGTGCAGCAACGAACCGAGAAGATTTACAGGGGAACGAGCTGCGGAGATTGCTTCTGTTCCTTTTCTTTTCCCCCTTTTTTCAGATGACCACTTTCCACGTGAATCATCGTATCCTCCACGTATTTTCGAATACTTCGATCGGAAAGACGGAGATCTCCGCCATCTGGCGGCGTTACGTTCTTTTTTTAAGTGGAGAGACGTCCTTTCGTCCTCCTTTCAGTTCCATCGCGGCTCGGTTCGTTAATTCGCATTAACGACGCGATTCGAAAGATACGAAAGAAAAGAAAGAAAGAGAAAAGAGTTGTCAGGCTTTTAATTATTCAACTCGTTACCGCGTTTTATACCCGTTGGCCGGGTATAGAAATAAATTATGGACAAATAGCATGGTATTTATACGTCCGCCGATACGTCGATAAAGTCTCTTTATCTCGCGCGACCATCCTGTTTTTCGCCGTGTTGTGCGCGTTACGTACTCGACTCGGCTGTGCACCACCACCACCACCACGGTTTCACCACGGTTAAAACGACAAATCGTATTTACCATCTACAGGGCAAACATCACCGCCGCGGTAAATATCCATTAATTGAAACGCGCCGAGTAAACGGCAAACAAATTGATTCTATAACGGCGAACAATATATTAATATCATCGACTCGTCGTCGACGGGAGAGGAGGGAAAGAAGGATCGAGGATCGGTCCTTGTCATTTCCTTCCTTCCCACGACACCGGCTTGTTGCGGGTTGTAGCGTGACTTTTAGCGGACCCTCCGCAGCGAGTGATGATGGATGAGCAGCTATTTTGATCTTCATCGATCAAACTATCAAGTTATTACGGGAGAAAATTCTTGATATCTCCCCTCATCCCCTTGGTATAGAGAAAGTCCAAAGTCGAGTCGTCTTTTCTCTTCTCTTCTCAACACGGCGGATGCGCTCTCTGCGTTTCCATAGTTTTCCTCTTTTTTCTCTATCCTATTAAAAATCCAAAAACGTGACGACCTTTTGCAACGGATCGAGAGCAACGAACGTGGGAACGTGGGCGAGTCACTTATTCGCGCGTAATTCCAATTAACCATATGTGGCGACGGATACATATTACAACACGATAAACCGGGGAATGACTAACGTTTCCCAGATACGCGAATATTGGCTTTATAGTCCACGGTAATTTAGAATTCCGCAGTAATATTTTAAATGCTATCTATGAATGTGCTAGTCCGCGTGGGACATCCCAATAGAGAGGAAGAATAATCAGAATTGTGTTGCGCCATCGCGAAGTTATACGTTATCGCGCCAAGATAACGTGGCAATCGAGTGTTTATTTAACCGGTGACGGTAATTTAGATCTTGATCGCTGGATAAATCTTACATCGATCGATTTCGCTCGATACTTTTTCCCTTCTCTTTTCTTTCGAGAAAAAATACGAAAGAGCGTACGAGACGTTCGATTATATCAACGGAATTATCTCATCGATTCGATTAGAGTTGTTAGATTAAAAAATAAACGGTCCAGTTATCAAGTTTCGAGCGACAATCGAACGATCGTTGGAAAATTTTAGAAAGTGTTATTTCGAATTTTTTTAAAAAGAAAAGAGAGGGAGAATTTTACACGCGACAACCAAATGCGACGTCAAATCCCTAAATGGCAAGTTAATCTCCGGTCGCGCGAATTATTATTAATTATGTAGACAATCCTGTGTAGGTGGTATACATAGCAATTAATCGATTACTATCCGCCTTTGAACCACTTAATCCTTACTGGTTATTAATTACTAGATTGCAGGTGTTTACGCATTTATGGGACGAGATTATACGTTAATATTTAGCACGAAGCATATATCCCTCTCCTACTTTCCTCAAATTCTCCATAAAAGTACCAGCGAATTCCAGTAAACATTCTCCATCTATCAATAGTTACACGATCCCTCCTCATAATTTTTCCAAACGATTCTCGTAATCGGACAACGAAAAGGTAAGCTGGTAATTACTGGCGTGGCCGTAAACATCTAAACCGATCTTACTTCCACGCAACCGACCGAACCTTCTACATTCACCGCGTTAACGAGTAAATTCACGACCCGTGTAACGCCCACGTAACGCGTCCGTAACATCGGCTATGAATTACGATATATATATACACACACACATATATATATATATCTAAGTTAAGCGTCGATCAAACGATCGCGCGTGGATCCCGCGTGTTGGGTTCGTTTCACGAGTCATTTGTCGGAGGGGGGGACGAGCACACCGCAGGTTTCGCATAATGCTGGTGGCGGAATGTCGTTTAGAGCGAATGGCTCTATTTACCCATCTGCCTGTGTGACAGCGGCAGGGACCATCCTCCCCCTCCTTCTCCCGTGAAAAACAGGGAGAAAGTATCGTCGGGGTGAAACCGAGGGAGGGAAAAGAAAAAGCCGGGAGAGAAGAGGAGGGAAAGGGAGCGTGGGAAGGAGAGGGAAGGGGGAGAAGCGTCCACGACGTGGTAGTTAACTTGATTAATCGCATATTTATGTATCAGCCCACTTAACCGAGCCGGTAGCTTTCTTCTTAAGCCGGGACCCGCTCGCTCCTCTTAGAGCCAGCCAGCCCTTGTGCACCACTGCTCCCCCTCTCCTTGGAGCCCCGCCTTGTCTTAACGTTGAAATAATGCAGGCGAAATAAGGTCGGCTAAAATGTTTAGAGAACTAAGCGCGGCGCCGAGCCTTAAATCACCGTCCAACGACGTCGACTGTCCTCCATCCCCCTGCGCTTCCTTCCCCCCTCCTTCCTTTATTCTTCTTCCCTCTTCTATGATTTTTTTTTCCCTTCCCTTTCTTCCTTTCCCATTTGTTTTTCCATTTGTCTCTCTCTCTCTCTCTCTTTCTTTTCTTTACCACTCGGTCTCCACCGCGAGAGAACCTCTTTCAAGTCTCGGGCATCCGCCTCGCACCACTTCTCGGCTTCCCTCGCGACGAAAGCTCTGAAGTTTAAAAAGCTCGAGCGTGGTGGACCTTGGTTCGTGAGGTATTAGGCGGGTGGATACGAAAATTAATTAAGGTCCTTCGGGGTGGCGGTGGTGGTAGTTCCGCGACGAAAGAGAGAGAGAGAGGGAGAGACTTCCACTCATCATCGACTTTCTCGACGACACGTTCCTCCCTAGTTTGAAATTTTCGCGAAAAGAAAGTTCCGCTTTCGCTCGATTTCGAACGTTGTTGCCGTGAAAGTTGTTACGAGAGTTCTCTTTCGACATAATTCGAGATAATTCCGTGAATCGCGTTCGTTGATTTCTCGAAGCAGAAACCGATTTCTCCTTTTTTTTTTGTTTCGTGTTTCTCGAAAAATAATCCTTTCGATCGGATACGCGTGTCTCGTCACGATGTTAGGTTTATTCTACTTGCAGCGGGTTCTGCTCGTCCGACCAGAGTTGGTTACGTTCTACTTCCGAGAGATATGTTTTAACTCTCATCAACGGAATCGAACTATTTTATTGATTTAATTTGGACTGTATTCCATTCCTGCGTGTAAAAAATTGGAAATATAAGGCAAGCTCGGCAACCCTTGTAGCTGAAGAAATATTCATTAACGGAAATGAATTTTAAGGGGCGGTAAGTTTTAATCGTAATGCGTACCGGTGTTGGAAATTTTGAATGCATGAAACTGAAACGACAAAGCAGGTATACAATATACAAAACTCATGAATCGATATCCAAGCGTCTGTGATTACGGGGCGCAATTTGTTGGCAGATGAAGTTGGGTAAGAAATATTCAAATAGACTGTTTAATATTCAACGATAATTTACAAGTAAATTGTAGATTTATTTCATAGTCTTTTATAAGCATATTTTTACACATATCAATGCATTTAAATTAGCTATTTTTATTTTCTACCGCGCTACCACCATAAATTGCTTAACGTAAGAGATATAAACCGTGTAAAATAACTAATTTTTAAACAAATTATTTTCCTCCCCTCCCCCCTCCTTCTCCCCCGTGTTCGATTCGATTTACATATTTCAAATTGTTTTGTATTCACTAGCATTTCATTTTTCGATTCCATAAAAAAAAAAAAGAAGATATTCCAGATTATATTTCGTTTCGCGAATACACGAAAAATTTATCACGCGTTTCACCTTCTCTATCTTCTTAATCAAATTTTACGTTGAAATTAAATTTTCAACGTAATGGGGAAATTTTCAAAATGCAATTCAATTATCGTGTATAAATTTTATAACGGGACGCATTATGAAAATTTACTCGCACAACTGATCTCTCGATTCTCGTAATTAAGTTTCGTATCTTCGTATTCTCGTTAACACGAATTCCCTTTCCGGGGGATATTTTCAAAATATTGCACGCCGTTGTAAATTTTAACACGGGGGACGGTTAATTTCACCTTCCGTAATTTAAATCATCGCATCTTTCAATCGACGACGACGACACGGATCTTATCTTACCCTTATATCGTAGCATAGGAGAACAAGGAGAGGATTGCGATAGCTCTCGTACGTTGTCTCTCTGACAAACAGTTGCGGTTGGTGGGATAAATCAGAATGGTTGAAACGTTGAACCAACTGCATTACGGGCGTAAATTATATCGCGACGCGACGGATGTGCCACGTCACGTGCAGCCAACATTTATCTATTGAGCGTGGAAATTGAAAGTGTTGCTGAAGGAAAAAAAAAAAAGAAAAACGAGAAGAAAAGAAAGAAGGGAGGGGAAAAAAAATAAAGCGAATGGCAACTCGAAAGTTTGCGAATACACGTCCTCGGTCCTCAAACGTTTCAATATAGCTTCGGCTATATTCAAATTTTTCCACGATGCACGAAGTAGAAACGAGAATTGGATTTTAACTTTGCATAGTTCGGTCTTATCTCGGTAGTTTGGCTGTTCGACTTTATACAGGGTGATAAAAGAAAAAGAAAGAGAGAAAAAGAAAATCGTATCTGTAAAGAAGTTTATTAGTACTAATGCTGGAGCAGGAAAGAATATCTATTAATTAGTTGCAAATCACTTAGATCGTAAATTATGTATTATTCAAATTAATTATATTTAATATTTCGAACACCAATATAATAAAACATCAATATTCGACGACTATTGTTCTCGTATTGTTAACAATTTTCGTTTATTATTCCATTCTGTGGAAATGGCAAACAAGCGTGTAAATTCAATTTGTTTCGCGAATGGAATTAATTATGACGCGAAATGCTATAAAATAATATAAGTTAAATTCTCCATTTCTACCATTCCGCATAATTCAATACTACGTAAAATAATACCAAAATTTACAACTTTGTCCCTCCTTTCTCTTCCTTCGTCGATACACGAATTTTCCTCTCAATACCTTACCTCTTTACCTCTCGCGAAAGAAACGAGAGAAGAAACAAAAAAAAAAACAAAAAGTGGAAGCGTATATTATCGATATTGTGTACACCAAAGAGCGATAAGGACGATGTAATAAAATATATAATAAAACATATAATACAATTCAGAAAAATCACCTGCCCCCCATTCGACGTTCAACGAATTTGTCGTCCCTTTCAATAACACGAGTCACCCGCGTGAAATGGAATCGCGGCTTATAAATCGTGCAGGTGCGGGAAACACAACTGTTTCCACATGCGAGATTTTACGAGATTGGGGGGATTCGAGGAGCCCCAAAAAAGGGGGGTGAGAAAGAAAGAGATGGGGATGCGAGGCAAGGATATCCGCGATGGAATCCTAAACGATTCGTTTGCCATCCGACTCTCCTCCTCCTCCTCCTCTGTCTGTTCCAGAATCCGCGCTAAGCGACGCGTGCCGAGCTGCAATCTACTGCCTTCCTCCTCCTTCTCCTCCTCCTCCTCCTCCCTCCTCTTTCCCACGTGGATAGATCCGAAGCTCGAAAGCTCGAAGAAGCACGATGATTCCGTTCCGTCTCGAAACGGTCTTCCTAATCTTCTCTGGAATCTCCTTTTCGGGGACCGAGCCCCGCCCTCTCCCCAACGCGCCAACGTCGAATGGCGGACCCCGGCTAAAAGGCGGCACGATTCCAAACCTCGAAACCTTCGCCACCATTCCCCGGTTCGCGCGTTTCGAAACGGGTATCTTGAGCTGCGTTGATAACCGGATCCGTTCAGAAAGGCGTTCGAAAGTGGGTGGAGGGGGTGGGTCGAGCGAATCGAGGGGAAGGAATTGTTGTTGTTCGATCGGTCGAACGAACGTTTGCGCGCGAATTTTCTTTTCGAGTATGGATTTACGAAAGGGAGAGGGAAAGGGAGAGGGAAAGAACCTTTCGGCTCGAATCTGTACGTCGTTCGCTTTACGTATAGAATTGAAGGTCGAGAGTCTCTTTTAATCGAGGTGCTTCGTGTTTAATTAATTAAGAGTAAGGGGGGAATGTGGAGAGGGAGAGTGTCAGACTTGAGATTTTTTTTCCGCCCGTTGAAGGGTGGAAGGATTTTTCGAGATGGTTATTTTTGCACCTTGGGGCATACGGATATCGAGATATTACAAAGAAGGATTGCCAGATCAAAGAAGTCATTGTCGTAGCTCCGTATAGCTTTGAAAAATAAAGAGACGTTTGAATTATGCCAATAAAACTCGTGACGTTCCTTTGAAATCTCTGGATAATATTACAAAAGCCAAGAGTAAATCTTGGTTCCCTTGGTGGGGAATTAATAAGAGAGAGAAAGAGAGAGAGAGAGAAAGAGAGAGAGAAATGTAAAAATTCCATCATAAAAATGAAATATACAATCGTTATCGATAGCAAGCGTACAATTTCAACGCGAATATAGTATAAGGTATAGTATAGAATCAAGTAGAAATGGTAACAATCATTAACGTTAATTATCCTGCGTTGTTGTTCCATTAAGTTATTAATTTATACTACGTATTTAATTATTGATTATTAAAAGTAATTACATTTGCCCGATACAAATGTAAAATTACCAAGAGAATCCGATAATACGCGGAAATAATTCGTAGTAATATTTTAATTCTACCGTAATATAAAATGATTTCCCTCCCTCCTTTTAAATACATATATATTGATATACTTGAATGTTAAAATCAAATTTCGAAATATCGTTGAAAGAATTAAAATTTTTCCCGAAGAAGAGAGAGTATTTCCCTCTTCTCCCCTCCGTCTCCCTCCCCCCTCCCCCCTGAGTGATTTTCTCAAAAAAAACCTAGGAAATATCGGGCGATTCGAAATATTTTAAAATTGCAAACCCGTAAACGTGTGCAACGCGTAAATGCATTGTTCCCGTATAAACCGACGGAATAAAAGGGGCCCTATAAATTTTGCAACGAAACATTTCGCGCAGTGTCGAAAAGTTACCGCGAAACGAAAGAGTGGCTGCGCCGGGCGCTATGGATTATCGATATCCAGGCCGTGGAAAATGGCCACAATTTCGAATTATTAATTACGTTTCTGTCTCCGGTTTAATGGTAATGAATCCTCCTCCGCGAATTTTCCGTTCAAATTACGAAATCCGCGCCATTCGGAAACCGTTAAACGGTTGGAAAAGATTTTCGCTCGCACGAAAACGCGTTTAAACGGGGGAACGACATAACAATTTTTGGAAATTCGATGGTTTCGATAAAGGAAGAAGAAAGGAAAAGAAAAAAAGAAATACAAATATTTAAAAAGACGTCCACTACAGGAATTATCGGAATTAATCGATGTGGATAAAATCGATCGGGGAAGGTTTGATCCGAACGGTTAATTGGTAATTACATTGAAACAAATTATTCAAGTCGTAACATCTTGGTGGGTCCCCGATGGCTAATATCCGGTTAATGGAACGGGCTGCCTTCGTCTCGGCTCGGGAGGGGGGCAGGGAGGAAAAAGAGAGGGATGGAAGATGGGTCAGAGCAGGGGTGAGCAGGATCGAGAGAAGAGAAGGAGTGGTCGAAGAGCAGCGTGAAGTTATTCCGACGAAGGGCAATTGATAAGAGGGAACGAAATGATTGAGATATAAATTCACGCTCCTCGACAACCTTCCGCCAATTGATATTTCTAATTCATCAACCTTCTCCCCCTCTCGAAGAATAACAAATATAAATAACAAACAATCCCGACTCGGGTAAACGAAAATCGATCCGATTCCTTCTCCGATTTTCCTTCGGAGAGAAAAAATTTCCTTCTCGAAAAAATCGGGAAGAATAGAGAGAGACAGACGAATCCACGGATCGCGCGCTCTTTCGAGCGAAGAGAGGGATCGAAACGATTCCATACTTGACTTAATTTTCATTCAGGGCATTCCACGACGGCAGGAATTTCGAGCCATTAAGCACTCGCTATCTTTCGTTCGGGGTTGCCGTGCGTAACGCGAAGGGCGAAGAAGCCTATAACCGCGGACTACGCGGTAGTTAGACTACACGCAGCCACCTCCTTCGTCGCCTCCTCCCCCTTCTCACCCCCATTTTAAACGAGACCAGACTCAGAGGCCGCAGACTCTGGTCGGCCAAAACCTCACCACCCGCCCTTTCTCCCCTCCCCTCCCTTGTGTCAGAATTATTCCGTATAATTATATTCGTTTCGGAACGACACCCTCGGGGCTCGAAATTGAAATTGAGCTTTCTTGCGATCGTAGGAGGAGGAGGAGAGAGATAGAGAAAGAGAGAGAGAAATCCTCCTCCAGAGGAGTTGCGAGGGTGAAAGAGGATGGTGAGAGACGTGCGTAAGTTGCGAGGGAGACAGAGATGGGAGGAGGGGGTTTCGTCTACGAGCAGACCGGTTTTCCGTAGCCGCGAGCCAAGCTTCCGTTCTTTGCCCTTAGTTCCTGTTTTTCCGCTCGCCCTACCCCCAAATCCGCACGTCTTAATCTTCCCTGGAATTTCGCCGCGCTCCCTCCGGCTATGCAAAGGACCAGGGGGATGATGGCGAACCTGGCTCGTCACTCCTAGGTTCCTGCTTTAGGTATCGGGAGGCGAGACGTCTCTGTTATCCATCTCCGCTCCTCCCGTCGAACGTTATGATTCTCCTTGGAGTTGTTGCGTCGAAATCTAAGCTTCCGTTGATACTGATCTTCCCTGGCCAATTCAGGAGTACTCGTTTCGCCCTTCGATTTATTTTTACGAATAATTTTGCAAATGCGTGATCGACGACCGGGTTGGTTCATTCAGTTTCGTTTAAACGTTATTCGGGATGATGGGACATAGGTATTGATATATATCGCGAAAAATAATAGAATTCATGAATATGTTAAAATTAATGCGATTAGTGTACAATGAGTACAATATCCTTTACATCGATTGCAAAGGGTAATATATAATACAATATTGCCTTCGATGCATAATATTACGATGATAAATTCGTCAAGTATCAAATTGTCCATTACGACGATACGTTGAATTAGTTTCGGTAATGACGTAACGTGTCAATTAGAATAATATTACAAGTACTTTGCATCGTCGTTAAACAATCCTGTCTACCCCCGATACAATTCCCGAACGATACAGCCAAGCCGATTATCGTCAGAACAAGAAATTTTATTTAAATTAGGATAAAGAGATTGTTAAAAAAACAAAGAAATAAGATAAAAACATTTATAGAAAGAGATAAAATTTTAAATCGTTACTCTCGACGAGCCACGATTGGATTACGTTGAAGAGAAAGGGTGGCCGTTCGACGCTCTTTCTTCTTCCAAATCCATTTCGCTGAATTTTGAACGCGCCAATTTGCCAAGTTTTTCATTCGATCGGGGGAACGGGGCCGTTCGAAACGCAGTTACGCGCTGATCAGCGGAAATTAGCATAGCTAATTTATGTCGGCGTATAAATAACATGTTTATCGTTATAATTTATGCGCGTTGCAACGTATCCTATCGACGCGTACGGGGAACAAATTTGAGAGTGGTAAGTGATCGATGCTGGCACAGGGATCGTGATTCAAAAAGCCCGTTAGCGTTTTTAATCACCGCATTTTTCCTGTCCCGATAACCACATCTGCGAAAAATCCGCTTTAAACATTAACCAATGTGTGCACTTGCATCGATTTATGATAACTCGGAGAATTATCGGCGAATCGGGTCAATGTTTTTCGCGTCACGCGGGATAAAGTGCTCCAAAGTCTGATACGTCGTTATTAAAGATTTTAAGCAACATTTCCCCTTTGGTCTTTAAATTTCCGTTAATTTTCCAGGAAGTTGCGTACAAGTTGTAAACAAACTAAAAAAAAAAAAAAAAAAATAACTCGATAAATATTCATTAATTTTTCGTTCGTAAATAACGCGAAGAGTTTCTTCTTTAATATAGAAGTAAATATTGTAAATAATGTATATTATACGTCTGTAACATAATTATTTTCTCCCATGAAAAGAAATTGAAAAACCAAGTATCGATTTCTCAACAATTTTTCAACAACCAGATATCTTTCGCTTCAATTATCGAATAATTTATATTTAATTAATTTAATTTCTTATCGCAATACTAGCTTATAAATTGCTTATTATATATTATCAACGCTCGATATTTATACAACGTAAAAGAACATTATTATTATAATCGAACGTGTCCTTTATGATTATGATTGTTATGCTTAAAAACTCACCATTTTTAACCTCCGCAATAGCCACAAATTGTTTCACTTCGCACGAACGATTGTTCGATCGTCTATTTTGAAATCAATCGTGAATCAATGCTCGATTCTCTTTCTGGAAGCAATATAAACATAATATAAACATACTCTATACCACGAAAACGTCTTCGACGAACATTTATTTACAAACATTCGATAACGTTAATAATTGACAAACCTCCTCTATCTATCTCGTCGAGGATCTCCGTCGATTAACGGGCAGCGGCATTCGACTAAATGGCTCTCGTCGACCGTGACACACGAGCACGTTCAGAGAAAAATCGTTACTCGCGTAATCGATGCGATATTCGCTCTCCCCCTCGCGACGACAATTCGCCACGTACGAGCGTATATACGCGGCGGCGGGGAGGGGGTGGTCGGCAAGAGCGAGAGCCAGAAGGCGAGTAGGAGGAAGGCGAAAAGCGAGGAGGAGGAGAGGAAGGACACGTGGACCGAGCCCTCTGTCACGTACGAGTACGAGTGTGGGATAGGTCCGTACGATATGCAGCCATTTGCATACATATAGGGTCATTATAAATATACCGACTCCCTATATCCCTGTCTCTCCATCGTCCGGCCCCATCAGGAGCAGAGGTGCAAGGCAAACTGTCCGATGGCCCCGCTTATCCGTTATTGCGCCCACCGCCATGTTTTCCAGGCCTTCTCCGCAGCTAAGCGGTGGTTTTCTCGAGCGAGGATTAAAAAACCGAGATTCTGGTTGTATCTCAATTGGGATAGGGAAGAGATGGATCTCTGAAGCGATGAATGCGTTACGTTGAATGTCGCGATATTCACGAAGAATTCGTCGCCTCGAGGAATCGAGAATTTTCGAAGAACTGTGTTGAGAGGGTGGCAGATGGACGGGAGACGGGAAGGAGGAAAGTGGTAAAGAAAACAGATTTCTTCATACTTGTTTCGAGGGTAGAACAATCCAGCTTGGACTGAAACAACAGAAACTTAGGGCAAGAAAGCAGAATTTTCCCCTCGGTAGAGGAGAATGGGTAGAAGGGTATTAACTACTTACTTGCCACCTCTACCTGCTCACTACGGAGGAATTAATTAGAAAGGGAGAGTAGCGTATCCCCTAAAAAAAAAAGTTTACGATTTTTCGTTTTAGACACGGGAAATTTGAAAAAAAATTCCCCTCGATAACGTTACTCGAATTTTATACATGGTATGGAGCTTTTATTTAATCTTGTTTATAAGGGGATCGGCAGATTTTGAAAGGGTTTTGAAGGGGTGATCGTTGGTCGGCCACGTGTTATTAACTACGTATTCTCGTCTCGAGAGGTAAACTCTTTTCCTCGCAGGGAGGAGCGCGTCTCTGTCTAAATGGAGGAGCGGTGATGGGTTTGTGCGCTGAGCGTCAACGCTCGCGGGCCAGGGTTAGGGGTAGGCGCGCATTACAAATGCTAATGGGAAGCGCATAGTAGATGTTCCGCATAGAATACATTACCGTCTCGTTCCTCAGTCATTAGCCGTGAAAATACGAAATTTAGCGGGCGCAAAGTGCGGGGTCGGTGGTTGTCGTGGTTGCCGCGCTCTGCAGTTTGCCCTGCGGGGGAAATATCGGGGCGACTCGTCGAAACGTAAAGACGTGGAAGGTTAAATGTCGCGTCGCCTTCACCCCTTTCTGCCCGACGACGTCCCGTGATTTCCTTCCAACGAGTTTCTGTCTCCTCGAGAGCCTTCGAGGCGAAAGAGAGGAGGCGAGGGGTTTCAGCGTCCTTTTTTATTTCCTTATCGTTGTTATGCTCGGTACACGTTTAAGAATGAGAGAATTGTATCCGAACGGGTGGAGGATAAATTACGAGCGATGTACAGCCGATGCGGCGTAGAGCGTTAAATCTTGGAGATCGACGCAATATCGTGGAACGTTACGAGGCTCGTTGCGCGTGTGTAAAGTGTGACGTTGCGATCGTAAAGCATTTATAGGTTTAAGAAGAGGAACTCTCGGTTTATAACGTAAGATGGAAACTATGCAACTTAGAAATTTACGCGAGATACAGAAGCAAATGGATGATATAATAATTCTGTGTCAGAAATTGCGATATCAGCTTTCGTATATATTGTGCGAAACTCTTGATTAAATATTGTAGTAACTTGATTACGGAGCAAGAGATATTACAACGAAATATATTTTTCATTATAATTGGATGGTAAACGCGTCACGTCGGAAAATTCTACCCTCCCGTTTCCCGTAATAACATGAAAATTTTATTTCCATTTTCGCTCGATCGTTTCCCGCTGTTAATCGCCGGGGGACGAATAAAATGGAGGAAAAATTCACGTTTTCATCTAACGTATATCATTATTAAAACGGGCCAATTGGCATAGTCGTGAAAGCGTCGATTTAACAACGAGGCGGGGCATAATTAATAAAGTCGCGGCTCTCCCTAGCTCGGACGCGATTCAAAATACGAAATGTCGGAATCGTGGTGGGCGCGTGTGCGTGTGCCTGGGTGAATGGGTTGGGCGTCGATGATTGCTCGATGGTCGATTGACGAGAATTCATCGAGGATTTAATTACAGGGACGTGCGTGATTTCTTCCACGACAATGACCACGAGCAATTTTTAATTAACACACGTGACAAAGTGGACAAAAATGACGGGTGCCGATCGATGCTTCGCTAACCGCAGGTCTTTGGTTATTCCCGCCTCGTAGTCAACTAACGAAGACGGGAAAGAACAAATTAATTTGCTTCGTCGAAGAGTAAAAGATCCTTCCTCTTTTCTCTCTCTCTCTCTCTCTCTCTTTCTCTTTTTTTTTAATTTTCCGCGCAGAGATTAGAATTTTAAATTTCTATAAAGTTTAGAACTACGTGACCGAAGCCGAAGCCGATTAATTTTTCTGGCGATTTCGTCGAATAAATTTCACGCGCGAGTATTAAATATGATTAAAATAAAAATTGATCATTGGGAAAGGGTAGGATTTAAATAAATAATATGGAAACGCGAATCAGCTTTAAAAATATCTCGATGGGAAATGACGATAAAAAATATTGAACGTAACGCGACGTTCATTCTTTTCCATCCGTTCAATATATATATATATATACATATATATATATATTGTGTATATTTTACTGCAAATGACATCGTAACGTGTATAAATCCTATTGGTGCATATGTAGGTGACATTTTATAAAACATGGATGAGTCGTGATGTATTACGTAAATATATCGGTAGACTTGGCATGATGGAGGTATTACCAGAAATCCGAATGTAACTCAAAGTTATGCAACCTCGATGCAAATAAAGAGAAATAGGAGGAGCATTTATCGGGGGTGAAATGACACCGTCTCGAATCTCGTAACGCGCCAACTTTTATTTCCAACTTTTATTCATTCTCTCGAATAAATATTTTCACACGATCGTTGCTGAAAAAAAATCTTGGAAACCTTCGTAAAAAAAAAAACCTATTCTCGATAATCGCCCGTTTCCCATTCTTCCCCTCCCCCCCCCCTGATTAAAAATTTCCTTCCCCGGAATCAAGGAAGAAACAGAGAAAGAGAGAGAGATAGACAGACAGAGAAAAAATAAAAGCATCGATCAAGCATTCCGCTCCGTTTCCGCGATTGTTAACGCAATTCCAACGAATCGTTATTACGCAAACAATAGGGGCGGCCGATAATTTCCGGGAAATTTGTTTGTAGGCGAAAATCGCGGACGGCGAGACGAAAAGCGAGAGGGGAGGTGTGGGAGGCGGGTGGAGGGGGAGGAAGAAAGGAAGGAAGGAAGGAAGGAAGGAAGAAAGAAAGAGAAAGGGAAGAAAAATGATAATTAAAAAGCGCGCGCGGTGCGGGTGAAACAATAGCGGAGAGCAGTAGCGGGAACAGCCGTTTCCAAGGCCCGAGCCGGGGCGCTTTGCGCGCCCTCGGCCTCCCAAACGTCCGATCTACCCTCTCTTCCGCCGCCGTTCGGGGGGGAACGAAGGAACGAACGAACCAGGGGCTCCCTCCACCTACCAACCCCCGACTCGCCCCTCCACCCAGACCGGCCACCCCTCCAGAGTTACCACCGCCGCCGCTGCCGCCGCCGTCGTCGCCACCACCGCGATACATTGCGATACACGGTTCTTGTCTCCACGCTACCTACCTACGTGCAGGTCACAGCGCTCCACCGAATCCATAGCCACGCACTAGGCCACTAGGCAGCATCCTCCTCTCTCTCTCTCTCTCTCTCTCTCTCTCCCCCTCTCTCCCTCTCTCTCTCTCCCCCTCCCATCCTCTCTCTCTCTCCCAAGCTCTCTCAAGCTCTCCCTCTCCTCCCCCGCGTGCGTCGCTCGCTTCTTTCTTCTCTTCCCTCTCCCCCTCCTCCTCCCCCTCCGGCCCCCTTCTCCCTTCGTGCACGCTTCTGCCGTCGCCACTTCGCTCCTCGTGTCGTCTACGCCGCCGACCTCTACGCCGCCGACCAATACAACCGCGTATCGTAAACACAACAACAACTCCGGGACGCGGAGCACGCACGCGTAAGCGAACAGCGGCAACAACGGGATCCAGCAGGACCACCGATTCCACTACACCGACCGTTTTTAACCAACGACCTCGCCGTCGTTCCTCGCCGTCGTGATCCTGATCCAGCGGGATCGTTCCTCGAAAGTGACGGGTGTTCGAGTGGCGCGAGTGTTCCTTTTTTTTTGTGCTTCTGTTCCTCTCCCTCTCCACCCTCTCGCGGGAAGATTGTGAACCGGTGTGTACGTCGTGCGACTCAGTGTACGCGGTGAAGAATCGAGGGGGAATAAGCACGTGCGAGAGTGATCATTGGCGAGATTTCGTCCAGCCGTCGGTCGAAAAAGGGCCCGAACGAAGGGATCCGGAACGGAGCGACGACGCGCGGTGTTCCCTCGCTTGTATATATTCGGTAATATATCTGGATCGCGGGACGTGTCGTTCATTTTCGAGAGAGGAAATTCGAAGTTCGTACGTAAGACGGGCGGATCAATCGTGTCGCGTTGCACACGTAAAAGCAAGGGGCGTGGATTTATCGAAACCGGGTGAATTTTCCCGGTGTCGTTTCTCGAACGTCGACGCGGTGAGTTTGGAGTGGAAAAATCGGCGAGAAACGGAGAAGCAAGTCGTACAATAATTCCCCTCCGATCTTTCGCGCGATCTGTCACTCTGGGATTCTCGTCTACCGGGGACTAATTAACTGACTAACCAACCAACTGCTCGAAAAACCTGGTCGAACCGGGACAACGAAACACTCGTAAATAAAGAAAGAGAGGCAGAGAGGGAGCACGCGAATGAAGAGCCGTCTGAATTGAAAACTGGTGGGATGGTGGAAGGGGAGGAAAACGGGAGCGAAGAGTAAAAAGAAGAGGAACAGGTTTTCCTTGCGAAAAAGGAGAATCTCTCGAAGAGAGATATCGACGCCGAAGGGGAAAGACACGCGACGCGATGCGGTAAACCTCGAGAGGAAAGTAGTTAAAGCGAAGGTAGTGCGAGCCACGTGAAACTGGCTCGGTATTTTGCCGGGCCGTGCCGCTTGTACAGCCTCGAAACCCCCTGGTTTCCCGCGCACAGCACGAGCGGAGCACACACAACCACCCCGACCAACCAACCAACGAGTCTACCCACCGCCACCAGCCCCTACACACAACAACCCAACGAAGCATCCCCCACTCTGAATCGCACAACAGCCTGAGCGGAAGTGGTAGTCAGTCGGCGAGCGACCTTCCAACATTACGGGTTAGGTTCCCTCTTTTTCCACCCGCCGTGTCTTCGTCCTCGTTCACAGAGATACCGCGAGGACCCGTTTTCCACGATTTTTCGACCAGCGAAGGGAAGGAAGGGAAGAGTGGCGATACGGAATATAATAACGAGCGACACCTCCGTTCCTCCGACGTAGACGCAGCCAGGCCACGTCGACCAGGCTGGCTGCGACGATGACGACGATACTCGGCGCGATACTGCGTAACGTGCATCGTCGCTTCTCCACGTAAACAGAGAGAGAGGGAGAAGAGGAAGAGGAAGAAAGTGTGACGGGCCGAGCGGAGGTGACGACAGGAGGTGGGATACCATACGCGAGAAAGGAATACATAGTTTTAATTATCGTCGACTCGTCCGCTCACTATCGCCTCTTCTTCGTCGCGAGGTGTGCATTCGTCGCGCTCGTGGTGTGCCTCGTCGCGTTTCGTGAGAACAACCGAGTACAACCGAGTTCCGTGATACACAACACGTTCCCTCGTTGCGTGGTCCGTTCGTTCGCGTGACCGTAATATTTGGTGAAAATTAGGAAGAGGAAGAAGAAGAAGAAAAAAGGAAGAGAGAAGAGGAGGAGGAGGAGGAGGAGGAGGATAATAAACAGTGTTCCTATTCCGTTCGAATCGGCACGAGGAGTCCGGATGAATCGCTGTGCGCATCGATAGCGGATAGCGTTGAACACGCGGCACGGCTTTCTACTTTTGCAAAAGGAAAAAAAAGAGAAAGAAGAAGAAGAAAAGGAAGAAAAAGTTTCGATCGAAAGTGGTGCGCGCAGGTTTTTCCGGGAAACATCGTTAATAGCCGAGTGCAAACACCGGTTTTTCGACGCGAGTATACACGGCTCGGGTTAGCGGGTGGGAAGAAACAAGAGAGCGATCAATTGTATACTTGTTGAACCGGGAAATCCGGGATTCGCGTCTTTAATATTTGATACCGCAGCCTCGCACCGCGAGACTCATTCCACCACTTTAACTCTTCAAGTTTCTAGCTGGCTGTACAACAACTTCTCTCTCCCTCGGACCGAGAAACTTGTCGCGGAGGGAACAACGCTCGTTCTCGTTCGTTCGTATTTGTGTACCGGGAATCGGAGGGGATCGACGTGCGAACCTGCTCAAGTCGACCACGTGGTTATGAGTGTGCATCGACCACGCCGACAGTTTTCGATACGTATCGGGAAACGTTTGGCAACCGCGTACGTTTCTCGTTTCACGTTTTGAAGAGAAAGAAAAAGAAAAAGAAGAAAAAAAACGTTCGACCAGTGTAGTAGTTGTAAACCCGTGCAAAGACTGATTATAGTGATTCGTTAATTATATACATCCCGTTCACCGATTTCTAACTTTGTGTAGTTAAAAGAAGAAAAAGAGAAAAAAATAAATAAATAAAAGAAAAAGAAAAGGCGTGAAAGTTCGAAGAAAGTTCCGCGCAACGACGACGGATTTATTCGTTAAACGAGTAATACATCCGAGAGTCGAAATTATTTCTAGCCGAAAATTCTAGAAACGTCTCGTCCGGATCTTTTTTAACAGGTAAAACCAGGACGAGGACGAGGTTAGTAGAAGGGAAATTAAAGTCGAAGTGAAGCGGAGGCGAGACAAGTATCTCGGAGGCTGATCCCGAGGAGTGAATAATCGAAGCGGGAAGCGCGACGAGGATCAAGGATATTGATTAAAAAAGAGAAGGGAAAGGGAAAGGCGCGTGAAAAGTTGGTGGTTAACCTGGGAAAGGTGGAAAGTAGCAAGATCCCGCCCGCAAGAGATCGCGAATTGAAAGAGGGCCAGGTGGAGGTGGTCCAGTCCGGCGGGTCAACGATCGGCGTAGCTAGGCCGTATCAGAGCCCTGAGCAAGGAGGGTGGGTGCAGTGGTGCAGTGGTTGCAGAAGGGCCAGCGAGGTTGGGGTGGCCTCGACTACAGGCGCCTTGGCACCGAGTGCACCGGGCCCCGGGGCTGCGGTGGTGGGCTGCTTGGTTGGGGTGTACCCGTGTTCTCCCTCCTCCACGGGGCCCAGGGGCCCCCTAACTCATCACCTCCAGGCTATCCCGAGTCAGCAACAGCCGATCGGTTGCCGTGCCTGTTGCTGCGCGCATAGCAATCACCAGCCAGCTTCGGTCCAGCTTACCAGTCAGCGGGGCGGCCTATCGCTGAGGGTAGCGAGGGTGGCGTCCACCACCTCCGTCCGAGCCGCCCCCTACGCCCACCCCCAGCACCAGGGGCTGGGGCAGGAGTGCAGGTAATGATAAATTCCTAAACATACATTATAGCTTCACGTCGACACAGTATAATAGTACTACTCTACTACTACCACTACTACTACTACTACTCCTATTTACTACAACTACCACTACCATTACTACTACTTCTACTACTACTACTACTACTACCGCTACAACCGCTTCTACTCTGCTCGTCGTCGTCGTCGGCAGTGTCGAGACAAAAAAAAAGTACAATACAATAAGAGTATACGTAGTAGCACGTCGAAGTAAAAAAATAAATAAATAAATAAAAAAAAAATAAAAAAATACGGTCGATGGATTAAAAGAGTTATCCAAAACCAAAAACGCACAAAAAAGGTGTAGGGAGGAGACGGGGGCATTGGGTGGAGGTGGTGCGCACATCCTCGGCAGCCCGATGCTGTTCGTCCCGTTCACGGTGCCCACCTTCCCCGCCACGCATCATCAGACGACCCATCCTGCGCATCAGACGCATCATCAACAGCTGCAGGCCACTACCCAGAACCCGGTGCAGCAGCCTCAACAACTCACGCAGCTCAATCAGCTGAGCCACCTGAATCACCAAGGCATTGTACCGGCCACGACCAATCAACCGACCATACACAGCACCAGCTGTTCGCCGCAGCAACAAGCAACCACACCGAACAAGGTAAAACAAAAAAAAAAAAAAAACGAAAAGCAACGTTTTACATCACTTTTTGATGATCTTCTCCCCCACCACCCGCACCCCCACCACCTCTGTTGTTCGAATGCACGATTCGATTCGTCCCAATGACGCGGAAAAAGCGTTAAAAGAACCGTGCTTTTCGGCTTATCTTGCGGGAACCATACCCGCCAACGCTATTCGGATTTGTAGGTCAGTTCATTATTCGAGGAAGAGAATACGGTTACAGCACGCGTTCACCGATATTTATTTCGATAGTTTCCTATAACTATAGAAACTTTTGATATTTCTTTTGCCTTTTTTTTTTTTTTTTTACGCCGAATTAGCCATCTCAATTTTCTACCATTGACGACTGTCCTGGTACAACGTTCGATACGAAGGAACACGAGGAATTAACTAACAATGGGAAGGAAGAAGGGAAAAAAATTTCGATAATTTCGGATAATTGTATAGTACATAAATCTCGAAAAACACTTTGAACCTATATTCGAAATATTCTATATTCGGGAAAGATCATACTTCGTCAATGGGTCCGGCAATATAATGTAATCACGTTGGACCGACAGTTAATTACGGTTTATGAATCGAATATTCGATTTCGCGTTCGTTCAGGATTATTTATTATTAGCGACAGTTTTAATTACGAAGCGCGATACGCGAAAAAAGGGGAAAAAAGGAAAAAAAAATCTGTCCTCTTTCGTGGAAGCGAGAAACGTTCGATGGATTTTCGTTCGATCGGAGGACGCGGAGGAATATCGGGCGCAACAATCCTCCAATCCATCATCGCTGATCGTGACAGTTAAAAAATAATGCGCGTGTCTCAATAGTCAGGGCAGAGCCGTTTATCATCGAGTTACCAGAATTCCAGCTCGCTGGTTTACATATCAGTGATTCAATTCAGTGCTATCCAGTTAAATGTAAAATCGGAACTGACCAACTATAAATAAAATAACAATTCACCGCTCATGCGATCCACTCCCTACGCGGTATCGTTACATTAGCTGACCTTGTCCGGCCGCGTTTATTTATTGAAGACCGGCTTATTATCCCGCTCCACCGTGAATTTATTAACGAAACAACACGTGTTAGCGCGCAAATTACGCTCTTACGGAGCATTACGACCCCTATGTTTTGCCAAATTATTATTATTATTATTATTATTATTATCGTCATCATACGCGCGTAAATGGGATACGAATTTATTTATTACGCGCCAATCTCTCTTATTTTTTTTCTACCCCGATATAAAATATTCCAAAATTAATATCCCGCGAGGGGGTAATCAAAAAACGTATATTAAACTTCTTAATATTATCTAAAATCCTTGTATTATTCATTCATGTTCTTTCTTTTAATTATTCCCTGGCTCGACAAGTAGACAAAATCCATCTCAACGATATCTCGTTCGAATAGCCAGATTCGATATTCGATTTTAAACATCTATAATAATAATAAAAAATTAAACGAAAGAAAATTGCGACAATTATTATCACCGCACAAGCCAAGCCAACTACATAATCTTGTGTTATTTTCTTACTCAACGAGAGGGCGACGATAACTAACCCCTATCGAACTTATCCCCTACACACATACACAGGAATCCCAATATCGGCGCGTCCGTTCAATCGTTACCATAATCTCATGGCATGGCGCGGAAGGGACGTAACAACTCTTAATTGATATCTATCTATCTGTCCATCTATCGATATCGGGCATCCCTTATAAACGACGCCTCTTCGATATCTTTCCCCTCATCTCTGCTCCTTCGTATCGCTTCTTCTTTCATTCTTCTCGCCCGCGTTTCCTCGCAGCAACGCGCTTTTATTATCCTGGCCGTGGTTCAAGTCAATTTTCTTTAGCGAGCCATAACTCGCGAGCGGAGTCGGTCTCGGGCATCTCGTCGTCGAGACACGCGGAGAGGAAGAGAGAGAGAGGTAGTCACCGAGAACTTCCTTTAATTCTTAAAGTCTGGCAATCCGCGGGTGGCGTTTCCTCCCTCTCTCTCTTGTGTCGCTCTCCTTGGAGAACTGCAGAAGCCGCGCGGCTATCTTCTTCACCCAAAACGATATCTCTGCGTTGGCGCCGGTTCGATGAGAAGAAAAGACATATTGTATCCTCGTGCGAGTTATCAATTACCGAGCGAACAACCATCTTCCATTTCTTTTCGCCCTCGGCTCGTCGACGAGGTCGTTGAATTTCTCACCTCCTCCAATTTTTTCGACTCGCGCAACGAAACGAGCTTATCTTTTTCTTTTTTTCTTTTTTTTTTTTCGTTCCAGCGTGTTACTAATTAATGATTTCGGTAATAAAATTCGGATCGAATGTTTATCTCGAGAGGAGGGGTTCCTGTGTGATATACGATATACGTAGGGCTTAGACCACGTCTACGTGCAGGCAATATTAATATAAATTGTATTTCATGTATACCCAGGTGTACACTTCATGTACGTGTTGTACTGTATATATATATATATATAAATACACATATACATATATAACAGTTACATATACGCGTGTAAGGTAACCGAATAGCCATTTCGACCTACGAGTACGTCAACATAAAGTACAGGGGTGTAATTATTATTAGGTTAGTGTACCTTTAATCTTGTGGATAATTGCACGCGTGCGGTCGTAACGTATATCGTTTTTCCTCTCCCTGTATCGTTATTAAAAAAGAAGGGCGAGTACGAAGTTATTAATTTCAGATATTTTTTAATATCTCACTCGTTTGATCGCGATACGAATCTTCGCCAATATTCCCGCGTATATACACGCGTTATTTAACCGAGAAATCGAAAACGAAACCCGTTTCCCCGATTACCCGAGGATAATTAATGGAAATACGAGTAAACGTTGGAGATAAGGTGGAGTTTTCATCCAATAAAGGGTTAAAAGTTTGTAGATGAGTGCTCGCGGAAGAATGAAGAAACGATAAAGAAGAGAGAGGCACTCTTCTTCTTGTTCTTGGGAGAGGGGGAGAGGGAATAGGAGAATTTCTAAAGCAAGGGAAATGGGTGAGTGGAGGGAGTTGGTGGAGGATCGTGTAAGAAGGAGTAGGAAGACTTTGAGAAGTTGTTCCCGTAACTTTATTAATTAAAGGCCGTTAGTCCTTGTTGCTCGATACATCTTATACACCTAACACGGTCGTGGTTCCCCCATACAAAGAAGAATAACCGTCTCGCCGTCCTTCATCTCTCCGCTATCACTCCCGCGTCTTCTTCGATGTTCCTTACCCTCCACCGTATCGATCATCGTCAATGTCCACACCGTGAAATTTCCACACCATGGAAATCGTGGCTCGCGTTATTCCAGCATCCTCGCTTATTGCGTTTAGCGCGATCACTTTCGCTAGCCTCGTCCTAGCTTCGATTATCTTAAACGAGTTATCCCCGAGTAATTTTATCGAACACGTGTTTTCTGATTTTTTGAGATTTCGTCGCCACAATGGTACGAATAATGTATATTGTAACTGGATGAAATGAAATTCATTTTCATAATGTGTAAAAATTGTATAATTGTATAAGAACCGTACATTAAAATTTTAAATCCGCTTTTTAAACGTTTACGGATTAAACGAAATACGCGTATATAAAAAGAGAATTAATCGATAATCGATCATTTCAATAGTTGAGAGATATTCTGTAAATTTATTAAGAAGCATTTAAATTTCAATTTTATAACATCTCGAAATTTTTATTTATTTTAATTTAAATTGTTATAAATGATTAGTTTCTTTTCTGTAAATTAAACTTAAAGTTAAGTAATTACTTCCTAGAAATTAGAAATTAGAAATTCGATATAACGATTCGTCAATGATTTTTTACATACTCTACATCGTTTTCATGAGAGTCGAATGTGTGAAAAGTAGAAAAATAGAAATTCTCTTTTCTTTTCATTGTTACAGATGAGTACGATCGAATGTGCGCTTATTTATATCAATTCCTCTTCTTCTCTATTTTTATGAATTTCTCCACTTTTCCAAATTTATCAATTCCTCCTACTCCTTATATTTATCAATTCCTTTTTCTCTCCAAATTTATCAATTCCACCTCTTCCTTATTTTTATCAATTTCTTCTCTTCCCCAAATTTATCAATTCTTCCTCTTCCTTATTTTTATCTATTCCTTCTCCTTTTTTTATCAATTCCTCTTCCTTTTCATTTTTATCAATTTCCTCGATTTTTCATCAATTTTCCGTCCTCTCAATTCAATATTGTTCCATGGCCATGATAGAAACATCAAACATTTATCCTTCTATTCCCCTCGATTCGAGAACAATAATTTCGAATAATTTCTTATATAAAGGTCTTAACGAACACGAGTGCAGTTTAGAAATCTGCAAAATTGGTCTTGAAAAAAAATCTGGAGAAACTGAGAAAGAAGAGTGTTTTTATTTATTAATTCTTCCTTTTTCGTATATGTATGAATTCCGTTTCATCCGTATTTTTATCAGTTCCTCCACTTTCTTATTTTTATCAACTGCTACTCCTCCCCAAATTTATCTATTTCTCCTCCTCTTTACTTTTATTATTTTCTCCTCTTCCTTATTTTTATCAATTTTTCCTTTTCCTTTTTTTATTAATTCCTCTTCCTTCCCAAATTTATCAATTCCTCCACTTCTTTATTTTTATCAATTCCTCCTCTTCCTTATTTTTATCAATTGCTCCACCTCCGTATTTTTATCAATTGCTCCACCTCCGTATTTTTATCAATTTTTTCCCTTCTTTATTTTTATCAGTTCCTCTTCGGTTTTCCACCAATTTACCGTTCTCTCGATTCAATATTGTTCCATGTCTATGATAGAAACATCAAACATTTTTCCTTTTATTTCGATTCGAGAACAATAATTTCGAATAATTTCTTATATAAAGGTCTTAATGAACACGAATACAGTTCAGAAATCTGCAAACTTAGTCATGAAAAAAAAACTAAGGAAACTGAAAAAAAAAAAAGAGTGCTTTTTCTTTATCAATTCCTCCTTCTCCTTATTATTATCAATTCGTCTTCTTTCGTATCTTTATCAATTCCTTCTCTTCTTTATTTTTATCAATTCCTCCTCCTCCTTATTTTTATCAATTCCTCCTCTTCCTTATTTTTATCAATTCTTTTTCCTTCTTATTTTTATCTAGATTTAATTTAGCCATTTATGGATTAATTTTAAGCTATTTTATATTGTATATATAATATATATATAATTATATATATAGTAATATTTGATTTTATTTGACAATTTTTTTTATTCCTTTTAATTTTTGGGCGATCGGTATGTAATATATCTTCTTATAGAGTTTTTTCATTTTATAATTTTCAGTTTTATCGTTTTTTATCGTTATTTCGTTAAGTTATCATTATTTAGACTCATATCTAGGCCATATCGGGTAATTTATATAAGATAGGATTATCGAGGACATCCCGTAGCGAATAGCTATAACTTCTTTTTTTAATAAGCATTTCCAATTTTCAAGGTCCAATTTATTGCACGTTTGTCATATTCGCATATACTTTTATATATACTTTTTATATATTGATTATCATGTATTTCCTTTTTTATTCCATATTAATATTAATTGTTTTATATATTTAGTTATATTTTTTATATTATATAAGCAATATTATTTTCTAAAAATCTCCTTATAAACTCAAAACTGGAAAAAAATAAATTTTGTTCAGTTAACTCCTATCATTCGAATCACTGTAGGATACTCGTGAATCACGCGAATAAAAGTATTGCCTCATGTTGCGAAGGACTGTACACGCATTATCGATCTTATTACGAAAGAAATTATAAAAATTGACCATCTCCAAGTTATTCTTAGGGAATAGCAGAAATCTAAAGAACGCGCTAAAAATCTCAGAACCTTGAAAGAGCGCTCTAAACGATCGGGTGTTAAAAATTTTCGGACGGAAGAAATTTTGAAAGAGACAAAGAAAAAAAAATTCATCGCCGTTTCAACATTCGTTGGTAATACAAGAAAGGGCATTAGCGAACGAGAAGCTTGGTTTCCACCCTCCTTCCGATTATTGGCCAACGAGCGTAGCGTACCGTGGAGGAATTATCGTGGTTCACCGGCATTCCTTTCCTCCCCGGCCGTCTATTAACAGCGCGAAAAACAGTAGGCGAAAAAGTAATTATGGGGCGAGCCATAGGAGCAATGGAACGGGAGGGGGGATGCGCGACAAAGGACAAGCGGTTAACGCTCGCCATAATTAGGAAATTGCTTCTCGCATGGGAAAAATGTATCGCGTGGCGAAGAAAGCGCAGAAGGAACTCATTACGAGAGCGATGCTCGGCGGAGGTGGTGGGATGGTCGGGAAGAAGAGTAGGGGGAGAGGGGATGAGTTTGGGAGAGATGGGGGAGGGGATGCGTAGCCGTTTTCAAGGGAAAGCGACGCGGAGGTTGCTCACGGTGGAAAGGAGGCGAGGCGCGTGAGGGGAAGATCAAAGCACTGGAGATGATTTCATTACGACACGCCACTCGTCTACTACGTTGAAATATCAAAAGAGTGGCGGCCTCATACAAGTACGCCAGTCGGCGCGGAGAGGCGCGGCACGGCCACGCTCGCCGTGTGCAAGTTTTCTGCACAATGCTTTTCTTGTCAGCCCCTAAAGAGAAAGGAGAAGCGGTTGGATGTCGGTTGGAAGGAGCAGGACAGCAGGAGAGAAGGGAAAAGCTGGCGTGCACCGAAAGCAACCCTCGCCGTCCCGATTCCCCGAGACCGCCGCAGCTATCGCCCTCCGCTTCTTCTTTCCCTTCGCCCCGTAGGGAAGAATATTATTAGCTCAACCCGCTGCCTATTGTCGAAATAAGTTGGTGATATCGGATCAAGATGCACTGGATTTAGTTTCGTGCCTTCGTGGAATCCTGTTTTCGCGAAACGATCGTTCAATTTCTTTCTTTTCTTTTTTTTTCCTTTTTTTTTCTCACGAGATCCCTCTCTCCACGACGCGACTTGCGCGGCCGAGAAAGTTTCGGGGAACGTTTTGACGAAACTTTTGTCAAATTTTTCTCTTTCGTCTTTCGCGGAATCTGCGAATTTCGAACGATATAAAAATTGGGGGGGAGGGGAGGAGAGAAATGATTCGATTTCTTTTTTCCTTTTTTTGTATCTCGTGCTCTAATTATGAATAATCAACGCTGTAATTACAGGGAGGTTTAATAACACATTTTGCTTTTAGTATTTCCACTTTAATGCCGCTACGTTTCAAGCTTCTTTTCTTAACGATGCTACAGCTTCTTATTTAGACCATCCAAGTTAAGTAATTTCATTCGCGATAATAGCGTTAAGTGCAATCTCAATTATTCATTCGCTTCTACGAGATAAAAAAAAAAAATAAAAAAAAACGATATTTACGACAACAATATTCCAAGAATCGAATTATAAGAATCGTCCATACTTATAAATTATTTATGTCGCTTGCGCGAACAGGTGAAATTTTTTCACAGCGATTCGAAATTTTCGCCGCATCGTCACGTCCATTATCGATAAACCGGTATATCTCCGTTGAGCAGCGCGTTGAAGATGCAGGAATCTGCGATTATGGAGAATCGTCGAATGACGCGACACGATCGACGCGTGTTCGACGGATTGGTTTTAACAAAGGGAGGAGGATATTCGATTCAATTATCAGGTGAAATAAACGGGATTATAAGAAGGCGGGAATCGCATGGAATATTCGAGGCACGTTCCTCGGGAAGGGACGGAAAAATATACATTCCATCCTACTAATTCCAGACTTGCACGCGGCGCGGAGGCGTACTACGAATCGCGAAAGGATTTCGAGGCAAACGTTGGAAAGTTGTTAGCTAACTGGAAATACGATACTCCCGGCCCATTGCCGAGAAGTGTATTATCGCCTGCCACGAACTCTACATATTACTCAACTTTCCAAGTTGCGGCGTAGCGGTTCCAACTGATAGCGGTTTAGAAAATAATCAGCTGGTCTCGCGTCTATCCTCCCTCCCCCCTCCGTGTATAACTCCTCTCGAACGAGAGTGCTACGCGCGCCGCCGCGTGACTAATCGTCTCTCCTTGGTGGAGCTCGTTAAACCCTTTGATCGACGAGCAAATTTTTCACCCCTTTACCCTTTTAATATCCCTTCTATCCCGCTGCTTCCGCCGCTGCCCCGTCCGTTGCCTCGTGGCCGTTTATCGTCCGCATCGGACTATCGTCCGCCTCTCTCTCTCTCTTTCTCTTTCTCTTTCTCTCTCTCCGTATATACGTTGACCAGCGCGCGGAGAATTACGCGTCGAAAGGGGAAGCCCGCAAGGGACACGGTGCAATTCCGCGTCATGATTTCGAACGGTGGGACACGGACGGACGGATGGATAGAAGAGAGAGAGAGAGAGAGATCGATCTGGAACGAACGATTTGGTCTTGGAGGGAGAGGAGGAGAGGCAGGGAGAGGGGCGATTGTTCGTTGCGCGTACGAGAGCAGAGCAGAGGAGGGGGTGGGATAAAGGTCGGTAATTAAAATGAAATTCGTAGAAAAAAGAAGGTTGGCTGGCCTGGTCCAGCCGGTAATGGATACAACGCGCGGCGGGGGGCATCATAAAATTTTTACAAATGAGCGTACCGAAGCGGTGGCTTTACGCCGGTGGGAGGTATACGCCGGGGACGCGAGAAGGGGTAGAAATAAAAAAGTAGACGGCAAAAGCGAGAACGAAAAAAAGGAAAAAAAGAAAGAGAAAGGAAAAAAAAGAGGAGACGCACAGGTACACCCCGCGGTGGCGTTGTTAGTGTCCGCTCGCCCCGCTCTCTCTCCACCTCCGTCGTCTCCATCCTCCTCTGCCTCCCGTCTCCGCTTCTGCCGGTGGGTGCACTCGTGTACCGCGGATACAAACAAACAAGAGCGGGTCATACAGGCGAAGTAACAAATGCCGGACATTTACATTTAGCAGCGAGGGTGGCCTCCTCTCTTTCTTCTCTCTCTCCCTTCTTTCCTTCTCTCTTTCTCCTTAACGTTATTTTCCCGCGTTCCCCCTCTTCCTTTTCGTCCCTCTCCTCTTTCGGTCCTCCCCGTTCGACCTATCGTGTTTCTATTTTCCTATCTCTCCGTCTCTCTCGCCCGCTTGTTCTCTTTCTCTGCGATTCTCGCGCGGGTTGCTCACGGTTTGGTAACGAGAGAGCGTGTATGCGCGCGTGTGTGTTTATGTATGTATATATATATATATATATGTGCATGTATGCAGGTTGCATTATGTACGGTGGCTCGGTACAGTCCATGGTTAACACAGAAACGCCAGCAGGCCTTCCCGCCACTTGCAAATTTTCCGCTTTTAAATGTTAATTTCAGCGTAATCGATGGTACTCGCTGGGCCGGGTTACCAGCGTGCTCAGCCTGTCACCCTCTGCCCTTTTCCGTCCATCGAGCTTCACCGTCCTAGAACATATCGGTCCAACGCGGTCTCCCTTGTTAAACGGTCGAATCGATCGAACTAAAAATTCGTCCGATCCATCCTCCGTTCGGACGCTAATTCGAAGAAGGAGTCTCTCTTTCTTTCTTTCGTTCTTTCTTTCTTTTTTTTTTTTTGCCAAGAAACGAATCGGGTAGATAAAAATTCGCCGTGCTTTGGATGGATAGCAGCTTCGCTTTCCGTACAAAATTTCTACGTAAAATTTCGTTACGTTGAAATTCATCGGGGAATACAAGCAAGGATAATGGATTTTATTAATATTAAATAATGTCGTTGTATATTCGAAATTTCGTATATAACCTCCCTATATAAATTGATACTCTTTAACATGATATCACAAAACTTTATTTAATTATCAGCCATTCCATTCCATTCTCGCGTATAACTTTGATCGTGCGAATAATACGTTACGAGTTGATAAAATTTTCGTTTCAAAATTTGCACGCGTTTCGCGAGCGCGCGTTCAACGTGGTCGAGGAATAATTAGCGGGGGGAGGTGGGGGGAGGTGGGTAATCTTGTTGTCGTTACACATTCAGAAACCGCGGAACGAGACGCGGGGCGTGCACGTTCCCAATAGCTACTTGCGTGTAATTGTTAATCGAATCAACATTATAAGTGGAAACGTGACAGAAAATTGATACGCACGCGACGTATGCAAGTTGGTAGGTATGCAAAACAGAATCTGGCTAATACTGACAACCGACCTCCGCTCATCCATCGAATTACAGATGTGCTTCGCTGGCTGGTAACTACGAGTGTCCAATTACTTCCTGTTAACCGTCCGATTGTCGTCCATCGGCCATCCAGTTATACTTCTACCTCGAAATAAGCCGTTCCGCGGACCAGTCACCGACGCCGACATTCTGCTTAATATAATTACAAAGTATCGATCCTACACGAGACAAGGGAGGACCAAGGATTGCTAAACGTTTTTCGCTAATCCCATTAACCACAACCCACGCCAAACACGCGTCCTATCTGTTACTCTTCGATCACTCTTCTTTCCCCCTCCCCTGTGGACAGGTTCAAATTCCTTACTTTGGACATCTTTCGAATCGTTTGAATACCTGCAAGAAGAGAAGAATTAACCATTTTATCCATTTTAAATCCAAATTAGGCACGTTTATTTTTCTTCTATTACTCAAGAAACATGAATTCTTCGACTATTTTTCTTTTCCTCGTAATCGTTGAAATTCGTATCCTTGCATGTTAGATACATTTCGAATCGTTTGAATACTTGCAAGAAATTAAGAAAAAAGGGAAATCTTAATTTTAAATCCAAATTAGGCACGTTTACTTTTCTTTTATTACTCAACCTAGAAACATGAGTTCTTCTTCCCCTCATAATCGTTGAAATTCGTATTCTTACATGTCGGATACATTTCGAATACAAGAAATCAAGTACATGAAAAAGAAGTGCTAATTTTAAAATTCAAATTAGGCATGTTTACTTTTGTTTTATTACTCAATCTAGAAACATGAGTTCTTCCTTTCGAAATCGTTGAAATTCTTATCCTTACTCGTTACTTTCGAATACCTCCCTTTCGTTGCCTGCAAGAAGAGAGGAAACTATTAACCATTTTAAAATCCAAATTGGACACGTTTCACGTATTATTCAACGCAGAAGAGCGCGTTCTATCTATTATATTATAACTTATATTTTATTAACTATTTTTCTTCCCCTCATAATCGTTCGAATTCGTAAATCCTTGCTTACTCGAATACCCTTGAAATCGTTCGAATACTCGAATTCGCGAGAAATCAAGAATTACTTTAAATATATATTTACCTTTCTCGTATTATCGAGGAATTCGTCGTCTGGTTCAATTTTCGAGGTTCAACGATCGAGCTTACTCATCGAGATCAGAGTGCATAAAACAGGTCGGGAAAGTGGAAAACAAAGTGGCGGTACGAAATAAGGCGGCACAAAGCGCGGTGGCTTTGGTCGGAAGGGAGAAAGAGGGAGAGAGAGAGGGAGGGAAAGAGGGAGAAAGAGCGCGCGGGTAACACGCGAGGAGGAAGAGGGTTGAGCAGAGGCGGAGGGACTCTCGTTATGCACGAAACGCATTACTTTTATCTCGAGCAAGCCGAGAGTGGCGCCGAATTGCAATCAATTTTTTGTCTTTCTTTCTCAGCCCCACTCATCGCTCACCCTCTCCTCATCCTTCGCCCTCCCACGCGGCCTCTCTCATTTTATCCGCAGTCCACTCTCAGCTCCATTCCTTTTGGTTCCGTTCTGAACTGATCCGTGGCTGGCCTGGGCCCCGTGTTTCGTTCGTTCGTTCGCTCATTCGTTCAGGATGGCTGGCTGGCGTTACCCCGTGCAACCGGAATTTGCATCCCGAATCCCACTATTTGCATTTCAATTCCACGAGACTCTCGCCACCGCGCCGCTGCCACCACCGCCGCTGCCAAACGGCGGCTACAAACATAAATACGAATTCAAGGGTCCACAAATGACTGTATCCCGCATAACTTCACCAACGATTCCGTGTATCCTGATTAGGTCCGGTTACCCACCACGCCGCTCCCCTACCATTTCCTACCACCCTCCTTACTTACGTTACCCGCCGCAGGATTTTCGAATTTTAAGAATCGAATCAAATCCTCGATCCTGATTATTTTCTCTCCCGCCCCCTTTCTTTTTCCCTCTCCTTCCCCGCAAGAGATCTTTATCTTTGGCACGCGAAACGATGTATGCGCGCGGATATAGAGGACAGAGACGTGGATTAGCTCGTGATTGGCTCGAAATTGCAATTGGAATAATGTCAAGGTGGCGCGCCTTTTTTCTCTCTCTCCTTCTATTCGGTGTCACCGTGCACGGTTTATCCGATCGTTGAATTATACGTGGAAATTTATTTATCGAGAATTCTATTAAACTTTAATATAACGCGTATTTAAAGTAACCGTGTTTCAGTCGCATTTATTTTTGCATTTAAATACCTTTATAATGGGACGGCTAAAACGCGTGCATTAAACGGAATAATATTCTGAAATTTTAACGGAAAGCGAACGATCTGTATCGTGGATATTCTCCTTTAACGTAAATATTAAAAGTATTGGAAAAATTGAGGCGGCTGATAATATTCAATCGATATGCTAATTAATATTTTAATTTTTAATAAAAAAGAAAATCTCCCTTCGAGCAACTTAAATTTGCGACGAATAACTTTTTTTCCTTCCATTTATCAATACGTGTAATAAATGTCTCGTTAAATATTATATATATATATATATTTTTGAATTATAAATTGTAACAGCTCTTAACGATATTATATATTTTCCCCGCATTGACGGAATTTTTTTATCCCCTTTCTATTATCGCGCCACACTTATGCTCGATTATTTTCCGTTGAAACGAATTAACTAATTCTTCTGATCAACAGAATTCAATAGCAAGGAAGAATATAAAATCATAGCATCATTTAAACGATGTAACGATAATCAGAACACTTTGGCGATCGCCGTTCCATTATATATTTAAGTGTGAATAAACCTACGTAATCAGAGAACATTCCTCGCAAGAAACAACATTCGTTCGCGATTTAGATAGAATTTCATTTTTGCGCGAACACGTGCCATTTCCATACGCGCCAATCCGATCTCTCCCTCTCTTTTTTAGTGCTCGTAGCGATCGAACGTGTCCGGCGCAACTGTGCAAAAACGTTAATGCGACGTCTTGGCGAACGTGTGCGCGGCTCGCAAGTACATCCGGTGATTTATCTAGGGTGATACACGATAGTAGCCGCGTACACCGCATCAGTGTAACTAACCCCTTCACTCTGGAAAGCCCCTAAGGCGATGCTCTCTTCGACGCTCGTGCTCGCGATCGATCACACACGCGCGCGTGCATCCTCTCCTCTCCTCTCCTTCTGTCCACATCCCCCTTTCACGTGCATCAACTCGGTCGATCGTGATCGTCAAAGGGTCGCTCACTCGTAATCAGTCGTGCGAGGGCTCACGCACGTCCTATCGCGACTATCGGGGTCGTTAACCCCCTCCCCCTCCTCCAATCTCCCTGCACACCTCCTTCTCGGCCACCTCCTTCGATCCCCATCTCCGTCCCCCGGCAACGACATGCACATGCCCCCTTGTACAAAGGGTGTCGAGCTCTCCCCCTCCTCCCCTTTCGACGGCCAGCTGGATCTCAGGTGAGGCGCGAGACAGGAGGGGGAGGGGGACGGGCCGTATCCGTGCGTGCCTTTCTGGATTCTAAATCACGACGCTTGACTTCGTCTCCTTCGTCTTTGATCTTTCGAGACGTCGTTTTATCGACGCGACAACGTCGTTACACTTTCTCTTGCGTTCCTCAGAAGAGGGAAGGAGAGGGAGGAGGGGGAGGGGAGGGGAGAGAGATGCACTGAGCGGATGCAGGTTTAAATAGGTCACCGAGTCTCTACGAGCTAACTATAATCACGATGGCTATCAAAGTTTATCGTAGTTATCGGTCAATAATTAACCGCATTATTGCCAGGTCATCAAATTCGGCTATCGCGGCCCATTAATAGCTCGCTGCTTTAGGTCTAGCTGCAAATTTTCTGTTATCTCCCGTTTGAATATGAAGTTTAATTTGATATTTGTGAGACTCGCGCGCTATCCTCGTCGGGCCGCCGGTTATATCCCCATCTTTAACGATAGTTATAAATAGAGATGATTATGCCGAATGAGAGCTTAATGGGCCGGGGAGGGGAGGAAGATTATTCGGATGGGGGGATTTGCTCGTGGAGAGGTAACGAGATGCGTCGAATAATTGGCAAATTATCACCCCCTAATCTTCCCACCACCGATTTTAATTCCTCCCGTCGCCACTGTTCTTTTTTTCTTTTTTCGCTAGTTATCTCTCAACCAGGGAATTCATAATTAAATGTCCGTAATTTTGATCCTCCGTCGCCCCTCTCCTCTCAAGAAAAATCGCCGCTACGGGACACCGAGTAGATCGCATATTACTCGGGGAGAAAATCCCCGATATAAACATCTCTATTTAACCACCAATATAGATTTTTATATATCGGCGATTTCTTAACAGATACCGTGGATCCCAAACGAGAAACTCCTCTTTACCCTCGAAGCTTTTTAATCCCCCTACGTGGCGTTAGTTTAAGAAAAGAAAGGAAAAGGAAAAAAGGAAGAGATCCAGAAATCTGCTTCTTCTCTCTTCTCTTTTCCACGGTTGACGCGAGGAATGAAACGTGCGTGTGCGAGCGAATCTGACGCGAATTTTCTCGAATCGATGGTCGGTTTCGTGCCGAGTTTGTGAAAATCGATTCGAGAAATTATTATATAAGAAGAGCAGAGAACAGGGCGGGGAAGAGAAGCTCGAAAATAATCGCGGAGACAGAGTCGCTGTTTTAACGCCTTTCCTCTTTTTTCTCTCCTCCTCCCTTTCCCTCTCCTCCTCTTTGTTCGATGAATCGTTGTCGCGATTGAAATTGATGGATGAAACCGGGAATCGAAGCAGGGGAGGGGAGTGAAACGAGAGAAACTGGAAAAACCTGTGTGGATAAAGGGTATCGCTGCACGGAGAGCGTTAATGCGAGAGATAAAAGCGTCGAAGTTAGCGGTGAAACAAAGCTAAAATAAATCAACAGGATGTGTTTCGTTCGAATTTGGGTTCCGAATCTTTTTTCCTTTTTTTTTTTCTATTGATTATCTAAGCGAAAAGGGGAGGAATGATCGAAGAACAATAATAAAATATCAAGAAAGGGCACGTTTATCCTTTAAATTTGAATATATCGCGAGGATATGATTGGATATCGGTTATACCGTGTTTAGTTACCGGGTATTCCAATTGCAGCATCTGTTATTCCCGGTGAACGTAATTCCAGGATTATCATAAAGGAACAGCGGGAGAGGAACATGATCGGAGAAAGAGAATTACATCCTCGATCGTATTCGCCGATTGGTACACGCCAAGTTCTTGACATATCGGTTACATCGAAATTGGTAGATCAATGATCACTGGTAATCAAGAAGGTTACGTGGCTCTCGTTACTAATCAATGTAATGGAGTACGACGAACATCTGGCATAACAACGACGATACCTGGACCGCTGTAATTGCTTTGGCTTGTTGCTTATGCATATATATATATATATGTATAGATATATATATGTGCGTGTATATATATATATTATATATATATATACACAGAAGACCCGGTTAGAACCAGAGACGCGTTATTATTGTAAACACGAGCATGGCTATCCGAGCCGCGAAACGAAGAGGGTTTGGTTACCGGGTATCCGTTTCATCTCCACCTGCTTTGCTTTTGATCTATTGTTTTCGCCTCGTTTCGTGTTTTCAAGTTTTTTAACAACCTGAATAGATAATACGCGCGTTTTTTCTTTTTTTTGCATCGAGTGGATACGAAAATACTTTTTTTAAAATCTCGTTAATAACAGAGATGAAATTCGATCGACCACAGGTAAAAACCATCATCGTCTCTTTAAGTTACACGAGTTCATATTTCTCTTCTATCCGCTTATGCTCACTCTCATTCACCAGACAAACATACATCTATGCATCATCGGGTCTTTAAGAATCTGAATAAATAATATGTGTCTCGCATGTTCTTTTTTCCATCTAGAGAAGCATGGATAAAATACGTGTATTTTTAAAAATCTTATAACAGAGTTACAAAGTTCGATTGACGATGGGTATTGAGAAAACGGGTAAAAACCATGGTCGCCTGTTTAAGTTACCCGTTCACATTTCTCTCCAATCCACTTATGCTCGCTCTCATCTAATTCACGGGACATACCTATACACGCGTCAACTCGATACGATAAGAGACTCGTGAAAAGTTGTTGAGACTAATTTTCGATTGGCAAATATTACACCCAATCGCATTTCGAGATAAATATTGCGCGAGTATTAAACCAGCGATTGTTGTTCGATCGAACTTGATTTCGCGGGGGCATTAATTAATTCGCACGCAGGCGCGAATGGGAAGGGAAGAAAAACGAGGGAGGCGGGAAGAAAGAAGGAAAGAAAGAGGGAAAAACGCGATAAAGAAACTCAGCGAGAAGTATTTTAATCATTCGTGACGGTTGCACGCGAACGATTCGAAACGGAGGGGAAGGGAACAACAACAGGGTGGAATACAAGGGTCGAGACGAAGAACGAGGGCATTTCAGCGAGCAATCGAAACGCGTGTATTTTTTTCCTTGCTCCCGATTCAACTCGTTTACGAGTTTTCATGCTCCGACTCTTTGTGTACGAGATATATTCTCCCAGTTTACCGCGAGCATCTGATACCTCCTGTGGGACACGGTGTGGAAACACCTGGTTGCTCCCAAGATGGTCTTAACGCGACACCGATACTGCCACCGATAGAGCCTCTCACCTCGCCTCGCCTCGCCTCGTCCCGTTTCAATAGATGGCCGCTAAAACTATATCCACGAATCCGTGTGAATCGCGAAACTCTCGAGGAGACTCGTTGGGGGTGCGTTGATTAAAGAGAGAGAAAAAAAAATTCATCGACTCGCTGCTCGTCGTCGTCGAGCATTGAGGATAAGAGAGAGAGGGAGAGCGGCAATTCCGGCCGCGTGACGAACGAACACGCCATGGGAATTCCATCGAACATGCCGTAATTGGAAACTGATTTGTATTCCGAGCTTTAAGATAATCACGCGTTCCAATAGGTATTCACGCGGCAGCTTCTAATTAATTGCCGATCGTGTACGCCGTATCATCTGTAATTGTTTACCTTCGTCACTTTAATTATTAATTATAACGAATACAGGCAAGTTTCGTTTAATTGGATACGTCCACGCTTCGGATGCGTGCAAAGTCCTGGCCTTGCAAAATTTTCTGTGTACGTGCACACCGAATTAATAGCCTCCGTTACCTGGAATTTTATGCCACCGAATTCGCTTAACCCGCTGAACAAGAAACGAATAGTTGAATCTATATATGTATATATATATATATAAAACGAGAAAGATTACACGGAAGTGCAGAAGCTCGTCGTTGGATTGGCTATGGATGCGAAACGTGATTCGAAAACCGTCGATAAGATAAACCGTCGCCTTATCGCTTATTTTCTCTTTTTTTTTTTTAATCGTTCTTCGAACAAGAGTATCCCCATAGAAACTATCACAGTTTTTCATAGCCTCGTTTTTCCATCCGGTGGAACAAGCCGCGGATAATGGCCGGCCCCCGAGATGGAGAATTTATTTCGCCCGTGCTTGGTTGGCTTTCACCGTTCAATGATAATAGGATAATCGATGAAACTGTCACCTCGTACAAGAGGCGTTCCGATAGGCGGGATTCTGGCGTATTTCAACAGAGAGACAAACCGAAGCCACAGTACGCAGCGTTAAATAATTGCTTGGTATCCGTTCGATTCTCGAGGGTGATTCGAATGGCGGGATTGTCGATGGACCGGGGTGAAGCGAGGCTGCTCGAAATGGAAAACCACGAAAAAAATTGAAGCAACAAAGAGACCGAAACGGCCCGGCCAGAGGGTGAGAGACGTGGAGGATACGAGGCAAAGAGAGAGAGGGAGAGGATGGGATATCAGGGTGGAGGAACAGAGAGATCGGCGATAAACGAATCAACGATCGTCAGCCACAGGCTGACCGCCGACCGCGCCCCGACGCTCAGCGCCAACGAGAAATTGAAAATGGAAATGTTTAATTGCCCGAAAACACGATGCCCTCTCTCCACCGCGTCGTTTTATATTTTTCGCCACTTCCACGATGCCGCTGGTGTGTACGTGACACACGTGCGCGCGTGCGCGCCTCTACCAATCGTTCGTCGTTTGTTTATTACAGGGTGAAACGTTTCGTCGAAACCTTGAATAGCCACCTATTTCCCGTATTTATAATTGCGACTCGTTCCACTCGACGGCCGCAATATAAACCTTTACACTTTAACCGTGATAATCCGGAACGAAATCGAATCGAGCAAACTTTCGTTTCCATTAAAAAAGAGAAGAAAGAGAAAAAAGATGAAGGATGCACCAACGACGATGGAACGACGAGAGAATCAACGTTTACTCTGCCGGAGAGGGAAACCTGCCATTAATCAAGCGTTAAGAAAACGAACCATCGAGTACCCGTTTTATATCGCGTTGTTTCTCCCGAATTCGATCGTATATATTCTATCATTCCCGGATAACGGATGGGGATAACCATCGTTGCACCGTGATAAATAGGACGCGAGCACGGGAAGGTGAGGAGAATCGATGGTGGACGTGGAGTAAGATAGAGGGATAGGGGGGAGGGTTTACCGAGAAATTGCCATGGACGCGGGAATGTGACGAGAGGATAAACACGGAAATCTTATTATTCCCTCTCGGAAGGCAACGGGCATGAAGAGGCGGAAACCTCTGGAGGAGGCTGGCATCAAACCAGCCCCCCTCCTCTCCTCCCCCCGTTGTATTTCTCTCCCTTCGCACCAAAGCGTGGCACGAGTGCCACGTTCCAGCGAATACCATTCGAGTTAATTAACCGCCGCGGAAAAGCTCGTGTTTCCCCGCAGTTTAGCCTGCCTGCCCTGTTCGCATGTACGAGTCCATATCGTTGCGTTGCCTCGTTGCGGAACTCGTTTTTTTCTGCAGGGCGAGAAAAGAAATCTCTAGTGCTTGGCATGCCCCTCCTCGTTGCTTAGAATCAAATTACGACGCCCGGTTTCGCAAATTAAAACCCTGAACTTGAATTTCGTTTCGAAAATATTCGCCGATCACTTTGAGAATATTTTCGGGAGAATAGTTAGAGAGAGAGAGAGAGAGAGGATTGAAAAGATTGGAATGCAAAGTGTTCGAGCAAAAGTGTTTGGACAATGATGGGAAAGGATGTGGATTCAATTCAATTCGCGTGGATTTAAATTAGGTTAGGTTAGACGCGATCGCTCGCGTTGCGCGTAACCTGGCCCTCTACCATTTACCATTTACCTCTTTGTAACCGCTCTTTGTAACGCGCGAAATATCGCAAAATAGTTTGAATCGGGTGAAAAAGGGAGGAGAGGGCAGAGATGATTTTGAAAACGGGTTGGTTTTGAAACGGTTTCAAATTCACGCTTGGGAGAGCATTGTCGAGAGAAGGAGGGGGGAGGAAAGTGACGGCATTATGTTCTTTATCCAAAAGTTTGCATTCGCGAGAAAGCGCGTTTTGAGAAACGCGTGTTTGTACAGTGCGATGCATGCGCGCAGGGGCAGGTTGAAACGTAACGTTACCAGGCACCTTTGTCGAGGCCGGCCTCTGAAGCCTCCCTGTGCCTCGTTATCTTTTTATCTGCTACTCGTCCCACCCTTCTTCTGGAAAACGGGGGGACGAAAGGAGGGGGGAGTCGGGCCGGGCGCACACGAGACACCCGCATTAATTATTTTTTCTTCGTCCTTTTGTTTTTCCCAGCCTCGCGACCCTTACCATGGCCCGCCATTTTGCGAGACGTCACTGACCGCGGATGCACGTACAGCTGGAATGCGCCAAAAGTTTCCAACAAGGATCTCAAGAAAACTCTCTTCCCAAGAAAATTTCCAGAAATTCGCGGCTGCAGTGAATATTTAAGCGTGCATACGATTAAGCAATTAATATCGTTTATCGTCGATAAGTATTTATAAACGAGCCAGCTTTGGGTCTTCAACCTCTGAATGTCTATCGATTCGGTGAAATTTGAACGATGATGAAAACGAGGCTCGAAATAATAAACGTAATATTTAATCGCGTATATATAGTCGGTATCGAGATCATTTCGACATTTCGACTCTCAACCGGTCGAATTAACGACTCGTAATTCGAATAAGTGTACAGTAACGTTCGCATTCGTAAAGCGCAGTCGAGATGCTCCTCATTATCGAATTCGTATATGAATTTGTATAATTATACCGAATTTATCGGACGCGTTATTTCGCGTAAGGGCAAGATCACGGATTAATTATTTTAATAGATCGGATCGTCGTTTAACCAAGCCGTGATAACCAGATTAATTCTTCTTTATCAGCCCTTAATCTCTCGAAACAGTTTCTAACTAATAAACGATCCAGGTAACAGGTTTACGCGTGATAAATAACGCTTTGCTTCGCGATATACACCTAATCTCGGTTTAATCGATGATTAAATGGGTCCCTTCGAGTGGCCCCACTAAGGGCCAAGTGGTTGGATCTACGTAACCCGCGAAAGGATGGCTCTATCGAGGAAGCGGATATTATTTTTCGAGTTCGGTACACGATGGCACGGCCTTTCACGTTCAAGAAGCGCATTCTGCAACGTGTCTTCAATTTTATCTAATAAAATGGAAGCTAGCGCCTTGTTAAGCCACCCTTTGGCGCTTGCTAGTAAATTAATGAGCTCACTGCAACACTACACCGTGCAAACCCTTATACCGTCCCAACCACCACCACCACCCCCCCTCTCCTTCCCCCTCCCCCTCGTCCCCAGTCTACTCGCTCCACGCTCTCCTCGGTCTACTCTCGAAACCAGCATTAAATCATACATCAGCGCACGATGTGGCGGATGACGAGGAGGAACGGGGTCTGGAGAAGAGTAAAACGGGAAATGCTGGTGGGGTGGAGGGGGTGTCGCGTATCCTAGTAACCATCACGCCAGACTTTGACAGGGTTTAGAAGAAAACGGTGCGAAACCACCGTGTATAATCCACCGAATAATTATATCGCGAAATTTTTGCTGTAGGATTTCGAGTCGAGTCGGGTCGAGTCGCGGTAATTTGTCTGCTTATCGTTTCCTTTTTCGAAACGATAATAATAATAATAATAATATTAATAATAGTAATAATAATAATAATTTTGTCTCCTCTTTGTTTTGCGGGGGGGATCAATCGAATGTTTTATTCTCGATCAACTATTGGAAAACATCGAAAATCCAAATAATTTATAACGAAAATGTCTACGAAAAATTTGTGAAAGCAATTTAAAAGAAAAATAGGGATGAGTCCTCTGACTGGCGTTTTTTTTTATTTATAAACCCGCTACATTTATTATTTTCAATTTTAAAAATTATCCCGAAAATATATATGTATATATATATATCACCGGCAATGCGTTCCAATTTGTCACGAAAACAATATTCAATGGTATATTTGCAAATATAAACAAGTAAAATATTCTTCGTTCGAATACATCGTTACTTCACGCGAGCGTAGATTTTCCCGTGAAATTTTATTTCACGATATAATTTTATTACGTATTTTTGCGTAGAAAAACGTAATTTTTTTTTTGGGGGAAACGAACTTTCGCGAAAATAAAATACTCGAAAATATGTAACGATATATCGCGTCCCTCTTATCGGGATCCGTTCCCAGTTTCAGTTCACGTGGAGCGCGTGGATTAAGTCCCGAACATGCGGAATCTAGCCGAAAGCGTGAGCTAAGCGGAGGGGGAGAGGGTTAACGCGGTGCCCGGAAGAAGGTCCGAGTGTGGTCACCTCGTGTAATCCCCCTTTAAAACCGACAAGAATTAACTTTAGCACATCGCAAATTCGCACCGCATTTTGCGGCTATTATGAATTTAACCACTCCCCGTTTTGCGAGGTGTAAAGGATTCTGGCATCCCCGAACCCGGCACGGCAGCCGAGAGAAAAATTTATATACGAAAAATAGGAAAAAAAATTATTTCACCGATAAATCACCCGCCTAACCCCTCTCTTTCGCTCTCGATTACGAAAATAAAATGAGATCGAATATCTCGAACGAGGCGCAAAGAAGAAGAGATTTTTTTCTAGAAATGAAAATGGCCCGAGGGGAGCAACGAAGTTATAATACGGTCTTCCTACACGATTCTAGTCTACTCTCCTCCGCCGGAACTGGCCTTCTAACCTCGTTAGCACGCCTATCCTTCGTGGCGCGAACGAGCGAGCACGACTCGCCGATTTCATTCACCGAAATGCCCCGCCACGGAATCACGATCAATTATTTCCTATCCACGGGCTAGGATCCCGTGGAAATTTGTCTCGTACGTCGTGCATCATTCCCGTGGTTTCGTGTTTTCGATTCTGTTCTCGAGTCTCTTCTCGCGAACACCCTCTCATGATCGATAGCACTTAAGAGATTATATTGTTTAATATTTATGCGATTCCGCGTGACGCGATGCGCCCATAGACGTTTCATCGTTACCACACTCGTGATTTATACTCGTATATAAGAGGATATCTGAATAAAAATATTCGCCCATTGATCAATTTTAATATTACCACCGAATAAATAATATTAGACTTTGATCGTCACCCCCATAATTATTATTAAGAAATTTATTTTATCCAAGACCAGAAACATGTGACCATCCTTTATCTCATATATTCGCTTATATATTATATGCATACACATGTAACACTTGATGTCGCAACGTTTCTTCACGGATTAAAGTTGATAATCGTAATTCGTAATCAATCGAACCATTGCTCCGATCCGGGATAATAATTTCGAGTTATTTATCGGGCCGATATTTAAAAGTTGGAGCATTCGACCGATCGTGACAAGTATTCCACGGTACCGAGAGCTCGACGGCGCGGACACTTTATAGGCCTTACGGCATGTCGCTCCGCAACTTCGCGACGCTTTCGTGACTCGCATGCGAGTCACTAGTTATCGTTGAGATTATATCATCCCCTCCCCTCCTCCCCTCCCGCCCCTCCGTGAACACGGTATGCCATATTGACCGTTGCTTGCTTATTAGTGTCGTTCCTTCATCATCGACCGGGCACGTTGCACGTTTCAAAAAAGAAAAAAAAAAGAAAATAAAGGAAAAAGGAAAGAAAAAAAGAAAAAGAAAAAAATAGCCGGGTATACGTGAAAAAATTTTCTAGTGGAAAATTTAGCTTATTTTATCGCGCGCGCGTATTATTAAAATTAACCTTTAACGGATTAGAGGTTAGCGGTGGCACCTTCAACCTTGTAATTTACCTAATTCTCTAAATACTTGGAATTTATAGCTTCATAAGGAGGTGTTCATTTTTGCGGTGGAAATAATTTCCGAAATAATTTTAAATTAATTGACAAAACCGAAAGGGTGAAGGGTGAAGAGGGGAATGGACATAGACATATATATATGTATACATGCACGGTATTACATTTTACGGTTGAATTATTTTTTTATATATAAAGTCAAAAAGTTTGTAAAATCTAGTTTATCATATTGTTCGTTTAATTCAACATTTCAAACTTCACGGTATTATCATAAAGTTGGCATTTTAATGGAAACGCACGCGGATCCACTAATTTCACTCATCCAGAATATTTCAACAATTCCAGAGATGAACAGTTTTCAACAAAAGTTCAATTCTGTAATTCTGTAAATTAATATTTAACCCGCTGATAAAATCCGCGAGGCAAAGACCTTTTTGTCGTTATAAAATTAAACCTTCGAGATTTCAATGGTGCGCGGGATGAAAAGTTAATCGATTTTTATCGTGGAAGAATTGGTCGATACTCGCGTTTACAGAAGTAAGTCTCGTATAACGATAATCGCGGCAAGTTCGAAGTCTTTCCACGAGAATAAACGTTGGTGAAACGCCAATCTCGATCGGCGGCGGTATCGGTGGCTCACAAACGGGTCCCCATCGGTGGCTTGCCAACGTGACACTGCCTCGCAGGCGTTCCCATCAAATTTAATTATTCCAGAGACGATCACACGCGGTAATTCGCGACGCGCACCGCATTCGTCCGCCACCCCCCACCCCCGATTTTCCATTTGCTCCCGAATCGGCATCAGACACTGTCACGAGTGTTACGGCCACGAAACTCGGAGAACTACGTACCGCAATTCCTACCTATCTCTCGCGACAATCTATCAATTAATTAACGAGAATCGCGTTTCTGATATAGTTTTCGTTAAATAGCACAATGACAACATCTTTAATTATCTTATTCTTTTGATTCGGCGGAGAAAATTTTTCGAAAGAATAATTGAAAAATAGCTGATAAACTAATAACATTTAAGTTAATGCTAGCAGATTGAAATACGTACATCTCTCGATGTGGTGTTACTTTGGATAATAAGTAGAAAAATTATCAGATACCAGAACGGAGTGTCTTTTTAATTCTCGATGGGCTTATTAAGTCGAACGTAAATTTATCGTTTTTACTGATCTAAAGAAAACAATATATTTAAAAGTATTATCTTTATTCCATCGAAATACGAGGTATTGGCTTTAATGGCCTTTTTCTAATGATAACTGATATATTTTCATGAAATTTTATTGTTTCAGTGTGAAGAAAGTCTGTAATTCTGCAATTACAGCTTCTCGAGTGTTGAATATTTTATTTTTTAAAAACAACTACAAATGGCGAAACGAGTGATGATCGGTCAAGATTTCAAATTTCGATTCAGCTAATTTTTGTAAAATGCTTTTGGGATGGATGGTTAAGCACAAGAATAGGTCCATGTCTATCGATTAAGAATAATGAATTATTTCCTTTACAGAACACCATACAGAATACAATAATCATCATCGTTTTTTCGTTTGTCCAGGATTTTTTTGATCTTCCTTCTCCAATTTTTTGAGATACGTTTAACTCTACTTCCACTTTGACTTTCAATTTATCTTTATCTAACATGGATTTAAATCTCGCAACTTGTTTCAAGATTCTCGTTTCCAGATCTGAATGTTTGAAACAACCACCGAACGATGTAATCCGTATCGCTTCTCAAAAGAACAGTTAAAACCAATTAAACCAATACAAAAAAGAACTTATTACACGAAGGAGACACAAGAGGACAACTTTAAAGTACGCCGAGCAAAATATAAATTGAGCACAGTTTGCAAATCCCAGTTGATTCTCATTTATTCTAAAATTGGCAACTTTTCCACCGTTTCTTCGCATTCGTTCTCATTATTCCTTCCCATAAAAGATTTCCGTTCCGATTATTTCGAAAATTTCACACAGACGCGTTAATTATTCCCTCGTTTCTTCTTCCTTCCGATTAATATAACAAACTCGTCGCAAATTTCCAAATCATCTCCACTGTCGAACTGCGATCGTCCCGTAAAATTATCGACTCGATCAAAACGACGACCCGGCATACGCGCGCAACAAAATTCTCCACCTTATCTCGTTCCACCGAGACGAGATGCGAGATTTCTCTCTCTCTGTCTCTCTGTCTCTCGCCTCGATCTCGACTCTCCGGTCGAAACGCGTTCAGCCTCGCCGCGAATTACCGGATATCTTAATGAGCGGCGTAATTAATACGGACGCAGATCGGGAGGGGAGGGGAGGAGGAGGGCGAGATAGCGCTTAACCGGAACGTACGGGCTTTGTCACGGACGTGTACAAGATAACCGTATATCTGCCGTGAAATGCAAACCGAGCCGACGACCACCATGGACACCTCCCCTGCCGCGCCATTCGCCGGCAATGGGATTGCGGTAGATCGCCGCCAACGAACCCGCTCATCTACGCCGCGCCCCTACGTTCTACCTCCCCTTTGAACGCGCCTCCACATTGAGCGGGACACGAGGCCAATTATCCCTTCCCACGATTAGAAATTGTATAAGTTAAGAAGCGTTTGGAGATCCTGGGGAGAGGGAAAAGGAATTGGGAAATATTTATTTCGAATAATATTTCTCTCTCTCTTCAGGGAAGAAACAATAGAAAAAGATGAAAGGGTCGTCGGCTGGGATTCGTTTCGAGGGAAAATTTGGAAAATTTCTATTCTAATCCACTTAATTTTTTGTCGCGTGTCATCGAGGAGGTGGGTAAATTTTTGGGTAAACGAGAGGGGAAAGGGGGAAGTGGGTAAAATCGACGGAACGAGTAAAAAAAGAAAAAGGAAAAAAGAAGAGAAGGGCGTTAAAGGAAGCCACGTTTGAGAGGCAACGTGGGCAGGGATTTGAAAATTAATAAATACACGTGACAGTAAAACGTTGAATATTTATGGGTGTATAATAAACCTGATAATTTGAAACGTACCCTTTTATATTCAATTATTTTACACGGTTGTCGGCCAATATGCATAAAATATTTATTATTAGTGTTGTAGCCGTTGTCGAAGCTGGGAAATAACTGTTTCCGTCTTTATTGAAAAACACGAGAGAGAGGGGAAAGCCGTGGTAACGTTTAATCCGAAAACGCTTACGTAAAAGCGTGTTACACGATAAATAATCGATATAAAAAGCAATCCCGCGCTGTTCATTCATCGAAATCCGCGTCCAAACCTCCCCTCCCCCCCATTCCAAAAGGGTTCGGCCAAATATCGGCGGGATAGCTTTCGACTAATTAACGTTTCGTTGCATTTTCCAGGAAATCTGATTAACACAATACACCCATTAAATCATCTCTGTCGATTATCCGCGGGCATAAATTATCGTATTGTAGATCCGCGTAACGCGCGTAGTTAATAATATTACGGGGATGCGAAACCGGGGGAGAGGGAAAAGAAAAGCGATCGGAGAGAGAGAGAGAGAAATCGGGGGGATCGACTTTACGAAATTAATTTAACGCCGGTTGAAATGAATTTTTGAAAAGGCTCATCGTCTAGCGCTTAAACATCTGGATATTCATAGATCGTAGCGAAACCATCGGATCGTACTTTCTCCCTCCTCCTCCTCTTTTCTTCTCTCTCTCTTTCTTTTTTTTTTCTTTCTCCCCCGTAATCACTTTCATCGAAAATGCGGCGAGTTGGAGTGCGAGAAAGTTTTACGTTACCCCCCTCACCCCGAACACGAGGCAATCCTGCCGATCCTCATCGTCTTCCAACGCTGGCCATCTAATAAATATTAACAAGAACCACGACGAGATGGTAATCCGCAAAAGTTTTTCTTTGTGGATAGACTACCGAGGGGATGTAACATGGCGCGGACTAGGGAAAGGGTGGCGAGACTCGGAGAAGGAGCAGTTGGGCAAAGTGGAGAAGGACGTCGAGATAATTCAGACAGGAGAGAGGGAGAGAGGGAGAAGGAGGAGGCACAATGAAAATTTGACAATGTAAATTATCCTGTTATTCTTCTTCTTCTTCTTCTTCTTCTTCTTCTTCTTCTTTTATTATCCTCTTTTCCGTCTTCCTTCAGGTACCTCGCCACGCCAAGTGGCAACTTTTTCAAACGTTATTCCACTTCGAGCGGGCCGAGCGAATAGGAAGCTGTTGCCAACTGTTGTAATATCTGTTGCACGCGGTAAGGGAAAAATCCTGCCGCAATTAACACGTTTCTACGAATTGCGGAAACGTCGTGTCATAGCCATATTTTTCTACGATTCTACGATATTAAAATTTTCCCTTACGTTTCTTCGTTATGATAGATGATGGGCGAACGATTTCTCGTTAAGATTACTCGAGATGCTCGATGCTTAGATTGATAAATTCGTGAAATTTTGGATTCAGAGAGAGCGATACTCACCCATAAAAAGGTTAACAAATTTACCGTTAATAGAATAATTGGAAGATCTTTACCGGATAATTTTATCATTCTGTTGATTGATTGATCGACAATAACAAATGAGATAGTTAAATTAATCAAACACATTCTGATAATAAATTTCTCGATAATAAATTCTTCCAATCGAGAGGAAACGATATTAATTAGAATCGACTACTCGATTATCGCGACGAAAGATTCTTTCTCGACTTATCTCGATTAATAATACCTTTATCTTAATTCCCATCACCATAATGACTCGTTCACGGATCGAGTAAATGTCTGGCCCGTAGATAATATTCCGCGTCGTTCGTATTCAATGGGAGGGTTCGAGCGGGTTGGTCGTATCGTTTTTACTCGAGCGTTCATAAAACGCGGGTATTAATTCCGCGCGAGCTTCTTATTTTCCCCGGCCAGCTTTTGATACGTAGCTTCGAGGATGGAAAGAACGATCGCAGGCCACGAGATCTCTCCTCTCTCGGTTTTTTACGACCGAGCCGCCGCTACCATCGTCCATTTCCCGTCGCCATCCTATCATCCCTCCGACAGCTCCACATCCGTTATCTCTCCACTCTTCTCGTGGCCGACAACCGGCCGGAGGAAATGGAATTTCCTTTGTGATATCGCGCAAAAATTGATTCGTTTAACCTGCTCATTGTGCCCGAGTAATTCGAGAAGAGAGCGGCGCCTCGCTCGGGCCGAGACCCAACTGTTGGCCTCGAGTTACGCGGTCGAAAATCGGTGCCCTCTCGATACGCCCTCGGTTTCCAGGGCGTGGAGAAGGCACCGAGCACGGTTGAACGGAGCAACGCAGGGCCAGGAGGGCTTGTTCCAAGGGCTCGAGATTACAAGCCATTGTTCCCGCGCCACCCTTTGTCTCAAATCCACCCTTCCTCCGCCGACCTTTCCACCACCTTTTTCCACCCCTCTCGTCCTTCTTTGTATTTTTAATTCGCAACTTTGTAACCGGCCCCGTCTCTCTCCCGCACGCCCAAATCTCGGATATCGTCTTCCTCCTTCCCCCATAGGCTTTCCCCCCGACCCAACGTTCCGTTTTCACTCAGGCCGACCCCTCCATCCAATCCTCGTACCCGTCCTCCTCCTCGTCGTCGTCGTCGTCGCCGTCCTCCTCCTCGTCGTAGTCGTAGTCGTCGACCTTCGTCAACGATTATTTCTCCGGGAGAAAATCTGACCCTTCCCTTCGAAGGGGGAAGGGAAATCGTTTTGCATTTATTCGCTCGGCGGAATAACGTTGATCCAGGAGTTTACATTGGCACACCGGTGTACCGATGTTGTTTTAAAGCGATCGTCCTCGATCGAAGAGAGAGAGAAAAGGAGAGGGAAGGAATTCTAAATATCACGAATAATTGGACGGATTGTTTTTATTTTACCGACGAATTTAATTATTTTTTGGCAGGATGGGCACAACTATCCCCGTGTATAATTATATAAGACAGTAATAGGGAGGGAACGAGTTTACACGGTAGACGGGATTTCCGTATAGTTGGGGCAAAGAACGGTGAAAACCTATTATAGATAACGAGAGGCGGAAAGAGAGACAAAGTCGAGGTGGAGTTGTGCGCGAAGTGAAATCGAGGTGCCAGTGTACGAAAGGCTCCGATACGCCTCCTCCAAGGATTTGCGAAACGATTCCCCGCTACGACTTTGAAGTCGTTCGGGAAGAGAAAGAGAGAAACAGAAAGAGAGAGAGGGAGAGGAGTGACAAAAAAGGGAAGACAGAGAGAGAGAGAGAGTCGTAGAGTTGCTCGCATCCCCTCCTCTCGGCAATCGCCGCCAGTAAAATGACATCTCCGAAGGAGGAAAGTAGAGTGGATATCCGGCGTGCTCCATGCAATTGGAAACTTTTAGTAAATGTAAACCGTTTCGTGCTCGAGTAGATACAATCCGGTGCTAACCCGGTATCCGCTCCCCCTTTAACCCTCATCCCCCCGCTTTTAAATCTCTCTTTTCCTCCCTCTTTCTTACCTATCCGCGCGGGACTGAACGACACCCGACTGTATTCGTGTATCCACGCGAATCGGCTGACCGGATTGGGGATTTGTGCGTTGCGAGCTCGTCGATGAACCTATTCACCGTTTCGGATGGGGGAGGACGGGTCTAGCTGGATAAAAAGAGAGAGAGAGAGAGACTGAAAAAGGGAGAATGGAAGAGGTGGCGAGGTTAGAAATTCGCGGAAGGAGAAAGAGAGAGAGAGAGAGAGGAAAAAATGGTTCGGATTGGTGAGCGCGTTCGGCCCACTGCGCGTTCCATCCGGTTCCAGTCTCGATAGTCCGATTAAAACCGGCTCTAAAATCCCGTCCCAACCCTGACCGAACCTATTACGCCGCCGCTATTCCGTTTTATTGTTCGAGCCACCATATGCATAGCAATAACTATGCCCCCGCCCCCCGATACCGAGTTCAACCCTCCCACGTTTTCGCCACGTTTCAACCTTACTTACCTTTCGTGGAGTCGTTGCTGACTCTATACAATCCTTCGAATTTCCATAGTTTTTCCGGAACGTTGCGGTTTCCCTTCCATCCCTGAACCTCTTTCTCTCCTTCCGGTCGAATCTCTCCTTTCGCAGGATCTTCTTTCCTCTCCGTCGCTTTCGGCAAATTACACGTAGCTGCGCGTACAATGCTTAATTATTCCACACTCACAGGTCGAGTAAATATTAATGGAACGTGGAAGGCTAAATTGTCGCCGTGTTGTTTACTTGTCCAAATAATTACGTTCGCATTACGTGGGTTAATCGCGGGCGTCTCCTCCTCTCGGGAGGAGATAGATGGATAAAATCGAGAAGGGAGGTTATTATTCCCCGTGGAATTATTAGCCGAGTGAAATCGAGCTGTCCGTGCAACGGTTACACGTCACACGTGTGTGCGTGTGAAGGAAAAGTGGCGACGGAACTCGTGTCTCGGTGCCTCGCACCGCCTACTACGAGAGAAGCAAGAACCTCGAGGCAGCGAGATTGAAAGTGATTAAGAGAGGGCGGTGGGAGGGAACTAATGCTGTGCGTGCACGCGAACGCAGCAGCATACTAGGTCACAGTGACGTTAAAGGGCACTGTGAAATAGCCGTGGCGTAAAGGGTTCGGACGGCGAAAGGGCGAACGGTTGCTCCCTATCGCTCCTACCCGAGGAGATTGGGAGGAGGGCCCGCGTGAACACGTGTACACGCGTGACAGTTTGGCATGTTGCCTTCCACCGGCCGGGGCCCCCCGTTGTCCTCGCGTCGACACGCGACACGTTGCCACGCGGTATTCCATACGTATACGCGCCCCGTTTGTTCAACGGTGGCCGATCGGTTGCTCTCAAGCGATATAAAAAAACCTCTCCTCCCCCAAATCCGGGAAAACCGCATCGTGTTTTCTCTCCGGACTCTCCGACCGGCTATTTTATGGGACGTTGCGCCAACTACCCTGGGAGGAATTCGATCGTTTCGTTCGTAACGCGAATACCGAATTTCCGAACGTTCGTTTACGATTCGATTTTTGGGCAGGCTGCGTGTGCGCGCGTGTGGGTGGGGGGACGCGCGACACGACGGTAGCGGGAGGGAATGATTAATGAAATTCGCTACGGTTGCTTGCTTGCGCCGGTCAATTGGATTTTTCCCCCCTTTTTTCGCTTTTTATAAAGATGCAAAATCGGTTTTTTCCCACCGATTTCCCCCCATGGAAACGAAAGATTTTTGTTTATTTAACGCCGCCCGTTTTTTCCCTTTTTCTATCCATCGAGTGATAAGTATTTTTGGGAGGTAAAATTCAATATAATATGAAAACGATATGGAAATATATCGGGTTTCACTTTCATCGATAATTCTTCCAGTTTATCAGTCTCGGTCAAATTGTTAATATTTGGAATTATTTGGAAAGAGTGAAGAGAAGATTTGGAATTCGCGGGAGTGAAGGGGTTTAAGAAATGCTCGAGCACGTTGAACTTAAACGGTATCCGAGATTCGAAACGTGGCGATGTACCCACGTCCATGGCGGTCTTCTACGAGAAAATTATTCCTCCTCGATATCGCGCACCGCATGATATCTCCATAGGATCGCTACGATGATTTCGCCTATTCGCAGTAACCGTCTCTCCTCTCTCTCTCTCTCTCTGTCTCTCTTTCGAAGAATGAAAACGCGACGTGTCGACGCTGGCGATGTGGAGTAAGAGCAAAACATAACGTAGACCGGCGGCGGGACGTGATCCGGGATAACGTTTTATTTCGCGCCGCAGCTACAACCGCCGAATGGAAATTAGATCGACGCGTTTACGTACGAGACGCGTAAATCGATAGTGTACGGATTTAAATAATATCGCGATACATAGAAAGCCGGTGGAGAGGCAGAATTTCGGCGAGCCGATAAATTCTTATTATTCGTGGACAAGGGGAATTGCGTCTATTTCGGGGATACGTACGAAAATGTGGGTCTGTTGTGGTAGGAACGGTAAATAGTTTCATGAGATTTCGAGATGAAAAGTTGGAAAGCGAGATACGAAATCGAACGGGTATTTATTATATTTGTCACGTAGTGGGAGTAATGAACGGTTAAAATACTTTCTTAGAGATTTAAAAGAAAATTCGTGATAAATATTTTCTGAAATCTTCGCAGGAAACGTTTAACGATTCGTTCGTCGACTATCAACTTAAATTACAACACGAAATATGTATATATATATACGTAAAAGGATACGAACCGAGATAGAAGAATATTTGAACGCATAGAGGGCTCGATTCATAATTCATACATGTAAATGTTGCGTTCTTTCGAATGAAGGAAAGACGAAACGAAAACACGTATTGAAATAAAGTTTCACGGGTCGCCATTATTTTTCCCCTCGAATTATTAAATAAATAATTCTCCATCACATTCCCGACACTCCCTCCCATTTAATCTATTTCCCTCCCTCCGAGCCAAAGTTCGGTCGAAAACTTGCTTCAACGATCTTGGCGTGAATTTATCTATCAATTAAATCGGGCGCAGTAATGATCGCGAACTCGAAGCGAACGATACTCGAACAGGAGTACGAAGACATTTATCCAGCGGGGCACTACGCTTAATTTGTCGGCGAAGAAGAAACGGGCTAATTGGATTACACCGGTGCGCCGGAGCTACACAGCGTTTTTACAACATCGGGCCGGAATGAAGAATGCAAAAGGGAATGATGTACGTAGGTACGTAGCCGGTGGAAGTAAAAACGAGGGATGAAAAAGGGAAGGGCGAGAGAGAGAGAGAGAGAGAGGAGTAAATCCAGCGTAGCGTGGCATCACCGACATCCAGGGAGCGTACATGGTCCGTGGTGGTCAACGTACCATAACGTTATATCCATCCCCGTCCACTCCTATACCTATATATATTCGTATTTCTTTCTTTCGGACATGCGAGCCCGAACCCTTAGGTATCGCAGGACAGCGGAGGACAATGTGCACGACTTAGCCTCATCTCTTATTTTTCTCCCCGAGACGCAACGGTAATTTCATATATATGAAATCGTATTTCCCGAACTCTATCTCCTCCCCACGTCACGGGACACGATTATTTTTTCCCTCTTATCCCTCCGGATCGAGGTTCGCGCCTCCAATTGTTTCAACCAAGTTTATTTATTTATGTTCTCTTTTTTACGAAAAATACCGATCTTCGAACGAGCGAACGTTGAAGAAAACGATTGATATGATCCTCGAAAGAGTCAAATTTAAAGTGGTTCTTCTTGCGAGAGTAACAAAGATATCGCGGTGGTGGGGGAGATGACAACAGACAAAGGGAACGACGGTCGAGCGAATTGAAAAGATGAAAATATACGCGTTGTTTGAATTATTTATGAGAAAGGGGTACAAGAACTTGGTACAAATTATAAATATCCTACGAATTGTACGAAGAATCTCGGCTCTTTCTTTCGATAGGTCTTCGAGCGACGTGAAACGCTACGAGCAAATATTTGAAAATGTTTTATTCTTCCCGTTATATAACATCTCTTTCTTCGACATCGGTTTATTCCCTTCTAGATTCTTCTCTAGAGAAAAAAAAAAGGAGAGAAAAGAAGAAAAAGAGGAGGATAGAAATTAAAATAAGAGCGACTCGCGCGCCTAGATTCTCGCCAAGCTTCGTTCCGTCTCCTCGGCTTCGTTTCTCACAACAATCCCGCGTCTATCTCTCGTTTTTTCAATCGTTCCCAATTGTGCCTCGCGGTTGAGACGATTGTGCAAAATGTTTCGTTCAGGGACCAGCAAAGTGTATATATATATATACATATTTTTGTTTTTCGAATGGTATAGAAGCCGGTATAGACAAGAGGAGGAGGAGGAGGTCGGCGGAAGTAGCTGAGAAAGTGGTGGATTTGCGTAGTTGGAGAGCGAGAAAGAGAGTCGGGGAGCTTATCAAGAGCTTTAAGTTTTGCTCACAGAAACGGCGAAGCAGGGGAGCGCGGTCTCTCGCTTAATCCTGTATTGTAAACTAGGCGGTATACAACAGGCAAGTTTTCTACCTTGTGCCACTCACCTTCTGTACTTGTTATTCTCTTTCTTCCCCCTCCGTCTCCTCCTCCCTCCCACCCTCCTCCTCCAACCAGAACGGTGAAAGACAGCATGGGTTAATCTGTCCTCTGGGAATAACTCGAAACAAGAAAACAAAAGCTTCCGTTCTTTCGCCTTTTCTCCTCGTCTTTCTTCTCCCTTCCTTTCCCTTCCTTCTTCCCTCCTCACCCACTTCTCTATCTCTCTCTCTCTCTCGAGGCATAATCTTAACCCTTTGCGCAATCAACGATACGTTCCCCTTTTTTTGCTCGCCTTTTTATCCAGCCAAGTCTTTAAGTGGAATTTGCTTAAGCAGAGGCGAGAAAAAAAAGGGAGGGCAAGATGAGAGATGTTTATTCGAGCAATCTGCCAAAATAAATATTTTTTAAATACGATGAATATCGTTTCTCCTTTCTCTCGTCGTCGAAATTTTTCTTTCTCTTTTTTAATTTTATCCCCCGTATAAAAAGAAAAGGAAAGAAATAGCTTCTCCCTTTTCAAAAAATATCCATCACGATGCAAGATCTTAATATACATATATATTCGAGGTTAATATCGCAAGAAACAGGATTTATCCATTTCTCCACGGACACTCCTCTCCTCCCCCCATCCCTTAAATTCGCCGCGTTTATGCTAAATCATGAGTCCGCGGCTTCGTATTCCGACCACGTGTCGCGTTTTACGTAGTTCGGCATAAAGGTAACCGTATATTTTCGCCGTGCGCGACGATGCACGAGCACGTGAATCTTTTCAATTCCTCCACCGGTATATAAATTACGAAGACCTTCCCCCTCGTTCTTTCATACGTACTTCGCCAGGATTCTTTCCATACTCCCCCCTCCTTTCGAGATCTCGGTTAAACGGTCCTCCAAAAAGTAGTCCACTTACGGAACGTTGAAAGAAAGGAAAAAGAGAGGAGAGGAAAAGGGAAGAAAGAACGTGCGCCTCGTTGGACTCGTTGCTTATCGCCCGCAATAAATGTATACAACTCGAAAGGGAAAAAAGGAGAAGAAGAGAAAGAGAGGAAAAAAAAGGTAACTCAACTCCCTGTACGCGTAACCGTGATGGAGGAAGATGAGCGGCCAGGTAGATGCCGCCTCTACTTTCATACATTTATTTATGAACCGCTATGAATAAATGGATGCCCTCGGCCCTCCTCTCGCGCTTAGTGTTTCAGAAAGCTGATATCCGTGTTGTTCGTACACGGACATACCGGAATATAATGGTTGTTCGGGAGGGGTATCCTGTCGAATCGATTAGCTCATTTCTCTCGGTATCTTGTCTCGCCTTCCTTGATCCAACCACCACGTTTTCGACTCGTCAACCCCCTTAAAGGGGACGCGATAATATTTTTCTTTTCGAAAAGAAAAACAAAGAGAGAGAGAGAGAGAAAGAGAAACACTCGTCAGAAGGGAGGAGAGAGAGAGAGACTTTGAATTATCCCCGCGAAAGTGCATTGTCCTCTTTTTTGGAAAAACGATAGGTCATTTTATATATTTCTTATTCTTTCTCGAACGAGGTATTTTTAAAAGGGGAAAAAATTTAAAAAGAATCACGCGTTACTTTCACTCATTATCACCTCGGTGCATCGATAATCGCTGCCGAAACGAAAGGGAATCCCATTCCCTTGATCTTCGACAAGTGTCATCCACTTTCGCGTGCGCAAAGCACGCGCTTCGAAAACAAGGGCGGCGGACGCGTCACGCCGGTTTTATACCCGTCCTCTTTGCACGTCCGACCTGTTTTACAGCTCGTAGAGGGGGGCAGATACGGTGAAAAGAGGAAGACACGGAGAGGAGTCGGAAGCGGGAGAGTCCGTTGATCGAAGGGAAATTCGCTCGCCGCCTCTTTTCCGGCTCGCCTAACCTGAAAAACGGTATTCTTCTCTTCTGCAGGGAATCGCGGCGTGAAGTTCGGATCTCCCTGTGCGCCGCGACTCGTGGGAGGAGGAGGGGAAGGGCACGGAGGGATGGGCGTGTAATTAACGAGTATTCTCAATAAGACGAAGGAGAGAGAGGAGGGAGAGATGGGGTGGGCGAAGCTAAAAGAGAGCGCGTCGAAGGAGAAAGCTCAAAGCTTCGAACGTTCGCCTCGCGCGTTCACCTGTTAAATAAAATACATTTAAATGCCGGCGGCGGTAGTTGCGCGACGTGAAAACTATTGACTGCTCTCCCCCTCACCCCCTCGTCACGGTGCTCCTTCCTCCACGAGGCAGCTTAATGAGCGTCGCTCGCGTCTCGTTGGAAACCATCCCGTCTCTCTCTCCGGATCTTTCTTTCATTTCGTTTCTATCCTCCTTTCTGCTTCCTTCCCGCCTCTTCCTCTCTCGCTCGGAACTCGTCTCTTCGTTCTAGTCGTCAACTACGTCGACAGGAAGCACGAACGTCTGGCGGAATCTAGAATCTAGATGCCACTGAAAAATGCGCGCGAATGTTCGAGAGGGAAGGAGAAGGGAGGGAAGAGGGAGGATCGAGTATCGTTGTTATTGGAAGAAAGTCGCGCTTGTAAGTCGCGTTTTGGTGAGCGGATCTCGTCTCCCCCCTCCCCCCATCAACAGGTCTCGGGTATATGGGAAGCAGTTTCGATGGACCGTGCAGTTGAGAGAGGAGGGCCGTTGTGGAATTCGATTTAGAACCCGTTGCTGTCGAAATCGAAGGGAAGGGATCGCTATAGATAGAGGGAGATAATAACGTAGGAAACGGTCGTTTAAGATTTAAATCACGCGTATTGTGCCACGATAGATGCAGGAATAACGAGGGAGGAATTATTTTTATTTAACGATCGAGGGTTATGCGTTAGAAACGGACGAGCCATTCCCCTCGTTCGATGGCCATCCTATTTTCTTCCCTTTTATTTTATTTATCTTCCATTCCGTGGTTTCATTTACGACAGGCCACCACCTCGTCGTCGTCGTCAACGTCGTAGCGTGATAGTTGTTGTTCCCTCAGATTCTTTCCATTTCGTTTCGCTCTTCTTCGTTCGCGAAGCTTCTTCCGCTCATCCCGCCTCCGGGAAAATAGATATTATTATATCGGATGCGCTGCTCCGATAAATGCGTAAGGGACGAAACATCCTTAGGAGGAGAATCCTTCTGTCCTTCGTGCTGCGCTGTCCCGATTTCGAGAAAGATGGTCGTACGATTCTTGCTCCACGCGCTCTGATCGATCGGTTGACGTTGATTGCGATTAAAGAAATGGGGCTTTGAGCGAGTAAAATAAATTGAGGATCGAGCACGTAAAAGAATTATTGGGGAGATTGAAAGAGAACAAAAATTATTCGCCGAAAGGAAATATATACGTTTATAATATTCATATACATGTTTATACGTATATATCTCGGATAATATTATAATTTTACGAAGGCAGAATATGCAATATAATATCTGGTTTCAATCAGTCGGCTGCGGATAATAAAAGCTTAGAGAAGATAGAGAAAAGGAAACCGAGTTTTACTTCGGCAGAAAAATGTTCATCGTACGGTCGATAATAAAACGTAATAAGTCGGCGCATCGTAAATATAGATACCCTTCATAAACCGAAATGAGAATCGTCAGCTTTTATATTCATATACCGCGATTGAACATTCTTTCAGCGCTTTATTATACGTTCTGTGTTATAATTAAACGGAGAAATCTTTATAGATTTTCAAAACATTGTGGTTCTCAGAAAACAACCCTTATGGATGCCGAAGATGAAATTTACGAGTTGCGATTGCGCGAAAGAAATCATCGTTTGAATTGATTAAACGGACAAAGAGATTAACTTTTCCACGAAATCTCTACAGATTTCCAAAACATACGCGATTCCCACAAAACAACCCTCGTGGATCCCGAAGAGAAGCGACGAGATTTACGAGTTGTAAAAGTGTGATTGACGCGCGAAAAGATCATCGTTCGAATATATTATACATGGGTGGAAGAACGAGGGTGGATAAAGGTAAATCCGAAACGAAACGGTTTATCAGTGATAAAGGGATATTGTTCAGGGGGTGATGCGTGTGCGCACGAGAAGCTAAATGGACGGATAAGCTTTCTGAGAAGATGTCTGAGAGGCAGACGGCTGGCCTCGAGCCGGAAGTGTGGCGGTTCTCAGCCTTCTCGTTTCGACATTCGTTCGCGGTGCACCGATTTCGCGGAATTTTCCAACGAGAGGGGCCGAGAGGTTGAGCAAGCCTGAACGTTTCTATTCTACCGAGGACTTTATTGGCTTTTAAGACGGGTGTAATTAAAATGTAAAGGGTTGTCGGCTCGCTCATCCTCTTTGGCGCTGGCTCAAACTCCTTCCTACACAGCCTGTTTCGCTATGTTGATCCTAATCACCAGCTTCTTCGCCGGTGGACCGAGAACCGAAGAACGCGAAGAATAAATATTTCGCGATTATTTTTCATTTCTTTTTATCTTCCGTTTGACGTTATACTTTCGGTGTTTTATGTTTTCGATGTTATACTCGATTCGTCCAAGATTTAATTTTTAATTAAACGACACGATTTGTTCTATTTTGTTTACGATTTTGTTTACGAGATTACGACTTTTCATTTCCAGTTTTCTAAATGAAAAGATAATGAGTATTCATCTGTTTCGAACGTTTTTTCCTTTTTTTTTTTCTACGTTTTATAACCATCCAGTTGAATATCGCGCGAACCAAATTACAAAGAGAAATTGTGACTCTGTCGACTGATGGGCGCGCTGCACAGAAATGTTAGAGTGCCGTGTATAAAATTGTAGAACGTCGTAACTGGGAATAGAAATGAAATTGCGTTTACAGCTGCCAGAAATATTACAACTTTTAAAATATATATACATATGTATATATATATATATTTTTCATAACCTTTTATTATCAAAAAAAAAAAAATCACTTCTAGTTCTTGTTCGCGCGAAAATTAAATTTTCCCGACAATTCATTCCCTCCCCCCCATTGAAATTTTCGTTTATTAAAAATATTGAGTGTATAAAAAAAGAAAAAAGTGTGTAAAAGTTTATTTCAAATATTCGCTCACGGTTCAAAGTATAATTTTCAACGAGGAGGGGTATAGGAGGGACGTCCGATCCGAAAATTTGCAAGGCTGTCGAAAAATTTTTCGTCCACAAACTGAAATATAACGTTACCTTTGACATTCGATGCAGTGTATCAATCAAGAAAGGAAGCTATCGCATGATCACAGCGCTATCGCCCCCCCAACGGAACACGATACCGCACGATCTTCATCCGTTCGTTCTATATAGGTATAAATTCACCGACAGGCTACTATAGGCGGCCTATCGTGGCCCTATTAAATTCTTCCAATTTTACAGAGCGATGTACCTTTCAACGTTCCACCCATTGTTTACGACTTTCATCCCTTCCCTTCCCTTCTTTCGATCACTGCTAATCCCCACCCCCCTCTTCTCGAATGCAATTACAAAAATTTTTCAAATCTCCTTTCGTTTCAACTCTGATAAACCACGCGCTTTTCGATCCACGCGCTTTTAATCTTATCATTAGCACACTTTGATCGATACGACTTGAGCGTTTCTTTTTTTCTTTTTTTTCCCGCGGAGAGCGGGATATCGATAATCGATGGCGAGCAGGCAAAGCTCCTGTCCCGAGGAGCTTTTTCCACAGCCCCGAAAGTAAATGTTCCAGTTTTTGTCGGATCCGTCGAATCCGTGTATATCCGATACGGTAACTTGGCCCGCGTAAACTTATTCCGTCGTTTACTTCCACGTTATCGCGTGGTAAACGAGGGTCAAGCTGGGTTAAACGTCATACACACGCGAGGACTCAATTTAAAGAGGTAACCCCTCCTCCTCTCCCCTCCAAGGAAGATCATGCTAACGTGGAAAGTTAATAACATCCCTGTGCACGTGTACGTGCGTTTGTGTGTGTGATCCGTATCGATGCGCAAACAGAGCACACCCACCTGACTCGTTAACTGACTCGCGTAATTAGGACACGAATTCGTTCTACTCGCCCGCCAATTTTTAATTTCTTGCTTAAAACTGAATACGAGGATACATGATCGTTATTTACGAAAGAAACGACGTGGAAAAGATGTTGATTTCGTTTGGCGGGCGAGGATGAGAGGATGTTAATCACGTAACATTGTTCCCGTTTAAGCATGAGCGCACCGAGGAGCTGGTCGGGTGGGATAATTCGCCGGTTCTCATACCGTACACGTTTCGAGCGTCACTTTGATGACAGCGCGTTTCAGAATCGACACCTCAGGGTTTCTCATCGAAACTAAGTTTCATTGTGAGGAGACGTATGCTCCTCCGTACGTTTAGGGGGACAAGTTTCGGAGATGGCTTCCCCTCCGGGGAGGCGGAGGGGGCCGCGGGAAACTCGCGGCGCGGCGCAAAGTCTGGCTACGGAGTTAGATTAAGCCGTGGCCAGTAAGCCACCTTCAGAAATTGCTCGTTGCCCTTCGGATTTCATTAGCGTTTCAGGCGAATCTCATATTCCGCAAAGTGCTTTTCCAGAAATTTGCGGTTCTCCTGGACCCGACTAACTCGAGCAGAATGAGCGGCCCTTTTCTTTTTTTTCTCCCCCTGTTTAAGATAGGGACGTTCCAAGGGAAAATATTCTAGTTTTTAATCGAATATCCCTCCTCTCTTTCCTAATTTTTCTCCCTTCAAATTTCGAATTACGTACTTGTACTCTCGAAATACGTGTGCAAAATGATGCATCGAAATGAATATATTCTTTTTTTTCTTTGGCTGTAATTGTACGCGATCCAATATTGAAAATAGAATCGAAATCGAAGGAAATTCGATACGAAATGTAACGAAACGAACTGTACGCTCGATGTTTTGAATATAATTTAATTTTATAAATTTAATTATCAATACCTAAGAATTTTAAAATTTGAAACTGACCATTATATTATATTACGCGCCATTATATTGGATGTTAGTTTGGAAAAGGATAAAAATTGAACGTTCCTCCACGAACGGAGTAGTAAATTTCGTGCAAATGGGATAATAAACATGTTTCCACAAATAGAAACGTTTGTTTCACGTTTTCCATTACCCATCCGGGAAACAGGAGCTGGTGAGTTAGAGCTAATAATTCGAATGTCACGCGAGCTTCCGTTTAGGGATATAATTCTTGCAGCACCGTTTTGCAACATTCGATTTTCGTTACCGGCAATTAACAGTAAGAAGAGATGAGAAGCGTCGAAAGCGTTTAAAGACCTTTGATGTTCAATTGGCTGTTGGGCGTGAATGCTATTGGGCGAAAACCATCCTTCGAGCAGCGTGCGAATTTCGTCGATCAGGGCACGATTAATAGCAGCAAATTGAAGGCTTCTACACTCAATAGGGCAAGTCGTTTCGACGATACGTGTGGAAATCGTGGTGACTTTTCAAAGTTGCTTTTATGCTTCGTGATTTTGAATCTGCAATGATAAGAATCTAAATTTTGTCGCTTCGTTTATTATTCGAAGGATATATTTTAAATAAGAATCGTTCTTGTTGAAGAATTGAAATTATGCAATTTGTCAAGTTTATTCGAAATATTGCGCGATAGCATTAAATGAATAATTTTTATCGATCGAATTTTCAGCCGATTAAATATCGATGGTAAGAAAACAAAGGTTTAGATTGGTAGATCCCGTTTGATATGAATTTATGAAATCTAACCACCTCTCGAACATGGGTAATTTCATGAATGCTGACGTTCTCGCCCCTCGTAGTGCTCCACGACGGATTTTCACGTAGAATCCGATTATCGAAAATCGGGGTTCGGAAACCGAGGAAGCGGAAATATAGCAAAATTAGCTGCTTACCGGTCTTCCTCGCCTCTTCTTCCGTCCCAACAATTCCAACAGCTAGCAACGAAAGGCAACACGCCCTACGCACGCACACGAATAAAAGTTCGTCGTCCAACCGATTTAAAATTCTTCTTATTCGAGAACAACTCGATTATATTTCTAGTATATTTTTAATATTCTTAACATCCATTTGTTATAATTTAAACTTTACTTTACTTCATACTCGAGTAAAATAAAAATTACCGCTCGAACGATCGTTCGCTTACAATATTTATATTCTTTTGTACACTTGTTACGTGCAAATAACCTGGAAATCTTCAATCAAGGAGCGAAAGCGCGAAACTGTTCCGCCACGTATTCGTCAAAACTCCATGGACGATCGTGCTTTCGCAGTTATAGGCCCGTATAGTCGCGGCATAGTCGTCGTGGTGCATCGTGGAAAACTGGAGCGGTGACAGGACAAAATTACCGTTGTCGGTAAATGGATTAGCCGGACAGATATTACGAGCTACTGGGGGCTCTTTGATGAGCGCCAGTTCGTTTATCGTTAATTTACAATGGTACCTCGTCCCCCCTCCCTCCCTCCCACCCTTCTCTTACCCCGAGGACGAGCCATCGACCCCTCCTCCCCGGACACATGAGAATATCCCATACCAATACCCCCCGCGCCGCTTAACTCTACCTACCGAATCGAATTCGGAGTATGACCGGAAATCCCGCCTCCCCCTCCCTCCTTCCGTCCTCGGCTCGGCCACCAATTATTGCATTGGTAATCGATTGGATTATCAAAGTTTTGATAACGCATCCGAGCTCTTCCGCGTGGCGCGCCGCGCCTCCCTCGGCACACCCTTCGTTCACCCTATCTCTCCCTCGTTACCATTCCACTCTGTGTGTGTGTGTGTGTGTGTTCCACGCCACGGCAAATTATTTGCTCCGACGAAGCATGAATTCCAACCGTAATTACATTTCGTCTGATATTCAATTAGAAGCGGAGGGGGAGGGGGGCGGCTATCAGGAGCCGAGGGAAAAAAAGTACAGGAGCCGATTGAAAGCGAAGCCAGCGCTATGGTAAGGGAAAAGCGTATGGCGTGGTGTCGTGGTGGTCACCCCCTCCTCCCTCGTCAAACTCCGAGATCTTCGTCTCCCTTCCCGCGCGAGCTTTAACGCTCGTGACTCGCGCTTGTCGCTTCTTGTTTCAGAAGAGGGGGTTGCAGGAAATCTTTCGAAATCCCGATAACGCGTTAAGCGCATGGATGCGTTCGCGAGATTGCAAACCGTTTGAAACGATTCCACCGTGGATTCGTTTCGTTTCGGAATCGGAATTTCGTACACGCGAATATGCATGTCATATTTTCCAGATTTTATTATTCCGAGGAGTTTGGAAAAAATTTTTGTTCGAGGGAATTTCGCGTTTCTTCTTTTTCTTTTTTCTTCTTCTTCTTCTTTAAGACCGGGTTGAAAGGAAAACGGTGGAAATCTTCGATTATACTCGTTTCTATTCGTTCTTTCTTTTTTTCTTTTTTTACGAGGGATAATAAAAGAAAAGAAGGATTACCTTTGTAAAGCAGCTCATCACCTTTTTATTCCTTTGGCTCACGTAACATTTCGTGATAACACATGATATAGGGCGTGCTTGAATTTGAGGATCTCGCGTGTATACCGGTCAGCGTTAGCAAACAACCGCTGGTTTTATTTCAATATCTCAGCCACTTTTCTTCGAGCCGCCGTTTCTTCGATAGAATCGCCCCGACCAACTGTAACTAACTTTTTTGATCGAGCAAATATATCTGCATATATCGCTTTATTCGCCCCGCACAAAAGAAAAGAAAAGAAGAAAAAGGAAAATTTAGAAAAAAATATATTCTAAGCGCCAATTTCCCGTCGAATCATCGGGCGCACGGATATAGTATCCCCCCTAAAAAAAAAAAAAGTCTGCCTCCGTTCCACGAAATTATCGATCAAATTTCGCGGCATTTTGCCGCCCTCCCCGTCCCATAGCCCAGCCGTTCGATTCTTCGTGGAACGCACGAAACGACAGGGTATAACGAAATCGCGGCCGGGAGGGATAAGTAACGGTTAGTGTCATCGATAAATATCGAGTCACGTAGTTCTATCTTGACGCTAAGTTGATCACTTCCTGTAAAGATCGCAGCGTTGTCGTAGCACGACAACCATAAATCCTGTATCCAGGGCGACGGGCATCTGGTTCCACGACCGTTTTTCACCAGACACCAGAGAGAGAGAGAGAGAGAGAAAGCGCCCTCCCCTCTCCTGTATATACGTATACACACGCGCGGCCCTTGGTGGACAGATTACCGTGCCACTAGCGGCAGTCACACCGCCCCGAGGTTCCCGAGGGAGTTTAATTTGCAGTAATGGGCGCATCCTCGCACGAGCGAAAGATTAAAAGCGCCCACCGCCGAGCGAGCGGCGAGAGACCATCGCCACACTCCCCCTCCGCCCCCTCGTCAGTCTCTCACCATCTTCTCGACTCACCGGCCAAATGGCTGTTCCACCCTCCCTCCCCCAGTTAGAAAGGAACCGGTTCAGATACCATTTACCGCTTTCCACGCTTTATCCTCGCCGCTTTTCCACCTTTCTCCACCTTATTCCTTCTCCAACCGCCCCCCTCCACCCTCGTTGCTCCCCTGATTAAATGCGAAATTCCACTCGGCGTTCTTTCGCCGTTCATCAGTTTCCAGAGCACCGATCCTCTCTCTCCTGTCTGCTTATTCCTCGACTTCGAGGAAGGAGAGAGAGAGAGATACCTCCTTTCCCCTTCCTTTCTTACCGCCCTTTCTTACTCTTCGACACGTTCTTCACCCCGCTTCTTTCCCCTCCCCCGTTTCCTCTCGTTTCCGCCCGGAAGCAAGGGATGCGCGGCTCTACGTGGATATTGCCTCCCTTCTTACAGGCGCGAAAGACGTTTACGATATTTGTTTAACGTTAATTGGAAAATGCTTCGACTCTCTCTCTGTCTGTCTTTCTTTCTCTTGAAGAGTGGAGGTGGTGGAGCGCGGTTAACTAAGTTAACCGAAAGTGGTGCAAGTTTTTGCACGTACATGCTACGTATATGCCGAAAGGAGCCGCTGTCCCGTCCCGTTTCCGTCTTCGTTTCGCTTCGATTTCTCGCCTTTCTCGCGTCACGTGGAGTGAAATCGAGTCACGTTTCTTCCACGTTTACGTGTCTTGTCGAGCGGCCGGTAATTAGCGCCGGCCATTTTCGCCGATTAAAGTTGTTTGAGCGTACAATTGGACCGACCTGGTACAGGGATGTGATCGTGTTTCATTTGGAACGTTATCATTTCCCCCGTGTTCGCGAATTGGAAATTTTTGTTGAAACTTGTTCGCGCTTATACGTCTCGTTTATACATTTTTCCCTGAGAGGGAGGAAGAATCAGCAGAAATTTGCCCGAGGAGCTGAAATAAGGGGAGAGATAAAGAGTTTGTTGTTCGATCTCGTTGCGAACGAGGCAAGTTAAATAATCGAGTGTATTATTTTTCTTTCGCGTCACGAATAAATAAAAAATTTAGATCCTGCCCGAGTTGTAACCGATTCGTGCTATTCCCAGAAAATTACAATTAATCTAACTTTGAAAATGCACGTTGAAATAAACCACTTGAAAGGTAATAATTTCATTCTTCTATGCAAATAATATCGTCAATATTTTCCATAATAATATTTTCCAGAAACCGATATTCTATGTATATGTCGGCGATCTACTATCTCGGACGAAACTCGAATCGCCTCGTCGTATCGATGGTAATATTCTTGGTGAAAAACAAGTCTCGTCGTCTCGAGGAACAAGAGTCGTTGGGTTTCCTTTTCCCTTTCCCTTCTTCTCCTCCTCCTCTCCTTTTTTTTATCGAGCTCTCGTAACGGCAAATGATTTGTAATCTGCCCTTTCCAATCACGCGACCAAAGCTCGCTCCGCAAAGATATCATACCGTTCTGGAAGTTCCGCTCTCGTCAATGAGGAGACGGGGGAAAAAAAGAAAAAAAGAAAAAAAAAAAAAGAAAGAAAAAAAAAAAAGAAAAAAGCGGAGAGAAAGCGTCTCTTTATGTACTCGGCGGTGCTGTGTGTTTTCCGCGGGGGTTCAGCGATGCGGCTGCAAAATGGTGGCTTCGCTTCGTGCTTTTGACGTTGCGATGATTCATCGTTCCCGTCCCATTTGTCTCGTCGATGCAGCCTCGTTTCCCGACGTCTCGCGAGACGCCAATTCCAATTGCATACCAGGCATCGCGAGACGCGCGAGCCAACTCCGCGTAAGCCTGATCGCCCTTCCTTTCTTCCTTTCGTTCTTTTCCTTTCGTTACGTTCTTTTCTTTCTCTCCCTCTCGAATCGAAATTAAACTGTCTGCAGGGAATACAGGGAGACAACTTCCATTTCCATTGTTCGTTAATTTCGCGTCGCTGTTTGTTATCGTTTGACGAATCGTAATGACGAATCGTGGCGAAATTTTTATCACGCGCTTCGTATCCTCCATCCTTCATCCGCGGTACACGTCCGAGGAGAGTAGAGATTCGACGAAACTTGCGTTATGGGGTTGAATCTGAAGGGTGATTCGTTTGAATTTTTGAAATTGGATGGTTAAAACGATTTAATCGAAAGTAAAATTATCGGAAGGAAAAAAGAGTAATACAACGCTGACTGGAATCGTTGAAAACGGTTTAGAAAAGTTCTCTAAACTGTGCGGTGATTGAAAAGGGTAAATAGGGTACTCGTCTTTCATAATGTACTAAATCACGTAGCGCGAAGCGTAACTCGAGTTTAATTATTAATTCAGAACGATCCGTGAAAATCGAGGCTGAGATAGGAGAGGGTTAAATGCCGTAAATATTGAGGAGGTGGGAAGGTGGGGAGATTTCACGGGGAACAATCGAGATTCGAGTTCCTCCGTTTCAACGGTTCACGCGTGTTGGTGGTCGGATGGGGGGGGACTTTACGGAGCGAAATCTTCGTCTGCAGGATAAATTACAGCACGGTGTGTAGTAAAGTGTACTAACCAGAGACTGAAGAGAATTATACACCATGATACTGCAGGGTATATTTTATAGGATGAAGGGGGGAGGGGGGGTCGTTATTGCACGTTCTCTCCTCCACTTTTGTTGCTACGCTGTTTGCACGGTTTAAAGGGTGAACGGGTAACGTAAATTCTGCGTTTTATGACGTTTGTTAATTCGAGTATACATTTGACAACGGTTTGAACCGCGTTTGCGTTTTCCCATTCGATTCGACGACGCATTTTTATTTAAGGATATCGAATAAATCGAAAGGGAAATTTGTTGCCGCGCTTCGCCCTTTGTTTCCAGTTTCCTTCCGAAGGGAAATTAATTTCTGAATGATCAAACCTTATTTAATCGCATTCGAGATTATTATCGATAGAATACGCGAATAATTAAGTAAATACATTTAAGCTAAATATTTATTCGCGTTATAATACCATTCACGAATTTCATACCGGAACCAAATTAATTTGAATACGAGGCTAATTAACCGCGCAACGCGTACAACGGGACAACAAAGATAAACCGTAAACGAACGACAAAACAAACAATCGTGCGTTGTTAATAAGTCGATCCGTATATCCGTATGTAACATGTAAAAAGAAAAAAACTTTCATGGCGAGCTTGCACGTGTGTACTTAACCCAAAAAAAAAAAAAAAAAAAAAGTAAAAGGAACGGGTGAAACGCATCGGGTGGTGCATAAAACACACCCGCTTCCCTGGTTGGAATTTAAATCAATTTTCGCTCATCGTACTCATCAAAGCCTAATGACGATGACACGGGTGAAATAAACGCGGAAGGAATCACCTTTTATCGCGGACAGAGAGAGAGAGAGAGAGAGAGAGAGAGAGAGAGAGAGAGGGGGACAGAGAGAGATTCACGCATTACAAAGGCACGATATAACCACCGCGCTGGTCACTGTCAATTTGTTTGCGCTTATTCTCGAGCGGGGATGACGCTGGTCCAACGACGAGTGCACACGAACAACGAACCCATTTAATCGAGTGATTTATTCAGGACATGATCATTAATAGAAGAACATTACTCTCGCGTCAGGAATCAATAGACGGTCGGCTGAAACACGCCTGTACAACAGGGTTGGCGGTTCGACGGAGAGAAGCGAAACAGAGAGAAAGAGAAAGAGAGACAATCGCGGAAGGGTCGCAGTGGAGAAGGGAGAGGAGAGGAAACCGATTGAAGCCGAAAGAGGGAACGAGAGATCGAAACGAACGAACTCGCGTCGAGGAAAACCTTTACTCTCTCTCCTCTCGTCTCGTCTCGTCTCCTTTATCAGTTGTCGGTAACTTTTTGCCACTGGACGAAGACCAGCCCGGAACCTGCCGATCCGAGCCACCACGGCTCGGGTATCTCGCTCGAGAACGCGGGGCTAAATCATGGGAAACAAAAGCGAAACAAACGGAAATAAATTGCACAGGTAATGCATTCAGGCTGCAAATGATTATTCGAGATCCGTCGGGTTCAGCCTGCCTGCGGTTTTCCGCAAACCGCCATGCTTGCCGTTCCCCGGTTACACCCTACACCCCGTCCACCCGCTAAAACCGCCCTCCACCACGCAGTCTCGCGTGTCCATTTCTACCTGCACAACTGTCTCTCCCTCCCTCTTTGATCTCGTCACCACTGCGAAACATAATTAGCTTCGAGAGGAGCCGCTTCGAGGGGAGCTGTTTCGATACAGATCCCCCCCTCCCTTCTTTTTCTCAAAGATTCAATTTAGCCAAAATTCGTAAAAGATTTTTACACAGGGATGAATGAAGGACGTTTCAACATCTCTCACGTAATACAACCTAACCTATAAATTCAAACCTCGAAATCCGCGCATCAAGCGCAAAAAGCAAACTTTCATAAAGTAATTTACCACGCGAAATTTCCCTTCGGGGCTGTATCAGCCGTGTTGCCACAGACGAGACGTCACCGAGTAATACGACTTGTCAGCCTATATTGGCTTGTAACACATATTGTTACGAGCGGACGGGATCTTGAGGCGGTGGTTGCGCATACCGCATGCGACGAAGAGGGACGCGTGACAAGTCGGTTGCAGCGACAAGATTAAGGAGCGGGGTATTTACCTCGACAGGGTGACAGGAACGAGCGGGGGAGGGGGAGTCGAAGTAACAGGGATGGCTCTGAGCGAAGATTTATGATTGTTACGGTGCAGCCAGAGAATGGCGGAATGTAATAGCGGGTCGGTCGCTCGGTCCCCTGGGGAGGAGGGGTGGGGAGGCGACACACGGTCCTCGCCACGGACGAGGGTTAGCCTCGAAGGTACGCGTAACACGGGTCTAATAGCTCGTTTGATCCGCTCCCTGTTCCTGTGTTTCCCTCCTCCTTGGTCATCGCGATCCCTCCCTTCAACCTAGTAAGAAACGTCGTTAAACCGGCGCGGCTTCCGCCACGATTGTTGACGCGGTTTCCAACTCGTTTCGGTTAGAAGTGTATTACGCGTTCTTCTTCGATATTCTCACTCTCTGGTTTAAAATGCAAATGCGATTAACGTTCCTTCGGCTTGCCTTTCTTAAGTTTAAATCCACGTGATTTTTATCTCTTCCTCGAAGAATTCTTCGTTTAATAAAAGTGATCGATTAACCGAAAATTTTCATCGTTTCTTCGAAGATTAAAGATTTCTCGTCAGCAACCGATTAATGGAAAGCAATTTGAAAATCGAGGAGGAGAGAATTGAAACGATTTCGAACAGAGTGATACGCACTTTTAAGAAAAGATCCGATTTTATCCCTTCCTTAAAATTTTTCATTAGCAAAAGTAACCGATTAGCCGAGAGTAATTCGAAAGAGAGGAGAATTGAAACGATTTCGAAGGGTACGATACATATCGCAAAGATTTATTCATACATATATATATATGTACACGCAAGAAAAGTTGCGAGAAATATCGAAGAAAGGAAGAGAAAGAGAAGAGAAATATTCCGGAGCGAATATAAGAAGAGGGAATTTATCCGAGGCAATTCGTTCTTCCGAAACGGACAAATGTTGAAACGCAGTAACGCCTAATAATGTAAACTCCGGATAAATGAATGGGTGATGGTGAGACCCTTGTCGTCCTCGGGTCGACACAGTGGAGGAGCTGGTTCCGCGGAGGAATACGAAGTCAAGAAGGGAGAGTCGAATCAGGGGGGGAAAGAAGGTGGGTAAGGAGGGAGAGGGAGAGGGAGAGAGAGAGAGATAGATGGTACGGGGAATAAGAGGATGGTCCTTAAAAGTTGGAGAAGAGCCGCTCTCTCTACCGGCGCAAGCTAGAGCGGGGAGTTGTTATCTAATTTTACTCTCAACGCTTCTTCGATTTATTCGCCAACTTCTCGGCGCATTACAATATGCTGCTAACGGAGGCCGGATCGTCCTCCGCGTCCGTTCTGATCCCGCTTTCACCCTCTTCCGTTTCCCTCTCCCCATCTCTTAGCTCACTGCTCCTGGCTAAGAACCCCTGCTCCGAACATCCCCTGCTGTACATATATACATACGTACTTCCATCTTCGTCCGATTTTGCCAAACACTTTCTTGTTTCCTCTCGATCAGCTCTGATCAACTTGTTCCCTTAACCTTTTCCAAGCTTTGATTTCTCACCCCGTTCCATCTCATCGAATCGAGATTCACCCTTAAATTTTCTTAATTTGGATCTCGCCTAGAAGGAAATGGAAACGGAGTTTGAGAAGTATCATTTTCCAACTACAATTTTAAACTTTTTAAAATTCGTAAGAACGAAATCTTAGAAGAGAAGATTAAAAAATTGTCGCGTATCGAATAAGAAAATTTAAAAGCACGCGATTTAACGGACACGGATTATTTATTTCCATTTAAAAAAGAAATAACCTTTATCTCCGGAGCCGATAATCGCGATACCCGAAAACGAGCACCGCGGAAGAAAGACGGGGCACGTTCGTAGCATTATTGCCGGCATCATTTACGTTCTCTCGTAGCGTCGCACTCGAAAATGGAAACGAAGGGCGATAACGTAATCGTGGCCGAGCGAGAGACACGCACGTGCACGTTCTCGATGACGGTTGGCCGGAAACCGAGAGTTAACTTATCACCAAGTTTCGCGTAGTTGATTACGGTGAAGTGACCTCGTTCTATGGAACCTGTATTCGAGATCCGCTCGTTTAAGATCGTTTAACCGGCAGGGGAAACAAGAATGGCCGAAGAAAAGAAAGAACGCAAGAAACCGCGCACAATCGGTCTTTGGAGAAACAATTGTCCGACTTATATCTCTCTTTCGAGGCGGACAATAAGTCGAGTCTCCTTTCGAGACTCGAACTCGGAGGTGGAGCCGTGCTTGTAAACTATTTTAATTACGGCTTTGTTACCATCCAGTTACGGGACCAAGTTCACCAGTTAGCCCAACTATCTTGAAATTTTTTCCTGTTCTCTCTCTCTCTCTTCTCTTCTTTTCTCTTCTCTTCTTCACTCGAAGAGCGAACGAAACGAAACTTGAAGGGATCTCGGTGGAACAGAGGGAACAATTGGAAAAATGGACGGAGGTTAGAAATAAGGTTACGTTGTTAGCTAAAAATCGAGAATGGAAAATAAATAGCTCGTGTCTACTTAACATTTTTCTTTTCACGCGATTCCCTTCCCTTCGTATCCAATAACTCGAATAAGTGATATTTCCAATATTATTGCGGACAAAGGATGACGACAGCTCGCCTGAAAATCGTTCGTCCCGCGAAAGTATCGGTCCGTCAAATCGGCGCTTAATCATCCTGCGAGCATACCTTGCATTCCGTTCCAAAAAACCACGACCATACAGAATTTCGAAAATCCGCGCGATTCCCCCGAAATTCGTGGCCGGGAAAGTGAAAAATAGAAGGAGAGAGAGAGAGAGAGAAATGATTGTTAATGCGAATCTAAAAATACCCAATGGACGCGCGAATTTATTGGAGGAGGAGATTTAATTGGGGAGGAGGAAGGTGTACGAGAAAGGGTGGAAAATCGATGGAAGGGGGAGGAGGGGGAGCCCCTCCTAACCGTTTGAAATTTTCGGGAAAATTACAACCGAAATTCTTCCACACTCCACGGTTACACGCGTAACGTTCATCGAGTTCACTCCAGCGTGGAGGGCTGTTACACTTGATCAAAGCCGACGTGTACAGTTACGTACATTCGATCCTTTTCCACCCTCGCCCCACCCCTCGCCCACCATCGCCACGCCACCATCCCTCTCCGTCCGGGGGCCTCTGTCATCGTATGGGCGCGCTTCAGCCGCGCTATTTGCATATTACCGGCGTGCGGCGTGCCGGCAACAGGCCATCGAAATACCGCTCGCCTCTCTTTTCCTCCCTTTACGCCTCCCTTTCCCATCACCTCCCTCTCCCCTACCTCCTTCTCCTCCAAAAGGGAGAAACTCTCTCTCTCTATTTATCCCACGCGAATATTTCCAAGAATCGAGACGAACGTGCTGGAATAACGGGGAGACGCGTGATCATAGCCAATAGATTCCGTAAAATTTTGATTTCGAAGAGGCGAAAGCGAAATTGAAACGTTCACGGGAGGCGAACGAAATTCGTGAAACTTGAGGGAAACGTCGTTTGTTCCGCGATATGGAAGAATATAACGAGACGTGCAAAGATGTAGTATACCGTTCAAAAATACATATACTCTTTCGAAACAACTTTTTTTTTCCTTTTCGGTTCGAAGACAGTCCTTATTTCCAGGCGAAAAGCGATCTTGTAGCAAGGGTAAATACTACGACGCTTCGATCAGGAATCGTTGTCCACGAGTTACACCGTATCCTCCTCCCCCGTATCGATACGAAACTTTAACCGTTCCCATAATCGCGTATCCCCAAAGTCGATCCCTTTTTCCATCCTCCTTTCCTCTCCATCCCCTTTCTTCCTCCTCCTCCTCCTCCTCCCCCTGTTTTCACCACCGAATCCCGGAAAAAGCTGTGCAAGGTTTGTGACGAGTCCTGTCCGGCTCGTTCGCCATCCACGCCGCAGGCTGCTCCGCCATCGAGGGGACGGGACGAAGTTTCCAAGTTTAAAAATTGTTTAAATTGTCGGCTAACAGTTAGCCGCCGGGGCTAATGAAACGTGGAGGGCCGACTATCAAGTATCCCGGCTACACCCATCTCCGACCAAACCTCCTTCCCACCAACCAACCCCTTTGACCTCGTCAGCCGGTGCACCGACACACTCGACCCAACTTTGCAATCACCTTTTCCACCCCGTGGACGCGAGGACGTGCCTTCCTTTCCATCCCCGTAATATATTTTATCATCTACCTCTCTTCTTTCGCGTGCACATCTCGAAAAACGATTAGTTTTCCTTCCTTCGACCGTTTTTGGCTGAATCCGAAACTGGCTAATTGACGAGGAATGTTATACAATTATGGAGGAAATTGAGAATGTTTGTATCGTGCGATATGGAAAGTTGGAGATTAATTTCTTTCTTCTTTCTCGAAGGATCTTTTGCAGGGAATTAGGGAGAATTGTTATCGAAGAATTTGAGATTACGTGTAGATCGAACGTGGAAAAAGGATGTTTTAAAAGCGGGAATGGATGGAAAGTAAGGTGGTCGAGCAAGGGATAATGGGTTGCGGCGAGGGAACGTGGGATGGTTCGTGTGTCAGCAGTCGAAAAGACAACGATTGTACGAAACTGGAAACCAGAAACCATTTCACATATGTATGCTTGCCGCGTACCGCCGTGTTTATGTTATCCTCCTGTATCTCCATCCCGTATCTCCCATTTTGGATAAATTTGAATATCTTCCCGAGCTTTATCTCATTTTCCCTCCCGTCTTTCAATTTTATTGCACTTTATCACGCTCCACACTTTATTCTGGAACAGGGTTTTATTCGGTGACGTATTTGTCCTTAAATTCGTAACATTGAAAATCACGTTTTTTGGGAAGTGTTTTTCAGAATGGCTCTTCTCGGAAAATCGATTATTTCTTTTTTTTTTTTTTTCGTTATATAAAGTGATCGTAAATAATGATTTTCAATTATCGAAAATCGTAATGGAACCGCAATGGCTTGTTTTTTTTTAATAAATTTTAATAAACATCGCAATGAAAACGCGAGCAAATTTTCATTAACAACGTTTTCGAGAAGAATTTTATATCAATTGTATTATTGTTTGTACATTTTTAGGTCGAAATATTTAACCAATATCGAATCGAACCTACCAATAACAGGCACGAATAAATATAACAACAATTTAAACGAAAAATTAATTCAGTATGCGTTATACCCTACCATTCCTCGAAACTTTTGAGAAAATAATATGTAAATCGTCGTATATAAAATTCGATTCCTTCTAGCGACGTAATCTCGAGACTAAAATTTACGAGCAAACGAACTCGAACATTTTAATTTATCTCGATATCAATTACGATTGAATTCTCTTCAATTAGGACGATACGTTTCACGATAGTTCGAAAGTATTAACTGGAAAAAATTCATTCTCAAATGTAAAAAATTTCAATAACATTTTGTTAAAATCACAGTTCAGATCCATATCTGATCCATATATTTATCGGATAATTTATAGGATAGAATTGCCGAGAGAATATTCCTATAGTGAATAGCCATAACTATTTTCAATTCTCAACTATTTTTTAAAACTATTTTCAATTCTCAAGATTCAGTTTATATTTATCAAATTCGAAACGATTTCTATAGTTAATTGCTACAACTTTTCACGCAGATTTTTTTCGTTAACTTGAAGCTTCAAATCACAAATATTCGCATATTTGTGTATTCATATACTTTTTATATATTATACAAGCAGTATCGTTTTTCAAAAATTAAAAGTAAACTCAATAAGGGAAAAAAATAATTTTGGCTCCTATTATTCGAATCACTGCGCCGTGTTCCGCCGTTGTTCCATCCCTTCAGGAAATTAATTACCTCTCCGTCGAATCGAATCATTCCGTATATTTAAATCTGGCCAGAACCAGTTTACTTTGCATCGCGAAAAGAAGAAGAAGAGAAGGAAGAATGTCGAAGGGATATTTGGTAGGCGTAAGGGCGCACGCACGTGATACTTACGTAGCCAGTTCTCGGGAATCGAGTCACGAATACCGCGTTGAAACAACTGGAGCGTCTCCAGGTATCCTGGAATCCGGGATTCGCGGATAATCCTACCGCGTTTCGATCTTGGCGCGATGTTAAACGACACTGCGGAAAAAGGAAGCGGGAAACGATGGAGACAAAGTGGCGGGACGAACAGGAAACAGGAGCGTAAGTCATGGGGACGTGGTTGCTTCGCATGCTCGATCGGTCGAAGGATATTTTCCGAATGCTCAATCCCTTTTGGATTCGCCGGTTTACGAGCGGCGCGTGATATTGTTACGTTATGCACGAAATTGTTACGAACTGCGACGAAGGAGAGATCGAAGAATCTTCCGTGGAAGAAATTGTATATAATTTTTCTTTTTTAGAAGGAAAAGGAGAACGAAAAGGAAGAAGGTGGTTGCGGCGTAGAAGGAGAAAATACTCGTTATCGTTGAACCGCTGTCAAATATCGGTATTCGATATTCGTTTAATAAAATTCAACTGTAATTATCCCAATCAATGGAACTTAGCTCGTTCGTCGATATCGCATGCACGTTACATCCAATTACAACGATAATTCTCGTGATCGAATCGAATTTAGTCGTTCGTTTAATATTTTGTTTGCGATTTCCTGTTGCACAAAGGAAACATTGCGTTGTATTTAAAGGATAAAAATTGAATTGACGAGAAAGAGACGACTTTCCATTCTAAAATGTTATTTTATTTATTCATTTTTTAAAAAATAACATTTCATCGAGTAAATAACGCGCGTTAATTTTTGTACGATTATTAAACGTAATAAAATTACTATTTCCAAAGTTTAAATGCGCGGCACATGTTCAGCTTCCACCCTAACTTATAAATCATGCCGAGAACCCCGGACTTTTTAACCTTTTCTTCGGATTCTATAACGAGCTGGGAGGAGCGGAGAGCGTATCATAAAACATGACCCTACAATTAACCGATTCCTTGATTACCCATTCCGTTTTCGAGTAGAAATCTCCTTGTTTTCAGCCGGAAGCTAATTTACTCCTCATTAATCATTAACGTTATCGAATAATCGATCCGTCCCCCCGGAAATTTCAATCTTTCCTCCACCGTCCTTTTATATACACCGAAAGCGTTTTCAATTTTCCAAACCGCCGATCACTTCAATTTTTATTATTCAAAACACTCTTTCCATTTATAGAATTATATATACGTACGTTTATAAAATATTCCCTCATCGATTCATAAAAGATAAAAGATTCGGAATAAAGAACACGACAAAAGTTTGCTTCGAAACAAACGAGCAAAAAGAGAATTACTCGAATCTTCTCGTTCGAGGGACTAGCTAAGTTCGACGGCGATCCGTCGGAATTACACCGTATTCCCGTTAACGTCTTTCATTCCGATTATTACCCCAGGCACAGTGAACGGTCGGATGCTTCTGGACGAAGGACACGAAGAGTAATATCGTCACGGATATTACCCATGAAGTTGAAACACTCTCTCTCTCTCTCTCTCTCGATGGTCACGATCGTTGGAGTGTTTAGTCTAGTGTCCTCCGCTGTTGTGACAATCCATCCGCGCGCAAGCACAAAGACACTCACGCACGTCGATCCGAGGGACGTCGCACAGGTGGGTAGGAGTAGAGCGTCTCCACGCGGATAGGTGGGACGAGAGAGCACGTAGCGTCAGCCCGGGCACGCACACCGCGACGCGTGGAGGATGAGTTCCTCTCTCTCTGTCAGTCTGTCTCGGAGAGGGTTATGGAAGGGAGGGAGGGAGAGAGAGAAAGAGAGAGGCGTGGACGGCACACAGGAGAGACGACGTACGTGTTCGGGATTACGGCGATCAATGCGGTAAGCCCTGTTTGTTTTGCGCTGGACCCACCCACACTCGTGCAAACATCCATCGCCACGTTGTTCCGAAATCAGCCATCTGTAGATTTCATTCATCGCTGCTATATATGGGCTCACCCTCCGTTTGCTCCGGAGGCGCGCCACGCCGCTCGTCTCGCCCTCTTTCCCCGTTTTCTTTTTGTCCATCTGCGGGCAAGATCGTGCTCCCAGGGATTCGATCCTGAAATTTTCATCGTACGTTTCGAAAATCGATGTCTTTAGTTCGGTTTGATAAGGTCGAGAAAGAATTTTCTTTTCTAAAACTTGTAAAAGTGTCGTTTGTCCGCTCGTTGCTTCGCGGTGTTCTTCTTCGGGATAATCGATTTCAATCATCAAGCGGACGATTGTTATTTTTTCCCTTAATATCTTTTAATATATTTCTAATGAAAATTTATTAACTGGAAATCGCGTTAACCTCTTATTTTCGCCTCTCGAATCGTTTCGATTTTCGTCTCTCGTGGGAGAGGGGAATTTTAACTCCAAGTTTTTAGTTCATAAACAAAGTGAACAAAATGATGTTTCGATAAACATACGGATAGGAAACTGGCGGTTCGATCAATCCGTGATATCGTATCGCGCGAAATTGGGAGGGGAAAAAAAAAAAAAAAAGAAAATACTCGAAACACGCCACTTTGCCGGGTTTCGGCGATTGAAATATAACATGTAAACACTCGACGAAAAGCTGCAATCGACTCGACCGAATCAAAGGAGGGAATTACGATCAAAGCAAACGAACGTTTTTTCCGTCGTTCGCTCAATTATCATTCGATTCTTTTTTTTTTTTTCAAAAAATTTCGTTCCCGACCCGTCAACGAAATAGGCGAGATTATAGAGTCAAATTTATCGAGTCATCCTCGAATATCTGGAGCGTCAAAGTTGAAATCGATAGAGCGATTATACAACGACGTGCTCGTTGGCACGCTGCGTTTGGTACGAAAACGAAGGGTGGGTACCAATTGAAATTATAATTACGCGCAATTGGAGAGAGAAAGAGAGAGGAAGGGAGGGGGGCGGCGTTTTGATTTTTCAATTTCGCTCGCCGCGTCCGTCAAGCGCATTCCGCGGCGATAACCCGAGCGTGGTCGTGTGTCGTCCATGGATAATGGAAAATCATGGAGAGGGGGAAACGCGTACCCTCGTTTCGCCCTGTGCGTATTTTTCCCGCGATTCGTGGTCGAACTCGAAAACGGGATTTCGACTGGCCCCGGTCTCCGGTTGATATTAAAAGGGCGATATTCGATACTCGAAGACCGGTGTTCGACAGGAGGTTAAAAAAGTCGAAATTGAGTAATTGGGATGTGTTTTTCTTCTTTTCTCTGAAATTTGTTAGGGAAGAAATATCGTCGTCTATCTTTTCGAGAATCAATTTTAAAAGTAAACGATTTCTTTTTTTTTTAGACATCTTCGTGATTTTCGTCGTATCGTTGACTTTTATAGCGAAAGTTCGGACTAAAATCCAAGTTTCTAACCACGAGCATCTCGGCGATGACCAAGATGAACCGAAGGTAGCATCGAGAATAATTTTATCAGAGAGAATTCTTGTCGTTTACGGGAGATTGGAATTCGAGCGAAGGAATTTTGTTCGATCGTTACGAGGAGTCGCGTGCGTCGCTCATTATCATACGTATATACTTCGAAATCCTACTCGGCAAACGTGTACATGCGATCACCTGAGAAAATAGGCTACCTATTTCCCCAAGAAGATACGTCTTGGATAAAGTATGAGCGATTTGTGGGAGGGTTGGTGCGAGGGAGATGAATTTGTTTCCACGATCAATGTTTCTCAACTTGTGCCCGTTTTTCCACAGATTCCACGCGATATCTCCCTTTCGTATTTCGTATCCGTATCGCTCTCGTATACCTATCTCGGATAGAAACCGAGGATTTTTATATATCTCTCGCGTATTACGAAAGGTGGCAAAAAAGTTAATACGGTAAAATACACAGTCATCCATTATTCTCTATTAATGCACTCTTCGAACGCGTCCTCAACTTGAACCCATTTTTCCAAAGATTCCACCCGATATTTCGTATTTCGTATCCGTATTGGTCTTGCATACTTACTAAAATAATTCTTATTTCTTGCGTATTACGAAGGGTGGTAAAGAAGTTAATACGCTAAAATACACAGTCATCCATTATTCTCTATTAATGCACTCTTCGAACGCGTCCTCAACTTGAACCCATTTTTCCAAAGATTCCACCCGATATTTCGTATTTCGTATCCGTATCGGTCTTGCATACTTACTAAAATAATTCTTATTTCTTGCGTATTACGAAGGGTGGTAAAGAAGTTAATATGTTAAAATACACGGTCATCCATTATTCTCTATTAATGCACTCTTCGAACGCGTCTCAACTTGAACCCATTTTTCCAAAGATTCCACCCGATATTTCGTGTCCGTATCGGTTGCATACTTATCAGTTGAATTCTTATTTCTTGCGAAGAGTGGTAAAGAAGTTAATAAAATACACACGATTACTAATGCACTCTTCGAAAGCGTCGAAACTCGTTCGCGAAGACAGCCAACTATATCGAAGAGATCCAACCAATAGGACTAATTACTCGCAACAGCATTCATCGAGGCGTTGATTTCCCAAATTAAACCAGATGCCGCGCTCGGCATCTGTCCGTGAATGGACGAACCGCACCCCGCGTGGATGCGCGCCCCGGCCATTATTCAGAATGAAATTCCATCACGGTGGTTCTTGATGGTTCGAGCACGAGAGTCGGAAAAGAAAAGCAAGGATACACGGGGGGACGAGGCGAGGCCCATCTTTTCTCTCCAAAGGAGAGCCCTTTTTCCCTTTTGCCGCGTTTCGAAAAACGCGGAGCGCGAGGTTAAATCATGAGGGCGACCAATGGAGCGGAAGAGAGGGGGTAGGAAGGGAAGCGAGATCCCACCGCCACCCCATCGTCTCAACCACTCGACCCTACTTATTTCAATAGCTTTCTCTTGCTTCTCGTTTGAATAAACCGCCGTCTCTCCGCGTACCCTTTCGCGGCCAGACGATCGCGATCCACGATGCGTATGAAATTCGCGCGAGATCAAAAAGAGAGAGAGACAGAGAGAGAGAAGAAAGGAAGACAAGTCGTCCAACAAGCATCCCTTCGTCACGAAGTTTGACAAAGTTGGAACGGGCGTAGAGTGGTGGCCGAGCCATGAAAAATCGAACGTTTTAATTTCTCCGCTCGGTGGTTGATTACCGCGGATCCTCTCCCCTTCGGTTTATGAATGGCGTTCCCGATAACGTTTGCGGTTAAAAACTGAAATAATACGTCGCTGCGGCTATTGTTTCGCGAGGTTTCGCGATCAACGGGCTCAGATACGGAGAATGGACGTGGAAATAAAAAGCGATAAATTTTTCGGAAAAGTCACGCGCGATGCCCTTTTCCGTTATTAATCTTCGCATCGACGAGAAGGAGAGAGAGAGAGAAAGGTATAAAATATTCCCCTCTCGCGAGAGAAGAGGAGAGAAGAAGAGAAAAAAAATCTCAGCTTCAGAGTCGCGTGCTGTTCTATTTTCGTAACCTCAGCAGTCTGTATTTCGGCTCGGTTCCCATCTTCCCGCCAGCCTTTCTTTCCCTTTCGCGAGTATGCCTGCTCGTCGACGACCGTGGTGAGTATTAGTCGACCGGAATTGGGGTGCAAAATTCTCGAAGCTCTGGCTCTGAAGTATTTATGAAGGTGTACCCACCTTCGACTTCTCATTCTTCGTCATCATCCTCCGTCCACCCCCTCCTCCTCCTTGTTTCGCTCGCTCCCCGACCGTTTTTCATCCATTTCCTCTTTTTGCTCCTCTCCTCCAGTTTCCTCTTTTGTCTGGCCTCCGTTTCTCCACCCTTCTTCTTCTTCTTCTTCTTCTCATCTGATCGAGAACCGAGCGAGAGAGAGAGTTAATCCGAGGACCGCGGGATTCGCGTGAAAACGAGGTGCACCCTCTCCACCAATCGCGCCTAATCTCTATCCGATATCTCGCGATACTCGCGTGATTGGCGAGATTTCGAGGCGGGGATCGTTTTGGTGCGCGTTGTTAAACCGCTCTCGACGAACGCAAGAGGAGGGGGAGGAGGTTAGGAAGGAGAAAGGGAGAACGATCCTCGGAGGGATGGTTGGATCGAGGGAGGAAGGAGACGAAGAGAAGTTTATCGGCGGAATGAAAAAGTGCAAGGACGGCGGGGAGGGTGGTAAGCGGTGGTGGTAGGCATTTTTAATGGGCGTGTACCCGCCTCGTTAATAATTCTGTAGGATTATGCGTTCAACGACACCCTGAAATCGGATTAGCTGGATCGTGTTTTTCTCCCGCGTGTGTACATACTGCGAGCGTTTAATCGCGTCATTCTTCATCCTTGGCCGTCGTTGCTCGCGCCCGGCTAATCCTGTACATGTTAACGACATGGCGATTTCTTTTTACTCCTCGCGCATCCTTCGTTATTCCTCTCTCTATATATTATATGTTTGCGTATACGTACATTTTTACACGATGATCGCGCAAGTTGACCGCGTAAATGCTTTCGCTTTCGTCGAACTGCTTATATACCACGCGTTATATTTATGTAAAATTGTTGCTCGTGCGAGTACGAAACAGGACGAATGATTGCGCAGGAGACGTTTTTTAAAAAAAAGAATTACTCGTCGTTGTTTCGTTCTCGTTTTCGTTCTCGTGGCAAAGATGGGACGGAACAGCGTGGCTCGAGATGGTGGAAGGAAAGAAGGAAGGATGGGAAGGGAAGAATGGCGGCAAAGAATAGAGGCCCGGTAGCCATCTCTCAAACTTACGAAGCTGCGTTATATCCGGTGTATATTTTTGCTCGATGTTTTCATATATACAGTGACGCGAACGAGGGGGTTGAAAGCAGAGGGAGCACTCGGTCGCTGTAAAACAGAGCATTATTATCCTTCTAGTCCATTACCCAGGACACTAGGAAGGCCGGGAAACCGGGTGGAAGAGGGCGCTACGGCAAAAACCAAAAACCCGGGCAACTACGGGGTAAGGGCCATTGACTCCAACACTACCGCCTTTCAACCTTCGACGTGATTTATCTCCGGATTCCTGGTTTTCGACTTCCATCTCTCGTTCCAATGCTTCGATCGAGCGCAACTTTTCTCTCTCCCTCTCCCTTTCTCGTTCTCTCTTCTGTTTCTGTTATTCTCCGATTTTAATATCTCTCCTATCCCGATAGCCCGAATCGTACGTTTCGCGCGATAAGTGCTCGAACGTATTCGTGTCTTTTGCGTATTCGTGTAAAACGGGACAACGATTCCAAAGGGGTTGGATCTCGTTTATCGCTCGATTCGAAAAAGCGGAAAGTTGTGTTAATTTAACACGATAATTTTTCTAATCGTCCTTGCCGAATCGAAATCGCAGTTGATCGATTTCCGTTTACACTCGAAATTTTCGCTCGTATCATCCCTTCCCTCCGCGATTCGACGAGTCGATTACGGTGGCCGTTACGAAAAACGCGTCTGCACGCGTTTCATTAATAAATCAGAAGCGGTGGAAATTTTTGCATGCAAGGGAAACGACGTTAAATTAAAAATAAATACGCAATCAAGGCGGGCGTAATGTCTGTTGCATCGAACTAATGAGGACGGCCGCTCATTTACATTGAATCAATAATCAAGAAATTATATCTGCATACAAATGTTCACACATATGGCGCCGTTATTTTTGTAAATGTCGTAAAAAGCGTACCTACGTTCGGTTTAAACCGAATTTACCCGTTGATCGAATTTACCGAAACGTTTCCCTCTCCCTCCCCTTACAATCCGTTTCATTTTATTTCAAATTGGGAGAAAATTCAAATTTTTCTTTAACGTATCCAAACTTGTTACGATTCTTGTCGCGATCGGATTTTCATTTTCCTTCTTGGAGCTGGTTTCATCGGTTCTCCCGGATCGCAGAAACACAAAGAAGGGATACAAAACTATCAAAGAATACTACACTAGTTCTCCGCACTTCTCGAGGAAAGTAATCCCAGGGGATTGACTTCATTTTTCCGGAACAAGTTTCGGGGAAACCGATAGCCCTGCGCTCTCACGTGTGCCGCCCTTTGAAGCCGTATATTTTTAAAAAAAAGTTCGTTACTTACTCTTAACAGTGGCGCGATCAAACACACGCAGCAGAGCCGCAACTTGCTATATAACTCCACGAATCCGAAACTGCGGCCGCTCGAAAAAGTTACGCGCGTTTTTTTCAAAAAACCTTCCCCTTTCCCCATCCCGAGCTAAGTGTAAGATACAAGATTGCAAAGTTTCCCCTTTTCCCACGCGCATCCATCGGTGAAATATCCGGAGAAGTTTGTGCCCCCCTCCCTCTTTCCCAGCCAACATAATATCAGTCTCGCCGGAATCTAAGCATATTTAAGCCAGAAGGGTGTATACACGTACGTGTATACACCGTGTGCTATATTGGAATGCTCGAGTGGTGGGGCGGTTGAACTCGGGGGATGGATGGATGGATGGAAGGATAGTACGCAGGGGTGACTGCGTACAACCGGCTTTTTTATACACCCGCGCCCGAGAAAGGTTATGAACACGAAGTTAGAGGCGTATGAATAAAGTGGCCAAGTTTTTGCCGCCCTATATCACCGGTATAATGCTCGCGGGCCCCCTGTTTTAAACGAGGAGCGTTATAGTGGCGTTATATATATATATATAGTACGTGCCGATGATGTAACACCGTATGTAACTCGAATATGCTCGAAAAGTTCTTTCTTCCGATGCCCCCTCCGTGGCGGGAACATTTAATCGCGTATTTGAGTAATTACGTACCGGCAGGCGATGAGTGACGCCTCCGTTCCCTCCAACTTCTTTCATTTTCGGGGAGAGGAGGGGCAGTTGGAACGAGGCGGCCCCCGCGAGGACGGAACCCCGGTTGGACGAATCCAACCGGGGCATTTTTCTTTTTTACGGCTAATGGCGGTGGAAATTTGAGCTTTTTATGTGTGTACGAATGGTGGTACGTGCGAGGTTTCTTGTTGGTTTTGCGTGCCAGTTTTCGAGGCTAACATAGGCGCGCAATGGTGAAATTGTGGGAAAATGTGGGACGGGGGAAGGTGGGGAAAAAAAGTTTGGATTGTTTCAAGGTGATGAAGGGGCAGAAGGGAGGTGGGGGAGAGAGTGGCTGCGTTGAATATATTTCCCTTCGAGATAATCGATCGCGCGTATCATCTCGGAGTTGTTTTGAAGGATCAACTTATCGTTCGAAGTTGTGGTTGAGAGATAAGTTTGAACTTTGCTTCGTTGTAGAAAAAAAAAAAAAAGGAAACATCGTTGTACGATAGATATTTAGTCCGATTCGAGTCCTGGATTCGATTTTTCTTACTTTTAAACGCGTGCTTCGTGAAATAAATTTATTTAAAAATGTATCGTCGTGAAATTTGTAACGAAGAGATATTTTCAATTTTAATTTAGATTGGGAGACATTCCACGACTATTTTTCGGAAACTTATTTCTCATTAATCGTGACAAGCGTATTAATCTTTTGTTTCCTTTATCTTATAACTTTTTTTTTATACAAAGAAGAAGATGAAAAAGAAGAAAGAAGAGATTTGTCGAGATCTGTCGATCGAATAACGAAATTTTAATTAAATCGGAGGGAATAAAGTCGCGCAAACAAGGATTTCGTTACAAAGAATTATTTTTCATAATCGTGACAAGCGTATTATTCTCTGTTTCCCCTACATTACAACATTTTTATCCAAAGAAGAAGAAGAAGAAGAACAAATCTGTTGATCGAATCCTAATTAAAATCGGCGATAAAGTTGCGCAAGGATTTCGTTACAAAGAATTATTTCTCATAATCGTGACAAACGTATTATCCCTCTGCATTGCAATATTTTTATCTAAGGAAAAAGAAGAAGAAGAAGAAGAAAAGATTCGAGATCCGTTAATCGAATCCCAATTAAAATCGGTGATAAAGTCGCACAAACAAGGATTTCGTTACAAAGAATTATTTTTCATAATCGTGACAAACGTATTATTTATTGTTTCCTCTACAATATCTTTATCCAAAGAAAAAGAAGAAGAAGAAAGATTCGAGATTCGTTGATCGAATCCCAATTAAAAAAAAGTCGCGCAAACAAGGATTTCGTTACAAAGAATTATTTTTTATAATCGTGATAAGTATATTATCTCTTCCTTTACATTACAATATTTTTATCCAAAGAAGAAAAAGAAAAAGAAGAAGAAGAAAAAAAAGAAAAGATTCGAGATCCGTTGATCGAACCCCAATTAAAATCGGCGACAAAGTCGCACAAACAAGGATTTCGTTACAAAGAATTATTTTTTATAATCGTGATAAGTGTATTATCCCTTGTTTCCTTCACATTGCAATATTTTTATCCAAAGAAGAAAAAGAAAAAGAAGAAGAAGAAGAAGAAAAGATTCGAGATCCGTTGATCGAATCCCAATTAAAATCGGCGACAAAGTCGCACAAACAAGGATTTCGTTATTGAATCTCGCGGGGGGAAGGCGAGCATACATTACACACACGAATGATCCGATTGGACGCGCAATTAATCAGATTGCGATTTGCGTGTCCGTGTCTCCCTCGCGCTTCACTCCCTTGAATCAACGAACGCGTTCGCGTTTCGTTGCCCTCTACGAACCGCAGCGTCTTTACATCCCTTCCTCCGCTTCTTTTCCCTCCTCTTTATTATTCGCCTAATCAAGAAGAGTAAACGCGAGAGAAGCGAGGAGAGCGCGAGGCAAGTTGGAAAGAAGGGGGAGGACGGAGACGCGCGATGGGATCGTAGCTAGAAATCGATGCATTACCCGGAACAGTCGTTTGCTCAGTCGTTGACTGAAAATGAAGAAAAGGTGGAGCGGAAAAAAAAGGAGGAAGAGAGAGAGAGAGAGGCAAGAATTGACACTCGGACGAAGACGGATGAAGAGAGTCGGATTGAAAGAAGGGGTTGGAGGGAGAAGATCGATAAAAAGAAAACGCGAAAGGAACCAATGCTTGTGTATAACTCGCGTGTACACACACACATACACACACATTTGTATATATATGTTTAAACGTGTAGCAACATAGGAGGAAAAGGTAAAAAGGAAGGTAGGTTGGTAAAGTATAGGAGGGAGTGGAGGAGAGGGGGCGAAGAAAAATGGCAGGGTACACCGTGGTGGTATATGGTAGGGTAGTTAGCCAATCGCGCTGCACCGCTACACCGGATGAATATCAATGAGGGAAAAGCCACCCATCGCGTTTTACAATTTTCTTCCGCTTGTGTCTGGAGGAATAGAGGACACGGGAAGAGCCGGAGGGGGGCCGAGGGAGGAGGAGGAGGAAAGTCGTGCCAGGATCGCTTGTTTACGCAGGGGCTGATTGAAAACGCGGTTTCTCATCGGGCAATCCGGTTAGGAAACTTACGTGGAAGCTTCGAGATCGAACCCGAGGAATTTCTTTGTTACGCGCCGCTGTCTCAGAAATTTTCGAGGAAGAAGCGTTTTTTATCAAACACCGCGCGAATCGAACAGTTTGCTTTCTACTCGAAACTTTGGTCTCGATTTTTAAGTTGTAAAGATGTACGTACAAAGTAATCCCTTTTTAAGAAAAGATGACTTATATATGTTAAATATAATAAATTATATAAATTCAAATTCCAACTTTTGAACGCGAAACTTTTTCTCCCTCGCTTCGTGACTGATCATTTCGTTAAAATTCGTTCGGAAGCAGGATCCTGTTTTACGAACGTACAAACAAAATAGCCGGACTAATAGGTGGGGCTGCATTGTTGCGAGCCACGGAAAAAGGCCACCGCGCAAAAAAGGCGGTAGAGAATGGATGAAAGAAGAAAGGAAGAGAGAGAGAGAGAGAACAGAGTCCGATGCGAAACACCGACGATAACCAACGTACGTGCCCTGTTGTCTAACGAAATCTTATCTTTATCGCTTCCTGCGATCTCTTTGCGCCAGTTCCTTGGACATTTGCGAATTGCTCGGAAATACTATTTTATCACGGTCGACAGATATTTCCCCCCTTTCCCCCAACTCCTTGATCCAACAACGAATTGCAAAATATGAATCTGTTTAAAAGTAACCTCCTGGAACGAGTCGCCAACAGATATCTTGGAAAGGGGAACGGAAACGTATAAATAATTTTCCCCCGTATTTATTCATCCATCTATCGATTAATATCGAATTTTCTAAAATAGATTCGGTTTCTTTATTTCGAGAGGAAAGGAGAATGGATCTTAGTTTACCTATACCTCGTAGAAAGAAGGCATCGGGGCTTTTTCTTTTTTCTTTCAGGCGAAGTTCAATAGCGTGACCGGATCCATTTCTGACTTTGTCGATTCAATTACCCTCTTTCTTTCTTTCTTTCTTTCTTTCTTTCTTTCTTCAACGTCGAACACTTGTTGAAAGGCGTGAACAGAAGGAGAGAAAGATAGAACGTTTCGTGCAATAGCGTGCGCCATTGCCAAACTCGGAACAGGAGAACTCGATACAAATTTAAACAGGAGAGGGATGGGGGGGGGGGGATTTTTTTTCCAAAAAGCGATGAAGATTAAATGCGCGCGTAAATGTACAGGCTGATTCCATTAATCTTTCGCTTGCCTCTCTTCCCATCTTTCCCTCCCCCTCCCTTCCCCTATTCTAGTTCTCCGCTACGCGCCTTCTTCCCCGCACAGACGCCGCTTGTTTTCAAAGGAACTAACGGGCGGCGGAGTTAAGCGGAAGTTGAAAGGTGAACGAAGAGTAATAGATGGGTGAGAGAAGAATATGGTATATAAAGAGATTGAAAAATGAAAAATGATGGTAAACAGGAAAAATAGACGAGAGAGGAGATCGAAGGATGAGCAACTTTATGCTGGAGAAGTTGCAGTTTTTGATATTTGTCACGAATTAGCAGAAAGTTGGCGATTAACTTTTTTTTTTTGAATTATTCAAAAATTATATATATATATATATATTTCGTCATTAATTAAACGCAATCTAGGAAGACGGTGTTCATCGTTAAGTTATTTAAGATACGAAATGCGAGCGCATCACGTGACTAGTGGGAATAGCTGGTTGCTATCATTATGTGCACTTACGGGCTAAATCTGTGGCGCATTAAACGAATTTACGCTACAGCAGAGTCCTTGCAATTACGCACACATAGGTGGCATTACAAGAACCCCGCTTGTACGCTCTCTCTCTCAATGAAGTACCGTTCCACGAGCGGCACTCGTGTTCCTTTTCCCGACGAAATGTTGTATTACACGTGTTTACAAACGAGAGCTGAATAAATCTCCAGCCTCTGTTAGTTTTATTTCTATTGACACGGTAAATATATTTGCAAGCCCTACGACATTTATTCCGATTTTTCTTGTTTGCAAAAAAGAAAGTTTTAATATTTTGCGGAAAATATATATCGCGTCTTGCAATCGTGTCACGTAACCATTCAGAAGTTGCTTAATCCTTTCCCTCTTTTCCTTTCTCGCGTTTATCTATTTTTTCTTTTTAACGATACGAAATAAAAATGTTTCTTTCTTTCCTAAATCGGATATCACTTGATTTATTTCACCGAAATAAACGGTGGTGAGTTAAAAATATCCTTTTACTTAAGACGAATCTTACGCTCGAATCTTTCAACTCTTTTTAAATTTTTTCCTGATAAAGCTTGTATCAGCCAACCTTCCAACCTAACTTCCCGTTCAACGTTAAACTTACGTGCCGAATCGTTCGCGAATCATCATCCCCGCCCCTCGATTTCCTCGCTAAAATTCCGCTCAAGTTTCCACCAAATTTCTCTACCGAAATCGATTAACCTGAAATCGTTTCCCGTATTGTTCACCAATTTCCCGATGATTCCATTTCCGCCGTATCCGAGCGTATCCAGTGCACCGCAGGAAGGAGAGGAATCGCAAACACGTCTGGAATCAAGCCATAAGTTGAAACGAGGAAACCAGCGCGGTGGAGACGGAGCGGAGATACAATGAAATAAGACGTGTCGTGAGTGCTTCTTTATCCACCGGTGATCCTGCTCCCTCAACCTTATCTTTGCATTTGCGAGTGTGTACGCGAACACGTATCCTTCTTCTTCTTCTTCTCTCTCTCTTCGCCTCGAGGCTGTTCGCCATATGCGCGCCACGCGGGCCACGAAGCCTGGTAAACTAAATCAAAGAATTTCACGGATTTACCGACATGCAATCCCCGGGTTACCGCGAATGCACGCACACGAGGTCTCCCTAAACCTCCGCCCGAATATTTCTCCTCTGTCCCCCTCCCCGAACGAAGACCGGTATCGCGAGAAAAACCACTCCCTCGGGCGCTACCGATCTTTCGACCTCGTTCCTTCCTCTTCCTCGTAACTCTCTCTCGTTATCCTCCTTCCTTATCTCGGTTAACTTCGAACACACGAGTTATCACCGCACGACAGTGTGTGCGCGTGTGTGTGTTTCACCCCTTTTTTGCAGCAGAGGATCCAAATCATTATCGCACCCCCTGCTGGAAATTGAAAACGCTGGTACTAAAGAATCTCGTGCTTCGTTGTATTTTATTATTTTATATATATATATATATATATGTTATATATCGAGGGGGGATTATATTATATACACTTCTCCCTTACGAGATATTATTTCGTTAAATTGTTGGTTAATAAAAGGAATTTCAGGTTGTTGATCTGGAATCAACCTGATGCGTTCGTGTATATCGATAAGAAGGAGCGTTCTCGTGGAATTGGGAAAGAAAGCTGTCAATAACGTTTCTTGTTTAACCGGGAATCGATACTTACTCGATACCTACGCGTGAACGTAAGCTATTCTTTCGCTTTAAGTTATTTAAGCTGTTCGATGTACAATAAATAAGAGGCGTTTCTTTAAACGCGTTAGCCGATAATTTGTACAATTTATAGAGTCGTGGATTTTTTTTTTTTAATACTCGCGAAATATCTTCTTGGACGAGTAACCCAGATACACGATTTATCCCGGGATATCGATAAAAGGGAAGGGAGGAGACGCTTTCCATCCACGATATTGACAATTTCCTATCGTCGATCTGTCATCGATCGTCGCCATTGTGCAACATAGGAGTGCAACATCCTTCCATCCTACGACAGTCATCGTTTAACGGGGCGATATTATATCACGATATGGGTCGTCGGGCCGAAATCTCACCCTCGCCACAAGTTATCGCGTCAATTTCATCGATCAAGTCTGCATAGAATTTGCCATTCCCCGATAAAAAGCGATAAAAGCGCGTTGGAAGCGCGGGTGGATGAGATATTACGGGAGGGAAGGAGGGCCGTAATGAAATTTGATAAAGTTACGCCACCATCAGCAGCAGTCATCTTCTTCGTCCTCGCGTGGAAACGTACGATACGGCTGGTTGATATATCCGAGGGGGTGGACTGATGGGTAAACGGATGGGGAAGGGAAGACGAAAGGCGAACGCAAGGCAGAAAGCGTTTTCCAACGTTTCCACGCTTTATATCGTCGCATGCAGACGACGAACGCATAACACCTGCCTTCATACTGCGTGCATTGCACCCTGTGCGAAGCGCTAACCGAATCCTCGTCCACGCCTTATTCGATCGCGTCCAAAATCCTTTCTGGATGACAGGGAGCAAAAAGAAGAAGAAGAAGAAGGAATCTGATCCTTATTTCGTTGATTCGAAATTCGAAGGATACCGCGAGAGGTCGTGGCGACGAGCGAGTAAAGGAGAGGAAGGATGGAGAAGATGGACGAGGAGAAGGAGGGGACGAAAGGGGAAGCGAGTTGAAAGAATGAAGAGAACGAGAATAGGAAGAGAAGAAGAATATACCATATACAATTCGCATATACAAACCTCGCGAGACATTTAGGATGCACATCCGGGTGGAAAGATGGCCGACCGTCGACTTCCGGCGCGGCAGGGAGCTGACTTTCGCGTTACCATTGTGTGCCAACTCGCACAAAGATTCTCTCTCTTCCTCCCCCCTTTATTCCTTTCCTCGCCAGCCCCTCCCCAACACTGCATCCGACTACCGTGCTCTGCTTCTTACGCGAATTTTAGTCCCCGTCGTCGACTTTGTTGTTGAACGTTGAACGTGTTCATCGACAATTTAATTTCTTCGTAATCTGCGTTCGAACAAAGGGATTCGGGCGGAGACTCGACGGAGGGAGACGGAGTCTTCTTCTTATTAGCAGGAAGAAGTAATTTAAACGATGTTTAACGTTCCCCACTTACATTCCTGTTTGTCGTATCGTATCTCTACGTATCTGATCATTGTATACAAGTTCCTCGATGACTTGGATAACGAGCGTTAACGGGAGGAGGAAGAAGGAATATTATTATTAAACGCAATAATTGCGTTCGTTGAAATCGCGATTCGTCTGTTAATTTTATCTGTCAACTGTTTTCTTTATCGCTGTAATTTCCCCAAATTGAACAATCTAACTTGTTACTTATTTAAGTTATTACACATACACGCGATAGATTACATTTTCCAGTGTTTTTCTCCCTTCGCCAACTTGGAAATCCCCCATCACCTTCCTGCCTATCGAAAATCCACCCGTCAACCTGTTCTAAGAGTTTGGCAATCGAGACCATTGTCTCCGTGGACGGAGAAGGGAAGGGAAATTAGCGTTTCCACTTTATCGAATCCGATCGATAGGGATTCTCCAGCGATCAATTCTCTCTTCCCCCTCTCTTTTAGTCAATTAGAATATTAACGATTTATCGGGAAAGAATTTTTTCGCGCGTGCTCGCTGTATCTGATAACAATGTATACCGTGAGTAATAAAGTTTTCGCTTGAAAAGTCCGTTTGCCCGTTTAAGATATTTCGCTGTAGAGGGAGAAGTGGTGGGGTCGGTTAAAACATTCGGAAATAAGAGACGGGGAGACCACTCTCCTGATATCCCCCGGGATGAGACGTTACGTTCCTCGAACGCACCCCTTATCTCCCGTGAAGCCGCCGCCTATTTTAAAGGACCACCCCTGCTACTCGTCATATTCCTCGTCTACTGCAACTACGGAAAACATAGGCCCTGACCCTTATATCATGCCTCGCTTGTATTTCAACCTGTTACAATATTTATATACTCGACGTCGTTCGAATTTTCCGCGAGAAGAAAGTGAAAGAATTCTCTTTCTTTCTTTTTCGTGCGCGCTCACTTGGAGTGGAGCACCAAGAAGAAAATTCGCAAATTATGAATTACACGCATACATAATATTTATCCACGAAGGAACGCTTTTACGCCAATATCGAGGCGTGCCAATTCAAATAAAATAAACGAGGAGAGACTCTTAAGACGACTAATCCCGAGATCGCATATTTCCCGAGAACCGATTCTAATAACACGTACACTGACAATCCTCGAACGCAGCCGGCGCGGAAAGACAAACAGGGGAACTGAAACGAATTACACCGAACTTGCCCCTCCCTTGCCCATCCCTATTTAAAATTCCTTCGTCTTGACCGAGATGGTCCAGGTGAGCAACTCGAAGGGGAGGGTTGAAACACGTCGAAATTTTTGCACCCCTCGACTTGTCTCTTGCAAACACATCGCCGCGTATCTCTCCACTACCAATATTTGCCACGTGTATATATACGCGTATATACTATTCCCGAGAAGGAGGCGGCCAGTTACCAGAGGGATGCGGAGGAGTTACGGGCGAGTCGAGGATTGTAATCGGCCAAGGTGTACCTCGTGCGTACCCCAGTTTGGCCTCCAGTGGTGTGTAGCTTTTGTGCGGCGATACCGTATCTCGAAGTTCAATGTTTGCTCAGCTTGATTCATACCCCTTGGCCCACTCGTACCCCTCCCCTCATCCTCCACGCCGCTCTCCAAAGCCCCGGCACTACCGAAAGCCCGACCTTCGTCTCCTTTCACTCTCTTCCTTCCCAATGTATACGGAATATAAATGGGGAAAGTTTGTAGGTGTATTTATTTATTATAGGGGAGGGGGAGGCGTCTAATTAAGGGCAAATAATCTCATCATATCTCGGAGGGATGGGAAATTATATTCATTTTTCAAGGGGGAAGTGGTTAATTATGAGGTGAGGATCCGGTAAAGTGGCGATCGAGTGGAATGAAAATAAATAACAGATTCCTCTCCCCCGAATACCTGTTTCTTCGCTCTGTCACCTTCCATTTCATCCGATCACACTTCACCCTCCCTCGAATTCTTCATCGGTCGTGTTTAGACGGTTAATATCCCTTTTCGTCCGTCTGCGTGAATTCGGTGAAATTCGTTCGTGGTCGCGATTTGTTTCTCAACGGAAAATGGAATCGCGATAAATAATTTTTAGATAAAATTAAAAACGTTGCGCGTAAAATAATCGTGTGTAATCTCACTTAAACGCTCTAATAAATATTCTAATAAGTATAATTGCGCTTTTTTTCATTATATCTGAAATAACCTCAGTAAAGTGCACCTTATCCTTCGCTACGAAATTATCACCGCTACCATCGTAGCTTTTATTATACTTATCACTTATCTTTACATAATTTCTTACTCGTAATACCTCTTACGCAAGATTATCGGTTAAAATCCCTTCCCCCCTCCTCCTATTTACACTTTCATCAAATATGCAACGAAAGAAAATGATTGTGCGCAATGATTTACGTTGGCGAGGAAACTCGAGGTATTGAGATATTTTCACCGAGTTGCGGCACATTTAATTTTTTTAAATATCATATATCGTGCCGTTTAAATCGCGATATATATATATATATATGCAATTTACAAAACGATTGCGAGCGCGATACTAAACCGATAACGTTCGTATCCACGACGTATACCTTCGTGTTTCAACTCGAAGTAGACTAAACTGGAAACTATTCGAGTACTCTTTTCGAAGTAATATTTTTTTCTCTATGCCAAACGAAAAAACGATATCATCTCGCGGAGAAAGAAAGAAGATCGATGATTGGTAAGATTCGATTTATCCAGATTATCGAAGAGGGAGAGCGTAACGTAATTCTAATGTGCTCAACGAACGTATGCCTTGGAAATCGTGGACGTGTGTGATCCCTCGGGGGGGAGGGAAGGGAGTTGCGATTCAGCTTGAAATTCCCAGCGAGTCACGAGGGTGGGGAAAAGCGTAAATTGCGAAACACGCTACGAAACAAGAACTTACGTACGTACGTTGGAGGGGTAGGAGGAAGGTGTAATAAGAAAATTTGAGGACGGCGCACGCTGCCATTTGTCATTGTCAACCTGACCTCGAATGCCACGGGCCGGTGTGTTCTTCTATTTCTGTGCTTTTAACAATATTGTACATCGCCCGCTCGTTCGTCCCTTTCCCCTCTGCTCGCTTCCCTTCTCGCTTTGCCCTCCTCCACTTCTCGACATCGACCACGTTAGAAACGTTAAGTCACCGAGACTTTCGCGCGACTCGTTACGTCTTCTTCGCGGCGGGGAAAATACGATTGATCTCCACTCCTTCTCTTTTCTTTTTTTCCCTTTTTTTCTTGTCTTTGCTAAAATTCAATTCAATTGGAATTGTTCGAAGTAGGGAATCGACCGAGGAGAATGTTAATGGTTAATTTGTTGTTGAATTTTGTTGCAGGTAATGAGGCATGAACGGTGGTCGCTTCGTCTGAAATTTAAAGGGTTTATGGGTTCGACGAATTGTACGTAACGTAGTTGTTTTAATAGTTTCTCTATCTTTAGTCTGTCCCTCAAGATATGCAAAATATCTATCCACATTTAGCACGCATGAAACTTCATTTCACTTCAAATTTTGCAAAATTTTATCCAATAACCGGTTCTTTTTTTTTTTCTATCGTACTCATCGCCTAAGGAATCTATAATATAATTTATTCTAAATATATGGGGACATACGTTTGTCGTTTGGCATAAAATTGGGGAAATGGAGAAAAAAATTTGTCGCGAGAGAGTGTGAAACGTAAAATTTAATATATTTCCTCGAAAGAAAGGAGCACGTTGGAATACCCGTTATTAAAATTGATCTCGCAATTATGTTGGTTATCAGGGCGTGTCCATCGTTGCGCCCGCGTAATATGATAGATAATATTTTCAAGGTACGCAAGATAAAGGCAGTCGTTCAATTTTGATCTCGCGCCAGCCTCATTTGACGACAATCGATAATGGAACGCGTAATCGCGGATCGATAAGAGTGAAAAGCATCCCTGCTCGTAGCCATGTTCGATTAACGATGAATTATCCCGAAACTTTCTTACTTTTACGCGATTCAACCTGTTGGTTCGAATCGTAATCGCGTTATATAATTAAAAAATCATTTTTCGATCGAAAATTTTAAATTTTACACGCGATCGGATAAAATTAGAGAATATCTCGGGACGAGAGAGAACGCAACGGGAGTTTTATTTTTACGTTGGGATGTTACGATGCAAAGCGAGAGCGAGCAATTTTAAAATTTTTCAATTTCTCGAACGAGCGCCGAATTTTACTTTTAATCACTTGTGTCAAATGCACAGCTTCGAACAACCTCGTAGATCCAATTCATTCTGAATTTACTTGTGTCTTGCGTCGGACACGTGATCGATGGTTATAAATTTCCCGCGGAGCTCGGCTAAGCAACCGAGTTATCGAAAAAAAAAAAAAAAAGGAAGGAAAAAGAAAAAGTGTCCCGTCCGTTGAACCGATTCAACCGTTGAATTCATTTCTAATGAGGGGAAATTATTTAAACATTGGGCTGTAACAATTCTGGTGAAACGTTTAATAGATCGTATTATTGCGGCCCCGAAATGAAAAATAAACTCGTTGAGCTTATTATAGACAAATTGGCCCTTCGAACGTTTAAACTTTTCCAATTAAAAAAGCATACTCGTATTAAGAGAATAAATACGAATACCCCTTTCGTTCCATTATTTCTTACACGTGTCTGAACAATTTTATTATTTGTAAAGGTAACGTTTATTCGAGCGTGCACGAAAAAAAAAATAAATCTTTTCACTTTTCCTGTTATTGCAATTATTCTTTTCAGACTCTTCCACAGTAATTAATATTGCAGTAATTAATATTAATTTTACAACTGAATTCACACGACATATATACATATATATCTTCCCTCCCTCCCTTTTTTCATCGGTAATAAAATTTATTTAATTTCACACGCGAAACGTTTCCAATCGTTTTGCCGAATTGTCCAATATCCCATTAAAAACTACGCAAACTTGCGCTCTTACATCCGAGTGCAACAATCTCGAGCATCCTTCCCTTCCCCACCGAATCGAACTCGGTTCGTTCCTTCCAACGTTGCCGGTAAATTAAGTCGTAACACCTAACCTAAGGTAACTCCAACAGCGCAAACTTACAAAGTGCACGGACGAAATACGATTAGCTCGTCGCGATAATAGTACAGTGAGCGCGGTGGTTAGACAAGCATAAATGTATGAAGCGATAAACATAAGACAGTCGGTTACACGGTATGAAGAACCGGTTGTAATCCATAGAGAGAGGGAGAAAGAGAGAGAGAGAGATAGAAAGGGGATGGAACAACAGATAGGAGGGAAGAGAAATACGTGATGTAGATATTAAGTTGCCTGCCCTGGCGAGAGTTATATATATATATATATATATATATACGCGCATTGCTCGTTTATAATGCCGCCCTGTTAAGGAACGGACGATATCTTCGCCCTTACGAGGCCCTAATGTTTTTAATTTCCACCACGGATAATCGTAAACGAAACGAGTCGGAAGGAGGAGGAATAAGATTGTTTTCGGGTGTCCTCTATGCGTAACCATCGGTTAAATATTAACCAACGTTTTACGATACGCGACAACTTTCTCTCGGTGGCCGCCAAGTTCGCTGTATGCTAATCTGACCAAGGGCGGCGTGTACCCCTTCTGTAATTTCGTAAGCGACAAATTGGCCGGCCGAGCGCAGCATCGATCGGCCGGTGTGGTCAGAACGCAGGCAGAAAAGCCCCGGGTTGGAATTTAGGGACTAACATCTGGCAGAAGTGGTGTATCATAAAGGAGTTATGGCAAGAAATTCTTCGCGATCTTCGTTATCGTGAAAGTATTTTCAACCTTGTACTCCCGACGATTATCAGATAGTGGAAAATATATCATATTTCTACCTTACGATCGTGGAAATTAAAATTTGACAATCTTCATATTTGGGAATCGAGAAAGGGGATAACTTTTTATATTCTAAGTCTTTCTAAGTCTATCGGGTTCCCAATTCTCTGTGAAATTGTGAAGCAGAGATTTGAGAGAATCGCTTGTCTATGAGGATAAATAATCGATCTTTTTCTTTTTTTTTTTTTCTTTTCGTCTCGCACCAACTTTAACAATTTCTAACTGGCGTGGATACATTGTTGGTCCTCGAGGTAGATTCTAGGTAGCGCAAGTCACACACAGCACATGAGATACTGGAAAAACAAACAAAAGGCCGTTTATTATCCTCACCGCACAAAGGCTTGGCTAACGTATAGCCCGGTCGTATATTACTGGCCGTAAACAAACGGGATGGGGACCTATTATTTATTCAAAGCATTTTTAAATGCTATACAATTTGATTAAATCGTTTAATCTTATTTGTACATTACAGCCAGATGCAAATTATTACGCTATACGTTCATTCGTATAATTTATGGTTTAGCGTTCGAATTTATTTTATCGATTTTACTCCTCCCCAATCGCATTTTATTCCGTACAATATATAAATATAAAGTATATGCGCGTACATATACATGGGTCGAATCACGTTTTATAATAAGGTGATCGAAACAGCGATTCGTAATTAAGGCAAAATTGATATTAAACCCTTCCCCCCTCCCTCTCTCTCTCTCTCTCTCTCGAATACGTATCTATCCACTTTTTTCTCAGAGGAGATTCAAAAAATGCAATTGTTTTCAAAATTTCCGTTATACACGACGATTTCTCTATTATTCACTGCTCAGCTAATTAACACGAACGAGGAGCACGTACGTTAAATGCGTTTTCAAAGTCGCTTTTCATGAAAACAATACTCCATTCCAAAGAGACAAGTTTATTCCATCGTGCGTCGTAGCACGGGAAAATGGAATTCTCTGTTACCACGGGCGCCACGATTTTCCCGTCCATTCCTTGTATCTGAATTAAACAATTCGCACATGTCTGACCGGAGGCCGGATGACGCGGTAATTCTCTTTGTTAGAAAGCATGACGGGAATTCGAAGAACCTGTCGCGACAACTCTTGCATATTAAACTCGCCGTTACGCCGATCGCCGTTAATTGGGTTACCGGTAGAATCGCTAGACACCCGCTGCCATACTAATTACCCTAAGATCGCCACCTCGAGCTAGGGATAAGGATACGAATAATTCTTTTTTCCCTCGTCCTCGAAGAAGAACGGCTGCTTCCTCCTTCTTCCCCTTCCTCTGACGATTTTCCCTGAAAGAGAAATTTCAGGGGAAAACCATTGAAACCATTGAAAAACCGTGTTTCTCCTAAGAAGGAATTTCAAAAGCAGCAACTGAATTTGCGTGCTCTCTAAATCGTCAAACGGGGAAGAAGGGAGGGGGCTTTTTGTATCCATCGGTCAACGGTCGGAGGATAAGCGGGGCTCAGAGATTCGGAGGACAAGCATCGCGTGTGTCGCGGTAAGAGCGAAACCAGCTGGTTTCTTGTTACAGAGAGAGAGAGAGAGTGAGAGAGGATCGGTGTAAAATCTTCTTCTCAAAGGTGAATAACAACGTTCGTGCGTTCCCTCCTCCTAGCGAGTGAAATAAGCGTATTGAGATCGTGCTTGCGCCACCGTAAAGGGGCGCGCCTTCCTGTCGAGGATACGTAAGCCTCTTTTCTCTTACACGCGACAGTTATCTCTCTTCTTTCCTGTTTCGTTCCGAAAGAGATCTCCTCCTTCTTCTGACACGAAAACTTCGAAAACTCGTCGAATCGTTTCCGAAATTCCGCTGCCTCGATTCGAGTAGAAAAATTTCCCGATTGATTCGCTCGTTCTCCCATTATGTATTTATTACAATCTGTCCGAAACGACGAACGATAATTCGACGAGGCGACGACTTAGCATCGTCCTTAGCAATCGAGCGAGGAGCGAGGTAAAGAATCTTCTGATTCTTCTTAATCTTGGCTAGGTGGATGGAAAGTACGAAAGAACGAGAGTGGAAAAAAGAGTGGCCTGTCAGGACTTTGGGCGTACGTAATTCCAAGGGCAAGGGAGAAAGAGAGAGTTTGAAGGAGAGGAAGGGGGGGACGAAGCGGGTCGACTACCTCGTGAAATAACAATTCGGTTTCGATCGCGAGGAGTCTGGAAATTTTCATCTCCGCCTGGAGGCACGAGACGCGAGGCAGAGAGGAGGAGGAGAGCGAGGAGGAGGAGGATAGGAGATGTACGGTCCGTGGTAGTCGGGAGGCGCGAGAGCGAGAGTGAAGGAGAGTGGATAGGGGTGAGGGAGAGAGAGAGAGAGATAGAGCGGTGAGGTGGGCCAAAGAGGAGAGGAATCGGATCGTAGGGGAGGGGGGGCTGTCGAGGTGCAGAGGTGGTAAGGAAGACTGGGGGGATGAAACGGTGAACGAGAGGGGGCATAACGGGGTGGAAGAGAGCGAAGGGTTTAAAATAATAGTGGAACACAGAGGCTGAGTCGGTCGCGCGAGGAGAGTGAGGAGAGGGCTCCGCCCCGCGAAATATGGCGAGCTTCGCCAGGACGTGATTGGGTGACGGGAGGACCTCGAAGCTCGCAAGCCAAGACATTGGTGCCCCCTTTTCGCGCGGCTACCCCCTTTTTAGCTACCCTCAGGCACCCACCGGTACCCTCTTACTACCTATAACCTCTTCCACTTTCTCCCTCGCTTTATCTTTGCCCTCCTATGTCCCTGGCCTTCCTTCGCCCCTTTTCAGGCCCTTGCCAAACTTCCCATTGTCCATTGTCTCGGTTACAAGCCCGATCAACGTTCTTCTTCCACATTCTCTCGCCATCGTTTATCGTTGCCACGTGGCCGCTACGTACGCCTCGTGCTGTATCTTTATTCATACGAGTGAACGAAGTAGAATCGAGGCGATCGATCGAAGGAACGACAATCAATGAACATCTTTGTAAATTTTACCAACCCCTCTTCGCCATTCGAGTACGCGATATTATTTCTCCTGCCTATTTTATTTCTTCATTTTCGAAACACGTTTACTTCTTACCCTTTGGATTCGCCGGGGAAATCGATTTTTTGAATTCGAATTGGAAAATATCGAAAATATATCGACACTCTTAACAATTTTGTCAAAACTGTTAATCTCGAAGGAAATTTGGTATGGTAATCAAGCCTCGAAACGTCCTTATCGAGTGTCTGGCGTGCGCGCACCACGACCCGTTCGATGCCCCTTTTGTATGCGGAAATCGTACACGCCGCGAGAGGTGAAATTCGGTTCAGGTTCGAGGTGGTCAGCAGAACGAGTTTCCGGTCTGGAGACCCGATAATCTCGGTTGTGCCGTACCACGCACATCCAGTTGTCAATCAGGGTTGATGGTGTCCCGCTGGAACGCCCGCTGCCTGTCCGACTCGTCCACGGATATATACGAGGTCCGGACACGGCACGACATCCGCAGTATTCATGCGATCTATCTGATCGTCTTCCCGTTCACGGCCACCACACTATGATCAGGCTCCTGCTCCGCGTACCGTTGGCTGGATGTTGCATTACCAATTGTTCCGCTCTATTAGACCGCTGTCCCACTGTTCCGTCCGAGGTAACTTCTATGGTCGCGCAAGCCATGATAAATAGAATTCGCCCGCGTTTGTCTAGGAGATTGGCGCTCGTTAAACGGGCGACGGTAATTTTTGTTCAACGATATACCCTCGTTTTTTCGAGGAATAAGTTGTAATGGAACTCGATCGATATTTTTTTCCCCCAAGAATTTTTATTTGCCGTAGAAAACTTTTATATTCGCCCACTGTCATACTCGTGTCCAATACCCGTCGCATTTTTTTCGGCAAGAAAATTGCTCGATATTCGCCCGAAAATCCAATATTCGTCAAAAGTTTCTTACCGCGCGATTCGCTTTTTCCCCCGCTTTGCCCTTTCAATAAAAGTTAAATTTCCGCTTCGAATTGCACTTATTCGAGAATGAAAAAAATTTATTTCTCCTTTCATTAATCGTCTCTCTTCTCCTTCTCATTCTTCCTCGATTTCGAAAAGAGCGTCAAAGAACCCTAAAAATTCCACCTTAAAAATTTTTCGACGATATTTCCGTTCAATAAATAAATAAATAGAAAGAAAAATAAAACGCTCCGTTGTGAAACAACGCGCAGGGAGGAGTGTCTGTGAAATTCCTTTGATGCTACGCCTGCCACGCGCGTATTTCCACCAGAATCTCGAGCGCATTTCGCGCCCTCCTTTCGAACGAAAACGAACGCGTACACGGGCGGAACTCGAATTAGCGGGAGATCCGGGGCCAGGATTCGATGGTAATTGGAAGCGGCCGTTTTTTCCCCGTGTCTTTTTCGTTGGCGATTCGCTGGGTAGAGGGCGGATACGCGGGATATCTACTTGTTTGCGGAAGGGTATAGGTATAGATTAATCATCCGTTAAGCTCGGGCAAGACGTGTCCGCGTCGCTGGTTATTCCGGCTTAATCCACCACGCTTACCCCTTTACAACGGCGGACTTCCCTTCTTCGGTATCATCATCCCCCAACGAATGTCGCCGCGAAAGAGACGCAACGGAGAGGCAGAGTTACGCTCACTTCGATACACAGTGGCCCAGGATTACGTAAGTCCGCAATCTCGCCCCCTTTTGTCTCTCTCTTTCTCTCTCCTTAATCTTGTCCGGTGTACGTTAATTCTTTCCGTCGAACGTGCGGTCACTCGTTCCACGGCGGTTTAATAAATTGCTGCTGGTGGGTATAAATTAGTCGATACGTAGCTCCACAGTTTTTCTTTTTTCTCGAAAGGGAAGGGAAGAGATTTGGAAATTGTATGTACGTTGGAAAATTTATGAAATTGTGTACATTTACGGAGAAGATATGGTAAATTATGGGTAATAAGTTAGTAAGTTCGCGAAGAAGATTATTAAATTGGATTGTTGTATTTTTTTTTCGAAAGAGAAATTATATTGATTGTTACCGATATCTTAGTATTTGTGAAGTTGGGGTAGATTGATATTTGGAGATACGTTAAAAAAGATTCGAATAATTGTTCACTCGATATCGGATTTAACTTAATTTTTTTTTGCAAAAATAGGATATTAATACTCGTCGTTGAAAAATTTATGAAATTGAACTAATTGATATTCGCGAGAAGTAAATTATTAGATTTCTTTTAATTAATTTCTTGCTGCTTTTTAAAAATTTCTTTTCTTTAATATCTTCCATCTATTAATGTATAAATGATATCGAAAAAAATTTTCTTTTTTTATTTTTATTTCTACTTCGTTATCTACGAAATAATATAATACAAAAGCGAACAAAACACAGCAATGGAACAAAACGAAGCAAGAAGTTAAGACAAAAATTCGTATTAAAAAAAACCTGGTCGGATTGGCGGCAAAGGATTTTATTACAAAAACTCTATTAAAATTTCAAAAAAACAGTTTTCCGTGCGTGCAGGCTCTATTATTTCATTTTTTTTCTTCCTTCCTTTCTTTCTTCCTCCCTATTTGCCAGCTGAAAATAAAATTTTCAGCTCCATCAACGGATTGAATAAAATAATCGTTGCCGATTTCAACGCGCCATCTAGACGCGTCTACGGGACACAGTTTTTTTTTTATATTTATCACGGCGCTCACGTCCGAGAAACAGCTGTTTTCGTGCTTCCGAAAACTTTCAAACTATAATGACGCGTAAAAGGTTGGTCGAAGAAAGTGGCGAGAAAGGGGTGGGGTAGTAAGAGCTGTAAGCAACGAGGAAGGGGTTCGCATGGCCAAACCATGACCTAAGCCATGAACAACTTCGTTTACCAGCAACAGCGTTTCTCAACTCTTCGTTTGCTTCTGCCCGATCTTTCCAATCGTTCTTACAATTGGACGAGAATCCATTTTTTCTTCTCAACGAGACAAAGTGGATACGATATTCTAATCTCGAGGAGATCTCGCGAAGATTGATCAAAAAGAAAAAGAAGAATATCGACGGAATGTCTGTTAAATATGAAATAAACGATCCCACGGGTTGGGAATCCGACGCGTTCCACCCTCGCTCGCATTCTTAGTCCCGCAGTTGAGATAGGTGATTTACCCTGTTTCGCGTGCGATATCCACGAGCCATTCTTTCCTCTACGTAAGCTCGAATCGATTTCGAGGTATAGACACGAGCACACCTGTGATCGTATCGCTGTAATCGTGATCTCTGAACCGCATGTTTGACCGCGTTGCGGGCTCCAACATTTTCTTTTTTTTTTTTTTCCTCCCTCCCTTTTCCTTCTTCCTTCAACCAGAGATTCGAGATTATGTAGAACGGCTCGCTTCATAAAATTATATTTTAAATTACTCTGAAATTGTTTGTCGGAGACTTTGATCGGACTTCTTTTGTGCGCCGATTCCAGACTTGTTCCGAGATTCGAGATTAACTTCCGTCGCAGTTTCCACTTACTTTCGAGTTACATGCAGGCGATTAAATGAAAAAGTTGTGCGCCGTGATGAAAATATATGTGCTCGAGTTAATTATTTTCTTTTTTTCCCTTTTTCTTTCTTCCTTTCTTCTTTTTTTTTTTTTTTAACTCTTTAAGCGATTATGAAAATTCTCATTTCTTCGCGAAACCGTTCGTCGTCATTTTGACAGGCTTAGTGATTCCCCGTGTTGAGCCGTAATGTAATCAAAACTTAGCTTCGCGGTAAAGTATCAGAATAACTTCTCTCTCTCTCTCTCTGTTATCGAATCGAAGTTTCGAAGGAATTATAGAACCTTTGCATATTAAACGATAATTGCTCGAATCAGGAGGAGAAACAGAAGCAATAAGGCAGTTGGCTCGTTTTATCGATGAACCGGTTATCGACGAAGAGGAGCAAAATGGCGACATCTGGGGGAGGAAACGGACAAAGGGCTGGGAAAAGGGGTGGAGAACCGTGGTCGATCTAACATCTAAGTAAGAGACGATGCAGGACGCGATTCCCCTCTTCAAATGGCTTGGAAGAAGAAGAAGAAGAAGAAGAAGAAGCAGAAGAAGGAAAAAAAACGTACGAGAAAATTTAAGACGCTTTCAAAAAGGCGACGTTCTCGCATAATGAAATACCCATCTATTTATGCTCCCTCCGAAAATGGCGCTTTCAAGCGGCGCGAATATTTTTGCGAAAAAAAAGAAGAAAGACGCTTTATTCAAGGTGTTGGAGCGGGAAGGAGAAGGGACGGAAGGAAAGGAAGGGAGCGAAGGAGGAAGAAAAGGGATGTTGATTGTCATAATTTAATTTCACCCGGATTACAAAAGGCAACGCGGGCATATTTCAACGCCCGTGAATTATATAATAAAATATTAGCCACTTTCGGTTTTTTACTCGGCCAAGTGGAGTGGATAGCAGACGCCGGATCGACCCAATTACGTTTTAAACCACTTTCACGAGACGCTGGACGTAATTAAGTGTTACGACTTGCTTGGGCGAGAATGCGAGAAAATTTTACGGGATATTTAGACGGATTTGGATGAAAACGAAAGAAAGAGTTCGTCGTCTATCGTCCCCATACGTTGGCGATGAATAACCCATTAGATGGAATATCCGTGTAGATCGGATTGCAATTTCTATAGTTTTCTACCCTATCCACCGTTTTTTTCATAAAATTGCATCGTAGCAATTTTTTTATCGAATCGACACCCTCGTCGGTCAATTACAGGTCCTCCTCCACGGTGGCCATTGGCAGAAAAAAAAAAGGCGCGGGGACAATTTTCGCGGTGGACACTGCCTGTCGATATTCCCCTCGTACATCTTCCCCGTGTAATGTTCAGCGAAAGGGTTGAGGACGGAGCAGGGTGGTCGAAACTGGCGGCACGAAACGGCCGACTAACGATCACATGTGAAATCACAGTGCGACCAGAATCAACACCAGCGGCTTAATTTTTGCTGTATTGATTTTCCTCTTAATGCATCCACGTGCGTTTAAAGCTTCCCCATTGATATCGTTCGTCCCGTTTCAATGTCGAACGAATATTCGTTCAACGTCGCGAATACTTTCTTTCTTCGTGTCTCTGGTTAACGCACTCGTTAATTTGCTCAACTCGATGCTCCCACGTTTCGATAGTTCGATCGCTGTTGTTTCATTCCTCGATACGCAAAACTCGATTGTAATTGGATTATTATAATTGTAAACGATTTCGTATTTGATGAAACCTCAATTCAGATCGAAGCTATCATCAAATATATATCGATGAACGTTATATCCTTGATAATTAGAGATCGATGTTAAAACGTTTACAAGAAGCAAAAGAAAAAAGAAACGAATTCGATTTTTATTAATTTTAATTTTAATTAGGAAGAGACAAAGTGTTCGGTCGTTCGGTAAATTACGATACGTACGAAACAAATTTATTCGGACGGTGTCGCAATAATTTTTCGGTATAACGAACGCGCGACGTATTATCGATAAAATTAATTATTAACTCTCGTGAATACGATTTAATATTGTCACATTTCGTTCGTAAATTGATCGAAAGAGCTTACGAGCAAACAGATTCGAATAATACGTATTATTTCGTAATCCCTCTCGATCAATTCTTCAATTTTACATCCACATTTTCTAACTTCGATTAACAGAAGCAGATAATAACAATATCGCGCATCTTCCCTTTGTCCACGGACAGTGCATCGTGGACAGTTTACACAGGGGGTGAAGGGGGTGTCTGCAGCGAAAACGGCTACTTTCTACACGATGAAATGTTAAAGCCAACTGAAGCGTTGGACCCCATGAATAACAAATGCACAATCTCTAGTCTCTGCTGGCACCTTGGCCCCTTACTTGGCGACGACGACGACGACGACGACGACGGCCTGAGAAGTTTTCCACCCTCTCCGGCGAACCTAGAAAACTTTTAACTGGATACATTACCTGCTTGACTACCGCCGGCTTTCCTTTTTTATCGCGAGGGAGGCTTTTAAACTCCTACGATACCTTGGCGCAGACCCGCCGTTATTAGAGATTTCATGCTGGAAACCAAGGGGAGAAAATAATGAATAATTGTCGTGACCGTCGTCGTCGTCGTCGTCGTTGTCGTCGTTAGGGCTTTTGTTCCAACCGGCTTGTAATTCTTCGATTCCTTCCGATCCTCGATTTGTAAAACGATTTCGTTGAATTATTGCCCTTCCACCCCCCTCCCTTCCGTTATCGTTATCCCGCTTCTGCAACCCCCCTTTTCGATCAATCGCGCTTTATTATATTCGCCGTGTATCTCGAGTTGTGACTTTGAGCGAAAATAATCGGTCAGAGTATCTCATTTTTGAAAAAAAAAAAAGAAAAATCGTGTGAAAAATGATGCAAAAAATGAGTATCGGCGCGAATAGTAAGTAAACAGGAAGGAATGTAAGGAGGGTAAGGTTAAGAAAAGATTGAATTATACGTTCCGCACGCATTCCAGCAAGCAAGGATGATAGAAACCTGCTTGCTTCAAGATGACATCGTAATTAGTAAGTTAAACAAGATGAATAATTTCGTTCGTCTCGAGTCTGGAAAACCAGTTTTCAACTGTTTCTCTAAAAGCGTTATTCCTCGTCGGTACTTGGCCCAACTTTCTTCCCGTGGAATCCCGTTTTTCCCAGGATACTTATAGGAACTTTTATATAAATGAATAAAATTATTCCTCTATGGAAGTTAAATTACTTTAGAAAAGTTTCCGTTAAAAGGAAATTTACAATAGATAAGTACAAGCGTACCGCTTTATTTGCATTTAATCCGGCCCCGAGGAATTTCAGGGCTGTAATTTTGTATGTGCCACGGTGTCAATTTATGGAAGTCGAACGCGCGCCTCCATTATTCTTGAACTTTGCCTCGTCATAAATTTTACATACGAAACTGAAATTAATGTATTCGCGTCGATGGAGGAGGTCAGGTAATTCATACCCTCGTACCATTTTAAATTTCGATGGTGCAACATTTTTATCCCCGTTGTTATTTTTATATCCATCGTTGTCCATCGTTTTCTTATCATTGATATTTAAAAAAAAAAAAAAATTATAAAATATCGAGTACAAGTAAACGAAATCTCGTTAAATATTATCCATCCGAAAGAGATAATGCTCGCCAAGCGTATTATTATTTTAATTTTTATTCCCCGATGCTTCCGCAACAACATCCGCGCTTTAAAAAAATTAATCGCATCGAAGAGTCGCGGTAAGGGTTTTCTTTTTCTCTTCCCCGCTTTAATTAAATCATTTCTTTCCAAGTCCACCTTTTCCTCCTCCTCCTCCTCCTCCTCTTCCTCGCCCGGTTTGCTTATTAATTTGGGAACGTATCTTAGAGCATTTGCACAAAGATCCGCTCTCGCGTCCATTTCCTCTTAGAGGAAGAGGAGAGAATACGGGGCTCGAGAGAGAGGGCAACGATGCAATTCGCATAATCCCATTTTGCAAAGGGCGCGTTAATGCGCGCCGCTTTAATCAACAGCGAAGCTATTACGATTCACGGTTGGGGAATGTATTTATCGCGACAAGGATGCCACCCTCCCCTCCTGCAGGTGGAGGGATCGGAAAAGAGGCGAAAGATTATATTTTTATGTACCGAGGCAAATGAATCTCCGTGATTATGAGTTGGTGAAATCCTAGCTGGAGCCAACAGTGAGGCTTCCCCTTTCCCTCTCTCCTCTCCTCTCCTACCCTAACCTAACCACCCCTCTTACCTCCATCTAAGAACTCGAGCAAATATTGGTTTTGTCTAGTGGCCCTGCGATTTGCATAATTAAATCTTGAGGGAGAAAGAGAAGGGTGCGAGAGAGAGAGAGGGGGAGAGAAGGGTGGAAGAAGCGAGGGAACGAGGCGCAAAATTCGTGACCGGTCGGTGGATGCGAAAATAGGAATAATTAAAACTCGGCCAGTTTATTTACCGGCCTCTCCCTGAGCACGAGGAGCGGCGGACCGGCATGCCATGAAAATTTATTAAGGGTCGTGGCTCGTTGTATACACACCGCAAGCGGAATGCACGCTTTTTCTAAACGTTTCCTGAAAAGATGACGCTTCATAAACCACACCATCCCATCCACCGATCGGATTAATGAGGTTATTACGGATCCTCGCGGAACCGAGGAGGATTTAACGGCGCGTTCTCTACGTGAATAAGTCCTACACAGGGCGGTGGTTAATGAAAATTTATCGACGCATCCAGCCGCGTAATTCGGGTATCAAGATATTCGGTGTACATTACGCGGGAGAGTGTCTACTGGATTTTCGACCGTGTTAATCCTGGCTTATTTTCGGATCATCGACCGGATCCGGGTCATTTCATTGTTTTGTAAATAAATAAATAAATAAATAAATAAATAATCGGTCCTGCTTGTGTCGTGTTTGAGGGGTGAGTCATCCATTCAAAGAAAATTGGGAACGATTTATATAACAGATATAACGAATTAACGTATAAAAAATCTTATCTTCATCGTTGTCTGAAATTTCCATTCCTTTTCATTTTCCAAATGTTCCATTTCAATTTTTCGTCGAGTCTTTCTTTCTTTCTTTCTTTATCGTCTCGATTGTATAGTAGTAGTTCAGTTGGTAAAAGTGTAAATCAAATACCTCTTATGATTTATTTTCACGTTAATTTGCTAAGAATTACAGGTATTAGCCGATTGCAGTGATTGAAAAATCGATACTATATTTACGGTAACCGGAACTTATCATTGGAGTAATTAATGACCAGTAAGTGTTGTATATTCCAAAGGCAGGTGGTTATAAATCAATTGCTACGCATACATGATCGCCTACGTATTTAGTAATAATTCGGATAGCTAGGAATTATTTGTCACTCGTGATTTAGTGTCACGTAGGAAATTGAATTCGACGAGATATTATTATTATTATTATTATTATTAACTTATTTTTACGTTTAATATTTCATTTAAATACATATTTAATATAATATATTTCTTGTATTCTTGTATGTCAGTTTTTAAAATGGAACAGGAAAATGAATTTCGTCGAGTTCTTTACTTTTATTTCAAAAAAAGAAATATTTTCTGTTTCGATCCGGAATTTGCTCAAAGGCAGATGTGAAGAAAATTTCTCCACAAATTTTGATCCAGCGGATTAAAAAAAAAAAAGAAAAAAGAAAAGAAAAAATTTTCCATAAAACGCTTCTCGCGGATTTTTGTCGAAAGAAAGAAGCTTTCCTAATCCTATTACGGTCTAAACCCCGTTAAATTACATCGTTTAATCGTTTTTGTTAATAAAATTTACGGTATAACAGTTTTAACCGTTTTTAAAAAAAGTTAAAAAAAGAAAATATCACTATCTTTCTATTAATTCTATTTATATTTTTTATATAATTTCAATAGTCTACTAGTTTCAAATATTGTAAGGCTAATGGAAATATTTGACGAGGTAGTTTCACCTACCATTTCCTATGAAGATGATTTAGGATCGTAAAATAACTTTACAATCAAAATTTCCCAAACTTTCAATTAAAATTACTCGTACACCGGTAACGGACTTTCTAATAGAGCTACGTAAACTCCAAGTCCGAGCTGCTGCGCCAAACAGTTTAGTCCTTCTCGTTTACACTTCCGTAAACTTCAAACACAAACTTTGATCCCGAAATCACAAAAACGCTTTTCCCACGTTAACCTTTTCTCGCCATTCAAATTGATATTTAAGTTGTTCCCTAACTTGTTTCCATATTAAACTGCGCAAAGGCCGAAAGTTTACCGTTCATTAAACATCCCAAGATCCCAAAGTTCCAGCCCTTGACGGATTAGTTATCGATTCAATTTTAATATGGCGGCGTGGCGTGAGATTTAAACTAAATTTCACGATCAACGATAGAGGGAGTGTGTGCACGTGTGCGGTAGCAAGTTCACGAAGGACGGGAATTCTACAGTCTCTTTTCCAGCCAGTTTCAAGCCATTATGGTAAATGGCGCATTAATGTTGCAGCTTGATCACAGATAAACAAGCAAGAAGTTAAACGTATCGTGCCACGAGCGTGTATTGTATTAAATATTTCTCGGCCTCTCGCTTCGCTTCCACGCGAAAATATTTACAACGTAGCGTCTCGTTGCGTGTCATCGGTGGAGACAAAGTGATAACGTAAAGTGACTTTGTTTCATTTCATTTCGTGCAAAGTGATAGATCTTGTAACGAACTGTCTTTATATATTCGAGAATATATATATATATATGTATGTATTTTCGCACGGAAATTTTGGATCAATTTTAGGTTATGTTAGGTTAAGTGGTGAATGGAAGAAATATTTGATTCAAAGGAGATTAAAAAACATAGGACTCGATTCGAAAAAGTATCATTGAATTATGTGCATTCTCTATTGATGATATTTCAACTACAAATGATATTTCTTCATAGAGATAAGCGTTCGCTTATCGCGTATAATAAAATGTAAGTACTTGAAATATTATTCATTATGTTTTGAATTTTTAAAGATCCTGTACAATATAAGAACCGTTTGTTTAAAATGGAACAAATACCTGTTTATGAACGACGTAATGCGAGCAAATTAAGACGTTGAAACGAAGCATAGTGGCGAGCACGGTGTAAGACCTTTTAATCCCGCGGCCGCGTTGTACATTTTCAACGACTGTTCGTTCGTGAAAGCGGGGCAGGAAACGGTTACGATTCAATTGAAATCCTCACGGATTTGCCCGATTGCAAATGAGTTGGTAGACACATAAGAACGAACGACTCGTGCCACCGTGGCAACCTTGTGCATCCGCTAACATTACTCTCTTTCGTAACTCGTGGCTCGGATTTGCTCGTGGTGGTGGCCGGTCGGTGCACAGCGGAGAATTTATTGCCAACTACCTATCTGGCTGGTAGGCGCATAAGAACCGCGAAGCGGCGTGTAATTAGCAACCTAGGAATCTGCCGCTTCGCACTGTCTACGGATCTTAATTGCGCCCGCACGTGGCGCGGACGAGCATTATTTTTCTCCAATTACATATATATATAGGAATAAGACTTGCATCGTCTGAAATCTCGAGAATTTTCGTCGCGCTTGGAGGCCATTTATTAAAGAGCCGTTCGAGTTCAACGTCCATGCTTTGTCCGTTTTCGTTTGATATCGGTAATTCGAATCGATCGATGAAATACGTAGAACTTTGCTCTTGGGTAAAAATTTAATCGTATTATATTTCGGAATATAACTTTTCGAATTAAAAGTTTATTTTTAGTGTCATTGGTTCGTGTAACTCAACATTAATTATGAATCCCATGGTGGGTCGAGAAGTAATTCAATTCAATCAGTGTAAGTGACATTTTCCTAAGTTGACATGCATAGTTCAACAGTGTCTTTATTGTTTAAACTTTCATTTGGTTGACAAGTTAATTAAATCGCTGCCAAACTATCGAAATACTTAAGTTAATCGATTCACTCAATTTTGAAAGTTTGAACAATAAGAAAATTCTCCCTCCCTCCTCCTAATTCCGAGTTTCTCTAAACGGACGGATTGACTTTTCGAGCGAGTTTGAAACAAATTATCAAATATCCTTGAAATATCAATTTCGTGGAAAGAAAAGAAAAAAGAGAAAAGATATGGAAATGAAAAATTTGTTTAATATGGACCATCGTAGATACACAAATTTTTCTCGTTTGGAAAATCGTGGCCATTTTAAGGGACGTAGGAGGGAATGCACGCGAAACGAGATAGAAATTAAATACTTGACTGAAAGCATGATTTGGCGGGTAGAAGGCAGGATGAGCGATGATACACACTTCCCTAAAATTGGAAGAGAGGGACATCGGAACGTGGGGCCACGTTTCCCCCCTTTACGCTTTGCGGATGATAGATATTGCGAATGACGCTGAGAGCGAGCAGTAATTGTTACATCGCATGTCTGATCGCGAAAACTGTGGAACGGGCAAGTACGAGAGAAGTGAATCGCCTACGATTGATTTATTACCTCTGAAGTGCATTGTAAAACGCACTTACTCTATCAAATAATGTCAGATATCTGTCATTCCATTGTCATTTCATTTTACATCACAATTGTTGTGATTCCATTGATTCCATTATCTTTTTTTTCTTTTCTTCCTTTTTTTTTTTTATTCTTACACCATTAACTGTACGCACGAATCGGTGAAATTAAAAATTGGAGTACAATAAGTACAAGAATCATTTTCAAATTTATATCCAATTTATATCTTACGCGAAAAGAAAACAATTTCTAAATCTATAGAGAACGTTATACGTATATTTTCACTGGAGAACTGTTTCACAATTGAAGTAGAGAGTGGCCGAATCCTCGAGTGGACAGGTGTACAGACGTGTCGTTTTATTCGTAAATGAGAAAGGGCGGCACGAGTTTGATCGCAAGAGTAGGGAACAGAGTCTCGTTAGTTACATTAAGGCGTGCATGTGCGCGTGATTGCGATACGATATATCTCGTCCAATGCCGATAGTTAACGATAATTGGAAACATCCCTTGCGCCATATCGATTTTACAGGCACGATTGAGGAAATGGGTGTGGGGAAGAATTAAGGACTAAAATTATCCTTTGCCCCGTTTTCTCGCCCCATTGTCATTCCCGTCTCTCCGCCTAAGACTTTTCAGTAATTGCCAATTACGCTAAACTGCGGATTACGGATGCCTGGTGGACTCGTGGAATGAAAACAGTTTCGTCGATTGTGCGTATTAACCGTGCTGTACGTGGGTTGCCAATTGGATGGACTTGCGAATGCTTGTAACTTTATCGAAATCGATATTTAATCGATCAATCCAATCACTCGTATCGCTCGTACGGCTGAACTCGCGTCACTTTGATGAAGGATTTCGAAAATCTTTTACGTTTAAAAAAAAAGAGAGAAAATAAAATTGTATCCCAAAATTATTTATCGTTCAAACGTCGAATTGGAAAAGGATGAAATATACGCTATTAGGAAACAATCTAATCTACGGTATGCATAAGTAGAATGGAAATAGTGGAAAGTGGACGGAAAATGAGAGTTCATTACCGCGAATTTGAATCGAAATCTGTCCTATAAATCTGCTCCCGGTCGAGATACACGTGCGTGCGTATCAATACTTAATTTCCAGAAAGCAACCAACTTGTCCGTCGCATGCGAGCGTAACTTCTAAACAGCCAGTAAAACTCCTGCGAAATCGCATTCTAACTGCTAATTCGTGCTAATTCCGGGGGAAAATAGGGCAATTTGTTTTATCATCGATTCCACGTTCAACTTTTCCAACGGCAAAGGGAACGCCATCTGCATACAGCCGTCCCATACGCTCCATTAAATTTTTCCTCTCTTTCTGCACAGCGAATACACTTTAAAATATAAAAATATTTTCTTATATATCTTATATTCATTATTTCTTTTCGTTACTCTTAAAAGGGACAATGTCCCATCCCCTTTGGAACCGAAGATTCCCGGATTTATTTATCAAAAGGATTTAATTCGTGCGCGAAAAGAGGCGACTTTGAAACGATGGAGGATGGATACCACAGGGGAGTAGCGAGGTTAGATTAAACTCGTGTAGGAACGGCGCCTCGCGGGATGGCCGGGGCTTAAACAGTTTTAATCTATGCCTAGGAACCTCACGTGAAAACAAATCGCGGCCTTATCACCACCTGTGAGCTAGATAACAACTTTTCTCTCGCTCTCTCGCTCCACCCCTCTTTTATTCCTTGATTTTCCTCCCTCGTATCTCCATTTACCTCCCACTTCCCTTCCGTCTCATTTACGCTCGAGTCTTTCTCTCTCTCCTCTCCTCTCCTCTCCATTCGCCTCTACACACATTCAACCCTTGATTCCCAACTCTTTTCGCGTTTCTATTCTCTCTTGCCCGTTGGCATTCACCCTCCACCCCCACCACTATCCCCTGTCCACTCATCTTTCTCTCTTTCTCTTCGATTCTATCTTTTGTTTCCGGCCTCCCTTGACCTCTCCCCTTCCTCCTCCTCCTCCTCCTCTTTCTCTCTCTCTTCCTGTCCTTGTCTCTCGGTTGCTCGCATCAACTACGAACGAACGACGACCATACGGCACAGCGCGGACGGATGCGCCGATTAAACTTTCGAAAACTGTTTGCATGAATAGCCAAGCGTTTCCCGCACATGTGCCGCTGCTGAGTACTGACAATTAACACGGTGAAAATAGGGAAACCGGCCCAGCGACAGGCTTCCTTTTTCGCGATACATCCCTTCCATTCCCGTCCCTCGAATGGGATGTGAATGCTAACCACGCGTGGGCGTAGGCTTTCGTTTTCAGAGGATTCTAGGACGACTCGATGCGACTCGATGCACAGTTTAGCTAATGAAACGGAAGGGGAGGAGTTTGTTGGATCGCGTGTACCGGGATTCAATTTTTTTTTCTTTCTTTTATCCCACCACCCCTCGTTGAAAATTAATTTGGGAGAGAATTTCTTTCGATCGAGAATGGAATTCGTTTCGCCATCCGATTGTGTCCACCATGCTCTGCATTCTCCAACGTGGATCGTAAAATCTTGCGTGTCACGGATCATCACTGACCGCAAGGATATTTTTTCTTCCTCTTCTTTTTCTTCTTTTTTTATGATATTGGACCGTTGTTCTGTTACGCACTACTTCTTGGAATGGGCTATAAAAGTCACATGGAGACTGAGGCCTTAATAAAACGGCGGCCTCGTAGTTTCCCGCCAAACGTGATTTCCCTTCCTTCCCCCGAAATCGACCGAGAATATTGGCGAGAGTGGTGGAAGAAAGAGGCCGTGGAATTCTTTTCTCTCGTGAGAAGACGAGAATGAACGCTTCATAGGCGGAAAGGGAGGCCCCAATTGCTTACTCGCCCTCCAAAAACCAGCGAGCAATATGCATAACCGTCCCACGTCCACGAAGGATAGGCAGAAAGTAGTATAGACGCGTTATAGTCAGGCAGGGAGTAGTGTAATTCTGCCTGGACTGAGTATAATATACACGTGTCCAGTCAGGCGATTTCTTTTTATTTTTGTAATATTGTAAAAGGAAATTCCACACGTTGTTTATCTGAAACAATTTATTTTTAAAAGTATAGTTAAGCGAAGCCTTTTTACTTGTTTTTAATTCACAAATAATTAACGTACGTGATATATGCAAAAGGAAATTCTGATCATTCGATACACAAACATTATTTATGTAAAACGATTACACTCTTAAAAATATACTTATATGACTTGTTTTCACATTATTAATAACCGATATAGGTGAAAAATTTATATTGCGACATTAACACGAGAAAGAAAATTGTTCGTCTCCATCATTTAAATTCACTTTTTCAGACGTGCAACCGTACAATCACGAATCATATATATAAGCAGAATGCGCGAGGAGAATTGAAAAGGACCCTCGAATTGATAATTAAAAATGCTCTCGTCTTCATAAAAGCGATTCTTAATGAAAGCTTCTTCTCACCTCCGATCCGTGTTCCTCCAACGATCCCATCTCAAGGGAGAGAGTCTCCGAGCCTCTTTCTTCGTTTGCTTATTCTTTCATAAACAGCTTATTATTAAGGAGAGATCCGGCAATAAAGAAGCCAACTGACGCTTCGATATCCCCTCCGAGTCACCCCTTCTCAATATCTCCTATCGAGATCTTCGTTCCCACGAAGTAAGAGCGGCTTACTTACTCGCGCAGCGACCGAGACCGAGGAGGATTAGCCAATAAATCGGAGCGGAAGGAGGAAATTCATTAACCCACAACGATAAATAACCGAGCACCACCCTGCCACGAATGGAACAATAGTTATATTTATGCAAAGTTTCCAGGTGCGCAGGTGGGTCTGAGAGGGGGGAGAGCAGAGGGGACGGAGTCTGGGGGATGGAAAATCGAGGACGGGGATGGAAAGGTAGGACGGGTGCCATTGTGTTTCCATCGTGCTATTATAAAGCCTCTTCCTTGGGGTGTACGATGCGTCGTGATAATCCCTCTCTCTTCTTCCACGAGTTTCATCTTTGTCTTCCTCTCTCATCTTTCCTTTCTTCATCTGCTTTTTTTTCTTTTTCCTTTTTTTTTTAGCTAGGCTATGTATGCGTGCACACGAGGAGAAAAAAGAAGGAAAATAAGAGTCGAGGAAGAAGAGATCGCATCGCGTGAATTCGGAGAGGAGCGAGGGAAGAGAACGCGGATAATTGAAAGAAAATGGTCGGGAGCAAAGGAGTAGAGAAGCGACGACTCGAAGGGATTCGATTCGCGGGCAAAATGGTGTCCGAAACTGGGGAGAGTTGGTGCAAGAACCGCGCGCCGCAGTGTCAAGTTTCCAAATTTCCGGCCGTTACGGAATATACGGGCAGGGAAGCGCGTCACCGGTGCTAAGAGGGTGGAGTCAAGAGCGAAAGGGACAAGTTTCTGTTTGACTGCAGACTGTCCCTACCCTTTCTCGCCTACTCTCTCTTTCTCTCTCTCTCTGTCTCTCCTTTCTTCGCCATTCAACTCGTCTCTCGTTTTCTTCCAGTTTCACCCATTCTCTCTCTCTCTCTCTCTCTGAGTTTGCGTTATCTTTCTCGGTGTATGCACATCGATCATCCCATCTTCGTCCTTCCTCGGCCCTCGACTCTTTCTTGTTTCCTACGGCTGCCGCGCATCCGCCTCACGATTTCGCCGGGGTGTTAACGGGGAGCAGTATCTCGACTTGGACCTACGGGAAATTAGTCGAAACTCTCTTGGGACCAGTGTTCCAAGGAGGAGGAATCTCTTCGGCGTTCAGTGGCGCTCGTTCAATTGGCCGAAATTGAACCGGATACAAACTGGATAAAGTAAAGTTAAATTTCTGAATATCGTATTAATAAATATTCCCTCTTCGATGGAAAGGAATGGAAAATAATTTTACCGTGGTTTGAATATCGAGAAATGGTATTTTTAAAATTGATAAGGCATTTTGTTCTATTTTTTTTTTAACAGTATTTTCTTCTTTTCTTCTTCTTTTTTTTTTAAGATTAAGGCAACGTCATTTCTTATCCACCATTATTATATTGGCTTTCCGTGATTCTTACAACTGAGGAAATAAAAGACAATATAAAAGCTGATCTAAAATCGATCCCTGAAAGTGCCCATAAGAACAGCTTTTCCATAGGAAAACGTATTGGTAATGGCTACTGAAAACGTCTGCTATAAAAGCAGTCACATTACAATATATAATGCTATTTTATAAATAAAATTTTATGATGGAAATACTCGATCGCATCCCGTATACATGTCTCTTCTAAAGTATTCGATTTAAATTATAGAGATGGATAGATTTGAAAATTTTAAACGCGTGAAAATTTTTGCATTGTTCATTCGCGTTAAATTAAATAATTTTTTTACCAATGCCTTTAAAATAAACAACCTTTAACTTATTATCTTTAAAAGCTGTTACCCTCATTAGTGTTTCCCTCGTTGTTCAATTACCTTGTTCGATAGATTTTCATGGATAGAAGAAAATATACGGGGAAAAAATTTATTCATATTAAAATTACAAGCTTTAGAAAGGTATCGTCTCCAAAAATCTTAAACGCGTCGAGCTTTTCGAGAACTTTGGAATACTTCAAATATTATTCAAATCTTCGAAGTATTGGAAATCTTAAAAGTTCTGAAACTTTGAAAGCCTTATAAAGTCTTAAAAGTCACAAGGGATGTTGAAACTTGAAACAAAATTGAAAATTTTACGTGTACCCGTTCCGCGTGTACCGCATTTGCTTTTCTATATTTCGAGTGTAACCCCTCCTATGTATTTTTCATTTAACCTCTTTGACCAATTTTGATATAATTTCAAAATAATTGAATTTAAAAAGAAATAATCTCGCCATTTTGAAGAGCAAAAAAATGATTTGAATCGACTGTGATCACGACTGCTTGATATTAACTTATTCCAAGAAGTTTTAAAATTCTGAAAAACTTGTGATCCCGAGAATTATGAAAATCCTGCAACACCTTCCTAATTGGAAAGTATTGACAGCTGTGAAATTGTTAAACTTATGTTGTTACTTTCTAAATTAAGTTCGAAACGCTCGATAAATTGAGAAACTAAAATACCTCGAAACTGTAATTATCGAACAGTTTCAATGTTTTTCGTATAAAAAAAAAAAAATAGAGATAAATTGTGAACTGATCCTCGAGAAAGATTGGTTTGTTACTCGCTTTACTTATCGATAGAATAATACAGCAAGAGGAATCATCTTGAATGTATGGAAATCACGTTTCTGGTTTAAGACGATGCTTCCAGTAAGAATAGAAGGGTTTGTAAACTTTCCGTGGAATTCTGGCACGAGGTACCGCCGTTGCAACTGAGCACAATACATTATAGTCCACGTGCCAAAGCACTTAAATCAGAATTATTTCCAGCAAATTAATAATGCAAACGACGCGAGTTGTGGAGACGATTGTTAAACTTTGATTATATTTCACCAACGAGGTCTTCATCAAAGATTCTTTCCTTTCCGGATATTTAAAATTTTTCACATTATTATATTCAAATAGTTTCGTCAAAGTTTTCTGAGACGGAAAAAAGAAAAAGGATTTATTGCTCCGTTCAATCGATCAATTTTCAATTCGTATCAAAGGGAAATACCTTACCCTCCCTCCTCCCCCGGCCGTTTAATAAGACGACAAATAATCGGCGGAATGAAATTTATCGGATTGTCTGGCGAGTGATTTTTAACGAAAAAACGTCGGTTCACGACATCAAACCAAATTTTATTCCGCTTGTCTGGGCCCGTGCTTCGACGACAAAAGTTTTCAGCGCGAAACACAAAGAGACCGACAGGGAAATAATAGAAAGAGAAGAGGAAGCGTTCAGGAAACGCGATTTCAAGCTACGCCAGGCACAATATCCTCCAAGATACTGCAAATCTCTGGCCCTTGATTTTTTTTCCTTCGATTTCTTCTATCCTTCCCTTAGATATCACCGACGTTCTATTTAAGATATATATATATATATATAAATCGCTGAAAGAACGAACGATGGATTAAACGATGGATTAAAATCGCATTAATAACAATAGTGGAAAATTTTAAGACGAAATTTTCATTTATCCGAAATAACCGATCTTCTTCGACGAGCTCTCATCTCCAAAGGAATAAATCTTTTAGGGGAAAATGGAGTTTCGCTCTCAAATCCATTCGCATTCCAATTTGCGTTATTTCCTTGGCTTTTCAGGAATGTAACGCATCGCGTTTTCACCTGCGGTTCGGTAAAAATACTCCTAAACGAGGAATACGCGCGCATACACGTTGCTCCTATCGTCTACGGTGGTTTGGCATCAGTGTCACACTCGTGTGTGGGAATTTATACAGATACACGTGTGAGCGACGCTATCTAAATCGGAATCTGGAAATCAATGTCTCGTCCCCCTGTTCAAAGCGTGTGCACACTGCTCTCTGTCGAGGATGAACCTCGACTCGAATCTCTCGAAACATCGAAATTAAAACGCGTCTTTTGGGAGAGCACGATGATGACACGTTCTCCGCGAGAACGATATCGGCAACGGCGTTTTCCAGCATTCAGATTTTTGCCTATACAATCGTGCGTGATCGGCGGATGTAATAATTCGAGATTGGTCGATTGTTGAGAAATGTGATAATTTTGAGAGCGGACGCGTTTTTCTCGAAGAGATCTCGACGAGAAATTTTTGCCTCGATCTACCTTTCTTTCCATTTTTTTTTTTTTTTTTTTTAAATTAATTTCGAGGGAACGTCCCGTGTACACTTTCTGGCTGGCGCAATCTATCGAACCTTGCTGGTTAAACTCAAACTTGACGAAACTTTCAAATAATAATAATACGGTATACTTTTCGTGATTGATTGCTCGATAAACATGGGTTACCGCCAAGATGCACGTAACTTTGTTAGTTCACCAGTAATTAGTGGCCGCTTCGTGAAAGGAGATATAAGTTTCTTCATAGTTGATGGCTGTTAGTAATTGAAATTAATACGTCTAAAAGAAGTGCAATGCGTTATTGTGATTTTATGGTAGATTTTATCAATAACTCGTTATTATTGTGTACTGAAGGATCAAGTTGAAAATTAATACGAATAATATACTATATGCAAAAGTTCTTTTAAAATAGTGAATTACTTAGAGGAACTTACGAGCCAGTCTTATCTTTATGAGAAAGTTTCCAACTTTGTGACCCATTTTCTCTTAAACCACAGAAAGAATTTTAATCAAATTTTGACTAAAAATTTAATAAAAGCACGAAATGAACTGAGCGTGCTATCATTTTGCGAGAAGATTGGAGTTTCACTCGTGAATTATTTTTAAATGCGATCTGCTATGAAATGTAAAAGATCAATTGTATCGTAATTAAATTATATTATTATCTCGAATCTATATCAATTAACATTAATCAAAATCAAATACACAGGACATCGATTAATCGGCTAATCAGGGGGCAAGCAACCCGCATAAATCCCAACCATTAATAGCCCACCGGTAAATATGCAATGATCGATGATTAAATATGTATTTATCGTATATCTTTCTGTGAACGAAGCACACGATCGAATCGACTAATCGTACAAAATGAGAAAAATCGAAATCAAAAATTGACATTTTTTTCATAATTACGTCATAATATTGTCACACCAAAATTTCCATAATTTTCCTTTCCATTCTCAACCCTTAAAAATTGAATATTTAAAACGACAAGGATGAATATCGTATAAAGTCGGAAAAGTTGAAATTTCACGTCAAGAAGATTCAATTTTCAATATTATTTTTCGCATTCCCCGTTTCTCCGATTTTTCCGTTTCTCTCGCATTTAACTTTTTTTCTACAGTATAATCTACATTTTCTACATGTACATTATAATCTACGTCACTCGTATCTCGACATCGAATTACAAATCCAACCCTCTAAGAATTGGACGAGGCAGCAGACCGAATCCAATATCAACTTATAATTATACAAGGACGGAAAAATCTCGACCAAATGTCAAGAAAATTTGATTTTCGAGTATCGTTTTTTCATAGTCACCGTTGTCTCGCCCCAATTTCTCTCGCGTTAAATTTTTTTACCACGATGTAATCTACACGTCATCTGCACCTCGACACCGAATCACAAATCCATCGTTACCTCCAACCAAGCATCGAATCCAATATCAACTAATAATTATACAAGATTAAAAAATGAAACATTAAGAAGATTTTTAATTTTTAACGTTATTTCTCACGTTCCTCGTTTTCTGCGACTTTTATCCTCTTCTTCATGAGCATGAAATTTTTATCATCTGCAACATTTCGAAACCGAATCACAAATCCATCGTTACCTTTAACCCTCTAAGAATTGAAGGAGGCAGCAGATCGAATCCAATATCAACTAATAATTATACAAGATTAAAAAATGAAACATTAAAAAGATTTTTAATTTTTAATGTTACTTCTCACGTTCCTCGTTTTCTCATCCCCAATTTCTGCGACTTCTTTCATCCTCTTCTTCCGCATAAAATTTTTTACCATCTCGAAACCGAATCCTTCAACTTCTTAAAAATTAGACGAATTCGAATATCGACCAATAATTATACAAGAATGGAACAGCGTCGATCGAGAAGATTTGATCTTCGCGTATCTTCATTTTTTCCACATCCCCCAATTTCCGCGTTACTTCTCTCGCATTAAATTTTTCTCGTAGCACGGGGTACAATCCACACTCAGACCTCCCTCGCCTCGCCAACAACTCGAAGCACCAATTCTCGAAGCGGCGAATCACAAATCCCTTAAATACCATCGTTACCTCGAGACCTACCCGTAAAAATTGGACGAGCACGGCGGACACGGGCGAATCCAATATCAACTAACAATCGTACAAGGGTGGAAAAGTCCGAGGCCGTATATGATAAGGGATGTTCGGGTTTGGAATGGCACGGTGACGCCGTTGCCACCGAGGTTTTTGGCGAGTAGAGCGGCTGTAGTCGGAAGTTAAAGGGGATATGGCCGAGGAACGTAATGAATATATTTGCATATCGGGGCCGTTACCGAACCGTTACTGGTACAAGGTATATACCGGGGTACAAGTCTGTCCGACTGCCAAATATGCATGCATCTCGCCCTGGGGCCAAACCGTCCGCAACGCTTCAAACCGACCGCCATGCATATAACGCTCGGAAGAGAGAATTGTCGATTAGTTTGCAAACTAGGGACCACCCTGCATTCCTCCCTGTGCACGCGTACGTCTGTCGAATTTCGCGCTTACAGCTCCTGATCAACGAAATTAGCATCACTTTTCAAACCGTTTCCTCCGACCGTTTCTAATGCGATTTTCAACTCGCAAGTTATTTTTGAAATTATAATTAATCGTTTCATCAAGATCAAATGGGTCTTTTTTATTACAACTTGTTTCGACTCGGCACGAATTCAAAAGTGGAAGTATTTGAAATTTTCTCAACCTCTCCGAGGACAGTGACGCATAGATAATAGTTTAATTTTCTTTAAGTTAAAATTATTCCAAAAGAAACAAATTTTAAATCTGTAAAAAATAACTCGTCGTAAGAATCTTTCACAACACTGATAATATCTTATTTCGTTTAACCAATGTTTTCAAAATGTAGGATAAATTAATCATATCTAAAACACGAATAATTCACGCGTAATTCGTTGATCGTCCTAACGTCTTCAGGAAAATTGACACCTGTACCTATAGTTTTTTTTAGATTAAAATTATTCTATGAACAAAAATCAAAAAATATCGAAGAGCTCTACGGAATGTTTCAATGGTGAAAACGAAAAGAGCACAACTCAGATCTTCGAACTTAGATCTTTACTAACCAAAAAAAAAAAAAAAAAAGAAAAAACACGAAAGAATGTGGAGAACGATGGCAACTTTTTGTAAGCAGTTCTGCGTCATATTCGTTGATCGGCCGGGTATGTGGGTCACCGGACGCGTGTGCACGCGTTCCAATGAAAACGCATTCGATATATGCATACGTAATGAAAGCACAGGACGGTGGTGTGGCATGCTACTTACGTGGTTTATTTTCGAACGAGGTCCGAGCTTTTGACACGTGAGGGTAACGGTATCGCGTGTTACGCGTTCGTACACGTTCGCGGGGCGAACGAGGGATTTATGGAAATTACGCAGCCGATTATTTCGCTCAACGGTTAACGCTCGTTTTGTCGTCGTGCTTGGCTCGCTAGTCTTTTTACGTCGCCAGACGTTACATCGGCTATATATAAGTTCCTTAAATGTCATCCTCGTTGTAAAGGACACCGGGATCTATTTACCGGAAAATTTGTCGGGGTCTCTTCTATTAATAGTCGCACTACCGCTGTTATAATAATAATTGATCGTAGAAAAAAAAAAGTTACATTCCGTTGTGTAAATAATATTTCATACCCGCGATGATAATATAATCGTTAATATATTCGCGCGAATTTGCATTTATTTTGCATTATTTTCCGTTCATTGGATATTCAAATTGTCTCGATACGAGAAAATTAAAAATTTTATTTGGGAAAGAAGAGGGGACAGAAATACGATAATAATAATAATAATACAATTATTATTCCCGGAGAAAAATTCTCTCCCTTTTCGTAAAAAGTTTGATCGTTCCAAACACTGGACTGGAATATTCCTTCGCCTATTTTATCACGAAGGGGGATACGAGGCAAGGGTAACGACACGGAGCGTGGACGATTTCACAATGGACGTGTCTAGCGTTGGGTAATGGGTAACGGAGCCCTTTCGGACTTTAAAAGTTCGATAATTGCCGAGGACACGTCTGCCGGTAAAATCGGGCCGACCGCAGCCTTTGTGGTCTAGTCCCTTCTCGTTCTTCATTCTCGGCTCTCCCATTCTCTCGTTGACGGCCCTCGGTCGCCTGTAAAAGTCAGCATATTTCAGCCTTCCGCGAACCTCGTCTCGCCGAGGCTGACCGAGAATCGTGGCGCGGGAAAGAGACAGGGTGTGGAAGGGAAAAAAAGGGAAGAGGGGAAAATGAAAATGGAAAGAGAGATCGCACGGGACGGGTCGAGAGCAATGAAGCGATCCCAAGGACGCAGACAGCTCGCGCGTGGAAATACTTCCGTTAATTTCGCACCATTCCTACGATTCGATATTTATCGACGAGCCTATTTATCTTTAATGTACGAGTAATGTTACGAATCAGGAAAAAGTCAGGATGGAGATTCTGGAAAAATTTTATTCCTGCGTGGAATAAAATACTTTCGTTAATTTCGCACTGTTTATTTGTACGATATTTATCGACGAGTGTCTTTAATGTTCGGAGCATGAATTAGGAGAGAGATGGAGGTTCTGGAAAAATTTTACGAGGCTTCAAAAGTGATATACGAAATTGCCATATATTAATTGAAATATATAATAATTGAAAGATTCAAGATTCAAGATTTTCTCTGTTCGAAATACAAATTAGGAAAGAGTCAAGAAAAATTTTACAAGGTTTCGAAAGTGATATCGAATTCGAAAAAAAAACGTATCTTTCAGATGCGTATCCTCCGATACGGATTCGTTTTCCGCGGAAATTCAGGGGCGCGTGTTCGATTGGCGTTTTTCCGAGAATCGGCGTGACAAAGGAAAATTGCTGTTGGTGCGGTTCATCCGGCGAGGGGTGAAAAAAAGGGGTTGAATGGCACCGGGGGCGCTGCACCCGCCTAGCGAAATTAAAACTCTAATTCGACCGGACAATATCCAATTAACGGGGCTCACATGGATATTAATTTCTAGCCTTTATTCCTGTTTATCTCGCTCGAACGCTGGCCCCGAACTCTCTCTCTCTCCCTCCCTCTCTTCCGATATTCGATCACCGGAGAAATTTGATGCTGCGATTCCGATATTAGGGGCTTTATAAAATTTCGCCCCGATCGAGAAATACGGGGGAGAGATATTCCCTGCCATATTTCTCCATCGTCTGCGCTTTTTCTAATATTTTCCACCGATACTTGGGAATACTACTTCGGTTACATTTGGATCGTATAAATTAAAATGGCCTGTATGGGTAAAAATTTTTTCCCGAGGGGATGAAAATTAAACAGAATTACTTATTTAGTGGGACGAGCCCTCCGTGTCCCCTTTCGTTCCTATACGTAGACGAGGGATAACGAAGGAAGGAAAGAAGCATTTGAGGTGGAATTCGAGCGATCCTTTCCGTCAGAGAAACGTTAAGTCAGGATATTTTCCTTTGACAAACGCGCCTCCATTGGCCCCTTATTCGTGACTGTTCGTCTATGAAATGCCTTCAATCGAATCAACGTGCAATCACCTAAATTCCTCGAGAATTTAATCAGAACGTGAGCTCTCTGTCCGCCGTCTCTCTGTTCCGCTCATCCCTCACTCGATCTCTCCCTCTCTCTCTCTCTCTCTCTTTGCTTTCTTGCTCTTCCTGTCTCTCCACCCCGGTCCACCCTTCCTCCCTCTTTCTCGCTCTCTGCGGTGGCCTCCGGACAATAATTTTCCCGCGCATTTTCGTTCTCTGGTCACGTGTATAGACTTCCAACGGCTTCTTACAAGTTCAGCGGACAAGTTTGGCTCTTTTCGTCTTTCGATGTTTAAGTTTCAACTCTTGCCTCCTCCTCCCTCCCCCGAAAAACTATCCTCTATTCGTACGTTACACGGGACATTTCACCCGGTTGTCTCTCTTATTTTTGAGCTATAATTGCGCGAACGAATACGATTCGATGCTCTGCTTGTTTCTTGAACTCGGCGTCCGATTATTCTTCTTTCGAAAGAAAACGTGGATTTAAAGGTTTGCGATTTAACTTTTGACATTGTTGGAAAAATAATTTTGGGAGAAACAATTATGGCAAGATTTAAATTTAAGAAAAAAGAAAATTATTCTTTCGTAGTTTCGGACGAGGATATTGTACAACTTGTGACAACCCTTCCATCACTCGCCCTCAACGCTTTATTCCTCTGCAAGGGGAATAGAGTCGGTTCGTTATGGGGGTAGATGTCAGTTTAGACAACCCTGTAGAAAGTTCTACAAAGTTCGGCTTAGGGAACTGTCAGATCTCTGGTCATTGTGTGTAACCCCTTAGAAATACGAGGTTTATGACAAGATAAATTGCTATTGAAGGAAAACTAGATTACGCCAACTTAAATATAACGCGATCTTAAAAAAAAGAAAAGGTCTCCAAGAGAAATCGCATATTAATATTCGGATAACAACAACTTGATCGAATCTTGACTCTCGATAACGATAGCCGTTTCTAATTTTCGAATTCGAAGAAAATTTTTTTTTTAAAATTTGCGTCTCGACAGAAATGATACGAATATAAAATATATTGAATATAAAGTGACATAAAATAATGATTAAGTACGGTGTGTATTGATAAAATAAATACATGGGAGGATAATTTTGAAATTGTCGCGTCACATTTAATCACGAGCGTTGTACGATGGTGGAGTTATTTGATCAATGGAACCTGTTTTTGTAAAACGTATTTTCGAAAAATGTTTCGTCGCGATGGTAAACACCGCAACAGAATCAATCGCGTCCGAGGCAGAATTCGAAACCTGGTTTACGTCACAGCTGTTGAAACATTTGCAAAACTTGAAAGTAAATACAAGCAGACAGCGATGCGCGGATTCGATCGCGGATTGGATTCACGAAAGATCGTGTGTTAAAGCGGCGAATAAGTGTCCAGCACCACCCCTTGTTTCGATCGAAACTCGCGCTGAGATTTTTCGCCTTAGAAGAATATCTGCCTCCCGAATGAATTAAACGAGAATGCAAACTCTTCGAGTTTAGAATTCGCAAGCACAATTTGTGTGGAATAAACGAAATCTTACTATCTTACCGTTTAATCTTCAAAGTCTGAGCAAAAATCTCAATAAATAAAATAAATAAATAAATATAATCAATCCCCTCTCGCGAAGAGATATATTTAAGCAAATAATTACTACTTGTTCTCTTCAAAACTTTTTTCTTTTTTTTAAGCCTAATCCATCACGAAACTCCGCGAATCGTTCCTCTATAAATATCTCGGTATAAACCCGATACCATCGACGAGACCGTTTCGAAACAGGGCTCGAAGGAAACGACAAGCGGGGTCCGAGTAACGTTTGCCCCTCGAGTAATTCAGCCTCTCCCCCTCCAATTGTTCGATAGCCGAGCACTTTCGATACGCCAGCTCCACGGCTGTCCGTATCCTCGATTTCCACGATCCGATCAATTTTGTAAAAGAAGGCGCAAGTGAAGTAGGTGGCGCGGCCCATTCGAGGAAAGAGGAGAAAGCGGAAGAGAGAGAGAGAGAGAGAGAGAGAGATGTAGATGCGGATAGATAAAACGGGGTTGAAAAGAAGGAGAAGGGGAAGAAAGAGGAGCAAGAGTGGCGGAAAGGTAGACAAGGGGCGGAGGAGGGAGACGCGCTTGTTTCGGAATAAACAGATAGCACCGATCGTGGTCTGAATACAAAACAGCCTCGCTTTTCCACGAGAACACGAAAATGTTATCCCTTCTGTTATAGCCTCGGCTTCCAAACGTATTCCTACCGTGACGCGTATAGGTTGTCGTAACACCAGTAGGAGAGGGGGAGAGAGAAGGAAGAGTCGCAAGAGGAGGGAAAGATATCTATCCGCCACTTTCCTCTATCGCGGGAAACGGGGGACGGTGAAAGTTAACCCCACCCCTTCTGGCAAACCTGTAGGTAAGATATCAACCTATAGGTTTCGATGTACAAGCGAAAACTGCATCCCAACTTCCATCAGGGAACTGCTTTCCCCCCTTTTTTTTCTTTCTTCCTTTTCCACTCACCCTTATCGTTCCCCATCCTATCTTTCTCCTTCTCGCATCATTACCTTCGTACCCTCCTTCTCCTCGATACACAAGGTGTATCGAAAGTGTCTTGCTCGCTCGTTCCACGAAGAATCAACCCCCTTTCGTAGGGGGGGTCAGTAGCATCTCGGGGAGCGAGATACGAGAAGTCGCCTTTCCGGTGGAGAGAGAGTCGGGAGAGGTGGTTACAACTTTTCTTACTCGAGGAAATATAAAAATAACATCCGAGACCTCGTTGGTTACGAACGCGTGGTTCGTCCTTTTTCTTTCTTTTTTTTTTTTTTTTTTTTTCCTATCGAATCCCGGTAACCTGCTCGTTAATACCGTGCTCGTGGGGGAGGAGGAGAAAGTTTTTATAGATTTCGATTCGATTCGCAACCTCGATATCCTCGGATACCCTGCTTCGTCGTAACGGAGAGGATTGAACGGCGATGTTAAGCGACGAATTCGCGCTACGATAACAAATTTCTCATCATTTTCACTTTCGTCGCCAAGACGATACAATTGTATATTCGAATTTCGTTCGATTTTCAAATTATCTTCGCGTTCCAATATCTCGATATATTTTTTTCCTCTGCCCGACTGCGACGATCGTATCTTCAATTTCGGAATTGAATTAAATCGAGACTTATTTAAAGAAACTCGGTGGTCCCTCCTCGTCGAATTTCCGCCCGAATATATATATATCTCTCAAATAGTATACACACCCCGCCCCCTTCCCCCATTCTCAAGGAAAAATAAGAATTACAGATTGCTCGCGAGCAAATTGAATATATCCCGTGTAACGGATTACAGGGGAAACTTGATGTCTCGCGGATGTTGGCAACCTCCATCCCCCTTTCATCCCCGATTTTCGACTCGTTCCCGCGGGACAAGCTTTATTATTCGCAAACAACGAAGCGGTGTCCCGGCTTCCTAATTTGCAATAATTCTAAATTATCCCATTTTCGTAGCCGGGGACAGGAGAACGGAAGACGGAAACAGGAGGGGGAGTAGAGGGGGGGCGAGAGGGGGGATGGAAGAAAAATGCTCTCCGGGAACGAGTCTTTTTATTACCCTATTAATCCCAACTAGCGCCTTATTTTTAAATTAACATTTTTATCTGCCGGGAAAACAAGCTTCCCCCACCCCACCCCACCTCCCTTTTCGTCCATTCCGTCCTCTCGTTCACCAACCAACCAACCAGCCAACCAACCCCCTCCCTCTCTCTCTTTTTCTCTTTCACCTCTCCCTCGCCCCGCCCTTTGTCTTTTCGCGACGAGCTCTTTCATTCCTTCCCTTTCCCCCCTCCCCCCTCCCCCGTACCGCCACGAAACCTCATTTCAGCATCTTTATCTCCAACAGCTCTCGTAAAACACGGGATTATGGGGGCTGGAATTCTATTATCGTGGGCAGCTAGCGAATCGGAACCGGTAAAGAGCAGCTTTCAAAGTATCATTAAATATGCCTGCGAAGCTGCGTACTCCGCGCACCCCTTTCGTACACGAGAGAAAAAACAACGGCCCCGAAACACGATTCCTTTCCGTTTTATCGTTCAAAAATGTAAATCCGACGACGCAGACGATACGTGAACGATACGTGACGCGTCTCTCTCTCTTTCTCTCTCGTCGTCGTATGAAAAAGAAACGAAAGAGGGAGGAGAAAATTCTGTCGCGCGTATGGAAATAAATAAATTTCAGATATAATAAAATTTCAATTATGAGGGAACTTGAGGGAAGAAGCGGATCTTGGGTGCGTATTTTAAATAACAGATATTTTTAACGAAACCATCCCTCCTCTCCCTATGATAAGGGTTTCGCGCGTATTCATGACTGGTCGCGGGGAGTGAAGTTTCGTCGAAATGAGTTTATGCGAACGAGCGACTACTTCCACTTTTACACTCGCGAGTAATGGTACTCGAGTTAAGTTTTTAAGTTTAATGCCTCAACAACGAGACTCGAAGAGACTCTTAAAACCGATGAGTGATAAAAGGAAAAGGAAGCCTGGATGATACCTGGATGGTCATTCCGCTGCCCCAAGTGTTTTATTTTTATAGAATAATAAAAAAAAAACAAGGGAGCAGAGCTCCCTTAAGTATTCCTCGGCCCTTAAGAAAAACGGGGGAGGGGGGCCATCTTTCCGTTCTCCGCCACGATTTCCATGGCAATATCTATGGTTTCGAGGATACAATCTCCCCGGTATATTATAAAATTTTGAATAGTTTGAAAGCTTCTGCGACGTGTGAAACGTTACGCATAAACGTAAATTTATACGGTAATAACGAGATTCGTTCGTGGTAACGTTTGCAAGGAGGAAATAAAAAAAGAGAAAGAAGAAAAATACGTAAGAGCGTAATATTTATAAGTCGTAAATAACCCCCCCCCCCGTGCACCGTGTATCGATCCTTATTTATACGAATTGATAAAGCGCGATCGTGACGCGTATTTTCGAACCATTTCTCTCGAGCACAAGAGCAAGAATTATGAATATATCGTTGCTGGCGCAAGTTTAAGAGGTTAAGTCGTGAAATCGGCACGTCGAATTGGATTTTTTCCGCGCTGTGGTTCGAACGAAGGGGACGTTTCGTTGGAACGTGAAAATATTTTCCCGCTTCCGGCGGGATCCGGGAAAAGGGGCAATTTTCCACGATTCTATCCTCGAGCTCCTCGAATATTCCCATTTTTATATCCCGTATGTATTTCGATCCGCGGAACGATCGAATTCCAGATATATTCCATAATTCTGAAACGTTTCCTATTTAAATCGTGTACAAAGAGGAACGCGTCGTTAAATTGTCGTCGAGCGAAGATTCGACGAGAGAATAAGAAATAGGAATTCCCCTCTTTCCTTCTCGACGCGGAGATCTCGGCATCTCGAATCGAAAGATCTTTGCCACGAGATTGCGACAATAAACGGGGCAAGTTTCGGCCTCCTTAATATATGAGAGCAGCGTGAAATAGGCTAGGCGCTAATGCTATCAGCTATTGACACAGGCTGTCGGCCGGGTTGGCCAAGGGTTCAGGCCTTCCCCGAGTTACCTTCGAGGGGTTCACTGCCATAACTGAATTGATTCTAGATAGTCCCAGACAAATCCTCCACGCCCTTGCCGTCCACTGTTATTCTTGCGCGGCGAAAACCTGGCGGCGGAACCACGAATTCATTTTGACGCGTTGCTCAAACATAATAATATTTCTTGCCTCATCCAAGTGTCACGTTTGCCGTATCGCGGTGATATTGAATATTCAAATTTCGCCGATTCTCTTTGAGCGTCTTATATGTGTTTTCGCTGGAAGGGCCCCCTCCCTGCGCGTATTCGTTCGAAGCTCGGCTTATCTCGGTTGGGCAATAGTCGAGCATGACGGAAAATGATCAACATTCGTTCGTTCCTTATTTGGGTTGGAGGGAAACGGAAGGAGGGAGAGTTATTCTTGAGAATTACGCCGGTTGGTCGACCTCGAAATATAGATAACCGAGGAAAGGAATGGTCACACGTAGGTGTTGATATTACACGTAGGTGTTCGTATATCGAGCCTCGGTATAAATGGGATCCTTTCTTATTTTCTTTCTTTTTTCAATCGTTCCAATTAACCCGATAAATTATCGTCTTTTTTCTTTCGCACTCTCCCTTCCAAATTAAACAAGAGTTTCGAAAGAGAAAAACGTCGGAAAAGTGTCGTGGATTAAAATCCATGAGACTTCCTAGAGACTGTCTCTATCGATATTTTCCAACGAGCGAAAAACTCGTTTATCGTTTGTAAATTCAGGAGACTGAATCAAGCCATTAAACGAAATCGATCACCTATAAGAAACTTGATAATTCGTGGCTCGATAAAAAAAGGAAAAAAAGAAAAGAAAAAAGAGGGAGAAGCGAGAAATTACCCCCTTAGAGAAAAAACTACGCGAGCGTAGACGAAAACGTAAACCAATGGCACAATGTTTGATACCTTGAACGTGGAGGAGATACTTGATCGAACTGACTGTGTGGGTGCCGGTAAATATTGACAGTGCATAATCGAACGTGTCGATGGCTGAGCGAGGGGGAGGGGGAAATGTTCAGGTACGAGCGTAAACGGGGAGAAAGAAAAGAGAGGGTGAACGTACAAAATTACACGACAGGAAGGGGTGTGGGTGGAGGAGCAGACAAAACAGAGAGAGAGAGGAGAGGAAAAGAAGAAGAGAAAGAGGGAGGGGAGGTGAACAAGGGTGTGCAGGTGGATTAAATTTGCGCGAGTATGTCGTACACCATGAATATGGAGGGCCTCGTTACTATACGTACCATTCTCGCGTATAGTATACTTGCAGTATGCACATACTAGAGACAAGAGACGCCACCGTGTCCCTTCTTTCTCACCGTCTCTCTCTCCCTCTCTCTCTCCCTCCCTCCCTGCGTCCATATCTCCTTCCAACCCTCTCTCAGTCATGCAAATACATACATACATACATACATACGCGTACATATTTCGTTCTCTCTCTTCTAGCAAGCAAGCCCACTGTTGGTTTTATCGTTTAACACGGAGTTACCGTAAATTTCAACGGAGAATCCCTGGTCTGGCTGGGGTAGTTAGCTCGGTCGAATGTTAATCCTAATGCTACGACCACCGGGGGCCGAGAATGTATCGCCGTATCTCAAGGCAAAAGCCACCACCTTCGCCTCGTTTCCGTGTCTCGAATCTTCTCGCTCTCAAGATTTGCCGCCCCGCCTAAGTTGTTTGCCTTGCTGATACGATATTCGAGCAAGATCCACCCTGACGGCTGAATTTTATTCCGCTAATCTTCTCGCCTTTCCCTTCCCCCCTCTCTTTATTCCTACTTTTATTCCGGTTCCAGGGATAATCCTTGGAATCTTGGCGTATTACGAATTACGTGTATATATATATATAAATATATATATATATATAAATATATAGTCGGTGAGAAATAATGTTGCAGTCGATTACAACGAGATACGTTGGTAAATAGAGAATTTTCTAAAACGCTCCTCCTCCCTTTGTTGACACATTGTTCAAATTGGCGAGAAGGTGTTTTAAGGTTAGTTGGAATCATCTTTGTCGTAGGATCAACATCTCACAAAGCGTTACGTCGTTACTTGCGAACGGCGAGGCGAGGCGAGGCGAGGCGAGGCGAGCTTCTTCGATCTCCCCATTAAAAGGATAATTTCTTCCTGGGTAAAGCCGGTGGCGATGTGGAAGCTGGAGACGATCGGTCGAGCGAGACAGTAGTTGTAGGAGGGGGAGAGGGTTCAATTTCGTCAACTAGCAAGGTACGAAGAAGTCGTTTAACTGGTAACAGGGTGGGACGTAAGAAAGGAAACGAGGGAGGAAGGAAATTCGCGGGTAACCGAGGGAGGAGGATAAAACTGAACCGAGGAAGGAGGACGGGAGAACTTGAGCGAATAGAGAAGAATGACAACTGCAACAATTTGCCAGGCATATTGAAATGATTCTAAAGTTAGCTCCGGGCAAGCCAATAATTGCAAACTATTATTGGTACATCTCGAGGCTCTCCGTTAAGTCTGCTATACTTGGAAAATAATCAGAGACTCTGATGAAGAGAATCGTTAAGCTTTGATCCAACGAAAATAAAGATGAAATTCAAAAAAATTTCGAAAATTCATCTCTCCGCGAGATCTTCAATCTATCTATCTTCGAAAGCTTCGAATTACTTCACCTTTCCGGCTCATTTTGAAAAATGAGCAAAAACTTTTTCAAAAGGCAATCGATAATTATTACTTCGATATTAAGAAATCACTAATGAATATTTAAAAAAGTTTCGAAGATTTGCTTCTCCGCAAGATCTCCATTCCCTCGCTTCCTAAATTTTCTAAATTTCTTCGTTTCGCAATATCCGCGACGCTATCGGGTTTAAACGATGATAGCTGCCACGGAAATTTAGCGGCGTAATTTTTCGAAAGCTGCACAACCCTTTTCTTTCCCTCCCTCTGGCTCACCCTTTCCCTTTGATCCCCCTCCCCCTACTTCCCTTCTTTCCTTCCATCATCTTGTCCCTTTTCTTTCCACGGGATCACTGCTCCCAGGGTAAATGATTTCAAAGTAAATTGCCGGTGCCGGAGATGGTTAAACCGAACTCCGCCTCCCGGCAACCTCCCCTTTGATTCTTTCAACCTGAAACACGTCCGTGCAGTTAAGGGTACAATGCACGATCCATCCGAGCATAGACGAAACGAAATACGGGGCGCGCCTTTCGAGTAGCTTTTGAGGAAGCGAACTGTCGAAGATCTTATCTTACACAGAGAGTTGAAATAACACCGAGCCCCGATGTTAGAGCTAACAAAGGCCACGATGAGAGAGATGAGAGAGATTCGTGCTGTTTTTCGAACGTTTTTCCCCGTTTTTTCGCTCCCTCCCTCCGCCTCTTCCCCTCCCTGCCTTTTAGATTTCCACTGGCTTCCCGCCGTTGCAATGCACCATCAAATATCGCGCGCACTTTTTCAACCGGAAAGCTTTCATCGACGTTGCACACTTTTTATTTATATTGAAGATATTCGAACAATGACGACCGCACGAACAGAAACTATCGTTGTTCCACCGTATCGATTATGTGCCGGGGAAGTCTGTTTCGCGTCAAATTTGTTTTTTCCCTTTTTTTTATTTTTATTTTTTATTTATTTATTCGCGTGTTACAATTCCAACAATTTTTCCCCGCTCCATCGATCGATCCGACTATGAGTTTATACGAAATTCTTTCTTGCGTTCGATTATTTCTATTTTTTTTTATTTCTTTCCTTTTTTTTTAATATCGATATTACGATTCGTGCAATGTTTATACCCGCCACGTTTTAAGGAGCTTCCTTCCTCTTTAAAAAGAGGAAGAAGAAAAAAGAATCGACGTAGTCCTCCGTAGTTCACTTATACCTTTTGATAAATCTGACTAGACTTTTTACCCAGGATTTTTACGGGTGTTCAGTGCCGATATGAGCGGAACTCTCCTTTTCTAATCCCATTCTCGCCCCGTCTGTCCCTCTCCCGTGTCTGTCGTCACTCTTTCTGTCTGCCCTGGCTAACGGCGGGGACATGTGGTAGCAAATAACGCGTGATTGATTTCGCAAAAACCATACCCTCGGATAGGGTAGCCGGTGGTTGGTACAAATTGAAAAATAAGTTACACGTGTCCACTCGAACCTTTCCACCCCTTTCTATTTTCATCGTGTTCGAGTTCGAGAACGGGAATCTCGTAGCGTAGGAAAAAGACAAAAAGAGAAAACGTTGATCCCTGCGCGAAAAAAAGATCTTGTGATAATTAAAAAGGAAATATAAAATCAGTCAACGATTTTAAAATTGGATATATTTATGTATATTATTCTCAAATAACGCGTTTACGATATTTTAATTACAATGCGCGGTTTAATTAAAAACATCAGTTTTAGTGTTTAGAGTTTAGCTTGACGGGAGTGGAGAAAGGAAAGAAGACGATGAGAAAATAATAGGGTAAATTAGATTGTGCGGTGAGTGTCATTTGAGTGATCAAGTTCTGTGTATAATGCATCGAGTTGGGATTATTCGGCGGTTGTCAGTTAAAGGGTGATAAATTATTCACTGCCAATGGCAATTTCGTGTACTAATTAGATTTGGGACGCATCAAATCCGATCGCTTTTTCGCCCTGCCCGTCTCAATTTTTACAGATTTCTCTTCGATTTTGCCACACGAATGCATATAATTAATATCTCTGCATTTATCGTTAGATCATTAGATTCTCCCTTCTTCTATTCCGCTCCACGATATGCACGATATGTATCAAAAATAATAATTCGTACATGCATGATGGCCATCATCAACTTTTCCCCCTCTATTAAACTCGCACGATTTTCTTCCTCTCTTCTTCTTCTTTCTCTTTCTTTTTTTCATGAAAAATTTATCTCAATGCCAATTTTTATTTTTTCAACGAACATTCGCTCGAACACGAACACGCCACCATTCGCTTCCTCCTCCTTCCCCCGACCAAGTTTACCATATTTTTTAATCAAATTAAATCCATAGAAACTTGACACGGGCGTACGTACGTACGTACATTGATTACAAGAACGTACAGCTGTACGTCGTGTTGAAGCGAATTAATTCTTATTATGCCACTTGTTACGAGAACCTGCTCTGCTGTTTTGCATTTAACACGGTGCTCGCATTTTGCACGCCGAACTTTCTGCTAAGGTAAATAAATTTCCCTTGCGATTTATATGCCGCAGCTGAAACCTAGAATGTTCTCGATTCTACCGAGAAATTCATACCAGATTCGATTACACTTCACTTACTTTATGTAACCGCGACACACGCACACATGTTGTAGCTCGAAACTATCTGGTCATTTGCTCGTTATTAGCGGGATGTACGTTGTTAGAAAAAAAAGAAAAAAAGGATTTACAGTAGAGATTCAAATTTCAAATTACGTTTCGATTAATTATACAACGAATATGGCCTGGTTTTATGGTGTTTTTCGACAGCGTTCGAGCTAGAGTAGCTAGTAGTAGTAATTTTTTTAAACTGCACCGACCATTCCGCGCGTCCGTTCACGCGAGAGAAGAATTTTTCATGGTAAGCATGGAGAGCGTACCTCCTTTTTTTCTCCTCTTTTCGTTACAGCTGCGACACTTGCATTCGGAATTAGAAGCATTCAACGTTAGTTCCTTGCACGAATAATTTTCATCCCGTGTCGCGATATGATACGTAAATTTCGATTCAACGCGTTACATTTAAGGGTTTCTCGGGTTTCTGGGATATGCAACGTAATAAATAATTAAATCCTGTATTACATCGTAGTCACACGCGAGGATAACGGAAGAATGGAAGAATGTAGCGTTAGAAGCGCGATGATATTCGTATGCAAAGGGATGAGTCCCTAATTAATTATAAATAATTAGGAGGGGCGTTTAACTTGGCAACAGTCTGGTCTCTTCAAGATCAAGTAATTTCACGGGATGACAAACACCTTTTCTTGCCAATTAATAGATGATTAATTGGCCGGGATGACACTCTAGATTTTACCACACCGCCCTCCTCTATGTTATTACAACCCACTCTTTACCCACGCCATTGTAATTACAACGATGTTTTCACGAGATAATATATTCACAAGGCTTGACGTATCGAAAATGCTAATTACTAAACCCGCTCATCTGGTAAACAATCTTCGACACACGCAATTTTTGCTTCCCGACTACTTTTTACCCCAAGAATCGTTTAATCGTCCTCCCTCGTCAATACGATTCAATATTTATAATATTAATTTACGTAACGAGCCGTGGAGAGATCACAGATAAAAACTGTTGTGACTGGGCAGTGAGAACAAACAAAAAATATAAACGTACGAGTTTTGCCGAAGGAATATATTTTGATTATATGTGATTGCGCGTATCTGTTTTCAAAACAATTGAACTATACGTATCTAAGAAAAACAAATAAGTGCCAACTATGAAGTAGTGGCATTGCTGGCAACATTGAGTAATAAAACCATAAATAAAATTTCAGTGAACTTTAAATTCTACAACGAAAACTGATCTATTCATATTTATATATACAAACACATGTATATAAAATCATAAATAACTTGTAATCATTCATACGTGTAATACGCGTTATCGTCTCGAAATCGCTATATCCTATTCATTTCCGCGATACGATTTTACTTTCGACCGTTGGCCCGGGGATAATATCGGAATCCTTTGTTCCGCGACGTTGCTATTCCAAGAATTCGATTGTTAAAGCGCGTAACTATATATATATATCGCGTATATACATAACCACGAACGGTGGTTCACCTCCGCGATTCGTTCGTTTCCGGTGATTGCGCAGTGATTGCGACGTCACTCACAAAATCAGCCGGTCTGCGCCTGGCAAATTAACGCAATTTCCAAAACAAACGGGCTCTACCTGCGCTCCGCGCCTCGAGTGTGCTCGCTACGTGCATGGCGTTGTATACCATACGTATATACGGTTTAATTGCGTGCCGGCGAACGCACAGTCTCGTTTATTACACGGAGAAAAAGTCAGGAAAAGTCGCGCCGAAAAATCGAGGGGAAAATGAAAATTTCGCCTTACTTCGATCGAGACTTTCTCTCTTCGCGCCGGACGAGGAAATATAATAAACGGGGGAGGGAGGGGAGAGAAAGCCGTTTCGTTTTATTGCGATACGCGGCATGTATCGTGTCTCCTTTGGCCATTTTTTAAATAGCGCGGCTCACACTTTTGCCCGACCATTCCCCTATACCAATATCCTACCCTCGATTCCACCACCGCCGCCCGAGGCTTTTCTACCCTACATTTCAATCAGTGTTCTTGACAGGCCCTCCTTCAACCTGACGTAAGAACCACTTTTCCTCTTGGCAAATTAATTGCCAAATTAACCATGACGAATTAATCTTCACCCGATCGAAACTTGGGATCGGGAACGGAAAACTCGCGTGTTATAAATCTCTCCTCGTCGGATTGTCAACTCGATTTTTATTTATTATGGAATCTTCTTACGTACGTTTCGTGCAGCGGGATTCGATCTGTCCTGAATTTTTAATAGAAATAAGCTAGATTTAACCATTTTACCAATGCAAGCGTTGATTAATTCTCCCTGAAAATTTTAATTACCAAACCAACGAGTGTCTGACGAGCGCCACGTTCCAATTCACCCTTGACGCGTGTCTTTCGGGCGAGGAGGTGCAGCGGGACATCTGAACTAATTTCTGCTCGATAATCCGCATAAAAAAAGTAAAAGAAACGTACGTAATTTTTCCTCTGCTTCCTACGAGACCAAAAATATCATAAATCTCCCCTTACAACTCGTGAATAATTTGCGTTCAGAATTCTTTCCTTTTTTTTTTTATCGAGTAATTAAAAAAATTAATTCTTTATTCGACGATAATTAACACGCGGCGGAATTTCGCGTGAAACGTAATCCCCTATGCTCGTTTCCCCGGGAGGAAGGGGGAGGGAAACGGCAATCTAATTACTTCAATAAGACTTAATTGCCTCGAACAATCCCGGAATTCGAGTTACTTCCATGCGATGGGTTAAGAAAGCGCGGAGGATGAAATCAAAGAATGGCGGTGGAGTTCGGCTTCGTTTAAGAACACACTCTCTCTCTCTTTCCAGTTTACCAGTTAGATATATATATATATATAACAACAACGAAGGAATAAAGAGCGGCAGCGACAACACGAACGAAGGGAATAAAGAGCGAGAGAGAGGAGCAGGAGCAGTGAATGGAAAAAGTTGTCAGAAGGGAGGAAAGAAAGAAGGAGGAAGGAAGGAAGAGAGAGAGAAAGAAAAGGGAAGCGCGGTATTCCCGAGGAGACCATTGGTAAACTATGTATTCGTTGAACCGATTGAAAGCCACTGTGGCGCGGTACAAAAGGGATACAAAAGAAACGTGGAGGCCGCAATAAAAGCTGGCCGTAAAGCGAGTTTTTATTTCGCAAAGTCGGGCGAGTGACCCGCGGGGTTTCGTTTCCTTCTTTCCTTCTCGTCTCCCCTTCTCCCTCCCTCCCACGTTCTTCCCGGTGCATCCAGGCGGCGATTCTTTCGTTTACTTTTTGAGTCTCGGCTAGCCCCTTCCCCCTCTGCATCGCGCTTTATTTATTTAGCGCATTCGCGTCCCCTTCCCTTTCGTCTCGCTCCGCGAGAACTGCGAAATAACCAGGAGGGTGGAGGAGGGTGACCCTGCTCCTCGTGTACAGGTTGCTTCGTAGGATGAATTTATTGGCCGTCCGCGACTTGGAAACTTGTTCGTTCGTTATATTCGAATATATATATTCGTGTAACGGAATATCGCACGAGGGCAAAGGCGGCCGAGTTTATGAAGCGAGAAAGGAAACGCTTTTTTCTCTCTTTTTTCACCGATAAATTTATGCAGACCGGCACGATTATTGAAAATTGTGATAATAATTAGAGGGATGGGAAGAAGGAGGGAGGTCTTCTACAACGTAACAACGATCGGCGAAAGATTACGGTAAAGATTCTCTATTATTCGTTTCCACGAGATCAGGAATTGGACAGCAGAAGCTAGGGTTCAATTGGAAAATTAATTTTGAATTAATTAAAAAGGTTGAATACGAGCAGTTGATACGTTACGCAGTTAAATTATTTTATTCCTATGGAAAGAAACTGCATAGAGGAGACGTAACGGGATGAAAAAGGGAGAATTCGTGTTTGAACACTTCGCTGGTACGGTTTTTCGGAAAACGAGGCATCGAATTAAAGCCCTTTTAAAACTGGGAGAGCTCGAGTGTGGATTCCGGGATAAATTTTTCAAAGTCGTAAAAAAAAAAAAAAAAAAAAAAGGAAGGAAAGAGCGATAGACACTCTCTTTGAAATTCGAAAATGGTCTCTTTCGGATTAAAAACAAGTTAACCGTGTGCAGTTTGCCCTCGTTCCTTCCGCGGACCAACGGAATTAACTTTTTTAATTCGGAACGTGGGGTAAATTTAACCCCTCCCTCCGACTTACCCGTGAAAAGTGGAAAATTAACACGGGCCTCACGATCCTCGATTTCATTTTTACCGTCTTCGTTTTACGCCGCCGACGTTTCCAACGAAGGAAGGGAAGGACCGAACGAAGCCATCCATTTCTCATCGTATTCCTCCTCCTCGAACGCGGCCTCTCCACTGTTTCGCGAAATGGAAATAACTCGAATCAAGTGTCTACATCCTCCGCAGTGCCGCTCGACCGTTCCATCGTCGCCTTCTCCTCCAAATCTTCTCCAATCCTTCCACGGTGATACGCGTTTACGATCGTCTGGTGTCTGAATAATTTTCGCCGATTGGCCCCTTACGTACGAACGTTCGTAACCTCTCGAATTTCCTCGCTACTGGGAGAGGAGGGAACGTTTATATTTTTTTACAACCGACGTCCGTACAGGTTGTCCCCGCTCTCCCTCGCCACCTTGCGGTGCGCGCACGCCATTTCAGGAGCGGAATTTTAAAACCGCTCCGTAGAAATAAAACAGGTTTATGACCACCGTAACGGCTGGTTACTTTCGAAAAAATATAATGTCTTGCCCGCTCTGCTCTGTTCCGCTTCGATATACGCGATCCCGGTCTGTCACGTTTACGACGGGGGATATATTAACGTAATATTTTCCTTACACCCTTCCAGGATTTCCTATCGTATCGCGTGATATTTAATACCGTTGAAATTGTCCGCCTCCGATATATACATATATTGGAACGTACAACGAGACACAAGTGGAAAGTTGTTGTTTGTTTACCAAACAAGTCGAAGAGAATTTACAAGTGTCTCTAATTTATGATCGAAACGAGGTTCGGAAACACATTTGATGGTATTCGATCAAATATTCCGTTTCGCCTACGTTCGTCCTACGTACTCGGATTGGCCGCGTGAATTTCGTGAATTCGATTCGAACGGAAATTATTTCGCTATGCCGGTTGCGATTACTCGTAGAACGTGGTTATAAAAGGGAGGGAGGGTTGCAATGGAAATTGTTATCGGAGTGCGCGACGCGTGATGGGAGCCGATTCGCGGGACGTTAAAGTTCGCTCGGTTCGATCGAATTTCCAACGTTTTAAGCGAACGCGCGGCAATTCACGCGGGTAAACATAAGTTATTCACCCTCTGGTACGGCTCCATCGCCTCGTTCATATCCTTATATACGTACGAGCGGGAAACCGCGGCGGAAATGGGAATACCTCGTGTGACGCTTGCTCCTGAATTTCGATCGGGCATTCTTCGTCCGTTTCGCCGGATGGAGGATCGTAGGAATACGGACGTAAGAACAATAAGACTCGTTAAACTCTTAAACAGATTTTTAGCCGTAATCTAGACAATGAATCAGGCATCGAGAAAGGGAACTGATTTTCTAGAATGAAGTCCTTTTCGAATCCTATCCCCATCAGCGGTTCCGTATCAGCAGGTGATAAGGAAGTTGGATCGGATACGATGCCTTAAAACTCGTAATCACGAGTATGGGAGCCACTTTACGGTTAGATTTTAAACAAAATACGGAACCTCGTAAAACGATGGTCGTTAAGCACGCTTGGTATCCTACGTCCACAGACTACGCCCCCTCCCCTGCACGTTCGATCCTTCTCCTGGTCATCCTGCGGTGAACGAACGTGGCCCGATACCGGGCCGACCCTTAAAAGCCCACTCCATCAAAAGGGTAGCTTTTATACCTTCTATATTTACGAGGGATGTTTCTTCTTCCGCCGCCGGCTTCCTTGCGATAAGAGTTACCGTAGTCTCTGCTATATCGACCTGTCTTCTGGCCACCTTTGCCTTCTTTCTTTCTTTCTTTCTTTCTTTCTCGTCTTTCCTCGAAATCGAAAAGTAACACCAGCATCTTTTTTCGTCTTAAATTCGAACAAAACGGAAGAATATCGTTTTCGTTTCTCGGTTGCAATTTAGGAAGGAATATTTTCTCTGTTTTCGAAATCAAACACGACGATTGTCGGAACGATCGCGGCAAATAATAGTCGAATTTTTCTCCGTACGTTTATTTACGATACGCTCTCTTTCGCCACCCGTGTTGTTCCCGTGTAAACCCGGGATTCGCATACTTGAATACAATTGAGAGGAGCAGAAAGGGTCTGTTATCGGTAACAGTGCCGTGAACATGGACAACGGTAAATGCACCGCGCCGGGGCAAGGTAAATATTTGCAACTAACGGGCGAATACTTCGGGTGCATACCGTCATAAAACATGCACGGACAAGTAAATTTCAGAGTGTTCGCGGGGGCCGGCGTGTTAGGAGATCCAGCTGAAATCCCGTTCCATCCGCAATAAACGAATCCATTAATTAATGAGATCCTGGTTTCTCTACTGCGATTAAACGAACGACCGAACCCCTAATTCGTTCGTTTGCACACAACACGGGTGCTCGCAGTGCGCCTCGGATCCGTTTCTGCGAAAATTTTTTTCTTCTCCCTTCCAGGAAACGAATCTCTTATTTTTTTCCCCTTCTTTCTCCTTTTTTTTTTACCAAGTATATCATAATTTACGCACGCGGGTGATTTATAACGTTTTAACGTACGAGTTGAATGAAAAATGAAACGGGAAGAGACGCAAACAAAAGAACGGCGAAATTTATAGGAACGAACGCTTCTCGCTTGCGACGAAGAGCATATTTTACGTCAGAGAAGATTATATCGAGATGTATATAAAATTTCGCACGGAAATATAGAGCGGATTGAGTCAAATATTTAAAAAGAAAAAAAATAATCACACATCGCAATATATCGTTGTAATCCCCGTAATCATATTAACACACTCGATTCTGTAATAATTTCTGTAGAGCGGCGATTTCCTATATGATCTATGGGGGAAAAATGGAGAAAATTATCGCTCCCCGGAAAGATTTATTTTCCACGTCCGCCTCGCGCCAGACAAATCAGATCGTCTCATAAATCCGATCCGAGCTCGTTATTTAAACAAAAACGGTTGATCGTTTCTGGTGGAGGTGGGAGAGGAGGAGGAGGAGGAGGAAGAGGAGAAGAATCGCGGAGGTTAGCGCGCGGGATGGATATATATCGATATATATACCCGTCGATACACGGGATCATAAATTTTTTTCCCCTCCTCCCCGCTCTCCTTTCTCGCATGGTTAGCTCGTTCGCGCTCATTGACTTCGTGATTATGCAGTGAACTCGATGCCGGTTCGAAGGTCCGCATATTTTTATGCTCGAGACGTCGGGAAGGGGGAGGAGGGCGCATAAATAGGGAGAGGGAAAGGAGAGAAAGCGCTGGAAATATATATATATAGGATGATCGAGACCACGCGGTGATGTGTTACCTTCGTTACCCGTATTAACATAATCGTCGAAGCAGAAAGCGAGCGGATGAACGTGCCGCGCCAAGAATCGATTGCAGCACGAAATATGCAAACCAAATTGCATTTCGCCACTGCGAGCTTTGATCGCGCTCCTCGATCTCTCTCGAGAAAGAGAGAGAGGAAGAGAGAGAGAGAGAGAGCTTAATGACAAACATTCGGAAGCAGCGTAAATTCCTGTTATTAACGTCCATCCATTTGAAGAAGGATCCATTTCGACGCGGTTTGATGATCTTTTTCACTCGAGAAGACTAACTTCTTGAGTAGAAGTATCGTTGAATTGAAAAATTTAAATATTTGTATCTCTTTTACGAAATTAAAGCGTGGATTAAATCAATTTTCAACGATTTCGAAGGGAAATTTAAATTTTTCATGCGAAAAAGATTGGAAATTTTGTGGGTGGAGAGCCAGCGAGAAAATGGAGGAAGTCCTTTTTCTTTGTTTTATTCCAATATTTCAATCGGTTGCCAAGATACGAAGAGAGTTGAAATTTCTTTCCATGTGCTTAAGAGACAGTGAGAGAGATCATGAATGAGCTCGTGACCTACATTTTCTTCTAGACGTGCGTACTATTTCTAGAAATTCTGCAACTTGGGATTGGCGAGACTAGGCGCGAGCGAGAGGTCCGAATGAGCGACAAGGACAAAGATAGTGAAATCATCCTTTCGTTCACGCGACGATATCTCAAAAACCGTAAATGGTATCGAGAAAAATGAGAAAGCGGTTTAGAAAGCATAGTTCTTCGCTTCTCGATCTCTCACTCGTTGCGGTTCAAAGTTTTCCTAATTTTAATCGAGTTTTTAAGACGAATTCGAATTTTCGAACATTTTATTACAAACGATATATATTATCTTTATACATCGTAATTAATTATTTCCACTTCAGTTTGTTAGACTGTTATTGTAAATCTAGCTTCAAAAGTTTTTATTGGAAACATTCCCCTCCTTAAGGAGCATCGTTGCAGATACTTAACTCGAGAAATAGAGTACCTCCCTTCCCTCTTCTTGCGAAACGTACATAAACACGTTCTCATTTATCGCGCCTATCCGATGCAACGATCTACCATAAACCTTTCCTCGGTTAAATTAACGTCCACGGGCGAAAACAATGACTTAAAAGTTCACCGATCACAATTGGCCCATCTTTCTCCCATCTCGAGCGTTCTCTCGAGACGCATCTCTGCGTGAGCAAACAATGCACAACGCAAACAAACATCGCCCCACCAGACTCACCTATTCGGTGAAATGGCGGTGATTGGCCTCGAGAAATATGTTGACTCTTCGCGAAAGAAGGAGAGGCGCTGCGGCGTAGCCGGAAACACGGTGAATAAAGGTCGAAGCCTAATGTTGCATGAACGCGATAAACCGTCACCTGCGGCGCTCGTACACATACATACACGTATACGCGTACATAGATGGTGAAAAAAGCGATCGGTCCGCTCGGTATCGAGGGGCCATCATTCATCCGCTCGTTCTAAATAAATAACAACCGATAGATAGCGTGTCGGTGGTGCGAGGAACAGTGGAAGTTCGGGCGGGTCGGAAACGGTGGGAGGGGAGAGGGAGGAGGGCGAGGCCGACTCTCGAGACATAGGAAATGGTCGTTTCGTCTACGGACAGGGGGAGCGGCTCGCATTTCTCTCCGGAAGCCCGACGACAAATCGCTTTGACGTGGCTGTCGGTCGGAAAATTTCGCTCCTTCTGAGGTTACCACCTCTGGGAACACGTGATCGCTCATTGCACGCCGCGCGCCAGATTTCTGTCACGTCCATTTGTACCGACAGAGAGAGAGAGAGGTAGATCCTACCACGGATCAAATTTGATCGAGCGTGTCCCCGTGTTTCGATGTATTTACCGTTTAAACGAATTAATACCGGCACAGTTTACGGGTTATTAATTCGCGGTCGGCCCGCTTGATTTAGTAACGTCCCACCGGGAATGGAAATTGGTTTGAGCGGTTACGGAGCCGTGCAACAGATAACGAAGAAATAATTTCAGGGATATTTCCAAGATTTCGAGCGTATTTTTTCAACCGTAATTACGATTGTACTACGATCGTCTCGCACTCGATCGGGTCGATCTGCTCGGTTTCCCCGTCAATCGAATACGTATGTGTCCGACGATAAATTGGATTACGATTGAATATAACGCGCACGAATTAATCGTAATAGAATATCGTGGCAATTTGAAAAAAGTATGCGTATCGTACGCAGTTCCACTCTGTTTATTCTCTGGACAGGCAACAAATTTTTCCACGAGGCGAGAGCAACTCTTCCAAAGTCATCCGATTTCGTTCTTTTTTCCGCCGGATTATTCCTCGGATTTGCATGAAAATGAAACTTTCATAGATGGACGAAATTAATGAATTTTAATAAGGGACTCTGTCCCTCGCCCGCCCGTCGTTTTTCTCCTGTTCGCTATATCGCCCGTCACCCCATTATCGTCGGATAAATTAAATGTGCTAACGCTGCCAAAAAAAGAGTGAGAGAGAGAGAGAGAGAGAAAGAAAAACTTCGATTTTGCTCGACTTGTTCCGCGCCTTCGCCTTCGACGGCGTCCCTCCCTCCTTTCATTGTCCTTTCTCTCCTCCCTTTTTCCACTTTGGAATCCCGACTTGATTAAGACTCGTCAAGTTGCGCTAACCGGTGTATAAAATATCGATCTTGCTGATTAAAATGTGATCCGCTCCTTTGACTCGGAAGAATAATTAATAAAGAGATATGTAAAAAGAAAGTATACGTATTTACGTATTTTAACAAAACGTGTCTATCCACTTACTCGCGACAATTCGTAAACGTTACGTTCCCGTAACTCCTTAACTTGGGATCGAATTTCTCGGAAATGAATTTCTCGCGGATCTGTCTATCGCCTTTCTTCCCCCTCTTTTCCCCCGTATTCGTGAAGGGATCGCTTTCAACGATCTAATCGCGAGTAATTTGCTTTCAGGTAAGAGACGTTTCCGGGGAGCGTCGATAAATCGTCTACTCACGATGATACTGACGAGAGGCAGTAAGGTAGGCCGGCGTTCTATTCTATAAATTATCTCGAAAGGGTTATCGCGCCGATCCGACCTTTCTTTCTCAATTCGTCGCGGCCAAGTCCCTGCCAATGAATATACGTGGCCGACGTATATAAGAGAGGATCCTGTCCTGAGAGAGCGAGAGAGAGAGAGAGAGAGAGAAGGTAGGGGCGCGAAGAAAGATGGAGGATCGAAAAGGAGGGAGAAGTCGGTGAAACGATGGTGGAGAAAATGAGAGAGGAAAGGGGAGGGGAGGGGATGAAGGAGAGTTTATAAGTTGGTAATTTGAGGCACGGGGCACGTACGCGGATCCAGATCTTTGCGGCGCCGAAATAAATCAGCCACCTACGACCCTGCCTTTCCTTTTCCTTCGTCTCCACCGACTGACTTCCTCCCTCCTCCAACTTCTCTTTCTGGTTCACCTTCTTCTTCCTCCTCTTACTCCTCCTACTACTCTTCAACGATCCCTTTCCTTCGCGCGAGACCGCGGTTATTTATTCGAGAATTACCGTCGCTTATAATAAGCCCCTCTTTATTCCGCAGCGGCGTGGCAGCCATGGCACTCACGGCGGAACAGATTTTCCAGTGATTTAATGGAGCCTCCCGTTGAAAATACAGACCATACACACGGCCCCGTGTCCCCTTTATCTTCCCGAAAAAACGATTACGGCCGGATATATCGATCTACGAGGAGGACAACGCTCCTCGTTCCGCTTCTTCGTTAGAGATATCGCCGCAGTTATCTTCTTCGTTACAACTTTCGTTCGAGAGAAATCATCGGGAGAGGAAGGTGTATAATGTGTCGAGACGATAATCGGGAATTTCTCTTTCCGAATCGAAGTGAGTTGAAGTTTGAGATCGCGCGGAGCAATTGAACGAGAGCGAGCGTAAGAAAGATTCTTATCGTTTAAAGGAGGTGCAGAAAAGTTTATAATTTCTAGCCGCGAAATGTTTAAATGTGGGTATTTTTCCGGCTGAGATTGTTCGCAGTGCTCTCCGTGCACTGGCGACTAGCCGAGTGTGAGCAAATATAGGAAACGAATCTCTGATAGGAACGAAGGTTACCGTGCGCGCGCAGTGGAACCCACCCTCTAGAGGTGTGGTCACCCCATTCCCTTCTCCGCCAAATGTTTATAGAATTTCCATGCAATCAAAAAATCTACGAACCGGAAAACTATCATACCGTGAAAATAATCGAGCATTAAAAGATCAGCCCCGTGCACGAGGAACATTCCAATTTCTAATATTTTCTTGCAGCGAAATCCAGCGGTAGAAAATTTTCGTGGGAAACGAGATCTCTGTGAGAAAGTAATTCGAACGTGCGCGAGAAAAGGTCGAGTATTTAATAAACGAAATAATAAATCAGTATATCGTGTTTCATCGTATGAACGCAAAAAGGGAAGAAACGTTCGATTGTGCTTCAAAATAACTTTTTTAAAATTTTCGATCAAATTGGAAGAAAGATTTTGGAAAAATTGTAATGAATAACGATGGAAAGTTAAACAAAATCGAAACGGACGAGAGACACGAACGAAAGATGTGAAAATCTATGGATTTTAAAATCCGATTTCCGTTCATCTCGGCGAAACAATATCCGAGGACAATGAAGCGCGAGTTTGACGAGCTCCGAAAAGGAAAATAACCAAATATATCAAGGAGTTTAAAAAAATAAAACCTCAAATTACGAAGCAATAGAATTTTCTAATCCCATATTTCACTTATATTTCCGAACACAATAATAACGAAAGTAACAATAACGATAATATTTCCTCACGACGAGAAAAAGCGCGAGGTAACAACAAGTTCGACAATTCGACGTGTCCAATCCTCCCCCAAAAAAGAAGAACGAGCGAGTAGGAGCGCCGTTGGACGACGAGAGGATACGTGTGAACACAGTGGAATAGAGACGCGTCAGTGGGATAGACGCGAAAACGGACAACACTTTTGCGGGTATATCGCGGCGGACGTACGTGATCGCGCATTGAATCTCATTGGTGATAGCCGCGAGTGGCGGGTAATATATCCAGCGCAGTCAAGCCCCCTTTCCTTCTGTGCCTCCGGGGGCCCCTTCCTCCTCCCCCCCCTAAACATCACAAGCCCCGCAATCCAGCCGTCCAGTGTCCCCGGTGTGCGGCCATTGTGCGAAGCTTTGTTCGAACGGTGACGGGGTCACATTAATCTGTCTCTCACCCCTTCAACATACCGCGCACGATGTGCACACGACTGTACTTCCCCATAGGTATACACCCCTCTCCCCTTTTACAGTCCCGCCAGGACCTCCCCGCGAAAAGTCGTCGATCGATCGTCCACGCGATATCCCGATCGATGTCCTCTTCCACGTTCGTTTCGCATTCCAGTCGAAATTTCGAGAAAAATCTCCAAGTTGAGTCTCGAAGAGGGTCGAACCGCAGCAGGGTTCGAGGAAGAAGCAAAGGCAAGGGGAAAGGGTTGGCTTTTTCACGGCTCCCCGGGGGCCACCGGTTGTCCATTTCCTTTCCGTTTCCCTGGAATTCGCAACTATTTCGAATTTGCGTGTTTTCGTCGCGGGATTCTTAGAGGTAGAGGTTCAGTGGACGAGTGACGATGACTTGTTCGAAAGCTCGAGGTTGGATCCAGGATGATTTTTATGATCGCTTTTTTTTTTCTTTCGATTCGGTTTTATTGATCTGAAGATGTAGGCGACGTTTCTGCGCACGAATATAGGCGTTTAAATATGCGTAAATTTTCTAGTTGTGCGCTTTGATTTGATATGTGGACGTAATTATAGCGCGACGTGTTCTTCTCTATAAATTTTCTTATTGTTGAACGTTTTGAGTTTGATGCATCGTACAATCGAAGCAAGGTTTTGTGACTTCAATGCATGTTCAGGTAGTATGATCGTTAGTGAAAGTAAAAGTATATATATGAAATTTTTATATATCGATATTGAATAAACGAAACAATCCTTTATCATATATAATTGTTCGTTGCAAAAAGTTTATTTGATTCATTGATAACAACGTTATTTCAAATGCTTTTTGTAATTACATGATCTTAACATTTTTTTAGAAAAAACTTTAAACACGGACCGATCATACTACGTGATTATGCACATCTCTGAAATTATTCAAGTAATAAAACAATGATACATGTTAAACAAAGAAAGAAGTAATTGAGGAAACCGAGAGTTGGAAAAGAAAGAAACAAACAATTAATAATTTCCTTTATACGTATATATATAATATATAGTTTCAGAGAAAAATTTAGAACCCACCTATTTCGTTCGAATCGTCTACCATGCATGAAAATGGAAACGTAGCGCTTGCTTCCGAGTGTCGACTACGAGTCCTTAGAGGAACGTTTTCTAAACACTGGAAAGGAATAAATACACAAGAATGTATAAACATGCAACAAATTTTCTCCTCTCCCGGCCGGTATCATGTTCAATTTTAAAAAGAACACGCTAGTTTCCTCGAATAGAAATTTCGAATAGACTCGTATTCAGAGAGGAAGGAAGAAGATACGAATGAATCGAATATACAGTTTACACTCGATGTTAACGATAATGCAGGAGAGAAAGTGAGCAAACGTATCGTTATCATGAAACGTAAACGTGCGTAAACTTTATCATTACGTATTCACGTACGTTCTCCCATTTGTTGTTGTGAATGAAATTCGTGAATGAGCGTGACTATGTAAAGAAGAAGCTATAGACCACTACGTCTTAGCAGCTACGACACTTGGTTAGCACCCCGGTTATTAACGTGGCGGGGAATCCGGGTTTGGAACACTTACGAGCCAAAAATTGGACGTCTCTCTGTTTAACAAGTGAAAAATGTATACGTGTCGCGAATAGAGTCGAAAGAGTCACCTCTTCGCGACGAAATGATTCCCTCGCTGTTACATTGTTTCAAGGCTCGATAGAGCGCCGATAGAAGGGGGTGCGTGCGCATTCCTATTTCGAGTTTCGAGACTTTACTCGTTGTATCGTAGCTGTATCGATTCACCCCCACCGTCTCTTTCGCCCCCGTGGTGGGGAGACCGGTAGTTAGCCCATTCTGCACGAGGCGAATTTTTTTCCCCGACAAATCGAACAATAATTTTATTAGTAGCGAAAAGTAACCCGTTAAATATTATTATTAATCTTTTTTAATTTTACGATACGATGACCAGAAATTGCATTATACGAAAAATATTCGTATAAAGTTCAACAACCAGTATATTTTAATACATGTGTATATATATATATATATATCTGTATTAAAATTACTCGCGATGAGCTATTATTATTCTCACGATTTCGATTAACGCGAATTTTTCCACAATATTTCTACAACGATCGCGTAACTAATCATATTACGTATATTATTCTTTTCGCCTCTGGCTGAATAACCCTACGATTAACGTTATTCGTGCGTAGATGTAAAAACTTCGTTTGAAATGTTCATTAATTAAAGAGATTAATCGAATTTCTTCGCTTTATTCGTGAAACTCGACCACCTCGTTCGTTCCTTCGCTCGTTCGACCAAGTCCAAGGTTTCGACGTACGTGTAACATGGACTTGTACACTCAGCCCCCACCTCGCGCTCGGCATCCCCACCCGCGAGATCGCCCCTGAAACCCCTTCGACGAAGGGGAGGTAACGTTCGTAGTTCGAGACACGTCCGCAAGATGACGCCAGCGTTCGCTTTTTCGGCACGGAATCGAGCACCGCTAACGCCCCTACGTTGATAAGGTTGGAATTTCTTCGAGAGCCGGTTGATAAAATTTCGAATTTTCGCGCGCAGTTCTCCTAGGAGTTATAGCTCTCTCTCTGTCCGCGTCTATCCACTGCTTCTGAACGGTCCGTTCCAGCGGACGCGGAGATCGAACGCGGAAATGGAGAGCAGGGGAGGGTGGCGTGCGTAGGATGGCGGAGCGAAGGAAAAAAGAAAAAGAGAGGGAGAGAGAGAGAGAGGAAAAAATAATCCTCACGCTACGTAAGGCAGTACAGTAATTTTCAGCGGTGGTCGGGTCGGTTTTGCGGAGCAGGGTAAGCGTGACTGGAGGCGATAGCATCGAGATCCCGTGGAGCGGATAAGCAGCCGCCAGCCAGGCCGTTTTATTTTCTAGTTTAAAATGTAAAATAACAGGAATTTTGCAAATTACAGCGGCGTGCGTTATTTGTACAAAGTAATGCGGCGAGCGTGCCTTGTCCTTTCCACCTTTCATCCTTTCTCCCTCCTCCGATTCGCACCGATTCACCCCTCCCGCGCCGCGGATCCAAACCCTTGCCTTATTTTCGAAATTCCTATCCCTGCGGGGCACGCCATCATTATTTTTAAGGGGTGAAATTAATGCACGGTCTCCCGGATTCTAGTGCGAGTCAGCACGGAAACGGAAGAGTTTCTTAGACGACGCGGTAGAAGTTGGCCAAATTACGACGTAATCTCCTCTTGTTCTCTGTCATGCGAATAAATCATGCTTCATTTGCACCCGTTTATCGCGGTATAAGGATCTTTGCACTTTGTACGTTTGAAAAGGTTGAAAGGCAGGGGGAGGGGGAAAAAAGGAAGAGGAATCGTTCTTTTCTCGCTCGTGTTTCTCCTTTCGAACATTATCATATACTGTTCGTTTTAATATTCGATAAAGGGATTCGAGATGATATCGTGGCGGTTAGGTGGGAACGCTCAGGAGGCGTAAGGTTTTAAAGGAGAATTTAATATCAGGGTAACCGGATCCTTTCCTCGTGGGTCCCGTGGATCGGTTTACAGCCCTTTGATAATCGGACACCGCGAAACTATTGCACCCCTAACTGCTCTCCTCTCGTCGTCATACCGTCGTGTCACTGCATACGCTTCGAGTTCTTGAGCAGGTGAAAAGTCGCGGAGACGGACGACTTTCGATCGGATCTGTCCAATCAATTTATTAGAGAAACGATTTCTCCAAAAAAAAAAAAACGAATAAAACGGGATTATCAAACGCTCGAACGAAATACACGTGTCCAGTTTCGACATTAAGATTGGTTTAGGCAGGATCGATATTCTGGGAAAGTATACGTCGAAATAAACATCGATACGAACGGATTTGCCGACGCGTAGGTTTTTTCTTTTTTCTTTTTTTTTTTTTTGCAGCCTAACTCGAAAATATCGATGGCGGTGTGTAATTTTTCACAAAGGATCCCTCAAACGTTTCCGTCGACGGCAACTGGCCGCCGGCTGTTTACGCTGCGCCACTGGTCTCACAATGCACTCGACGCGCACTTCTATGGCAATCAAAGACCAGCCGGGGTCGAACTCGGCGCTAGCTTGTGAAATTCAGGTCTGTAAAATATTTCACACGTATTTTTTTCCCCTTTTTCCTTTTCTCCCCCCCTCCCCTCTCTTCCACGCCCGCGTTCTAGCGTTACACAGAGCCATGCACGCGATAGAAGTTACGCCACTGTTAGGGGATGTCGGTGACGTGTGGATTCGCGCGTACATGACGTCGCCCGTACCCAAAGTCCTGCACCGTGTAAAAATGAGAGAACGACCGGCAGACGATCATCAAACTCGCGAGGAGGCGCGTGGAACGCAACCAACGCACCCGTTCGTCGCCCCCTCCCCTCCCTCAAGTTTGGAAAAACTCGGAGAAGAGGTTTGCCTTCCACTTGTCGCGTGCTTATTTTTCTACTAACTATCGGATAACGGACGGTCTCCACTTCCAACGATGCCGTTTTAGATATCGAAAATACGCGTAGTTGGTTTAGATTCGTAAACAGGATGTTTTCTATGGCTATTATCGGATATGCGCGTATTTCTGCATTTTTGATGTGAATAAGGAAGCGTGGCAAAGATCCAAAGTATACCGTCCCGAGTTGTATACTATTTGACTGGATTTTTTGGTAATGGCGTATTTAATGTGTATACGCCATACATACGTGAAATTATAAACAGACTTAAGTTTAAGTTTCTTTCGGGGAACGGCGAAACTCGCTTGCGAAACGAAATCCTCGAGAACTTGGATAAAAGAGAGAGAGAGAAAAAAGGAAAGGAAAAATTGACGGGCAAGTGTCGAGTTTTAACCCCCTCTTCCGTTTCATTCAATCCATATTTTTCCGATTATTTCGCGCATTTCCAAGCATTCTTGCCATCCTTCCGTCATCGACTCCAGACACTCGACACAGAGAGATAATTCGTTGCTTTCCTTCGTCGAAGCGACTTCCTTAATCGGATTAACGCGCAAATATTCGGGTCGAGGAGAGCTGGTCCCCTCCTCCTTACGAGTGCGATGCAATTTCGTATCCGTTTTCCTCGCGTGGAAATCCATCCGAATGGCGACGAACGAGATATTATTGCGGCAAGAATCGTGTGAGCCGCCCCTAAATAAAATTTCGAAGAATGGAAACGTTTCTGGGCGGGCGGTGAGCGAGATAAGATCCCGTTGTCAGGTTTTTCGCCGGCCGCCGTATCATCCGTCGACGGGGTTGCGCCAACTCGACGACGAGACGTTTATATCTCGACGATTTTTATTGGAGATTTTTTTCGTTGCGACGTTCACGCGAACGTCGCGATATCGCGCTGATAATCTGATATTCGTCATATTCTCGTCACGCCACGCCACGGGAACGATTTAAACGGTTTCCGGAGGACACCGCCGTATCTCTACCTTGTCGTAAAATATCTCCGGGGGGACTTTACTGTTTCTAATGTACGAAAGTGAAATATTTAGAGGGATGTTACGGTGAAAAGTGGAGATATTTCTGTAACACGTCGCGATAGCGCGGAATGTGAATGAGATGAGCGCGTGAATCTGAAAAGCGGCCGACTGATATTCGAGGAGTCGCCAAATATATATATATATAATTATTTGCAATTATTTTTTTAACTCGCTACGCGATTTTTAATTTTTTTTTTTTTACTTACCGTAACATTTTAAATTCCGCCGCCAATAAACGTTACACGATAACAAGATTAATTCGGGGGAAACGCGATAAATTATACAAGACTCTCATCGATTTTTGGGACCGATATTTCGAAAACCGATAAATAATACATACGATCTCGCTCATTTATATTTTATAATTCCGAAACATTGCTCACACGCGAACGGATATCACGTGTATATTTTTCTTTTTTTTCTTTCTTCCTTTTTCCCCTCTCTCTCTCTCTCTCGCCCTCTCGTCCTCTCTTTTTCCCCCTCACGAGTAACGATATTAACAATATTCGACCTCGATACGATTTATCACAGCTCCGATTAATTTCAATTTACATCCTATTATTGTTTATACCCGCACGGAATATTGTTTATCCGCCGCAGTGGCGATACTTTACCCTAAATTTAGGTGGGAGTCGTGCGAGGCGAAAAGTCTCGATAGCGATATTATTTTTTCCACCCCCGCTCGCCATATGCGGATCCCTGACCGGCGTATACGCGCAGAAATTGTCGCCACGGGAAAAGGAGCACGTACGTGCCGCTTTAATGGCTGCAACGGAAAGAAAACGCCTTTCCCCCTTTTCCCTGTTTTCTTCCTTTTTTTTTTTTTTTTGTAAAACACCGTTTCCACCGGTATATGAGTCGGATAAATCTGAAACGTTGTTGCGTTTAACACCGCGCGCGCCAAGATGAATCATCGCGAAGCATTGTTTCTTTTTTAAGCGAAAGTTCTTAAATTCTTTCCTCGAATAAATTCCGTCCATTTTCATCGAACGATTTACGAACTGAAGTTCTCGTTCATTTATTATTATCGAACGTTGTCAGCCACTATTTCATAGTTGATGTCTGTTTTCTTCGATCCACGTTTCGTAAACAGTTACGTATTATCAAATATTCATCTAAATCCCGTACGTTTTATTCATTGTTTCCATTTCATCACGCGATGAGAACGGATCCTCCGTTCGAAGCAACGATCAGAACAGAGAGGACGGATCCGCGTTGCGGGGTAACTATCTGGCCGTATAAGGGAAATAGATAAACGATGGCGGTTACGTCACCCAAAGGGGTGGCTTCGTCACGTTAGCTGGAACGGATGTAACGTTAGCGCGATAGGGATGGGATATAGTAGGGTTACATAGCTATTTGCCGAGGGGCAAGAAACGGCGGGATGGGGCGGGGAGGGTATGAGAGCTTAACTTTGCCTCCTTATTTCCCAACAGACTTGCCTGCCCTCTGCCCTCTCCCTGCCCTCTCCTTACCTCCAACACATTCCTCTTCTTGCATCTTCTCATCCTCGTCCTCGTCCTCGTGAGCGCCCATACCGCACCATGATTTACAACCAGCGATGCTCATCTCGTAAACAGAGACGGCCGCCACTGTCCGCCGCATCCTCTTCCCTCCCCTTCTCGCTCGCGCAGCCCCTCCAACATCCTCGTTTCCCTGAAATTTCGTCTTGCCTCGTTTCGCCGCCGCGCTAAACGACCCTACCAATGCTTGCAGGGATCTCCGTCCGTTTTTCAGACGGAACGAATGAAAAGAAAGCTTGCCCCGGAACGAGCTCGTTTCGTCGCTATACGCGCGCGTATTTTTTATCTTTTTAATACTTACGTGACGGTAAAAATGATACGGGATTAGGCGTACGTAATAAAGAAGTATTTTTGGGATAACAATTATCGATTAACCCGAGCGCGTGGGTATGCGCGCACGAATCTCGGTTATTTGTGGAAGAATTTCATTAGAACCATTTGGGGCATAATTAATTATATTTCAGTATGGGGATATCGCGTAATTAGTGGTAACGAATACACGATGGTCAATAACGTTAGCCAAAATAGATAAGTTTAATTGGCTTGCATTAGTTCCCCGTATAAATTATCATAGATGCAATCGTTAATATTTATACACGCGTTCGTGAACGAGTGGCGCTCCGTTCTGTTGTTGTTTCTATGATATCGATCCGGAGAGGACGAGGATCCGTAACCCGGTTAAAACGTAGCTCGATACGACCGACAATTACCGTGGAACAGTGTCGCCAATTCAGCGAATGCATAAATCGTTGTCCAATCCTCGGAATTCCCTTGCACGGGAACGAAACGAGAGGTCGCGGACAGGGATGATCGTCCATCGAGCGAATAAACGTTGAGAGCGGCATCCCTGGAATGGAAAAGATTATTCAACGTTCGAAATGTATGCATTGGGTTGCCGCGCAAAAGGCGCTCCACGGAGGAGTATTTCAGTTCGAGAGCACCTAGGTGCCACGCCACTAGTTGCTAAGTGCAAATAGTCAGGTACGGAGCGGCCCCAGACTTATTTCACGCTAGAACGAGGACGGGATACCACGGGACCCTGGGAATTCCGAATTCAGATCTGAGAATCCCGAGGATCCTCCCCTTTGTTGAGCGATCCTCCCCCGACCGCCGCTTATTCCGTCAGCTCGCTCGCGTCTGACCACCGCGGCTAATGAATTCGAATTACGTTCAACTTATCCGAATTCTCGCTCGTAATTCTCCTCGTAAACCTTCGATTTTGTTCGTTCGTTCCTGCCGAAGATGTTGCGACGTTCCATTTCGCAGCGTATCGTTGTTATCGTGATCGTATCGATTGGTTTTTCGGTTCCTCGGAAAAGAGGTGATTGGAGAAAAAGGAGTTTTTGGAGAGGTGGGGGCGAGAGGGATCGATTCCAAGTGCACCACACTGCGTGCACGTGTGTGCACTTTTAGATATCGCAGGTGCACCGAAGGCATCCTTTTGAGGGTGCGATTACGCTTTGTCGAGCGGCCTTCCCTATATAACCCCTTCTCTCGCTGCTGGGTCGTGTAAGCGATCGTGTAACCTTTCAATTGTGTTTCCTCGCGCCTGATGTTTTCACCCTCGCCCGCGCAGCTTGAATCATCGGGTGTCGCGCGATCCTGAATTTCAACCGCGTGATTAGATTACCCTCCCCGGCTGGGAATCGAAGAGGATCGTCGTCGTTTGTATAACCGTGCGTTGCGGGCCAAAGTCGAAAAACGATTTACGCGTGAAATCTGCCGCGAAATCGGACGCCCAGTGTCGCGTTTCGCGCCTGCCTGACGTGTACGTACGTGCTTCCTCCTCCTCGACCAGGAGGGGGGCGACGATAGATAGCCGTGAAAGCAGTGCCGACGTGGATGAAAGGTGGAAAAAAATAGAGAAAAAAAGAGAAAAATTCCACGCAGCGGCTGTTTCCAGGGATACACAGGGATTTCACCGAGTGAAAGTTACGGCGCACAGATTCGGTACACCATCTCCAATTCGCTCGACTCCGATACTCGACTCGGTTCTCAAATTCAATCAACGGCCACCCCTCCCACGATTCAAAGTCACGTCACATCGAGCCGCGATTTTGTTTCGCGTTTCGAAGCTTTTTACACGATTACATCGTAATTCGGGCCGGTTTCTATGCAACTTGTGAAATTCACTTACAACCCGCTTTGACTGGGCTCCACCTGTCGACCGACCAACGGTGACCGTTACTCTTCGTTTCGGGATTTCTTTTTTTTTTTTTTTTTTTTCTTTTTCACTCGATGCGTATTCAAATGGACGACAATGGATTTTTTTTTTGGCTCGCGCCAGTTGTAACTTTCGACGCGAGACGCACACGCGTCGTCCTTTACACGCATTATCCTTCTCGTTGGTTAACGTATGCATATGTATGCGACGCGCTTCGCGTTTCAATTTTCAGTGGGATGCAAGTTTTATTTCGTGTCAAGGAAGCGATTTCATTGACGTGAATGGAAATGCTCGCACGTTTGTAATTGGTTCGTTGAAAAACAGAGGTATGTACGATAGCAAGAAAAGAGAGAAACTTCACCATTCCAGATCGCTCTTGTTTCCCGTTGCTGTTGTTTTGCGGATGAGATTTTGCAAAAAAAAAAAAAAAGGAAAAATTTATCAAAAACAGGTTTCTAGTTATTACATTCGAATATCATTGCCTCGAATCAGGCAAAACGATTTTAACGATGAAATTACGCTCCGAGTAGTGAATTCACCCCCTAATATTAATTACGTCCTCCTCTTATTTTCAAGAAATTTTCAAGCACACGTATCCCTACAATCGATAACGCTATAAAAAGGAAAATGACTTAATCACAGGCTTAATCGTCTCACTCGTGCTCCCTAAATTATCCAGTTAGCCGATTTAGACGTCGCGTGATCTGACGTAACGTTTCATTCATCGATTTTTCGAGGCACCCTCGAAACGTGGTAATACACGTGTGATACATATATTAACCCAAAAAGAGGAAGAAAAAAAAAAGAAGAAGGAAAAAAGGAGGTACATCGAATAAGTTAACCGTTCGTTTGACCGTTGAAACGTGACGTCGCGCAATTAGTATTTGATCTTGATATGCATCGTTTGGCTAGCAAACGCGCTCGAGGAGGAACGGGAAGGAAACGAGGAAGAACGAACCGATCCGAATGGCCGACCGTTTAATCCGCCGTTTCACCCGGCGGAAAAACCTTTCCCCCCTCCCCCGTCCTCCTCTCCCGTTTCCGCCATTTTTTTGCGCCAGACGGTGACAAAAACTTTATAACGCGGTGTTAAACAGTGGCTGGAAGTAAATGGAAAAGTGGAGGGGGAGGAGGATAGGCGCGAATGGAGGAGATTACGTTCGTGGGTGAGCGTTGCAAACTTCGCTGCCAGAGACGACGTTCTCGTGTTTATTTAGAAGGTTGAATATTAATAGGGCTCGACGGTAATTTTCCACCGCGAACGATATATTTCCACAGGAGAGCTGGATTCCGTGCTTTCCCCTTTCGATAAATATTAATAGATACGAAACATTAGGATCGTGGTGTAATTTCGAAAATCTTTGTAAGATTATTTTCAATCCTTGGATAATTTCGTTTACATATTTAGAGAGAGAGAGAGAGAAAGAGAGGAAGAAACTTTTAATATCGCATAAATCTATTATATGTATATAAGTATATTCTTGGTGAGTTTAATAATTGACGATAAATGATTCGTATTTTCGTGTCACGAGGGATGAAATATTTAAATAGTTTCTTCGTGTGTAACTATGTAACTTCTTTTTTTTTTTTTGTTTTGTTTACCGTAATATCGTATATATGTACATCATTTATTTTTCTCTTCTAACTCGTTTTATAACGAATGATAAATTTTATCAGTCTTGACATTTCATTTTACAAGATGGATTAAAGTGTAAACTTTTCGAGTCGTTTCGTTTGTTTAGGAGAGAAAAAAAAAAAAAAGAAAAAAAAAAAAGAAATGAAAAGATTCATAGCGACGTATTATCCCGCGACCAAATATATATTTGGATATATACGTTTTTTTTATATTCAAAGAAATGAGGCAAGTGGTTGTCATCGAAGGTAATTATATTACCAGCTTCATAGTCCTTTATTATTTTTGAGTCGGGAAATATTTTGCGTTTCCTGCAATTTCCTACGTAACTTATTTGCTTATTGCTGCTGGCACAAAGGATAAAAATTTAAAGAGCAATGTTCCGCCACTCTTGCTCCCTTGTTCGTTTCAATTTTATATTTGTTTTACAGCATTATATCCGCTCTCGTAATATCCTTGATTGTCCTTGCTAAGTTGTGAACTTTCTTCTGAACGCAACATTATATTTCACTAAATATATTCAGACCTTCGATTCTTTTCTCATACACGCATTAATATAAAGTATCAAATAAAAACAAAATCCTTTCTCGCCGTAAACTCGAACCAAATACGATCTTCGATCTCACGAAACCCATATTTCAAATTCAAATGAATATCCACACTAACAACTTTACCAAATATTCCAATTTTCAATTCTACATATTCCTTGTATTCCTTGTCCAATAGCAAGTCATCCTTTCGAATTCAAAGCAAATCGCGATAAATATCCACGTCCCGAAAATTCATCGGGCAACATCCAAACAAAAGAGAAAGAGAAAAGAAAGTGGGGAGGGGAAATTGGAGTTAATACGCAGAGCGAAGCCAGAAAAGTCGGCAAGCCCGAACCCCTTGAGAAGGAGAGAGAGAGAGAGAAGGAGAGCCACGGTCGATTTAAAAGTTGATCCTGCGAAATAAAAGAGAGACGGCGAAGGCGAAACTTTTCATTCGCCATAAGAGCCGTATATACATGACTGGTTTCGCGCGATATAACCTCGTGGCGCCGATACCTCGATACACTTTGCCGGCTGGCTGGCTGGCTGGCTGGCTGGCTAGCTGGCTGGCTGGCTGGCTGGCTGGCTGGCTAGCTGGCTGGCTGCCGTTAGTCCCGAGGCAGCGATACTTGGACGAACGAACGAGCGGAGGGCGTTAAACAGAACCATTACCCCAACCCGCTCCCATTATTGCTCATTTATCGGTGAAAGCCCGGTGAAACTATTGGCCATAGGCTCGCCGCGACGCGATACCCTCTCGCTCTTCTTCCGCTTCTTTAACGTCGCTTCCTGCCGTCAACGTTTTTTTAACAACGTCTTCCTTTCCTCTTCCTGTCTCCTCCGATAATCACGTAATTGCGTATTACCCTTCTTTTTTCTTTTTTTGTTTTCTCCCCTTTTCTTCTTCTTTTTTTTGCGTTGCAGGAGGAGATTCGACGAGGAGATTCAAGAGTTTTTTTTCCGATCTTAGAATTGGAAAAAGTTGATGACAATATTTATCAATCGATGATATCGTTCGATATTTCGATAAAATTATCAACATGTTAGGAGTTCTTCTTTCGATCTTAGATCTCGAACGACGGAGAAGGTTGATGAGAATATTTATCAAATCGATCGGTGAGATATCGTTCGATATTTCGACTCACGATAAAATTACCAAGCTAGAACCGAGTAAACCAAGTTTAAACTCGAAATGAATAACTTATGTAGTTTGATTAATGTTCCTCTTGATTATGCTTCGAGATATTAAGTTGTAATGAAAATCCGCAGAGAAAGAGAGAGAGAGAGAGAGAGAGAGATTACGTTTCAACAGGTAGTTTCAACAAATACTTCTCGAACAATAATTCATTTCGGATCTAATCGAATTACCGCGTATTTAATAAACCTATCCTTCCACTCACGTTCTTTTTCTTTCTTTTTTAATTTACCTTCTATCCAGAAACAGCTCGCATTCGAGGAACAAGCCTTCGACGACATAATTATTTCGAGAACGAGGAGGAGGGTGAATTGTAACTGCGAGAGAAGAAACAATAGTGGAAACTTTTCCCATAAAACGGTGGCTGTTATTCGGGCAAATGGATTTTCGAGAAGTTTCGAGCGTTCGAAGAGGGAAGTGACGCGATCTCCTCTCCATTCGCCACCTTTCAGACCGGGCCGGGTTCAAACGCAACCTGTAGCACACCGAAACCGATTCCACGATTTCCAACTTGGAAAAGTTCGCGCTTGTAAACACGGCCGCGCACGAGAGGGATTACGAGAGCGTTCCTGAGCCGGGTTTATTTCCACTCGGTTGCGAGGTACGACACGGGGCACGTAACGGGGGATAGGATTGCGTGCACAACCCGACACGTCGCGATAAACGTTTCGAAATACGCGTGCACACTTGGCCTTTCATCGTGCCGCACGGCCTTTCCACCGTTTATATCTTCATGCGGACGATGTCACGTCCCCGTGTTCTCGAATCAGTTTCCATTAACGGGTATGTTAATGCGACGTGTTTATACGAAGAAGATCGTTACGCGCGATGGCGCCGTTTCAAACGTTTTCTACGTTTTAACAACCAATTTTAAGGCTGGAAATGGAACACCATCATGTTGCGTATGTATATTTACGTATTACTGGAAACGTAATTTTCATCTAACTCGTACATAACTTTGTAAGTATATAACTTTTTAAAGAATAATGATAATCTAACGGGCGACGATATCTTCTCATGTACACAACAACAAGTTTCTCGATACCTTTCTTTTCTTTTTCTTTAAAAATTTCCAAACTCTAACCTACTCGTTTATCGTTTAATGATCACATTTGCAAGGAAAGCAGGTTTTTATTCGGGACGCACGATAATCTTTCCACTGTGGATAACTAGAAAAAATTTCTTCGAATGTTGTGTACGATAGTGGCGGCAGCCATAAAGGGAGGAAACTTATGCGGCAGTTTGCGCCATCTTGGTGGAGATTGTGGCCTAGCATGTACGTACATGTTTGTACATTACGTGGTGTACACATACATATATATATATATAGCACGATCTGCGACACGCACTCGAATATTAACGCACGCAAGCTCACGAGCGATCCTGTACCGTAAGTATGTACAGTAGGTCCGATAATTAACGAATATGCTAATCAGGCGAATAGAAAAGGAGGGGCCTATAATTAGTTCGGGGCGCGATACAACGGTTACGTTAATTATTCAGTCCTTGTTCTTTACGACCCCGCGGCCGACTGTAATTAATTTTCGAATGACGTGACTGCAAGGAGGTTGCATCTATTAGCGTTGTCAGGGTGACTTATGCATCTGACAGGTGGTGTGTTTCCCAAGGTGTCGATATCCAATCATGATCCGACTGCGATCCATCGCGGCGACCGACCACGATAATCGTCCTTGCGTCACTTATTATCCTCCCCACTCGATAACTTCTCCATATCTACAATTGTGCGATTCCGTATCCATCACGATCGTGCATGTATTTGTGGGAAGATTCAAGACTTCCCTTTATTCGAATGTATCGTCGAAGATTTTATTTCCTTTTCGCCCGAAAACAACGAGGCCGATTTTTAATTATTATTTTGAATAAAGTCCATATTTTTTTTTCCTTTTTAATACAGATACAAGTTATATCAAACACTCGTAACGAGAGTACGACCTATGAATATTAATACGGATGTTAATTCATATTTCATCGTTAAAAATTGTAGACACTTAATACCATCCCGCGCGTGGTAATGTATGAAATTCAACGTGGCCACTGATCCGTACTATATATATATATATATACATATAATATATATAATATATATATATATAGATACTCGAGTTATTAATTCCCTGACATGTAGACACGGTGAATCCATTAAAGAAATTTTTTTTCCCCCTTTCTTTCGTTCGTGTTTTTTTTTTTTCATTTTAACCCCCGCCGGTCGATACTTTTCGATTAACTTCACGTGAAATGGAAGCCCGAGGGCAGCTAATGGTTTCTCCCTCTGCCGCGGCATAAACTCGCGTAAAAAAAAAAAAAAAACGTACGCGATGGCTGACTTGTAGTGACTGCTCGAATATGGGTTGGCTGAAGTGGAGAAGGGAGGAGATGAAAGGGGGGAGGAATTAGGGTCCAGGATAGTGGACTGCATAGCGAACGATTAGTCGGGGGCGTAATTGCGCGTAAATAAAACGTAACTTCCTTCCTCCGGTTAACCGATCTCCCGAGCAATCTTCCGGCATGTCCGGCTTTATCAGCCGCGATAAAAACTCGCTCGGTTAATTCCCTTAACTTCTTTCTTGCGCCCGCCAACACTCTTGTCCTCTTTCTTCTTCCTATTCGAATGTTGCGCGCTCGAACGATCTTTCCGATCCTTTGGATATTCGTTCCAATCCTCCTTCCCTCTCCGTCCGAAAAATGTCTGTAATTACATAAGAACGTGAGAGGAATGGTTTTTAATAGCAATATATATATATATATATATATATCGAAATCGTGAAATTCTGTTTTCGATTGACCGTCGTCAACCATTTTTATTCCCCACGATGGAAGCACGCACGCCACGGAAAGGCAACTAACACGTTGACGAGAAAAGAACAACGCGTGTATTTTTTAATATACGAAAATACGCCCTCTCTCATTATATACGAGACGAGCATTTATCGTGATGAACGCGAGAGCGATGGATATATATATATATATATATAAAACTTGTATCATTATTTCCAGATTTACGGACGAGCGGCCCCCCCAAAGTGATCTGTAGCGTATTCGCGTGAAAAACAGAGCGGCGGAATAAAACCGCGAATATCCGCGGGTGTGCAACGCCCACCAATGATAACAAATTCGATTGTCCGGCTAATGGAAACGCACGCGAGTTTTAACAATATACTCATTAATGTAAATGCCACGTTAACATAGGCGCAGGGATAATTTGGCGGCGGCAAACAAAAGCGCGATTTCCCCCGCCCTAATGATCGCTAATGATTATCATACCCAGATATTTAATTACTTATAACGGAGTCCGATTAATATTCCGATTTCGAGACGTGGACCGTGTTCCAGATCGCGAAGATCGAATATAACAATAACACGTCTACGAGTAAAGTAAACGTGATTTCGAGAGTTTTGAATAAGGTTGTTGTTCAAAATGGAAGAATGGGCCGAGCGAGATGTACGTTGAATTTTACATCGAATAGAGTTTGTAAGGTTGGTCGGTAATCGGAGGAAAAGGCGATATGATTTAATGCGAGCGGAATTGGATGATCGAGTGAAAATTTAAAACGCGGAAGGAGAAAGAGAGAGAGAGAGGGAAGAATTAAAGATCAAAGAGGGAGGAAAAACAAGGGAGGAATGCAGATGTGGTTTCGGGGGAAGCGACGGAACAATTACACGGAAGCCCGGTGTAATTCCAATTTCACGCAGTAATCAAGCGCGACGAGTAATTGCTTTAATCCTGTCGATAATTTGTTCGAATAATTAGTTCGAGCGTTGCCGTACGTCCCGTTCGGCCCGGGATCGATCGACTTTTCACCACCTCTTCCCACGGACGTTCGATGCAATCGACATCCGTCAAAGACAGTTCTTTGTCAACGTCGCGTAGCCACAGCGTCGGTCTCACCAGTTTTGACATTTACCACTTCGGATCACCGGCACACGTGTTCATTCATCGAGACGTTCCCACGCTTCCGCGTCACTGTTACTCATTCTCAATTTCTTTCATCGTTTTCCGAGTGATATCCGCTCGCGACCGTTTTCTTCTTTATTTCCAGACGTACGATATCAATTATTATTCTTCCAATTTTTTACGAAAATGAAATTAATTGACGCTATTTTTAAAATAATTAAATTGTAAAATTGTAACAGCGATACAAATTTTTCGGATTACATTTTTCAAGTAGTACATTTTTCAAATCGCTTTCTTCTTTCTTCTTTCTTCAATATTAATTATTGTCCTTCCAATTTTTTAAATGAAATTAATTGTACTTTTAAAATAAGATAAGTAACGATTGTAAAACTGTAACAGGGATACAAATTTTTCGAATTACATTTTCCAAGTAATACTTTCTTCTTTATTTATTTATTTATTTATTTATATATATTATTTATCTTATTTATTTATTTGGAGATATGCAATATCGATTATTATTCTTCCAATTTTTTAAGGAAATGAAATTAATTTTTAAAATAAGATAAATAATGATTATAACAGCGATACAAATTTTTCGGATTACATTTTCCAAGTAATACGTTCGCGATCGTTTCTTCTTTATTTGAAAATACAACATCCATTATTATCCTTTCAATCATTTTTTACGAAAATGAAATAATAAATTTATTTATTTTTAAAATAAGATAAGTAACGATTGTAAACTATAACAGCGATATTTTTTGAATTATTTTTTCAAGTAAATATGTTAAATTATGATGTATGATATATATATATATATATATATATATATATATATATATATATTTGAATCGTGATGGGATAGAGAATATTTATAATAGAGCAATTTCATTCAGAAGATTCTAGGAATTCTATATAGTATAGTTCGAGTTAAATTATACGGCGCAAATAAGGAAACTGCTATATCTATAAATTTTAGCTTCAGTAATGCGCAGTAGTTGTCAGATAGGATATAACTACGACCTTCTGATTTCAGAGTTAAATCGTAAGCTCATACATCACAGTCGCATTCCATCCTCCTTCGGTCTATACTCCGTCTCTTGTTCGAAAGGGTTTCTGCCCGATAATTCTCTCGTTGACAGCGATTAACGAAGTTGGATTCGAAATCCTTTTCCCTCCAAGAAACACGGATCACGAATCGTATTTATGCAACGAAATTATTCGCATCGTGTGTACACGTTTTATAAATTACTAACAATTTACGTATGAATATACTATAATATACGTAAAATGATTCAAGCTTAATCTCTCGCGAATAATTCGCTCTAATCTCGTATAATAATTTTCTCTTTAAAATTCCAACGTTTCCAAAATTACGAAATAAATACTATAATTTATTCTCGCTATATATATATATATATGTACAATGCGAATCTATAAGAACGCGTTCGCGTGTTAAACACGAGTTTCGTAGGGAATTTATTTTTATATACGCTCCACGTGTCAAATCGAGTGATATATTTTTCAAAATCACAGTATCCTTAAAACAAGGAAAACGGAATAATAATTCTTAAACGGTCTAGAATCGTGGAACACGTTTATCCGGTGATAAAAGTTTCTTAAATTTAATCGGAGTAATAAGTTGATCCGCGAAACGAAGACGAAACGAAACGGAGCGGGTTTTTCGACATTTTCCATGGCGTTAACGCCAAGTTTTATTATTCAAGATTTATATATTAATACAAGGGAAGGAATGGGGGATAAAGTCGTGGTAGTCCCTCTCTCGCGAGAGGACAAAGGTTTCGCTTTTATACGATGCAACGGTGGTCCGTTTCTACTTGTGCGTTCTTTCCGCAACGAGCGCTACCTTGGCGTGATCATTACGCTTTGATACCGAAATTGCTTCGTTAATGTTATACCGTCGGCCGGTGGTTATGGCCGTTTTAACGATCGACTTACGCCCGATACAACGCCTAATATCGGTTCGTTCGACCTTTAACCACCGGATGCCAATGATTCATTCTCCATCTGGATAGTCGATCGTTTCGCAATACGATTATATAATCGATCGAATTTATAAGATTCATACGGTTCACAGGCTACGAAGAAGCTACGAAGAATTTTATAAATTAAACCCGAAAGCTGGTCGGTCATAGAGGGACGAATCCCACCCACCGTAAAATATATTACGGTATAAATATGAATTTGCACGTATTTTAGCATAATATTAGTCTCATTAGCATCAACATCTGCCGACTGATATACATATATATATGTATACGCGTTTCATTTCGCGGAATGTTTGTTTACTGCGAAACCTTTAATCATAATTATGCGATAAACAAATTTAATTAATTACCCCCCTCATAATTAAAATGTATCTAATATTACGTTCAATATTAAAGAAGTTTCCTGTATAATGAAAATACAGGCCCCCGAGGCTTAAAGGCTCTTTTAATGAAATTCATCTGTTCGCCAACGATGCGCTCTATTTACCGACACCCGACAAACGATACACACGCAACTTTTGTCCCATTTACAAAGTTGCACGTATCCCCCGATATATCACTCCCCTGTTTTTTCTCCGCGTCCATTTGAACCAAGCATTATTAAAATCCCCTCCCACCACGCGTTCCTTCTCCGTTTCGCCTCGCAGAAATATCCGTCAAGCGATTCCTGGATACCTGGAACGGAACAGTCCGCCGCTGCTATCGTTTCCCGACGAATAAACGAAGTCGATCAAAGCCTGTTCTCTCCCTCTCCATCCGGGGGGGCGCGCATTTGTTTCTTCCCCCCGCGGATCTTTCCACGCGGGACGCGAATTATTAATCAAATCAAGCAATAAGCGCGCCCAGCGCTTATAAATAACGGAGGAGGAGCTCACGATCTCTCTCACTCTCCTCATCGCCTCCACACCACCCCCTGGCCCGCCTTCTGCCTCCGTTCTCCCCGGATTTCGCGATATCACTGTACACGTGCACCTACACGGCGGGGGCCAGGGTGATTTGTCGCGGCGGATATGAGAGCGGCGAATGCCCCTTTGGACGCAATATTATTTTAAACGATGATATAGGAGGGGCGCGTGGTGGCGCCAGAAACCGCGCGCGCTCCGTCCCTTCCACGTACACGGGCGGAAATGAAAATCGTTGAATCGCGTGTGGTGTGTGGGGTGTGGAAAACGGCCGGGCTCAACCATGTCCACGCTTTCCAGCCTTTCCCTTGCAGTCGCGGCGTATGCAATCGAGATCTCTTCGACGGATCTCGTTCGATCGTCGGGGAGGGGAATGGAATCTTTGTTCTTTCCTAGATTTGAAAATAATTTTCTTTTGAGAATTTGATTATTAGTTTTAATGTTTAATAAATCTTTGCTTTGCTTTTTCAATTTTTCTCGGAAATTTGAAAATGGTATCTCGAAAAATTAATGAAATGAAGATTAATATTATTTTCTGTGTCGCAAATATTAGAATCTGTGATTATTCTTGGATAAGATGTTATTGCGTGAAATCTTTGCCTCGTCTTTGAATGATTTTTAACAAGCGTTCCAATATCTATGAGTCTTTGTCTTTCAATACAATTTTTTCAGAAATTTCAAAACGATATTTTGAAAAATTGTTGTTTAGGATCGATTTTTAATTTCGGATTGAATGGGGTAATTTGGAGTAGAGATTATTTTCTGTGTTCTGATATCGGAAATATTAAAATCTGTAGTTAATCTTAGTTCTCGACGTTGAACTGTCCCAGTGGGTTCACCTGTGACACGAGATAATTACTCGTAATTAGCAAGCTTGTACACGGGGGCTAGGTGTTAAACGTTGATGAAGTATAGGATAGGGACGTCGCGATTAAATTCTAAATTTTGAACGCGGTATCACTTAACACTGTTTACCCGAGAATATAATGGATCTAATACGTTCGCTATCTAAACGCAACGTTGCATCAAGAGAATAACCGCATTACCTTTGATCAATTTTACGAATAATTGAATTTTAAACTTATCAATGCCGAGCAGAACAATATTTACTTACAATACGATAAAATAATTATAGAAAAACGTACGACTGTTAACATGTATACATCTAAAAATTCACGTGAAGAATACGTGAACGCGTATCAAAGTTTCTTTTGATCTTCACGAGCGCCGCATCGAATTCTGACCGCATTCACGAGTGTCGTCATATTCTCCCTTCGAGAATTTAAATTCTTCAGGAAAGTTTGATTACAGAGTATGCCTCCTATATATCATTTCCAACTATGCTCCTTCTACTTATCGCGTGACCTTTCTTTAACTTGATACCGATACGACAAAAGTGAAATAAAAGCGACGATACTTTCCATACTTTCATACTTTTTCTCGTTACGAGAAGAAATTGAAAAAAAAAAAAAAAAGAAAAACTTGAACACGCACGACTTGGAGACTTGGAAATAGGATCGAAACTCAAAAATTAAATGAAAATTACATTACTGTCCCAGTGATTTTATCCCCCGGACAAGAAGAGAGAGAGAGAAAAAGAAGAAGAGTAACAAATTCGAAAATACTCTCCAATGCAATGTTTGGTGCGGCCTCGAAGAAGAAGAAGAAAAAGAAGAAGAAGTCCTTCTGACATGGCAGCAGCATCTTTTCTGAACTATCGCCGCGTCCGAAATTATCGGGTTGGCAACAATTCAACAGAAATGTATTATTAAGAGGCTGCGCTTGGCCGGCTACCAGGAGCGCAACTTCGAAAAAAGAGAAGCCCGTCGTTGGGCTTCCGGCGTTCGAGTTTTCCTTCAAGGACTTCGCTAGCTTCTAATAGCCGATGGTAATCGCGAATCGAATTTATGAATAACCGACGATTTGACAAAAAATCTTTCCTACGCGTAGAATTTATCCAAATAAAAGGATCGATTTTTATACAACGTACAGTTGTATATCCCTCCCGTGATGCGGCATTTTTCAATGCCGTGAAGCCCGATAAGTAATCGATATTTTTATTTCCAACACGCGTTTACCGTTTTATCACTCGAGATACCGTTATTATTCAATGATAAAGAGGTTTTAAATCTCTTTCCTCCTCGCTTGCTCCCGAAGAAATTTTCAATTTCGACGAGGTTAGACGAGGCCACGTCTCGTTTTAATTAAATTAGATTAAATTAGAAAGTGGACAGAGTGAAAATTGGAGAATCGGTCGAGCATGCGTACATACGTTACTTGATAATCGCGTTAAATGGAACATTAGGAATCGTTTTGCTGAAGGAAAAGAAAAAAAGAAGGATTCATTTTAACGAATTAAACTTGGCGAAAAAACTTCGCTTCCCTTCTTTCGAAAACGGCCGCATACTTTTGCGCGTAGAGAGCACACACGAACACACCGACCGAGTGGGTCGGCTGTGCACGTTAAATTGCATCCCTGTTCACCAACAAACTGGCCAAACTGGCTGGCCGCCGACCGGAAGTTTTAACCGGAAGCAGCCAGATGAACGCGGTGCGCGTGACTTACTTCGAATCACGGCAAATTGACTTTCTATCTAGCTATACGTGTCGAGGTCTGACGTATCCCTCTGGATACCGCGGAGAGAAAGATTGGGGAGGAAAGAGGAGGCCAAGGCGCGACGAAAACCGATAGTAGCCCGTTCTCTCTAATAAAGGAAACGCGGTTTCCGATTGTAATCGATTAAAAATTGTTACTCGCCCTATCTCGCGCCTCATCATTTGAAAATTTATTGTTAGGTATCCTGTCATTCTCGAACCTGTATTATTCGAGTTCGATGAGAATATAAATTCTGGATGGAAGTATTTTAATGCGTGGAAAATGTGAATATAATATAATTGGGCGTCCTGTTATCGAATGGAATCTCTATCTTGGGACGACAAGTAATAAAAATTGCAATTGGGATCGACGTTAACTCCAACCTAGTTTTCCACGTTTACTTGATCGCGTAAATTTCCTTTCTATAAAGCAAACTGTATAATCGAAATTTCTCCGCTCTAATATCGCGTTCTTGTCTACGATATTTAATTCGAGGAGAGGTCGAGAGTTAACCGTGTTGCTACTGCGAGTTAATACGATGCAAAAGAGTTTCACGAGGTAGCACGTGTGCATATTAATTAACTCCTTCGCGAGAGATGTTGGCTGATGTTGGTAAAGGGTGAATGGAAGATAGCCCACGGCTGATTACATTTTCTCCGTTAATCGTCTATGTACAAATAAAAGACCCCCCTTGCTAATTTTTTAACTTATGTTAATTTTTTTATTTTCGAACGCGCTTTTCAAGAAAAATTTGCATTCGAGCGAATCGCACGCCGAAACGCGAGTGTATATAATTTCACGCGTACAACTCTGGATTTTTTAAACCGAACGAACAATGCCTCGACGTTGTAAATCGACATATTCCGATAATCGAGTGGGTAACAAGCGCATTAATTAATATTTATTTTAATGATAATAGGATTTAAATTACAATTTTATCATACGAAATTGTGTACTGTATAATGCCGATAACAATATTATTATAACATCGAATTGCAAAATTGAATAATAATTTATTTCGCATAATTCGTTCGTTTTTACGTATAATTCTTCTTCAAACCAGCCTTTCTTCCTAATCGCGATTGTATTATCGGGATTCTCACGAATACTTTCTTTAAAATTCACACCGTCGAGAGGGTACACTTCACGCCGCCTCTATTTCACCCCATTGTGTATTTACAACGCTTATCCCGGCTATTACGATGATTGCATATCCGCAACGCCACGCACGAGCCCGACATACTTAACGAAACAAGAAAAACCGAGCCAGCCACTGTCACCAGCCGTTTCCCCCTCCCTTCCCTCCGACCTTTCTCATTGTTCCCGTGTCTTACGTTCACAATGGCTTTCCCTTCTCTTCTCTCCCCCTTTCTCGCGCGTTTTTAACGCCAGCGCGGCGTTACACTCCGGGATATAACGAAATTAAGCCGCGCGTATACGACCAGCCTAAATTACCCTGCGCCACTTTTACGCGACCGAGAATCCACCACCGTTCTTGGAATCCAATCCGGCTCGGTCCACCTATGTGAACGCGGTTTACGAAGTTTAGTTTTAGCAAAAGGGATCTTTTCTCCAGAATATGACAATGGTCGTCGATGATAAAAATTTGAATCTTCTCTTCATCGATGTATATGGCATATTGCCGATGGACGCAGCAAGAGTGAAATGAAGATAGAAATCGAATATTAACTAACTCTCGTTGATTATTTCGAAAAATGTCGCGTGCATCTGCGTATAAAACATAGGGGGAGCTGGTATCGCGGGTAAACATTAGCGTCGCTTGTAAAGTCGGGTGAAAAGCGGCGGGCGCTCGCGGTGGCTCGTGGCGGACGCGGTAAAAATCGGTAATTTGCCTCACAAATAAGCGGCGGCCAGACTAATTATTATCCGTAAAACAAACAAGCCACGCTTTTATTCGGCCGCGATAAACATCGATAGGTAGCCCCGGCTATCTGTATGACGCATGTTTGTACTTATGAGAGGAAGCCGGCCAATCAGGTATACACGGGAATACGGATAGGCAGGTATCCGCATTTTGTACATCACCGGCGTGTATTGGCGTATGCAAAGCTTCCAATATTTGACTAGCCGAAGCTTTTGATTTATACGCGCGTCCAATAAAATACAGGCTTAACTTTAATGCCCTGGATCCGGCTCTCCCATTCCCTCTAACCCCCTCCCTCCCTCCTCTTCCTCGTGTGTGCGTGCGTGCGCGTCTATATTTTCCCCGTCTTTGTACCACCCGACACGTGCACACGTAGACACGTAGACAGACTGCTGCCTATCCACCTATCAACTTATCGGCGGAAACACAATATGGAACTCCCGTCGCGATACTGTTTACCAAGTTTACGTACGCGCGGCTCTATGCGATATGTACGCGTGAAAAATGACCGTGGTAATCGGGATACCCTTTCGAATCTGTCCCTTCGAATCGATTCCACGATCCGTCGATAGGACACCCGTCGAGGAAGATGCGATATGTTACTGCGTCTACGACAGGGGCACGGATATTGCAACGATGATGATGATGTTCCCTTTTTTCCTAGGTTAAACGCAATTCGCTCGATCGATGTTGGAAATGAAACTTTGAAAAGAGAATCGAGATTAACAATTTTGATTCGTTTTGATTTATTTCGATCGATTGCAACAAGGTTTTTCAGTCAACGCGCTGTGGAAATTACGACTGTGGACTTGAAAACTATCGAATTATATTCTCTCCTGCGCGTTGCTTCTAGGAATGGCGCTTGTCTGGAACTTTGGCAACTCGTTAATGAGACGAGAGGTAAGCGAGACTTTTGTCTTTGCACTATGATATCTCGTGAACTCGTATCGGGATAAATGGAAAAGTGTCTCGAAAGGGGAGGAGTTCGTGATCATCTCGTTCACAGGAAATCGCTATTTTCGGAGTTACAGCGGTTTCAAAGTTTTATTAATTTTAATACGATTTAATCGAGTTTAAGAGGAGAGTCTTCCCGTACTCGAATAATTAAGTCGGATCTTTATCTAATTTGACTTTAATTGTGACGATAAATCATTGTTATCGCTTATAAATTTAATTCATAATTTTAATTTATAAACAATATCGCGATAACGATTTATGATATTTTTCAAAGTGTCATCTGTTTCTCTTCAACTGATAATTACACGGTTGAAATAAATTACGTCGTTTAAATTAACGAGTTCTATTAATTGCGTATCACTTTTCTGAAAAGCCGAACAGGCACTTCGCTAAATGTAACGTCAACCTAACAATGTATATTAAAATGCATTGCCTCTTTAATTTTAATCTACTTTCGTATTTCACGTCGCTGATCATATTAAACATCATTTCCTCGTTAATATGTAAATAATTCAATTTATAACTCGCGTGTGTGCTAACATTCATTAGGAATAATCTGTCCTTAAAACTGGTAAATTTGACAGGAAAATTGCTAAAATTTCGCGACATAATAATATCGTCCCAAGCGATATATACGCGCTTTTAATTACACGATATTAAGCTTTTCTTTTAATTTCTCTGTATTAATATCATTAATAAAAATCTCGTGCTCTCGATCAAAATCTAATCCTCCCTCTCATCAATTTCGAAAAACAATATTGAAAATTCCTGTTGGAATTGCTCGATCGTTTTAATCCCCCGTTCAAGACGACCCGTTTCTCCTTATTATTTTCAAGAATAATGGAAATCCGTAATACGATTTCCCTTTCGAATCGATTCCCTGTCGAAACGTTTCTATCTCCATATTGACCGGCCTCCAATAATAATGTGACTCACGAATAATAAATCGCAACAACGGAACAATACGGAATTAATTACTCAAGTGAGAGTAACAACACGGAATTCTCGCCTCTCTCGGTTCACACGGAGAACAAGAAAGGTTCAAAAGAAAAGCGAGCCCGAAGAATACACGGGGGAGGGGAATAATTGAAAAATTAATTGAAAATTCGTCCCGATAACGGAATAAACAGGACGGGCGGAACCATGGGGTGGGAGGGGGGGAAAAAATAACGTAACGCGAACCAATACGTATGCACGAACGCGCCTCCGCGTTCGGGCAAAAAGAAGGGAAAAAAGGCTGTTTCCATTTTTGCGGCTAACGATTCGATGGAAGGTTTTGATTTTCGTCAGGTAGTAGGTATTGGGGCAGGCCGGGGTGGCCGAATTCGTTCGGGGAGAACCGATTGATTTCCGGGCTTAGGCAGGCACGTGAGTTAAATACGTATCGGGCTTTGCCCCCCTCCCTCTCCCTGGCACTCTTAACATTACCTAACCTTCCTCGTCTCTTTTTCCTTTTTTCTCCTCTTTTTTTTTTCTTTCTTTTTTTTTTTTTTCGTTCGTTCAATTTCAACTAACGATCTTCCGGCTTCTGGCCTGGGTAACTACCGTCTCGTGAGGATCCTTGACACAGGAGCACCGATGTTTCACCGACTGCTAATCCTTTTGCTCCCTCGCTAATTGCCAATCCGTGCCCAATCTTTCCTCCGCTCCTCTCTCCCATCTCCGCTAACGAGAGATCTCTCTGTTACCGACGTCGTCCCAGATTTTGATTTGATAGGGTCGAAAAAAATGGATAATTTTAACGGGGAGAGGAAGAGGAAGGGGATCTAACGCTGAACGTAAACTTTTTTTCTCGCGAAATTAATTAAAAAAAAAAAAAAAAAAGAACGGTAAAGTGATTCTTTTTGTGCATACTTTTGTCATCTACGAGGAGGCGAGTATTTTAACGAATCTTCCCTTTTCGATCAATCAAATTAGTTGGAGATAGTTTGGTTGGAATAGTTGCGGTCGCGGCACGGTTTAATACATAAAGAGAAAAGCTGCCATACCATCGCGTTACGTCATAAGCGTGTAAATTGTAACCGTGTAAAAACGGATGTTCTCAAAGTTTACGTTTTAGAATTTCTCCTTGGAATGTATTATATATATATACACGATTCTCCTTTTAGCCAAACTCCTCTTCGTACGGAAGACGAATGAAACTTTTGGCGAAGACGCAATGTTTGTTTATTTAGTTCGTAATTATCCGTGCCGGAACCGCGTAAAATATCCACTCTTTCGCGAAAACATTCCCCTGGGGTTAAGCACGGATAAGTTTTCTTTGTATTATACTTGACGAATGAGGGAGGAAGGGCAGAACGGGATTGCGGGAAATGTACGCCCCGATTGTTGAACAGTCGATGAGATTGAACAGTCGAGATGATGAAATATAAATACACATGTATCATAGAAGAAAATTCTATTTCTCTTCTGTTTTTAATCCTTTTTTTTTCTTCTTTTTTCTCTTTTTTTTTGCGCTGAAATAATTTACACACCTAATATTTACCACAAACCGTAAACCTTAAAATTTGAAAAAAACTGGAAAAATGTAAAAATATTTACAGCCGTAAATAAATAAAGTGGAAAAACAGTTGAAAGCATTTCCATCTCGTGGAAACTGACCCCGTTGGAACATTTTTTTCAATTTACAAAATGACGGACAACAACGACGTCAACGTCGATAAGAATATTAAGTCTTCTCCAAAAAAATCGATTGATACACCAGTGACGATAATACAAATACGTAGAAAAATTGTCTCGCCACCGTTATCAATGAAAAGAACAGCGATTAAAATCGTGAAGCGAGAATTATCGTTACATCTCTCCTTCCTCGAAACATTTACGAACAAAAGAGAGGGGAGGGGATCGAAGGTCCATTTTAATCGCAACGGAAATTCTGTGAATATTATTCGCAGAACCAAACGAACAGGGGGTATAACGGAGAAGGGTTTAAAACTTCTCTCAAAAGCACGGCAAAAGCACGAAAGTCTTACGTGTAAAGTGAAGTAATTAATCCTAATGGAGCAAGAGTGTACGCAGGGAGCATAATATCTAATTAGACGACAAAACTTGTTTGAAGTTTTACGGAGGAGGAGGGAAAATTTTGAAAGTAGAAAACGAGGCGAGTTCCCTCGGTTGAACAGAATAGACGGGGTCCATAGAAATACCGGCCCCCGTATCTTATTACCCCATGTCAGCGATCTGTTTTTCTTTGGAATATTTCCTTGTTATATTCGTTATTATTTCTATACCTGATGGAAATGCTCGCTATGCCTCTGGCTACAATCATCCGATACCCCGCTTCTCGTTATCTATATATATATATATATGTACACGTGAATACAAGGGGACTTTTGCGCAATAGCGTTCCTGCGAACAACGTTTACTCTTATAATTAAGAATTATTTCGATCACGTAGGTTCCCAAAGCTACATTACACGTTCGTTTAAATATCGACGATATTTAAAAAAAATATCTGAAGTCGATCGTCGCAAATTTTCACAAATTTTTAAATCTGAAGAATCGAGATCTCATAATTCGAGTTAAGTGACATTACCGTTTTACGAAAAATTTTCAAAAAACGATCGACCGCTCTACAACGCCGAGTTGTGTGAAGATTCGATGCCAAGGGAGATAAAAAAAATAAGAAAAAGATTACGAATTTTTAATTTTCCTCGATTATATTCGTCGAGATGATATTTCCTTCGAGTGGACACAATAATCCACATCGTAACCAAAGCGGCAAGTTTCTTCTCTCGTTTCGAATCTTTTCACCGCGGGATTCGAGGAAAAGTTATTTCGATACCGAGGCATTCGCGTAACAAATTCGAGCGGGACGAAGAATGCTATAATAGGTAATATAAAGTAAACAGGGAGAACAGTTTCGAGATAACAGTTTCAAGATATTAGGAGGGAAGTCGGAAATCAAGACTCACAGGGACTAACTTACAAGGTCGGTGCTCGTGTATCTTATAACAGGAGGAGAGAAGGCCGAAAGAGAGAGAAAGAGAGAGAGAGAGAGAGGAGGAACAACTCGGTGAGAAACTCAGATTAAAATGAAACATCTCGAAAACTCTCCTCTGTATGTTTCCCTCACCGGATGTTTAATCGTTCCCCGAGTTTCGTATTGTCTTGTTAGGAGTCAGCGTTTCAGGACATTACTTCGTCTTAAGAATTAAAGCCGATTTATTAGTCAGGAGTTATTTTCCAGGTTACGTTACGTTATGCCAACCGAGGATTTGTGTTTGCCAATTCAGATTTGCATCAGCTATTTTCCTTCCAATCTAATTTTTCGCTCTTCCCGGTTTGAAATTTTGTACGCGTGTTATTTTTTCTTTTTTTTTTTTAAATAATCCGCGATATTCTGATTTCCCCTTCTTTCTCCCCCTCCCCTCGATTAAATTAATTCCCATTGTCATTCTCATATCCATAAATATCGTTGCGTTTTCTTACGTCGAGAGATAGAGGCTAATAGATAGAGGGATCCGTATCTAATTAGCACTGTGGAAAATTTAAGCAAATGAAAAGACAACAGAATCTTGAACTGAATCCTGCTTCGTATCTCGAATTAACTCGGCACGCTCCCTCCTCTCTTCCCCATGTCTTTTTTTAAATCCGAATAAATGAAACGTTCGCCTAATTGTTCGCGTTCCCTAACCTACCTCTCTCTCTCTCTCTCTCTCTCTCTCTCTCTCTCTCTCTCTCTCTCTCTTCCTTAATAATTAATTTCGAAGAGGAGAAAAAGACGAAAATCACGTACAATAGAACTATTTCGGTATATACAAATATATAACACATTTATTTGTCGAAATTATTAGGAAAGGCATGATTGAATTATTAATAAAAATAATTCCCTCCGTGTGGGGGATTTCTATTTAAATTTAAAGGTCGATGAACTTTCTTATGTGCGTTTAATATGCGCGCATTAAATGTGGGAAGGGATCGATATGTGTGCCGAGCACACGTATCTATACGGTGGCGTGTAAATATGCGTGTAACACACGCGTATGTAATGTTTATATACTTGTCGCATGAAACGTACACGCGTGAACACTTGGGAAACCTCAGCCGTATGTACATATATATGTATATCTATATATAGATATGTATATATACGCTGGTACACATAGATTCCAACAATATTAACTATGCGACGCGCATAAGCTGCGATTTAGCAACTGCCAGAAAGATTATCCTGTTCTATTAGAGGAAACGTTTTAGATATCTCCGCTCTTTCTCTCTTTCTGTCTCTCTTTCTTTTCCAGTAATCGTATATAGATGTTAAACCGTGACATTTTGTGCCGCTTCAATACCTCACCTCGGTGAAATCTGTTGCTACGTATTTATATATTGTTTCGAGCTGAGAAAGGAATACTTGAGAAATGTTTTTATTTTTTTTTTTTTTTTTACCCCATCGTTAATATTTGAAAAACGAAATTTTGTTTTTTTAATCGAAAAAGTCGAAATCATTTGAATATGGAAAATAGGAGATTCAATATGTCGATATCGAGAGTCGAGGTTGACTTTAAGGTCACGGAAGGCATAGCGCAGGGTCAAGGTCAAGTTCGAGATTATCTCGAGGTTCTTATACGTTTATTATATTGCTTGCAATTTAATATAATATCGTTAAGATTATAGGAATTAGTGAGAATAAATCGTAGAGAACTTCGTGAATAAACATCGGAATTTTCTCGTTTGATTCTTTTTCTCGAAACTTTTGAAACGAGTTTTGCGAAAACGGAACGAAATCTCGTCGTTTAAAGATTCACGACAGTGAAAAGATTGCAAAGACACGAATATTCGTAAATATTCATAATGAAAGAACGGTATAATAATGGCCGACGATGTATACAGGAGGGAATATAGAGGAGGTCATGGCCATGATCGAATGAAACTTGAATGTCATCTTGATCTGTCTCTGACTCAATCGTATTATAAAAAGATGATCGAGAATTCCTCCAATTGGGAAGAAATATTGGATTCCATGTAAATCTGAGAACGGAAAAAGAAATAATAATAATAATAACTCTTCTCTAAACACCTCGTTTCATCGATCCTTGACGGGTGAAGAAGGGTGAAATTGAAAGGAAATAGCAATCAACTCGAGAAATTCTGTTTCGAAGAAAATTTCTTTTTACGTTGCATCAAAAAATTGGATGTTGTGGAAAAAAATTTCAATTGTGCAAATAAAAAGTGTATTTCATTTGTTAATTTAAAAAAATGCTCGATCCCCTTGCGTACCCGATGTTTAATAGAATAAAACTACCGAGAGGTGCGTAATAAAGAATGTTTGTTGAAAAATAAAAAAAAGTAAAAAAAAATGAAAAACGAACGCGGAAAAAAATAATTAGGTAACGATATTTAAACGTTACAATTTTTAACAACAACTATCCGATTCTGCATGTATTCTGTAATAATATTCCTTGTTTGTACACGATAGTTATACAAGTTCTACGAAACAAGCGAAAAGCACGCTTCAAATAATACATTAACGAATGTGTTGCTCGTACGTTATAATAAAAAAGATATTATTTGTTTCGGATAAATAATCTGCGCGATCCGTGCAGAATCATCGAAATTTTTCGACGCTATTCGTTAATGATCGAACCGATTTTTCAACCGATCGATCGATCGTTTATAATTGGAATCGTGAAAAGACGATCGAAGACAAAAATTTTCCAAACTTTCCAACTTTAATATTAATTCAGAGAAATATTCGAATAACGATGTACATTTAAAGAAGAATTATAAAACCGAAACTATGTGAATATTTTCCCCACCGTCACAATCTCCAACAGTTGTTGCATTACTTTTCGAAACGTATTTCGCTGCGATACTTTTGTTCGCATAGCCTCGTATAGTTGTACCATAAATCAAAGCTTTTACCCGAGCGTGAGAATAACCCGCCAGCCAAAGACTTAGCGTGATTCACTCTTATTAAAGCGTTACTTGTATACTTACCGTTATATTCCGGCCATTATTTGAAATCGTTCGTCTGAGACACGTTCGGTCTGAAAACTTGGACGGTTTTTAATTTGCAGCCCGTCATAAACGACTTATAGCTCGGCCGGCCAAGTCGTTGATGCGAACTACTGAATTTCGATGCGGCGAGAAAAATCGATGGAAGCGTGAGTGAACAATGACAGATTTTTATTTACATTTTTCACGTTTCAAAATTTTCTCTGTACGATCCTTCACTTCGAAAGATTATATACCCTATGTTGTTGTTTTACAGTTCATTATTTAATTAAACTTTAATAAGGAAGGAGGAACTCGCTCTTTCTTCGAAGAGTTTTCCACTTGCTTTCTTTTTTTTTCAAAGAAGATACAACGTATACGATATCGGAGGTAAAATTAAAATAAGGCGAGCATTTTTACAAAGTTTTTAAAGTAGAACAATAGGGGATAGAAATGCAGCAAGTGAGAACTGATAAAATTTATATAGTGTTGCAGTTTTCTAAAGCCTATCTTTACGCGTTCTAGCATCTTATCCTTATCAAAATGTTTTTTTGAATTCACGTTAGAAGAGAAGTTGAGTTCTATTTTCTTTTTCCTTTTTTTTTTTTTATAAGAATACGAATATGAAATATCACGTTTCTATTTTAAATAAATATCGTATCGTTCCGTTCTTTCAATTAATGCACGTGAATTGAAAATATACAAAGCTTTGTAATATACGTAAGCCCAAATTATTCCAATAACTCAAATTACACATGGAATATTTATGTTTATTCAATTATAGTGGCAATTCACTAACGGGCATTAAAATTGTTATTACAATTGCCAACATATTTCCATGTTGCACATTACAAAGTGCATTATGCAAATAACCAATTCTCGCGTATACGAAGTAATGTTATTAACCTGTAACGTTATCAACTTCCATAATGACATTCACCCTAAAGCGATGATTTATACGTAACCAATACATCCTGTTCGATACACGTATATTCATTAAGTTGGAATTATTACTTGAGGACATGCCCCCACTCCCCCGAAAGTGATGGCAACAATTCGAAAAATAACAACATTCGTTCCTAAATTCTAAATTTACTTCGAACGACACGAACGAATCGAATAAATAGAATATAGCAATGTATTCACTTCTTTCTTTATGCGATCGGTCAACAGCAATGATAATTTATAATCGATGATCTTAGGTTGCCGATCGATCGCGTCTGAGAAGGAATGTAATACGCGACCGTGTCTCACGCCCCTTCGAATCGTTGGAAGCGATGGAAGCAACAACACACTTGATCCCTGGCTAATTCGTCTCGAATGGGTTTGAGAGAAAGCGCGGAGCGATCCGGATGGATCGTTGTTTTCCGATGATTCGACCGATATTACGATCTGTAACGCGATAAGTTTTTAATAAAGGAACGATATCGATACGTTACAATACCGCCATGACTTTCAAGTAATAATCCAACGCGGAAACTAATATTTGTCGAACAAAGGAAAGTTTGTTTTTAAAAAAAAACTTCTACACCCTTCCTTCTCTCCCCCCTCCAATTCCAAATACTACACACACACATTCATATATATATATATATATATATATATATATGAAACATGGAATTATTGATTGTAAACTGGAGGATAACTGGAAAGGAAAGAGGTTTCAAGACAAATAAGCGTTTGTAAACTCGCAATTGATGGAAACTGAAAACAATACGATATTTTTACAACGGTCGCGCATCGTTCGCCGCAAATACAAAAATAATCCGATTATTCCTTGTATGAATCGTGCCTGTACGGCTCGTAACCATCGTCTCCGTAACCGTATATGTTTTACAGAATATATGTATAATATATATATATAAAAGAAAATGGGCATCGCTTGCGGGCTTGCGAGGCAAACATCAAACAGATCTTCGGGCAAATGCCGCGTCAGTTGTACACGGGGAATCCGATATTTTATTTTATTCCACTCTGGCCTTCTCATCCGCCATTTTTCTTTAACGTTCTCCTTCTCCCCTCCCTCCCCCCCTCGAGGCTTAAGTTTTTCGCCATTCGTTTCGCCGATATCCAACGATGGAAACGTGTGCTATTTTTCTCTCTGTCTCTCTCTCTCTCTCTGTTTTTTTTACTTTGTTTCGCCGTCAAAATCGACAGCCAATCATCGTGCTTTTGTCGTCCTTCGAAACGTCTATACAAAGGGAATTAAATTTTTAAAAATGCGATCGGGAGTAGCGGATAGTCCATACGGATGATTCTTGGACGGACGTTGATGGAAACTATTTTTTTTTAACCGATTCAATTTATGCTTCGAAATTATTGGATGGAAGGGAACGAAGTTTTCTTCCTTATTGTTATTAAACGAAAAAAAGTCAATGCGCGATTCATCGTTGATCCATCGATTATGGATTAATTAGTCTTCATTAACTTCGGTTCTCTGCCGTTGGAAATTAGAGAAAAAACTCTCTCTCTCTCTCTCTCGCGAAAAACAAACAATGCGAAAACTAATTAAACGTTTTTTTTTTTCGTTTTTCGAATCGATGGAATTTTACAACGGGGCGGATTCGTATTTGTACAATCGTCGCTTATTCTAACGAAATAAAACGCACGCGATGATGAAATCAAACATTCCCGAATCATACGTATTATTTATTTATTATCGATGAGTCGTAATTTTTAACCCGTTATTTTCCCCGTGTGCTTCCTTACTTCTCGTTCATTCGCTTCTACAACTGTCCACCCTGTGGAATATTATTCTCCCCTTTCTTCCTTTCAATTTCGTTCGAATATCTCTGTAATTAAATTCGCAAATTAAATGTCTAATCGGTGTAAGACTGGCACAGGTTTTATAGAGATAGAGGATGTTAACGAAAGAAACAAAATTCGAGCCGCGTATAAATTAAGCGCGATTTGAACCGCGCGATGCTCGAATACGTATCGAAGTCGATCACGGACGCATGCGCGGGTGAAAAATTATTTCCAATAAATCTTTCGCGATATCCTTCCTTGCCATCCTCTTATTGTTTCAACCTCGCGAGTTGCGCGAGGGAGGAATGAATTCAATGTATGCAGCAGGGAAAAACGGAGGAACAAGTCGACACTGGACGCTCGACTCGTCGATGATTCATGCTTCGATAAATTACTTTTTCCTCCTTTGCGGTACGCTCGCCTGTTTAGCGCGATAACACGCGTTGTGACGTCCTCGAACCTGTTCGCCTTCGCTAACGGGATCTCTCGCAAGATTGAGAAGAAAAAGAAATTTCTCTCGGTTGAAGAGGAAGAAGAAGAAGAAGAAGAAAGAAAGAAAATTAACAAACAACGCAACATTTTTACGCGGGATGGAATTTTAAAGGGAAATTATTCCTATAAGCATTATCGCGTTTAAAAATTTACGCGCGAGAGAAAAACGATAAATAATTCAATTCTCTCTCGTGCAAAACGTTCTCGTTACGAAATGAATCACTTGTTATTTAAATATAAATATTTCAACCGGATAATATATTATTTAGGATTGCTTTTTTGAAAATTATAATTTAACGAAATGAATACAAGTGCGTATTTCTGAAAATTTAAAAATCCCTCGCTGGCGAATATGAAAAATTTCACGATAAAGCGGAGAAGTTTTTAAAATTTCGTTTTTCATACGAAATAAAAAAAAAATTCATCGCTATAATTAATATTCATTAAATATATTTAAACGTTAAACATACTAATATATAATTAATTTTCCAACCATTTCCAATCACACACCATACCCTTATAAACACGAAATCGCTCATTCAATTCATTATTAAAATACATATTCAAATATCATAATAATCGTTCGACCAATATTTTATCATCATAAATTCGGCAATTATCTCGCAAAGAAGAAAGGAATAGCGGTTCCTTCTTTCTCGCGAGGAGGAGCAGCGAGGAGTTAATCTCTTTATTCCGTGAGGAAGAGAAGGAGATTCCTTCCCCCGATTTTTTCCACGAAACCGTCCGATACGATCTACGTATCCATGTTTCGAGGCATCAAGCTCGAGTCTTCATCGATCGAAGGAATAAGAATTTTGCACGAAACGAGTAAGAATTTTGCCTCGCCTGTTCGACCGACTATCGATACGAACCTCTCTAGCGTGCACGGCGTGCCCTGCTTTGATCATCCACGAGTCGTTCGGATGCGAATTGCACGGAACTACGTAATTTCGCGAGCGTACAACTGCCTTCCAACCACGGCCAACTCTGGCTGGGCCACCCTTCTTCCACCGCCGCTCCCGTTCAACCATCCCCTCCCTCTCCTCCCCCTCCTCCCTGGCCTGCTGCGTATTTGCGCAACTTTTTAAATTTCCGGTCGCGGATTGCCTCCATCCCCCGCCCACCCCTTCCTTCTCTTTTTCCGGGGAACAATAAAGCCGTAACACGATACGATTAGATGACATTAGATGGAAAGGGACGAATGCGAGGGGGTTCGATTCTTTCGCTACATTCGTTTCTCGTCTCGTCAATTCTCGATTCGAAAATTTGCCACCCGAATATTTCCAACGAATCGCTTTCTTCGACCAGGCTGTTTCCTCCTCGTCAAAATCGGCATCGACGCGCCGATTTTGTGTAATGTATGCTTTCCTTTTCATAATAGAGTGATTGGGATCGTGAGAAAAATTCTCCTCGAGCCTATCGGAGGGAGAGGATTATTAATCGAGGGTTGGAGGCATGAAAATTTTTACGCAAAAGAAGGCAAGGGATGGAAGAAACGAGTGAGTTCTGCTAGTAAGTTTTACGTAATGTCTCGGGATTAGCATGTTGTAAAACCTTGTTGGCGGAAGAAAGCATCCACTACGCCTCGACTGTCCGACTATTATCTTCCGAAATTATTTTCGAAATCTTCGTCTCCGTTTTTCTCGACGAAGAAGAAGACACGCTCTGCAACAACGTTGAATTTTATCTCCCCTTACCCGACATCGATGCTTTTGTTATTTATTAAATGGAAAGTTTCGAAAGGGAGTTTCTTCCCTTATTAGGGAATCGAAGAATTATTTATTGGAACGCGAAAGTCGTTTACCACGGAAAGAAGCACTTATCCTGGCTTTATGAAACGACGAAGCCCCCCTCCTCTGCGCCCTTGAAAATTTAAACGGGCGTTAGTTTCAGAATCTAAAGCGAACTTTTTATATAACGGAGGCATTAGAATTCTTATTTAGCCAGCATTTCGAGCAAAGTAAACGTTTTTAAAAAAACCTTGACGTTTTGCTCTCGTCAAATTGTGCGACCCCTCACTCTACTATACTCTTGAGTGCAAAAATTTCCCCTCCCAATTTTTGGGAGACGAAATCTCGTTATCACACCATTGGAATCTTCTAACTGAAATTCATTGATCCGCATCGTTGACAGATTAATCACCAGAGATAATCGCTCCCGATTTTCGCTTCCCTTACGATATCTTCGACTTCGAGCATAGCACTCGAGAATCGCGTGCAACTGTTCGTTACTGACACGACGCTCGAAAAAGAAAAAAAGGAAGAGGAGAAGAACGAAGAGGAAGAGAAAGAGAGAGAGAGAAACGGGTCCGTGGTTATTATAATTTCATTTCGGTGATTATGTACACGTATGCGCCTCTCGAAATTAATTAAATTAATGCGAGCGGGGAGGGAAGGTTATTTTAGATTCTGGCTCGTGGCGCTTGTGTACGTGTGTATACGGTTACGTGCGCGGTATAAGCTTTCCCGCCGCGTAGATAGTTAGGTGGATAAGTACGTAAGAGCGAGGCTACGACGCGCTAATTGGGTTAAGTGGCGAGGCGGGCAACAAATAAGAACATTATAAAGAGCAAATGGACTGGATGTGAAACAACTGTCCCCTTCCTTGCTGCACTTTTTGGTTTCGCGTAAACACGGTTTCGCTCCCCTTTTTGTTCATATCCTCGCGCAATAAACGCGCGACCGTTCAGCGCCACGAAATTTCCATCTTGGTTTTTCCACGGTTGTTTCGCGGTTCACTAGCTCGATGCGAGAACCAAGTTTTTGGTACAATTACTACGAATTGTATCGTATAACTCGCAGTGGGAATTGTAGAGAAAGAAAGGGAGGAAGAAAGAGTAATAGTTTCATTCGATTATTTAAAATTGTTTGAAAGATCTCGACGACGAAATATGAAAAAATCGGTATCGATATTTTTCCTGTGTTTTATTCCTCCCCCTTCTCGGAAGAACGTCTTCGAACGAAGATCCATTTCCTCTCTGCCCTAATTGCGCCCGTCCTACGGATTTAAAACTGTTTGAAATAAATTTGCAAGCATTACATCGTCTCTATCTTCATCGATTTAAGCGAAGCTCAAGCCCTTAATGGAAAGCCTGATAAAAATCGCGTTAAGTTAAAGCGGAATTTGCTTCGAGTTAATCGATGATGTAGAAAAAAAGGAGAGAGAGAAAAAAGAAAAGTAAAAGGAAGGGAAGAGTAGATCGAGATAATAGTTTCTATATAAGCGTTCTATGTAATAACACCGTGTTGGATCACAAGTATCGTAATGTTCCTCTATCTTTTCTTCTTTATTCAATTTAATTAAAGTTATTTTATTATTTTTTCATATCAGATGTTTCGAGTAATCGTTTGGAAAAATTGATACACACCGTTCGTGTTACGTTGATAAATAGCTGTGGTCAAACGTAAGAAGAAATTCAAAACGAGGGAAGGAATGTTTTATTACCATTTGATACGCTTGAAAAATCTGTACATAGTTGCATGTGAAATCGCATTGAAATTTCCATATACCGATGTTTGCATAAGTTGGAAAAAACGCACGATAATTTCAAATACCTAGGTTACACACTTGCGGCGCTAACTTTGATAAATATGAAAAGGCGGCTTATTACTGTGAACATGTACAGATCGTCGTTGATTATATAAGAGCGAATGCAATATTTCAAAGAAATAGACGTATTACGTATACGTCTCTGTCACTCTGTTCAAAGATTTATGTAAAAATCATTCATGAATCTATTCCGTGCTCCCATTTACTCGTTTACGTTCCACACTTTATTACCTCTTTATTCATTATTATCGTATAAATTGAATATTCCTATTTTTAATCAAATATTTCTTTCGACGAAACTTTACAAATTCACTCTTCACTGTAACTCCATTTCTATCGTTCGACTCATTCCAATTCTCGATCTCTCACCTCTAAAATATTATGCAACGTATGAAGTTAAAATTAAAACAGATGGCGGTATTCTCAAAAATGAGAAAAAGCAACCAGTTAAAAATTTCGAATAAAATTGCTTCGAGTAATTTCACATATCAAAACGCTCGAATAACATTTATTTAAGCTATCGCAATCGATTCGCTTTTCACGTAACCTCGATTATTATTATAATCGTTATGTTTTGAGCGATAAATTATTGAAACAACAAATCGAACACAATCTTCGATTATTAAATTCATCGCTTTAAATAATATACCCTTGTTCCCCCCTTTTCTTCTCCCTCATTTAGAAACGTTTTATCACAGGATAATGTTTTATCAGGCGACACGCGTCCGCGGGGGGCCTTGGTTAAAAAACAACGTACCACGATTAAAACATTCCCGATAAAGGAGCTCGTTTAAACGAGAAAATTATACTTCTTGCCGAGCCAACTGGCAATATTCGACTGGCCTGGCGTGTAATAATAGGACGTTTGTTTCGCTTGATTGTTTTCCTCCGCTGGTGGAAGGTATCTCTTGGAAAATCCGTTTCACGTTGTTGTTTCCAACGGGGGCGAAACGACGACGCGGCGAAGGAGGGGCGAGTGGAGGGAAACGTGGCGCAACAGGATGACACGGAACATTAGTGGCCTTTAAAGACGGATGAAAGAGAGGGATGAAAGCAACGTTTTAGATCTTCTAATGTCGAGCCATGAGATTTCAAGAGAGCTTTGAAGCTTCCGCCCGAGACGGATTACTGATTTTTCTCGGCGATGCTTGTCTAACTTGTTCTCGAGACAAGCGAGATACGCGCATCCACGGATTTCTTCTCTTTGATGGTATTAGAGGATACTCTCGGTTATCCGGAACTACTTCAACAGTCCCCTGACTGAGAGTCATAGACGAAAAGCTCGGAAGCGGATGGGATGTTCTTAAACAAGTGTCGTGACATGTGTAGTCGGAAAATAGCGGATAAACATTTGTTTAATGTACAAATCGTGGAAAGGAAAAGAATATCGAAGAACATTTGATTTGAAAATCCTTTTCTCCACGAATTTTGCGAATTTAAATTCCATTAAAATTGGGAAAATTTTCGATCGGAATCGTTAGAAACAGTCTCGACACGACTTTTCGAAATATCGAACGAAGAGGAGGGTAATATTTAATTTATTATCCTCGTCGTTTACTCGCTCTATTCCAAGCTCAAGAAGTGGCACGCATTTTTAGGAAAGAATGTAGGTCAGGAATCTGTTCATAATTTCCATACTATCTTAGCTACATAGAAATCCCGGTATCGGAATAAATCAAACGAGGATATCAATGGAATTTCTTCTCGTCCTTTTCGCATGGACGTGATTCGTTATCAACGATAAAATTCTACCGTCCACCAATTATACGAAAAAGAGCGAAGTAGCCGAAAGGTACGACGCTCTCTTGGTTAGAGAGCAAGTATACGCAACTGTTGTATATTCCAGTGTATAGTCGTAAAAAGCGCAAAATTCCCGGAATTCCTCCCCCATCCCTCCTTTTTTTCCCTTCCTCGTAGCGCAAACTGCGTCCCCCTCTCGTAAAACTCGAGGGCGTATACCCGGGGGCAAGTGAATTTGGCAAAATGGCGTTTTACAAAGTTTAAGACGTCTAGTATGAAATAGGTATCAAATAGGGCGGTGGAGGGACGGTGGTATAGCCGACTTTGGACCAACCGGCTATAACAACCTCTCCACTCAAACATGTATGAAATCGTACACCTTCATGGGTTACCTTAATGCGACCCGTCTCGACTGAAATCGTCCCTCAAAGACGAGTGCCAACTGCTATTAGAAGTTTGATCCGAAAATGCTGGCCGGATCCTTCCTGACTGCTCGCATTATACGTGTTATTACGCTCCTCGCCCCCTTCCATTAAATGTTCCCCCAACTTCTTCGCGGCAGTAATTTTCCATCGAACCGAACGTTGAAAATCTTTTATCAGCCGATAAGTCGGGGAGAGAAGGGAGAGAAGTTTTGGATGCGGCAACGATACACGAATAATTCAATTTTCCAAGATCACTCTCGAAGAGACATTTCTATGCAAAACGAGCTCTGACGGAGAGATCTTCCGCTTCGATTATGAATTAGCGACTGAAACAAAACGTTTTAAAACTCCTTCGTTCGCGTAGGAAAAAGAAGAGGAAATATGCGGATAGAATTTATATGCAGATACTTTTATAGGGGAGGGAACGATTCTTCGCTTCGGCAATCGTTGGGAAATTGCGTATCTTGAAGTTTACTTTTTTTTTTTTTTTAATTTATTCTTATGCAATCTGCACGAATTCGTATTGAAAGTTTAATATCGAGGGGAGGATTTGTTTAAAAATTTTCCAATTTTTTTTCCACTCCTGTCCACCGGTAATTTATACAAACGATGTGCAAAATTCAAATTGTTTATCGACGAACAATTTATCTATGATTGAAAAATCACAAAAAGGGGGAAGAGAGAGAGAGAGAGGGAGGGAGAGGAAAATTTTGCGACGAGCGACATAATAAAAATTTTATCTACAATGATAACGCAAGATGGATAGAAATATTAAAAGCTTGTCACAACTTTGAATAACCGTCCGTAAAGGTTTTTTCACATAATATACGAAACCGAGAGAGATTATTGATCCATATATATATATATGTATATACATATATTTGGGTAACAAAGAACGCGTTCACCGTTATGAATACAAACGTTTAGTCAAACGAGCCGGCAAGCAATTTTTCCGAACGGTAAAATAAACATTTCGCGGAGTAATTTAACAATGCTCGTTTCCAATGCGCGGTTCAAACTTCAATTTATATCGACGGAAAGACGGAATTGGAAATATCGTCGTATTATCCTTTCGCGATGAAGCCGCGAAGAAGGGAAAAAAGAGCTCAACGTTGACTAAAATTCGCGCTCGAAACGAAAGAGAGAGAGAGAGAGAGAGAATGAAAAAAAGGAAAATAATCAAAATCAACGTTTCAAGCGAGGAGATTTCATTTCGTCAAGCGCGTGCCCGCTTGTTGAGCGCTTAATTGAACGAGCGTGAACCGTAAACCGAATTTAATCCGTTAATCGAATACACACTTTTACAATTGATTTAAATAATTCCTGCTCCTGTCTAAATGGGAACTCGGTTGATTCTCGGATAACGAAAGAAGGTCCTCGATCTTCGTTTCTTCTTCGAATGTCTTCGCGTCCATACGAGGCCCATGGAACAAAACCGACTTCGTTCCACTGCTTTTACGGCTTATTTGACGAAGGAACGGGGCGCCATCTTTATTCCCGTGGAAGTTTCCCTCCGATAAGCAGCCGTCACGTGAGCCGAATTTGATTACCTCGATTTAGAAACTACAACGGGACGTGGTTTGTTAATCGTCCTCGTCCTCGTCGTCGTCGTTCGCGGGACGCTGTGCTCTTTCATTAGAAATTAATGAGCGACCCGTCGTCGACCTGCGCATCTTTCTCGCCTCTCTCTCTCTCTCTCTCTGAAAATTTAGAAGCCACGACACGAAAGTTCGCCGCTTCGAAGTGAATAAAATATGCGCCCTCCGAAGGAACACGAATTGCCGGTGAATCAAAATTAAGCTGCTCTCTTTCTCTCTCTCTTCCTTTCTTTCTTTCCTTCTTTTTACGCGGTTGAGAGGATCGCGATGAGGAATTAAGGGAAACAGAGGAAGGTTAGACCGAAGGGACGAATAGAATTCTCGAATCAACGGTTAAGGTTCGCGAACTCGGTTCCTCTTCTTCTTCTTCTTCTACGAATTGGGGTCATCTTCCACTACTACTTACTACTGTTGCTACGTATTCTCTCGACATTGTCTTCTTTCGCCAAGAAATTTCACCGTTTGGGTATTTGATGAGGTGTTAACGATTCATTTTTCACGACAACCCGTTACATTGGAAAGAACATACACACGGATATTGCATGTGTACTTGCATACACGGAGGGTTGGAATGCAATTGTTTCTTTTCTTGGCGAAAGGGAAGGGGGTTGAAGAATGTCGAAGAAAGCGCGGGTGCAAGATTGCTGCGGGGGTACGTTCGCTTGTTTACCCTCTTCTGGCTTCCATTATTGACAAGCTTGATTATCTTAAGCATACTTTGCGGTGTCGGAAGCTAAAATCTCACCCCCCAGGGGGAAGCCGGGTGGGCTCGTTTCGAGGTAGAGCACGGCTGCTAATATATTTATTAACAACCTCCGGCAGAATCTGCCCATGCAGACTCCCTACTGCTCGCCACCAATCCCCGATTCCTCCCCTTCCTTTTCCATCCCCCTGTCCGAATTACTTTTTTTCCCCATCCTCCCCCACTCCCTCTCCCTCCACGCACTCGGTACCCTCGAGGAATACGCGGTCCAGCGTTTCCAATCTTGCGGATATCGCCAACCGTTCGAGTTATTATTGCAGCTGAACATCCGATGGATCGGATATCCGGGACACTGTCGGTAAGGGGGGGGAAAAATAATGGAAAAAACAAGGTTCGTTCGAACACGAGAATCGTTTTCCCTCGGTTGCACCCGTATATCCACCGTATATCCATAGTCCCGACCATAGTTTCGTTCCATCGTTGCAGAGGATTGGTCGAGAAGGTTATTCGATGCGTCGTGGGTTGCACGTGAGCGTGGAAGGAGGCGGGAGAGGGGAGGATTAAGATTGGCTGATTCTGGGGCCTGCGAGATCTTCTTAAAAGGGAAGGAATAAAAACAAAAAAAAAAAAAGAAAAGGAAGGAGAAGGAAAAAGGAAAAAAAGAGAAGAAACTGGCTAGGTATTGTGACCCAAATTGCGCGAAGGCCTCGCCGCCGCCAAGCAGCCAAGGTTCCGCTCGTGCGGCGGAATCCGCGTGGGAGGGTGGAGGGTGGAAACGAGGATAGAGGGAAAAGAAGGAGCGTGGACAGGGAGGGAGCGAGTGAGTGGTTGAGGGAGCAGGTGAGCAGTGTTACGGGTTCAGACAGAGAGGGAGAAAGAGGTTTCGCGAAAGCTTTAGCTCTGGCTCCGCCCCTTGCCAATGGCAAGGCACAAGGGTTCGCTTGTCTTCCACCGCGCTGGCCAATATCAAACTTGGCCGGATGCGCAGCCTCCAAGGTGGACCAATCGGTTAACCCCGCGGAAAAACGCGCTTTCCTGGCCGCCACGCTGCCACGTCCAAACTCTTTTCGTTCCTGGCCAGAAGCGGAAGCGTGCGACCACGAGCCTTTCTACGCACGCTAAGCTTTGTTTCCGCTCGAACTATGCGTCCCCCTATCTCTCTCTTTCTAGTTTATCGTTCGCTCGCCCGTGTCCTTCTTCATCCTTTCGCTCCCGTTGTTGTTTTCGCCGCTCTGTTTTCATCGCTCGTGCACTCTCTTCTAGCTTCCGTTTATTTTTTATGCAACCTTTGATGATGAACTCGAGACGGGGAAATGATTGGAGAGTTGAACAACGATTTTGTTTCGTATAGGAATTCTTTTGGAAAATTTCTCTCTTTCTTCTCCGATTCGATTAAAGTTTTTAGGGTTTAATCATCCCTGGAAAATGTTAAAGTTAAACTCCTCGTTAGAATTGAAATTTGGGATAGGATATTACTTAGAAACACACGCGAAATTTTTAATCAATTGCAAATGTAGATTATACACGATCCAGAACCTTCTGCTTATTTTATTATCATAAACGTTTTCGTGATTTTCAATTTTATAATATTGTTGGTATATCTGGCGTAACAAATACCTGTTACCTCGCGGTGACAACGAAAAAATTATAAATTTGGCACAGGAAGCGACGTTTTAAACGGATATGTGCGCACCTTGATTAAAATAATACACCGATCATTGTTATTCCGGCGGTAATCGATCACGGAACGACGTGGAAATACATCAAAGACTCCGGACGGGAGAAAATCGAATGCAATAACTTTCGCCATATTTTTCTTTCCTTTTTTTCTATTTTTTTCCTATTTTTCTTTTTTCTCTACGAAACTTACCCGGAGATAGGCACGTACTCGTTGCGTACACGGAGTCGTTCGATATAATAATGCACGCGATGCTCATAATTCTGTCCTCATGCTATGCGGATGAACGTATAAAATTTATGTGCAAGAATCCCTCATAAAATAGCATAAAATTATCGGAATAGACATTCGTTCGCACACACACACACGCGCGCGCGCGCGCCACCGTCTAGACACCCCGTGTGTGCTCGTGTGCGCGTAACAAATATTGCGCGTTTCGACAATGAGAATGCAGGAAAATTTAAATTACGCGATAAAACGATGGACGTTACATCCTGATGCTGTAACTTTCCCCCTTCGTTTCGACCATTTAGACCGATCCGAATCTATGAAGTTCCGTTCGTTTTAATTTCTCCAAACGCTGCTCTCTCGTGTATCTTTTTTTTTCGCGCAAAGAACGCGTAAAAAGTGAAATTATTTACTCACGAATAATTTCTATCACTTTCGCCATTTAAAATCGTAATGAAACGAATAAATCGTAATTCGTAGATAAAAAGACACCCGCGAATTTATTTTATTTATTTATTCATTCATTCGTTCGTTCGTTCATTCATTATTCGCGTTTCGTTTCCCGAGTTACGAGAGATTTAAACGAAAAACTAAACGCACGTGTACACGGAGCTTCGTGATATTATTCGTGATGGTTATCGTTTCAAAATTCAACGAAACTGCGTCAAATCCCAGTCGGGGGGAATGGCAATTATTATACAACGTAGATATCCGAGGTTGAACCGAATCCGAAGGTTTATTAATTTTCCGCATTAACCGAATTCCCTTCGTCTTTGTGGGGCCCCGATTTTTTCGATCAACCGTCAGAGCGCGGTGTTTTTAAAAAGATTCGTCGGATAGGGGGCAAAGATTGAAAAAAAAAAAAAAAGAATAAAGGAAAATGTATTACTTCAGCGTGGCGGAACGTGGTGGAGGGGAGGGAGAAGGGAATTAATTTTTCGACCTGTCACGCAAGAACGGAGCGACAAATTACTTTTCGTCAATGGGATAAAAAGACTAAACTCTCGATACGTTACAAAATTCGCTTCACAGATGGAATACTTTGCAGGAAATAAACCGGCCCCCTTCCGACGTCCCCTCTCGCCGCCCCATCCCTCCCCCGCTCTCCCCCTTTTCGCCTTGCTGAATTTTCCGTAACTCTGATTACACCGCGAAGCATCCAATTTCATGGACGTTATTTATGTCCGCTTCTTTTATGACTGATTTCATTAGCGGAAGACGCGTTCGTTACGGTGGCGAATAGAAGCAAATATTTCGCGAGGCCGTCGTGTAAATTAACATTTAAATTCGGCCGTCGTAGAAGTAAGAATTAACGCATTAACCGAGATTTTAAATTTCCTATAAAAAGGAAAACGCAGTTTCCCGACCATATCTCCATTCTCCTCTCCTCTCTGTCTAATTACCTATCAAAACTTTTATACCTCGATCATTGCAACTCGGAGATCTTGCTTAGAGATCAAAAAGAGTCGTCCGAGTTATCCGAATTTCAATCGAAGCGTGATTTTTGTTAGTTTGTTATTCGTATGTTTAACCGTTTATTATCGTATAACGCGTTATTTTTAAAACAGTGTTTGCAAAACGATTATCGAGATATATATATATACTATAATATAATGCCCAAATAAATATATTTACGTTCCCGTTGTTTGTTTGCTTTATTGAACAAATATAAAAGAGTCGTACGATCGGCCGTAATTGCGTTTACCTCTGGATTGAAGAAAAAACAAAAAAATTAAAAAAGAAAAGGAGAAAATAACACGAAACGAAAATATCCTACGTTTTAAAACTTGACGAAACGCAAGTAAGTTGTTTCTGTTGCAAACGTTTTCCTTCTCTTCTCTTTTCTTTCTTTTTTTTTTTCCCTAGGAACAAAACAAGAAAGACCAAAGAGACAAAAAATATTTACACGCAACGTTACTTTATTAAATATTCCATATTATTTTCCTTATTTTCGCGTTAATTATCGTTTCAATCCACTCCCCCTCCCTGAAGAATAAAAAGAATTATTATCTCCGTACTACCTGTGTCTTTTCTCTTTGTCGGCTATCCTTTTCTTCGTTTTTTTTTTTCATCCGTTGCCCCCATCCGGCAGCATCGATTGAAACACAGCCGATACACAGTGTGCACAAATGTAAAACAAATGTAACTCAAAGGAAGGGATGGGAAAGGGAGGAGAGGGATCAAAGGACACGATCACGTGCGCGTACTTGATGCAAGGGACGGTTAATGAGATGATGGAAACGAACGAGGAGGAGGACTACTAAGGAAACGAACGAGGGTTGAACAAGGAACGAATGTTCCCTCGAGGGGAAGATGTACGTGTATGGCCAGACGTACGATAATATCGACGATTATCCTTTCTTTTCATCTCTGCGTATTCCCCATTAACCTTCCATTTAATAATCTTTCATCGATCTCCCGCTAATTTCTCATTAATCACCTTCCTTCCTTACCTCCCTCCCCTTCCAACGGATCGATAGCATCTCGCTAAACTACACGTGCAGAGGAATCGAGAAATTGGAAAATTCTTTCCCGACACCGAACGATTCTCTCGAATTTGCATAAACCACCGCGAACTATTTAACCACCGAGGGAGAATTTTATTTTTATCGCGCTTTGGTAAACCGCCCACCTGATCGGCATGTAAATTTACGGTGGCCTTAAATTCAATTTTTTTGTGCCCCGCTAAACGATCGTGTACACACGCACGCGCGCTCGTTTTATCTAGTGAGCCATGCATATGCATGGCATCCGATCTCGAACATTTTCCAATGCGTGTACGCGTGTACTTTCTTTAGCGTCGATAAAAGAGTTTCGAGAAAAATCAGGGTAACCGAAGGTGTTTCGAAACTCGTTCATTGAATGAATTATGGATCCGGGTATATGAGCGAGATGGGAATAATAATTGATAAATAAAGGGAAGGGAGGAAATTGTGGGATCTCTGTCGAATAGAAATTTAATAATTAATTTTACGAGTGATGTTTTAAATGAACGTAACATCGATCGAATGTTTTTTAAAAATATGTATATATATGTATGTATTATCGTAATATTTTACGTTTCAAAGACAGTTGTAGTGAATATTTTTGAGATCAAATTTAGCACGGAACAATGAAATTCTAGATTTTACATGTTTTAATTTCAACAACACGAAAATTGCAGGCGCGAGCAAAATAGTTGGAGCGTACATTTAGCTATATTTGTAAAATATTTTTTCTATAATATAGTTAACCACTGTACATTTCACGTATTTAACCGTTTTAATAAAACTATAAGGAAGCAAAACAATTTTTGGTACGCGAAGAAATCCTCGTTACTCGTATATGTGTGTATCCGAGTTTCGTAACGTTTCGTATTAAACGTAAATTTAATTTAATTTTCTGATCTGTACACACAGTCCCCCGTGTTATTAAAATATAATCTGCATGTTTACGTTGCGCCGAGCTAACACCAACCTTACAAAAAACTTAGAAAATGAAATTAAAAATACTTGTAAATATTACTCGTATCTACCTGCAAAATTTCTCCTCCCACTTTTTAAAATTTCTCCACTTCTCGAATTTCTTCCCTCCTAACCTAAATTACTATACTCGCGACAAGAAATGCTTGAACCGTCGAATGTTGAAAGCGAGTTGAAAAAAAGAAAGAAAAAAAAATTCCAAAAATTCATCTCGACGCAAACGCAACGCACAGGAAAATTTCTCGGAAAGGAAGATATATATATATGTATACGTTTACTTCGAAGTTTCGGCCCAGTCTTTGTACGTGCATAGAAAGTGTTATTCAAGTTTCGTATAAAAAATGAGCCGATATCACGGCGCGAGGAAAAGTATCATCCTGCAAAAGGACGAGGCGACGAGGTCCTCGGCGGTGTTTCGACGAAATCTCTTATTAAAACGGGGACAACGGGGAATAAGGGGGAGAGGGACGTTGAGAGACGATGCAACAGGAATAAGGTGAATAGGGGAAGGGGGCGTAGAGTAGGAGGCGATGCGGAAGTACGACGTGTTTTTATCATTTAATTTTGCAGACAAAGACCCCGCGGGGCTTTCGTTCACCGAGGTCAAAACCTCGAAAGGAAGGTACTACCGTTCCTTCCTGGGACATTATCTTCTTCATTTGCCTCCTCTAGTTAAGAAACATCCCGTGGGATTAGAGATAGACTTCTTTTGTCTCGAGCGGACAAAGAACGGACTCCGCCTCCTACTCGGTTATCGAATAATAGTTCTTTCCGCCGGTCTTTGTCCCGGATACGGACTCGAGAAAGATTCACTCGAGTCCCCTAAATAAATAGCGATGCAAATGACGACCACTTTGATAATGAGATGACTCGCTTCGATTACCGAGAAACTCGCTCGATATCCGACCGATTTTCTTTTTTTTTTTTCTTTTTAATTTTCTCCGGTCGTTTTTCTTCTCCTTTTTTTTTTTGGAATAAATTGTATCACGAATGAAAATTTGATGGATACCGTTCGCTCGTTTATTTTTCCGTTTTCTTTTTTAAACAAAATACGTTCAAATAATACAAAACGAAACGGAACGAAATCCTTCCAGTTCTTTTTGTTCGTTCAACGAATCAACCAACATCTTTTTCTCCACGTACGTTTTTCACGTGCATACTTTTCTAAAAACTGGAAAAGTTTTATCCATGTTACAAACACCGATACTAAACTCGGTTGCCAGTATTCAGGTTGTCCGAATAATTATTTCGAACAAAGGGAGCCACATTTTATTTTACATTCTCCATTCTCTCTCTCTCTCTCTCTCTCTTTCTCCTCTTTATTTACCTTTGCGCGTTAACCTCGTAAACCTCGCGTAAAGTTTATACCACGTTACGGAACGAGGGTTTAAACGAAGTCTGGCGCGATGAGATTCAACATTTTTTTCTCCCGATTCGAACAGCGTAGCCTCGACGATGACGACGACAAGAAGAATAAAAATTTCAACTTTTGTGGGAGGAGGAGGGCTATATATATATATCGTATACGTATATCGTGGAATATCTCGACCGTGAAAAAAAAAAGAAGAAGGAAAAGAAAAAAAAAGCAAGGTGCTTCCTCTCTTTGTGCGACGCGTAATCAGAACGACATGGCCTGTATTCCTGTTCGCGTGAAACAATCTTTCGCATTCTACAGAAAGGACACGCTTCTTTAATCCATAACCCTGTAAAAAGGGTTCCCTCCTTCTCGGATCTGGCTGCCTCGCGTGTGCACCCATCTCCTTCCCCTCCCCTTCCCTCCTAGACCGGCTGGTTGCGCTGAAAGTTTTATGAAAAATGGTGGTGGGGCAAAGATTCAGAGGGAATAGCAGAGGAAGAAGAAAGAGGCGAGGAAGAAAAGGGTGTAGCAGGGTGGCTGCTCGTGGGAGGAGAGGGAGGGTTCTCGACCGGTTCTCGCGGATTGCGAGAGAGCGAGATTGACGTGAATATCCGCCCTCTGCTCAATAAAACACGCGAAACAAAAAGCCATCGTAAAACATCGGTTTAAACTTTCATACGAGTCTGCCCGAGATACTACTACTCCCTCGCTTCCCTCCCTTTCTCCACCAGCCTCTCCACCTTCCACCGCCCTCCTCCCTTACACTTTGCCATGGAAATTTTTCCTCCCGTGGAAGAATGGGCCCTGCCCAGACAGAGATAGAGAGAGGGAAGCCACGTCGTCTTCCACTTCCGCTTCGCGCCACGCTCGTTCCAACGTCAAACGTGCACGGAACGCGTGGTATCATCGGCGGGGTGGTAAAAATCGTAATCCGCGATTTCAAGGTGGATCGAATTCTATCGAAAGTGATTCTCCGTGTTCGTGCTCCTCGCGCGAAATGTTCCCTTCGAAACATTGGAGGAAATTTTCGAGATCGTGCCACTGGATGATACGTAATGGCGTCGTTATCGTAAACTTTAATCCACGTTTCGATACGAATATGGATGCTCTCTATATTATTCGTTTCACGGTGCATTGGTGAAATTTGATTTTAGTCCGATTGAAGTTCTACTTTTTTTACAACTGGTCGAAAGATGGTTTGAATTATCGTATCTAATCGAGATAATTTGGCGAGGAGGACATTCTATTTCGCGTGAACGACGAATTCACACGGGATGGCGAGTGCGCGGAAGGCACTCACTGGCTAGAATGTCAAAGAGAGTCCTTTGGGACATACCAGGTTTCTTGTTTACCGGACGCTCCTCCCTGAAAGCTCTCAAACTTTCCACGGCGGTCGTGTTTGATTCAATTTTTTACCCCTCATCCACGTATCACGTCCCGTTGTGTCTTAGCTCAGATCTTCGATTTCCAATTTTCGATTCGATCGAAAATTTCCACGAGCTGCTTTCGTTATTGAACTCGACGCGAATAATTGTCAAGCCGAGAAATTTCTACGTGTTGGAAGGATACCCTATCTGCGTATTTAATTATTCGAATCATCGCGTAATGCCTGGATTGTGTAAATTAATTTAAATGAATTTAAACCGTATTTTCGATTTCTCAACAGAATTATGAGAGTTAATTAATCGCATCGGATATGGGCACAACGCGACACAAACGTAAATAGAAAATGTCCGCCCCGCAGTTGTGTAACTGTTTGTAAATGTTTGTAATGTAGCAATTATGCTTTCGACCGATAAGTTATTATGAAACGATATTGTGCGAATTATCTTTTATCGGTTTAAACGGTACGCTACCCGTTTTTGATAACGAAATGGACGGCGTTGACAGTAACGTAACCGTTACAAATCACGTAATTACGAAGGCAAATTTGTTCTCGTTACTCGTCCATCTACGATTAATCGTGAAAATAATAAGGTTGGTTATAAACTTTGTCGTTTTTATTTTGCCTCGCGTCTTTTAATTAAAAAAAAGAAAGAAAGAAAGAAAGAAAGAAATAAAAAATAGAATATTAAAAATTTCGAGCCAGCTTAATTCGACGATCAAGATCTTTATTAAAAAGAATATTCTATAAAAGAAAAATATAAAAGAAAGCGACGCGAAGAGAAGGGAAATCCGGGGAAGGAAAAGAGATTTTGGGCGCAGGGAGAGGGGGAGTGTGCGATTGCCGGAAACGCGGCGACGACGCTCTCTTCGGTTCGCCTTCGAACTGAAAGAATGTAATTACTACGAAGGATCAAAGTCAGGGAAGCAACGTTCGTGACCCGTGTGCTTCGGTTTCGCCCTTCTCGTTCGTCGCATTCGTTCCTTTCGTCTGCCGCCTTTCGATGCGGAATTTAAATATCGACGGAAGTATTCAACGTTTGACTTCGGTAGATCCAAGTATTCGCCACCTTTCGTTCTCGACACTGCCGCTCGAACAAAGAGAGACAAAGAGTGAGAAAGAGAGGGAAAGTGCCTCTCGTCGAAGAAGAGGACGAGCAGAAAGGGAAGATGGAGGAAACAAAGAAAGTCATCCACGCCGTCCATCGTGTTTCACGTTTCTCATTCCGAATCATTGTTAAACTTTACATACGCAAGGATATTTTTTTAAGTTCTTCTCTTTTGTCTCTTGTTATAGTCGGTTAATTTTTTTTAAACGCGTATTATTATTTTAATCGTATATTTGCGAATAACGTTTCTTAAATGAAATCGAATCGTTCCATAAGCTTTAAAGTATTAAAAATACGATTCTAAATATTTCTTGTCTTTTATAATATCATTTTACATCCTTTATTTACGTTTCAACGAGTAATCCACCTCGAAATAACGATAAAAAGTGCAAGGAAACTTTCGTGACTATTTTTAATCGTATCACATTAAAATCTCGTTCACGTTATCATTACGATCTCCGCTACGAATCCAAAAACCAATTCTGACGGTTTTGGGAAATGTGATCGTACGATTAGCCATCCTCTTTCGTTGCGAAATTCCACCGAGCAGTCCGATCTATCGCTCAAGACCGTGATTCGTTTCGATTCGCTCGAGTTTTGAACGAAGATTCCTCCCGAGGAATTTCCAAATTCGTTCGAATGCTCGTCTTGGAATTCTTTTTCTAGAATTAAGACGACCAGCTCCGTTTACACGCGATCCAACTCCCGATCAAATCGCTTTTTATCACGCTAAATAATCAGCGTTACAGATTCAACGTGGAAGGATCATATTTCCTCAACGGAGTTTAATACCTCTGTATCGCGACATGATTATTTAATCGCCCTGTTTTACACGCAATTATATCTTTTGTCGTAACTTTACGAGCCACGTAACTCGACCAAGTTTTAAAAGACACACGTGGAAAGGATTAAGACTCCGTTAAATCCAATTGGACGCGATACTGGCGGGTAACTAGGAACGGCACTTTGCTCGATAAACTACTCGGCCGATTTCTTCACACTGGACACTTAGCTTCCTCTAAATTGTTATTATTCCACCATTGTTCCTCCAATTTTCTCATTCACGAGACGAATTTTTAAATCTGCCGCGAGGAAATTGTGTTGTAAAAATTCTGGTAGATTTTTCGTGAGCACGAAAGGATGAATACGATGGCGTATTATATTAATGTAATAATAGAGGGTAATTGAAAATCCGTGTCCCAGTAAAATGCACTTTCCATGTATTTAAGACATTAGGTTACTCGTCTTCTTACTACCTTCACCGCGCTACCGTTTAACATTGATTTTTATTGTACTCGAGAATCTCGGCTCAACGTATTTCTCCTATCATTTTTCGAACTTGTTGCATGTTACGGAGATATTTGCCTATTTTTCTTTTTTTTTTTTTTTATTACGGCGGGACAAAGGGTGCATTCTGGTTGCCGTTTGTAACCAACCTGCGTGATGAAACGTTGATCCAGGTAAAGTGATAAAATATGTAACAAAGACTCGTTCGTTGGATAAATCATGTAAACAGCGTAAACGCGATATACCTCTCATGCTCAATGGGATCTCAGGATTTATCTGAACTATTTATACGTTTTACGTTTTTTCCCCCTTTTTCCACGTTTTTCAGACACGATATCTAATGGCCTGAAATATTGAAATTGATCTTCCTTCGTCGAAAAAAATATTCCTTCGTGGATTATAAAAAAAAAAAAAAGAAGAAGAAGCTTCGAATCGCTTTGGAATATGACCCGTATAATCCAAACATCTGAAATTTTTAATTCCAAGTTGAAACGAAAATATTGTCGATTTCGAAAAGAGAAATACTTCGTATGCATTAATCGCCAGGTTTTCATATCGTCCCTTACTTTAATGGGATTATTTTATTTCGAATATTAAAAAAAAAAAAAAGGAAAGAAAAGGAGAGAAAGAGGGAGGGAGAGAGAGATAAAAAAACATTTCTCGTAAAAAATATATAAAATCCACGTTCAAAGGGATATATATTTTTTTACGAATCAATTTGAAATTTTGTTAAAAATATCGCGTTATTTCGAAAAACACGAAATAATCGATGTAACGCGATACATCCGCGATGGAAATATTCCGTTCCGCGGAAATATATTCGCGTAATATAACAAAAGATAAAAACTGAAAAAAAAAAAAAATACTCTACTTTTCGAATCACGCGAGCGATTAAAATAAGAAATAAAAATCTGTTGCGCGATCCGTTTTTAAACGTGTTTTTTAATACGATCAACGTCCCACGAAGTATGAAGAATACACGAAATTATGTTCGGTAAGCCCTGGAATAACGCTAAAATTCAAACAACAAAATCGATTTCCCTGACGATATCCCTCCACCACCTATCGAAATTATCAAACTTCAGAGAGGGAGGGCGCACTTGTCGGTCCACGAAGGGGAGGGGGGAGAAAGAAGAGGCAGGCCACGCGTTTAGAATGTTTCGAGAGACGAGGAGCCACTCGAAGAGGGAACGCATTCTGTAGGGTGGATGTTCACGAAGAGGATAGAGTGAGAGAGAGAGAGGGAGAGAGAGGGGTAAAGCCGGTGGCCCGGTTTCTCCTCTGGGTGAACCTTGGTGTATCACTCATGATACACACGTGCTTTTCCGCGAGGAATGCGCGCCGCGCCGCTGGTCTCGAACCTTGCCGTCTCAACTATGGGCAAACTGCGTTTCACGCGGCTCACCGGCCTGGTGAAACGTTAAAAATTCACTCGAAGAAAGAGGAGGGGAGAGGGGAGGAGAACGCCTCCACTTGAGAACCCGTGTTGTATACGTACATCCAGTTACATTCTCTTAAGCCCCCGGTTTTTTTTTCATCCCGCTTTTTGTCCCCGTTTCTCATTCGAGACTCCCTCTCCTTTGAGCCACGCGAGCTAACTGTTGCGCGTTCCTTTTGTAATTAAATCCGGTGGAAACTACGGTCGCGTTTTGAACAGTCAAGCACGGCTCATAATTCACTCGTGTTTGCCAATCTTTCTATTCTCCCGCCGCTTCTCTCGCTGCTTTGTTTGTTTCTCTCCCTCTCTCTCTCTCGTATGGCATCTCCTTTCGAAGGAGATCGATCGTGACGATGATGACGGTTCAAAAATTCGATTGAAAACGTTTCTCTCGAATGGAATATCCTATTTTCTCTAATTTTACTTTATTTCCTTGTCCTGGGAAGGAACAAAGGACAAATGAATCATCTCGCGGGCGAAAGAAATATTTCATCTCCACCCTCCTCGTTCCCTTTATCACGAATTTTTATTTTCATTTTCGATGCTTTTTCCTTTTTTTCCTTTTTTTTTTACAATTCCACCGTTTCCGCGTATTTTCAAATGTAGGAGGGGGAGGGAGGTGTATCGCGCGATTCAGTTCGGTGAAACGATCGAAGAACGATTTACATAAACCAGTTTCTTCACTTGTGATTTACTTTTTGGGTCAACTCCATTTCGGCTGCATCATTTTACGTAGAACATTGCGTCGAATAGAATATTCAAATTTCGCAATTGGTTCCTCCTCCTCCTCCTCCTCCTTTCCCTTCCCCCTACTCCCGCGGAATTTTGTTTCCCGTTATAAATTTTCATTTTCATTCCTCGGCCCCTTTCTCACGAAAGGAAAGGAGGGAAAAATTTTCGTTCCCCGAAAAACTCTTACGCACTCGTCCCTTTCGCGACACGCTTTGTAACGGGTATGGAATTTTAAATCTCTTCTATAGCGCGGAAAATGACGCGGGTTTAAACGTGCGAAATATAGAGAGGAAAGGAAAGAAAGAAAGAAAAGAAAAGAAAAGGGGGAGGGAAGCATTTCTCTTCTCGTCTATTCCGACGAGAGAGGAGAGGAGAAAGGGGGGGGCGAGGGACAAAATCGCTATACTTAATAATTGTATTCGTCGCCCATGAGTATTTTATTCGATGTTCCCTCGTTGCATATTTTAATGCGACATTATATACGATTCTCGAAATTGCGTCGGGTAGACGGGCGCTTAACATGCGTGGAACGAGGACGGTGGGTCTGGAGGAAACGATTTATGAGGATCGATGTTGTATTATTGAAGCAATGGTTGATACGAGCCACACGGGATGCATACTTGATTGAGAACCTGCTTGTACTTGCTGCGTGCGGGTATCCGGTCCCGCGAATCGCTATTCGAATGGATTTTCCGATAAATTACGGTCAATCTAATCGCAAGTAATTGCTCCTTCGATATTTCAAATAAAACCGATAATAGTATAGAAGGAAAAATAGCACAGAAGAAGAAAAGAGCGTTCCTTTCGGCGCGGTCTTCGTTAAGTTTTTCTTTTTTTTAATAAAGGCGTCACGATTCTTTACGTTCCCGTTTTCTTCGCACCGCGTTTACAGCTGATGGTGTCGACGCGTGCCGATATTTATATGCCGAATATTAACAGAAATCTGCGAATCCTTTCAGTTCGCGCAGCACGTAACAACGGTTCACCGCAGCGTTACCAACCGTGCGTGTTATTCGCGCGTTGCTCTTTCGATGCGCGCGCGAAAGGCACGAGAGAAGCCAGTGAATTTCGAGTGGGCTCTATTAATCATTACATCGCGCGTTCGTTCGCCGACAGGCATTCGAATCCACCAGCCATTTGTACCTGTACGTGTAACGCCAATTACCCTCGAAACGTAAACGTAAAAATGTCCGACCACGGTATAATAACATCAGTGACGACATCCCCTCCCCAATGGTAAACATATTATCGGTGTTCACCGAGCCGTTTCACCCGTCATTAGTTGATAAAGAGCACCGTGAAATATACACGGATTCGAACGGTTAATAATAATCGAGTTTGAAAAGAAACTCAATCGATAATCCACGAATCCGATTTTTCCATTTTCCCATTTATCTACAATTCCATCGTTATTATCAGTTCTCTCTCTCTCTCTCTTCCAAGTACGATATCTTACACGATATATCAATATATTGCCTACGAGTTTTCGTTTCCTTATTACACACGGATGGTACGGCGAGAGCATAAATTTCTCTTGTGCGTTCGAAATCGAATAACGTCGGAACGAATCTCGTTTTTTCTCCGATCGATCCGATACGATACGAGTATGCGCGTGTACGTATACAGTGAATTTCTCTGTTTTCGCTTTTGATAAAATGCGAAATCCACGAAAGGACAAACCGAGGAACGGTTTTTTTTCTCGTCCTTCTTGATACGAAATTCAGCCCGAGGGCAGAATACGCGGTTGCGTCTGCGATACACGTATAATAAGATACAAGAGCATAATCGTATATCATATAAGTTGGTGAGCGCAAGTATTCCCCCTTCCTTTCTTCCCTCCGCCATACAGGATAGAATCACGGTCCCCGCCAACCGCCTTCGTGATCGCGCGGAAAGGTTACGCCGAGCGGAATTGCGAAGCGGAATTTGGAGAAGGTGGAAATCTGCTTACCTCGGAAAATTGAAAATCTCGAATGGGTTATCAACCACTCGAAGAAAAGATTTCTCCTGATAAATTTGAGAGAAGTAATTGGTTGGGTGGGATTGGAGGGGTAAAAGAAAGAAAGGAAAAGGGGGGAAGGTCGTTGGCAAATTCCCTTTGTTTGGACGCGGCAGCCAATGCGTTTAAGGGTTTTCACAAGTCGTACACAGCTTAACGCTTTTTATCCTTTCCACACTTTTTTCTCCTTCTCGTTCTCGTCGAGAATCGTTTAAACCCGTCGTCGCATGCACGTGAATCCGTCGTTGCGGAGAACGTATGTGTGTGCGTGGAATATCGGTGCCAGTTTCCAGCACCAACTTTTTGAACAAGATTGGAGAGTTGTACAACTGGATAAATGGTTTGGTCGGTGCGTAAGAAAATAAACGGAGGAAAAAATTGATTTTAATTCTTTTTCTCTACACTGGTATTGTAATAATATTGGGATTAATTTTAGCGTAATCAATTATTTGATACTGGGTTCACACGGCTAGAAAGAAGCTTCGCTGAATTATTTCCATTTCGCACTGTTCACAATCCTGATACTACGTTATACTGTAATAGAAGAGCTATAATTTGAATATTCAAAATGATAAAAATTATTTTCTGCTGACACATGATGAACGATTCGGAAAAAATTGATTTTAATTCTTAGCTACTTCTGTTATACTAATATTGGAATTAATTTTAGAAATTGGAGATTTCTTTCGTGATTATTAATGATCGCCGAACTATTTGATATTGAATGAAGAATCCTTCGATAGGATCACTTTGAACGTTTGACAAGTCTGACACCACACGCTATAAATTGAATATTCAAAATCGTAAAAATTATTTTTATTTATAAATTTAGAATAATCATGTAAGATGGAAGCTGAAATATTCTAAACTATTAATTACTTCGATGTAGTAGATTAATATATCTGAAATATATCCTTACTCCTATTATTCAAATTACATGTATATTACATTTGCAAATTACAAATCATAATTAACCTACGCATATTGATGAGAAATAAAAAAAATTTTTATATCATATCGATACAATTCTACGGATTCTATTATGTATTAGCCTAATGCATCTCGACGCTAATGCATCGAGATTTAGATCGTTTTGGATTGAGTATATGTGACAAATATCACATAAATAGAAAGAAAAATGCGTTTCTATAGCAACAGCTTGAGATTCGGAAATATCTGTAAAAAATTGCGCATATATATATATTGTTCGATGAAACTCTTTATAGACACGATAAAATATATTACATGGGAAGGATCGTTCGTGCTTAGTTGGCAGAAATTTTTTTTCGCGCTGTAGTCAATAACTCAGCGACTTAGAATAATTTAGGTCGCCAGTTTAAAACCAGGAGAAGGAACAGAGAGCCGTTATCATTCGCGACCGGTCTATCTTAAGAATCAAGGAGAAAATTGTGAAATTTATGCGCCTCGTGGCACAGGTAGGGAAGAAAGAAAGAAATTCGTCAGCCGTTCTCACGCGATACACAAAGAGAATACTCGGTCTTTCATTTCTATAGCGTGATTCAAGAAATCTAATTAGAAATCTGAAATAATACCCTTCTGAAATGCAGCGACGCAAAAATTCTGTTTCCTATTTCTATCTCGTTTCGCTCGACTTGTGCCCGTGGCGCGCGTCACAGTGGACGCGGAGAAAATCCGTGACAGGGCCGACGCGAGCCTGGTCGAGGGGGCAAGGCGGAAAGTAGCCCCGCGTCTCGTAAATTCCTTACGATAGCATTTCCGTGACTTATTACCGCGGCAGGCGAGAAACGTCGGCGGTGGCGCTGCGACTAATGGCGGCGTGGTTGGAAAAATAAGAGGAAGACTAAGTAACGGAAGGAACGGGTGGCCGCAATCGGGCCGTAATTTCGGACGACAACGACGAAGCGGGAGAAGCGCCCTTCGTCATGCGAAAGTCCGAAACCGATCTTACCGCCATTAAACGCCTTTAGATATATATATATATATATATATATAAAGATAGCGGGGCGATGGTCGGCCAACCGCGCGTATCAATCACGATAATAGGACAATAAATATCGGACCGACAGGGCGGCTGAGGTCAAAAGTGCAGCACCTTGCAATTTCTGCCCGAGTTGCCCCCCGACTAACCATCGCGCCCGCAATATGTAATCGCGGTTCCCTATCGCGGCCTAAGCCTCGCATTATGGCGCGCCCATTCCCATTTCTTTCCATATCGAGCACTCTCGTCTCGGTTATCCGATAACGGTTAACGAGACCGGTGGTCACGGTTACACGCTTTACTTTTATTACCTGCAATCTTTGAGCAGAGAAATCGTATCCTGCGCGAAACTGGTGGCGCGTGAAGTTCGTTTTTCCTCGCGTTATAAACTGTAAAAGAGGGGGAGGGAAGGAAGGAAAGAAGGAAGGAAGGAAGGAAGGAAGGAAGGGTCTGGGCTAACTATTAAAAGTTGCAAATTGCTGCAGACACACACTGCGGGCCCGGCCGACCACTTCGGCTCTCCTCTCCGTCCTATCCTAACTTACTTACGTACCCCGGCATGCCTCGCTACCCTCGCACAGTCACCCGCTTGCTTACTTATTCCTTATCCTTTCCCTGTTTCCGCGCCGCAGTACCCTCGCGTTACATTACTTGTTCATGTTCTTTCCCCGTTGCATCTGGTGCAACCTGCAACTCCCTGGAAAGATGTAAGCGACCAGGTATGCAAACTTTTGGATAACGAAACAACTCTCTCTCTCTCTCTCTCTTTCTGTTTGCCGTTGTATTATTTCTCGCATTTGTTGAAGGGAAAAGTTTCGAAACGACCCTTCCCCGACTAGATCGGTGGGGAGGGATGGGGAGGAGGGGAGGGGTAACAGCTGGCCTGCAGTTCCACGATTATGAAACATCCTCCGCTCACCATCCTCGTATATATGCACACGATTTGATCCGATTATCGACTTATGTATAATTTTCGACAGAATCATCGAGATGAAATATTCATTCCACGGGATCGAACGATATAAATATTATATTCGCTCGTATACACCCCTCCTCCCCGTAATATTTACGTTCACGCACGCGTGAAAATTGTTACGATATGGATGGGTGTAGGATCCTGTGTTTTTTTCGCTCATTTGTTTTCGAAAATTTGTATTACGGATGTCTTTGTCATCGATGTGACACGATTCAGGAGTGAATTCCCCCTTTGTTCCTCTTTCTTGTTATCTTTGACGGAAGGAAGAGGCCGAGATTTTCATCCCCCCTCCGAATAAATCGTAACTCGCGAAGGAATTTTCAAAGGGATCGCTCCTTCTTTCGAATTTCATTTATCAACGGATGAGTATCACAGTTTTCGGAGAAGGTAAATAAACCTTCGAAAGAAGGTAAATAGCGTAACCTTTGAAATTCATCCATGTCCGACTAATCGACAATCTCGAATAACCGGAGCGATAGAAAAATTTTTATAAATCTTGTCTTCTCGAATTTCGAATTTCTTTTTTTCGAAATACCACCGCGCAAAGATACATCGATGGTTTAACCGATAGGAAGAGAGGATAGCGCGCAATCTCTTGGAGGAGACATCCACGAACCCTGGGATCTGGGAATTATAAATGAATTCCGTTCGCGCAAACGTAGCGTAAAAATGACAAACAACGCGCGATAAACCCGTCGCATTACACATCAATTATCGTGTTGGGTGCCCTCCCCCCCCGAATGTTTCGACCATTGTCGTTTTCTTTCCAATTGAGCATCGCTGTATCGCGATTGTAACGGGGCTAATAAAGCAAATGAAACGCGGATCGTTGCCCCGATTCGTGCTCCAATAAAGGGCATTAACGGCATTTATTTTACCGGTTAGCTGCGGCTTTTCATTTCTCTTCCCAACGCCCAACGCATCCCTATAAAGCATTTTCCAACACGCGCCGCACTCGATACGAATCGGAAACAAAGCGTTCGTATCCATCCAAGTAAACGGTTTATCGGCCGGATAGTATTTTGCTTACGTGGGCAAATTATTCGTTCGTAATTCGGTTTAATCATCGCTTGATTACCGAATTCGGATACCGGGATAATTAACATCCTCTCTCCGAACGGATAAATAATCGGGGAGAGGATATAATTTTTTCAATTCGCCGAGGATAATTTTCGAAAAGAAGAAAGAAAGAAAAAGGAAGAAGAAGAGGGGGGAGGACGGTAATGGTAAGAAAAATGAAAAGTAACGATTCGATATCACGGAGGGCGCCATTTGCGTGTACGATACGTATCGTTCGTACGGATGACACCATTTTTCCATTAAGTCTGTCCACAGTTTGTGGTAAGGTGGAAAAGGCTTTACGATTATCCACGCTCGTTCGACTGTTATTCGAACTCTCTTCCACTCCCTTAATATTCCTCCACCGGATTAATTATCCCAGTCGTAAATTCTAAGCAACGTTTGTATATAAAACTTTGGAATCTCGCTGATGAAATCCAATCTTTTGAACTTGAGCAATGACGCATTCTTGTTAATAATTCACTCGTACGTAACCGCGATTCTCCCACCGTGTACACCACGAATAGCCAGGGATTTACTTTATACTCGAGTGAATTGATACAACGATCGAGTCAATACGCGACACGAATATCGATCGAAATGTAGGGCGCCGAGGAGCAGGATTTATTACTTTCGAGTGAAAAGGAATGGGAGAAAGAGAGAAAGTGAATGAGGGTAATAAAAAGAAAAAAGGAAGGGTTAATCGATCGAATTGTTGACTCGATATAATTGTTTGTTTACGGATCTTATGGATCGTTTGTTTATTATGACAAGTTGTTTTGTTTTCGAAACTCTAATCTCGAATCCATATACATACATGTATATATGGAATATTAAGGGATTAGCCGGATTACAAAATGTATATTAATGACGAGTAATTAAAACAATGATAATAATAGTTTCATGAATCGTATATACCTTTCGACATATACATTCATCTTGTAATGACGTTACGTGTATTTTACGCTTCAACCTATCAATAATAGGATAAAGCCTAATCGGTAATCCCTCGACATAAACACATTTCGGATGTATCTCGTTACTTCATAAAATTGTAAGATATCGAGGATCTGAAGAATGAATACGACGAAAGAGAATCACTTTTCGTTTTCGAACCTCACCGTGCAAGCGGTTTCTTCGAAATGACTTTTACTATCCATCGAATATCGAGGACGTCGAAGGGGAGGGATACGTCGTGATGCATAAAGAATCTTAGTTTATGGCGACCGTTAAGAGGCGACGATACCCGACACGTCCTATTTCCGTCGTCTTTTTTCGCCGTCGTATATTCCTGCTCCCGGATCACTGCCCATCCATCCCTTTGCCGAATCAAATAGCGAATGTTAACTACAGGCGATAATCTATAAACGAAATTACCCTTCGTTCCGAGAAAATCTAGAAATCTGTCGGTAGGAAGTACGTGAGTGCTTTATCAGCTAAAACGTTTTAACCGGGCAGAGAGGTATAAATTCGATCGATTCTTTGTCCTTCCGTTTCTTCGAAATAACTTTACTGCCATCTTTTTACGCCGGCGATTCGCGTTATACTCGTGGATGTTTCGCGACCGTCGATCAAAAATATACCAACCATATATATTTCTCTGAAAATTCGTTATATTTTTTCATACATTGTGTTGTTTATTATACGCATAACCAGTGATGATTTATTGTTTCAGGAGATGAAAGTTAATTGGGCCACGTCTCCGGGAAACCAACCAAAGCAAGACACCAGCAGTAAGTATGGCGTAACGTTGCGGTGTTATGTTGGTGGTAATATGTTTTATCAGGTTGTATGATTTTTAAATGTGATCACATATGATTGTGAAATTATAATCGAACGTGGTAGCAACGTTGGATTATTATAAACGATTCTATCAAAGCGATGCAAATCTTTTTCTAAAAGATGTAAAATATTTTATTAACCAATTGGCCAGCGGCCAATACAAAGAGGCCTTATAATTTATCCTTCTTTGTTACCGCGATATTCAATTCATCGAGACTTTATTGAACGGACAATGTACTCGCGTATTTCAATTTCACCGTTATATTCACTCTCGATATTACGTTATGATATATCAGTTTTCTTTGAGCCACCGTTTAACATAATAGTCGTGTGTCGAGCAAACTCGTGAATTATTTTCCGAGCAAAAATATTTTTTTCTTTTCGAAACGGGTCGTTTCAAAAACAGCCCGAATTACAAATAAACGAATAGAATAATTTTTAATTCTTACATTTTTATTACGTCCGCGTAAATGAATAATCCTCGTACACGGATAAGGAACAAAGAATCGAGAAATTAATTTGCATATTGCGGCTAATTATTCGCGATATAAATTACCCGTTTATAGCCCCGCAAAGTTCAAAAGTTATTAAAGGACTCTAAACATCTTATCGTTGGTCTTAAATCCTCTCCCCGCCTTCTTTTTCTTTTCTAGATCGCCCTTATTTCCACGTTAATTACAAATAATTAAATGGAATTAGGTTTCCAATGATTACATGTACATGTATATCTCGCATTTCTTGCATCGTTTTTCCTTGAGAGAAGCTGAAAAACCTCGTACTCAAGGATATCACATTGAATAAACGAAATTCGAAATTATATATATATATGGAATCAAAATGGGGTCGCAAAGCGTAATTATTCTCAGGAATATATCCGTCTCGATTTCCCCTGGAACAATGATTTAAAGGATGAGTTATCAGGTGGAATTCCACAGAACAGGTATCCGTATGAATCGGAGAAATTACGGCGTACGAACTCGAAGTAACAGTTTCACGTATTCGTGCTATAATTTCTGCGCATAAGAGCTGTCCGGTACAGGGATAGTTAGGCATTAAACGTACGTCACTTGGTAAGCTCTTTCGCTCTCCGTTTCCCTCCTACCTTCGGAGGGAAGCGTGGACCAGTACGTCGTAACTACTTCCTTTCCGTGTATGGATTTTCGTTGCCTATGCTTACGAAAAAAAAAAAAAGAAAGAAAAGAAAAGGAAAAGAAAAAGAAATTAATACGTTGCCCAGAATATCCAGATATCTTTCAGCGCGATATATATACCACAGTTCGAAGTTACCCTCTCGAATAACTTTGCTTTATTCCTCCGTGTTTTATTACGCGATACGGGTTCCAAATCCTTCTACTTCCCCTCCTCTTCCCGAGTTATTGAAAACTATTAAACGGCGGATTGTACGGCGGTGTAAAATATTTCTTTCGAGCCCCGAGATCATAACCATTTACGCGAAAACTCCGTTCTCCGTTTCCGCTCTTTTCTTTCGAATATTCGTTCGTTCAAAACGATTTCATGTCTCGTTTAATTCCCGTCTTTTGTGCGTGCACGAAACACGCGGAAAAATTTCATTATAGCGGCAACTGCTTTCAATTAACACGGAAAACTTATCATAATTAAATATACGCCCACGTTCCATTTGGCTAATTACAAGCAGGTTGTAGTAGCGGATGGTATTTACTTATCATTCCGGATGATTCGGCCCGACAAGATAATCGGTAATAATATATCGAGCAAGGTGCGGTCAACACCTTTTAACTCGAAGGCAAGGGGAACGTCGCGAAATATTATAATTATGGTATAAATTTAAAAAGGTCTCGTTTGAACGACGGAGGAAGGGTGTTGTTTGTTTAACGGTGATATGATAAACGATATGATATGACGAAGGAGATAGGGAAAATTGTATTACGCGTTACAGGCCGATTTAATTTAATTAAATTTGCCCACTCGCCCCTTCCTCTCCTCGACCTAACCCTCTGAGCTGACACGCTATAATAAAATTTGACGGATATCTAATTCGAAATTTCTCCGATCCTTACTTGAAACTTGACTTGAAATTATAACTTTCTCCTAAGAAGCTCGTATTTCTCATATTTATTCAATCTTACAGAAACACACGTACATAAAACCCAGTTCTCCATAAATCAAATCAAATTCACCGAAATATTGGATGTATCAACGGCCGATGATCGCATAAATAACGTGGTAGGAAGAAGTTTCGCTTATCTGGTACCTGGGAGTAAAGGATACACAACACGCGCGTGTCCCATTCCTTTATTATACACGTACACGGAAGGAGGGTGGGAGAGAGGGTGCGTGTGTTCGCGTTTGAAATTCAGCGAGGGGTGGCGGCAATATTTAACTCAGTCTGAAATTCCTCTTTTTATAGACTTGTAAAACCGTGACAGGCACATGGGACCCCGATGTGCCTCCACCTCGCCCACCCCTCACCTCCATATCGTCCTCTCTCTTCTCCATCCCCTCGTTACCCCATCCGAAGCGGTTAGACACTCCTCCCCCTCCTCTATCTCTTCCTCTCTTCCCTCTTCCATCGCCTCACCCGACCCCCCACGATCTCTCCCCCCTTCGAAGCCGCGCCACACGGACGAATGCAAAACTAAAACGCACCTCCCCTTCACCTTCCTCTTCCTTCGTTCACCGTGTAAATACGGTCGTGGAACTGCGGCAACCTGTACTACGGTCGTTGAACGTAGGTGAGCGCACTTTTTCTCACAACCAACTACTCTCCACGGCCACGACCCTCCGCGGGGCCAGAGTCGTCTGCGTTACCACGATCGAGAAAATGCCGAGGCTTCTTTTCTTTACTTTTCCTCCCCGTGACAGGGGAGGAAAATGGCACGGAAGTCTGGGAGTACACCTGCGGCATCCTGCGACTCTCCATCCGAAACGAGCCTACGAAATCTAGTGGCAACGCTAGACTTCACTGGAGGCTCTTCTTAAGTTCGCAAGTCGATACACCGTAGGATGAACCATAACCTCGAGTCGCCGATCCTTTATTCGTTCTTTATTGGTTAGAGAAGATGTACGCAGTCGAAGAGCTGTGTAATTTGAATAAAATTATTCGTGCACAATTATCACGTCTTAACTTGAATAATATCAAATTACATTTATTAGATTAAATGATCCTCTGAATTTTATCTTACGTTTTGATTCATAGAGATTCGGATAATTCCGTGTAAAAATAGACGATCAGTTTCGCATCTCCTCGGTTTCAAGCGGAATGTGAAAAGCGAAGTAGTATGAAAAGACGCGTAGAAAAGTGAAATTCGATGAGGGCGCACGGTCGGAGGTCGTAGAGCTGGCGAGGTGCTCGACACAATTTCGGTGCTTCAGGGATCGTTTCGAAAATGGTATCGTATCGCGGACAATTAGGAAGATTTTCTAGGAGGAAATCGAAGGGAGACGTTAACCAGCGAATTACCAGTAACGGTATATACCAACGTATACGCGTTCCAACTTAGCTCGGATGACGACTTCGAAATGGTGGTCGTTTACGAGCGCTCGTAATGTATGCTTGGGGAATTTTCCCGCCTCGCCCAGGAATATTATCCAAAGACAATGGGTGCGAGTATAATACGGGAGAGCGGGAACGTAATGAGAGGAGATTTCGACAGTTACATCCGAGGCGGGGGGGAAAGCTTTCGGACTTTTACGGTTTTAAATCTTCTTCGTAATACGCGTCATAAAGGGATAAAAATTTTATGGCGCCTTGTAATCGGGATTTACGCCGAGCACGATGGGATATACGTATGTATACCGCGCAGATCGCCCTAAGATCCGTAAAATATCAGCAACTTTTAACGTCCAGGTTTCGTTTCAATGAGTTAGTTAAGAATAATTTATCGTAGCAACGCATCGAATAAGTCGCGGTTAAATGGAAGGATTATGTTAGGTCGTGTCACGTGAAATTGCCGTTTTTGTTGCTCGAAACAATATATATACTTTTGAAATTAGAATCCTTATACGAAACACGAGCCGTTGGATTTAGCGATCTTTCGCTTCAGTGGGAAGAAATTCTTCGAAATTAGCAGGGAATACAGTTTTTCGAATATTTTATTTTTTAAAAACAATTGTAAATGTCGAAACGAATGATAAAATCGGTTAAAATATATGGGTATAGTAGATGGGTTGATTTCATATTCAATTCGATTAATTTTTGTAGAATGGTTTTGCGATGTGCGGTTGAGATGCAAAAGAATCGATTAATTGTTTCTTAATAAATTTCTTGACAGAATGCTACTGTTATAGTATCTCTTTGTTTTTGATCTTTCTTTTTCAATTTTTTTCAATTTATCTTTTTTTCGATCTATCCTTCAAGATTCTACAGACTTGAATTTTTGAAAATCTTCCTCGAAAACTAACGCAATATTTCTCAAACCCGTACGTTTCAAATTTGTTCGCTTCTGGAAAAAACAGTTAAACCAGTAACAAAGGAAATATAAGAGGACAACGTGAAAATATGCTAAGCGAAGTATAAGTTAAGTTATAATTGTATCAACCCTTTATTTCAACCCTATTCGATACGAACCATTGCTACCATTATTATTCCAAGAGACTCGAGGAAGGAAGTGATCGACGAAGAGAAAGAATTCTCGCGTTTCCATTTCCTCGATCACGCGTCGTCGAAGGGCGAGAAACGGCGGGGAGAGGGAACGAAAGGAAGAGGGAAGGAGGGAAGAAGAAAGCGGATTGGAAGATCACGGTGCACGGAGCCGGATTGAGCTTGGCTGCTAGACTACAACGTAATCGCGCATCGTTTTTCCTGCATTATGAATCGCGGCAGGGGATAATCGTGGCAGTATTTACGAAGCTTTTCGGCACAAAGGGGTTACACCGCGTGTCCCACTCCCGTATTCCGTTTATCTCTTGCAAAACGTTTAGACCATGAGCCGCACGCCTTTGCTGTTTATACGCATTACTGGAGCTGTTATCGTTATTAACAAAACACAACCTGTCTTCCCTCGCGTCTCTCGTTTTCACGTCACGCGCAAACCCTCCTCCCCCCTTCTCACCCTCCTCTGCTCGCGTCCAACCATCATCGTGTTTCAACATCGCGTATATACAGAGTGTCCCCCTGTACCAAACGTTATAAAAATACGAAACCTAAAGTCAATTTGTACTTTGTTAAGACCAGAAAAGCCTTCGAACGACGCTTACTTATCGTCGCAATGTTCCAATTGGAGAAAATTTAATATCGTTCAAGTATAAAGTTTGAAGAATCGTTGAATCAAAGCGAGATAAAGATGAAATTCGAAGAGTTGACAAATGCAGTTTCCCTTGCATTCGACCGACAATGTAATAAAGACGGGCCTCCGCTTGTATAACGTTGTTTTCTCGTTTCATTACTCGTAGAAACATGACCGGGGAATTCGATTCGTTCGGGACACCCCGTGTGCACACGCATCTTGCCGGCCGAGCTTTCTCGTTCCGAGGCTGGCCGACCACCACGCGCCTCTTTCCACCCCCCCGACAAAAGCCATCTCCTCGTCCCTGGGCGCGGTGCTTAAATTTAATGACTCGCGAAAGAGCAGGAAATTTCGCGACTCGTGTTTCTTTATTAATGTATACGCGTATACGTGGGAATAATGTAAAGGTTTGCGCTCTGAACCGAGCTGTCCACGCGTCCCCCCTCGTCCGAGCATAAATATTTTTCGCTAATTCGCGTCATTAGTTCTCGCGCCCGTGCAATTTTTACGCTCTTCTACTCCTCTTCCTTTCTTTCCTTCCTTTTTTTCCAACCTTACTTTTCAGAATTGTCGCGGTTACGTACGTTCCATACGTTCGCAACGTTTGACCCCTTCAAGTTGCGCGAACTCGGAGAATGTCGGTCAGGGTTTGGATGAGCGTTCGTCGTCTTCTATCGTCTTCTATCAGTAAAATCGTTATTTGAAATATCTGTTAAATCAATTTTTTGCGATGTTGGCGGAGCTTTCATCGCCATCAACGACGATTAATATTCTTTCTGGCGATATTTTTATAAAGGGTATCTTTCTAACATTCTGATATTATTAATATTTTTTAAGAAAATATCTTGGAAGAAAATTAGTGATCGTGGCGATCGTTGTACCATTCATCTCTCATGTTGTAGGTTAACGATAGGTGAAGGTTCATAAATAAACGATTCTACGAAGAGGAATCGTGGACTGGACATCGATAATTACTAATACTCGTTGTTAATTAATCACCGAGGGAATTAATTTTTGAAACGAACGGGACAGTTTGTTCCGTGTGATAATAATATCGTTTCCAATTTCGTCGATGATGAGAAGGGTGGTCGATACATATCGTGGGTGTAAATAACAACGACGAAACAGTGGAGACTCGATTAGCCCGACGTAAAAGTTATGGATGGATCAAAGCTCTATGCAAAACGACTAATGTTAATTAAACGTTATACGTAGAAGCGTGTAAACGGTCGGATTATTTCTTGACGAAATAATCGAGAAGGGAAAATGAAAATCCGGTATCGCGGCGAATATACCGATACCATAAATATCCCGTGACGAAGTTTTCACTTGCTTTCCAATTTTCTCCCAACACGATTCGAAAGCTATCAGGCCAATGGATTGACCCATACATGCATGCATATGTACATACGCACTCGTGCATACTCCAACGTACACTCGTTGGAAATTCCTAAAATATCCCTCTTCCAGATATATTATAACGCGTCTTACTTCTTTTCTCGAGACGATGAAAGATATTAGGGTGTCTCATAAGTTTCTTTCTTTTCTTTTTTTTCATACACGACATTTGTCGTTAAGATTGATTTATTGCGTTAATATATGAACCGTTCTGCTCTATCACCTTCTTCCATCTCTCAGGAAGCTCTCTTGTTATTCCCTTTTTTCAAAATTGGTAGGGTTGTTTGCAAAATATTCCTCGAGGTGTGTTTCTGTTTCGCTTACTCGGATTGGAACCGTTTATCATGAGAGAATTTTTTAATAATAAGTAATAGTTGAATGGAACAAGATTTGGGAGAGTACAGATAAGATCCGTATACGTCACTGCTTCATCTTTCAAGTCAAAATTTCCAAAATTTCAAAATTTCTCTAAATCTCTTGAATCAATTGCGGATGGTCATAATAGTTGTAGCATCACTCTCGTAAATAATGAAAAATATCATTTGCGTTGTCACCTTTTTTCTAAAACATAACCTGCAACTGCAAATTACGGCGTAGAGAAAAAATTTTAGAAACTCTAGGGACGACTGAAACCTACAAAGGGACACACTGATACAATTTACAAATTAGAATTCGGGCCCAGATTAATAAAACATATAACCGTAAATGCTTCCTTTGGCTATCCATATCGAACGGCGTAGAAAAAAAGTTTTAAAAGAGCTCTGGGGACGACTGAAACCTACAAAGGGACACACTGATACAATTTACAAATTAGAATTCGGGCCCAGATTAATGAAACATAATATGCAAATACTTCTTTTGGCTATTCATATCGAACGGGTTAGAGAAAAAGTTTTAAAAGAATATTAGAGAAGATTGAAATCTATATAAGGACACTCTGATATAATTTACAATTCAGGCCCAAATTAATAAAACATAACATATAACCGCAAATGCTTCCTTTGGCTATGGAACGGCGTCGAGAAAAAATTTTAAAAATTCTAGGGACGACTGAAACCTATAAAGGGACATACTGATACAATTTACAATTTAGATTTACAATTCAGACCCAAATTAATAAAACGTAACATATACCCGCAAATGCTTCCTTTGGCTATCCATATTGTAGAGAAAAAGTTTTAAAAGAGCTCTGGGGATGACTGAAACTTACAAAGGGACTGATACAATTTATAAATTAGAATTCGGGCCCAAATTAATAAAACGTAACATATAACCGCAAATTTCTTTAGCTATCCATATTGTAGAGAAAAAGTTTTAAAAGAGGTCTGGAGAAACTTACAAAGGGACACTCCGACACGATTCACACTTAAGAATTGACACGCAAGAAATTCGAATTCGGGCGCAGATTAATCAAAAAGCCTAGTAGAGGGTGCACAGGTGCGTAACGTTTCGCGGAACTACAAGCCTTCCTCTCCACTCCACCCCCTCCCCCGTGGATTCGACCGTGGACAGACACGATCGGCTCGATGGACCGAGAGAATAGGATCGGGCGGCGCGTACAAGCGCGCCGCGCTGTGCATCGTGGATTCCCTTTGTCCTCGAGGTTGTAGCGAAACCGAGGTTGGCGCGCGCGTCCCACCAGGACGCTCGAGGACACGGCGCCTACGACCCCTCTCCGTTGCAATCGGGTATCGGGCATCGGAGGCATCGTACGGTGTTACGGCAGCCGCGCAGGCGAAAGCACTGCGGATGGCATTTGCGGATAGTTGGGGCCGACGAGGGTTGACGAGGGAATCGCTAAACCTCGACGCGCCTCCCCCCCATCATACCGTGGGGAGCCAGCAGCTCAACGACCACTCCTCCTCCTCCTCCTCCTCCCTCTCCCCAGGCTTATGTCACTTACCTACATCGACATCGACGCTCGATTTTGTCCCGCGATTTTCGAGCTCGAGATTACGCGCGCCGCAATTTATCGCTCGAATTTGTTAGTCGAATCGGAGAAGGGGGGAGGCGTGCTGACCCGGCACACATATACACGCGCGCGCGCTCACGTCCAGGCAAATAGAAAATTTCGTTTCGTTCGGTCGTTATACACCCGCCCCACTTTCCAAAACGTTGCCGGCTCGTCGCGCGCGTTTTCGCGGTCCGCACAGATTGCACTGTGATTTCTCCCTTCCTCTCCCCCCCTCAGATCGAAACGAAGCGCGACTAACGCGAGATTGGATGGAAGAATCGGGGGGAGGGAGGGGGGAAGCGCCGGGGCAAATATTGTTTTTTAATATTGTGTCCAAGTGTCAGCCGACTTTCGGCCCGGAGATATGAATAACGGATTCGCAGCGATACGACGGCGCGAAAGGCGAAAGGCCAGTATTTTACCCGAAGAAACCGGATAAAAAAGTATCTTGTATTATGTCTTCGATTCGACACGCAGATTCGATTGTTTCGTGACCAATCGCGAAGCGGATGAATAGGTATAAGAAGAATAGATAGAGAAGAGCTCGAAACGGAGCCGGAATAATCATTGACACGAGGTAACGATGATTTGATCCCTCCCCTCCGGTCGCCATTTTCTCACCTTCACACGAGAGTCAGTAGTACGTATTGCTGCGTATTTAATCACGCTTAAATAACGCTAAAAAAAATGGTACAATTCCAGCAGAGGCGGAGCGAGAAGCGCATTAGTATATTGCTCGTGTAATATATTATATATGAGGCGCGTGATTACGTGCGAGTACGCGCCGTACGTGTAGGGAAACGAAGTGTTGGGGAAGGAGGGTGATGATCACGGTTCAAGTACGAAGCACGGGAAGTGGGGATTATTACGTTTGCCCATCAGGTTACACGGGGAACAATCAGATCCCCGGTGCAATTTTTATCTCGAACTCGCGGCCGACAAAGAAAATCCGGGCGCGAAGAGGAGAGGGGGAGGAGAGGGAAATTCGTTATTTCCCGGGCGGTGGACGCTCTCGGGCGCTTTAAGGATTATTTTCACGTGCGGCCATCGGTGTTTCGTTGATGGAAGGATACACGCTTTAATCAAGTTAATGCAGCCCAACCTCTGTGTGTGCCCGCCGACCGAACTTTGCCTCCACACAGCTTGTCTCGGCGCGGCTTGTCCGTGCCACGCACACTCGTGCCTCCGTGTTGTCCGTGGGGACGGACGGGGAAAGGGGGGCAGGGTGACTTTTATGGAACGTTACACACTTTCGAAACGTGTGGGAATGCGTGCCGAACCGGAAGAGTTCTCGAGCCGAGTTCTTACGAGCACGTTTCTCCCGGATTGGCCCGGGGAAAAATGGTCAATTTGGGAAACCGCTTTCTCGATACGTCCCCCTCCTCCCGGAAAACACAAGTATTTTCCACGATTATTCGGTTATCGAGCGGCCGATTTTTCTACGACGACGTTCGTAATTCACTTCTCGACCGACGACAAAAATTCCTGACTTCGCGAAATCTTATCGAAATTGATCGAGGTGAGGAAATTTTCGCAGACAATATTATCGTTTTCCTGATAATATATATTTCACGAATCCAAAGAAACTTGATTTAAAACTTGATTTAAGTAAAACGATCGAATAATTAGATTCGTTTAATACGCATCTCGCGAATATCTTTGCAAGAGTTGGTAATTGTAATCTTATATCTCGAGAAACGATTCGATCCATCCTCCGGATTGAAAAATTACCCTCATTTTTGCAGTTAACGAAGGGAACGAATTGTCGCTGGGGTTGAAAAACGCGGAAGAATCGGGAGAAGGAAGATGAACGCGGCCGGAGTTGGCCAGCGACCGAACATCGCTACGTTAAGAGTCCCTCCGGAGGGAAGGCAGGGGTTGTTGTTGGCGCGCTCCGTCCCCGGGGCGAGCAGTGGACATCGCTGGTGGGATAAGAGCCGCGATATCGAACAGTGAGAATCACTGCGCGATCCCATGTGCGCGATAACTCAGGTAGCGGTGAATAAGCCGACCTCTCTTTGCCAGAGCATACCGCCATTTATGCGACAACACGGCATCCAGCATCGGTTCCAACTCTTTCCACCCCTCTCCCGCACACTTGGATACGTGTGCGCGCGCGGATACGTTCTGCATGGACGCCGATTTAACATCGTATCGTTTTACTGCGCTCGTTAAACGCGCGGGGAAGCCGCCGTACGCGATATTTCTGATTCCACGCGAATGTTTCTGTTCCTCCCGTGGAAACTGTCCGCGTCCGAACAAATATACCTATTTTTTATTTTTATTTCTTTTTTTTTTTTTTTGCAGAGGATCCTCCCTTTTTTCCACGACACGATCCCGCGCTTCGTTCTCTTTCTCTTTTCTTTTTTCTTCACGTTGCGTCTTCGTTTCGTTTCGATATATTTTTCATCCATCAAAAGGTTCTCAGGACGATGAGAAAGGGGACGCGATTAAATTATAACGTCATTGGGAAGGGGAGAGGATGAGAAATCGACCGATCAAAATTCTTGCTACGATCGAGTCGATGGATGTAATAATTAAATATCAATCGGTTAATACGCTCTTCGGGGAGGGAAGAGTTTTCTTTCTTTCTTGTATAAAACAGATCCGCTGACGAGCATCGCTCACAAGTCGCAGCACGTTCGATCGCATCGAGATCTTCTTTGATTCTTCGCGAAGAAAAGTTTGAAAATCGGGCAACCTTCGCGGATGAAAACCGGAGAAGAACGGCGAGAGCACGATCAACGGGGGGATGAAATATCGGGTTAACGAAGGGATGAATCACGCCACCGTATATCTGCCCGGCCGGATAGCGGTAATTTAAAAGAATGCAATGAAATTCACCTTGGGAGAATCGCCTTATCCTTGGGAGGGAAGGAAATTATTTTGTCGCCTATGACGCGTGGCCAGGGGGAGGAAACGAAATAAAGAGGTTGCCAGGGTTGATATGAAAAACGGAGTTTATGGCGGTTGTAAAGATTACAACACCCGTTGTACATCTGGCGAGTTTTTATCCTCTTTCCTTTTTTTTTTTTTGCCTTTCTCCGCTCTTTTCGTTCTTTATTTTTATTTTCGCTGTCTTCTCGATTTCTGCGCGACTTTTGCGCGGGAACGGATTGGACGTGCTCGTTTCGTATAAAGTGAAAATTAATTTTTTAATACAAAGATTGATAGAAAGCTCTCGTTGCGTATCCCACATTGGCGCAAGCGGTGCTCGCTCTCTTTTTTTTTTTCATCAGATTCGATTCTCGAAACTGATCGACCAGCTTTGTCGTCCAGCTCGATCCAAACGAACAAGGGGGAAAAAAGGAAAATAATAATCGACTCACTCTGTGCACTGGCTGTCGTAAGTTGACAAAGTGCAAGTGCGGGGATATATATATATATTTTTGGTTAGAGAGATACGCGCGATTTCATTATTCTTTATTCGATTGCTTTGATCAGCTGCCCGGTGACATAGGATGAAACGTCGGTTCGGGCACGGCCGGTTTACGATAGAATTCGCGGACAGGTATCCACGGGTTAAATAAAAACCGCATAGGTGTTTTAAATAAACTGCCGCCAGCCATGCCATAAGCTACTCCACGTGGCTACTCCACCATTTTCCAATGCGTGCCTGTGGATTAACGGAACACGACCGCTTTACGGGTAGGAGGTGATGGAAAAAATTGAACAGAAATTTGCATCGAACCCGGATCAACCCGGTAAATATGCAAATTTCCTTCGAACCGTTTTTTCCCCCTTTCTTCCTCTCTTTCTTTCTTTCTTTCCCTCCCCGTTGAAAGGAACAGAGAGAGAGAGAGAAAAAAGAGGATTCAAGTATCGTTTCTAGGAAAAATGATATCTTCGGGACAAAGGATGACAAAACAGCCAGGAAATAACGGAACGGTAACGATTCGAAGTTGAAATTTTACGAACGAATTAATCATCGGTCGCTACACGTCGTTATTAACGATGGATAGACTTTTACTTTAAAATTCTGTCACTCGATAAAAATCGAGACGCTCTGTATTCTTTCCCTCCCCCCCTCTGCGATTTATTATCTTTTATTACGCGTGCATCGATCGTTCCTCTTCCTTTTATTTTTGGGGGATCCATTCTGCGGTAACTCTATACATTCCCGATGTATTGTAATGAAGCTAATTCAATTTATTCAATTGAGATTAAAATTCCCACTGCACAAATAAATTACAACCACCGTGTACGTCGTCCGGTTTTTCTTTTTCTTATCGATCTCTTAGCGCCTGCCCGCATCGAGGAAATTCAATTTTTGAATTTTTCCACCCAGCTTTATATCTCTTATATTCCCCATTCCTTCCTTTTTCTACCGCGTTCGTACCTGAGGGGGAGGATCAAGCCAAAATTGATGCAACCATTAGCGATAAGAGAGTAGAAAAAGGAAACAACAATTCGTTGGGATATTATATTAAAACCATTCGATAAAAACCAATGGGAACTGGAATTATTTTCTTTTTCTTTTTTTTCACAAATACGATTGCGACAAGGATTTTATAATATCGCTGATCGATCTCTCGGTCCAGTGTCTCTCTCTCTTTCGTGACTTTACAAGTACGCGTCTCTCTACCTAAGATTTCGTTCGACCACAATGCGCATTTAATTACATTGTCTTAAGCCACCGACAAAGGCACCTGCCACCTACCAGGACTTTACCAGTCGCTGGAACTGTTAACATAATTCTTGGCTTATCGTAACTGCTGATCTGGCAGTTACACGTTACACGATACCGCATCGATGCGCCAGTAATTGTTGGTGGAATAAAGGTGGTGAGTTACAGGTGGAGCAACGTAACCTGGCCTCCCTAGGCTAGCCGAGCTGTCGCTCGTTTCGCGGTAATTATACGCTAATGAGGTCTTTCCCCGACTCGGCCCGTTTCATCCCCAAAAAGTGGACGACGGAAGCCGATGGAAAATAAAGAAAGAAACAGATCGTTACGAGCAGCGACCGATTATATTCTCCTGCATCTCCTGCTGGAAAATTTAACGATCCTTATTTAAATTCTGTATAAAAATGTATAAAGCCATTTATGGTAAAAAGCCATTAGTTTAAAAGATATTTAAATAAGTATTAAATTTGTCGCTTTGTTTTATCGAGGAAAAAAAAAAGAAACACCTCGAAACGCGTAATAGCATCGTATAATTTTTAATGCATCCAATCTATGCATCCTATATAAAAATGTATAAAGCCATTTATGGTAAAAAGCCATTAGTTTGAAAGATATTTAAATAAATATTAAATTTGTTGAAAACGCGTAACGAAAAAATTTGATTCGAACCGATCGTTCTCCCCGTTGTACTTGTATTTTATTTAGAATTTCTCTCTCTCAATGACGTTACGCTTCTGAAATGTTTTAAGACCCCCTTCCTTTTCAAATTCAAAAAAAAATGATAAAAATTTAAATTAATCGAAAATTAAATTTAAGAAAAAAAATTGAAACGTTGCATCGATCGTGGTCACGGGTTTTCCATTTCCCTTCCCGCACTACTTTACTTACTTTACTTTCTCTCCGGTTACTTTTGCCAAAGATAACGCATGCAATAATGATCCGTTTGATCCTCGATGTACGTTAAACACGAAACGAAATTGGAATGCGCTCGCATCTGAAACATCGGCCGGACGATTAAGCCGGTTCCCCTCCCCCCTCCGTATAAATTCTAATAGAGATGATTACATCCTACAGCCTAGAATTTTATACTATAAACAGGAGCGGCTGTGTTCGAATCTGCATACAAATTGGACTCACTTTCACCGACCGTGTATTCCGAGTATTCCGGGAAATTTTATGCGCCGCAATTAAGTGATTTCGCTTCGTTAAGAAGGGCGGTGGTGGTATCGCGATAATCGATATCGCGCTTCGAACGAATAAAGGAGAAAGCTTGACGCGTATGACGAGGATCCGTCGAGCGATTTAATCGATTCGTATCTCTGAGAAATCGATCGTTTCGTGATCGTTTGGGATGGAAATGCGATGGATCGGTGGGAATGGAAATTGGGAGCTGGAAGACAGGTAGAATTTCCGAAGGGGGAAGATTTCCATTGATCGAATTATACGGATCTGATAGTCGATCAATCGAAATATTTTCCTCGAGGAATCGAGGATGCGATACTTTGTCGATGTTATTCCGCAAATAAAATACAAATCCTGTATAAATTTCGCTATTTCTATAGTCGAAACGTGAAATATCTTGATAAAAATATCTTTCTCTCTCTCTTTCTCTCTTTTTTTATAACGAATGATCTTTTAATCTATTTGCACTATTTATTTTAACGCAGTTCGAATTCTGGATTAAATAAAAAAAAAAGGGAAAAAATCACGCGTATGAATATTTAGAAATATCGATTTTTGTTGATATAGTTCGTACGGGGGGAGGGAGAAAAGAGCGTTCGCTTTTAGAGGGCGAAATTTTGTGCAAAAATTTTGGCAACAAAAATGTTGTAGCTTTCAATCCGTATATATTTATATATCTTTTTTTGCTAAATGTCATGTAAAAAAAAAAAAAAAAAAGAAAAAATGAAAAGATAGAAATCGGTCGGTCTTTTGATCACGGGTTAAACGTGTGGCAAATGTACGCGTCTCCATACTAGGAAAATTTAGAAGGGATAAATACGAAATTTTGCCTGCCGCAAGAGACATTTTCTTCACTCGCAAAGGATACCGTATACGCGTGTGCAGTTAACCGAGGGGGGGAATGAGGAAGCGTCTTATTTTTCATTCTCTATAAATTCTCGCTCAAGAAATGAGAAGGTTGGGGCAACAAAAAGTTTAGCCGTTCGTTCATATACAGTGTATGAAATTTCCTTCGCGCGGTAATAAAATATCTTCTTTATTTGGAAGAGGAACGAATAAGGAAGGGGAGGGAATACGTTTGGACGCTTGCTCGCGCAAGATCGTTATCTCAATAATCTAAACCCTCGAACTTTTCGACTAGTTCTTAACAACTAGTTTTTAGTTTCGATTTTTTCTTTCTTCGAGAAGGTACACACTTGTGCTCTCCCCCCAAAAAGATTTTCGCGCAGAGGACGCGTATTTTCCTTGTCCATGTGATTATATACATAGGCGTAAAGGAGATAAAAATATCGGGAAAGATTAAGAAAGTTGGTAACCTCGCGAAGTCTGATATTTCTATCGTTTATAAAGTTTCGCGATGAGGAGGTGGAAAGCGATAAAGAGTTCCGGTATCGTTAACTCGCCTTTTGAAGGGCGCGTGCATCTCTCCCAGGAGGGAGAGGTTGCAAAATTAGCTCGCATCGGGCTTTTCCGCGTTGAAAATTGTTCCCCAAGATCGATATACGCGTCATTCGAGTTGAAAACAAAAACTCCTTCTTCCCTTTCCTCGATGATAGCTGGATAAAAAAAATTTCTTTGGTGGAATTTGTTTAAAAGTTGAAAGTGAAGATTCATTAAAATTGATATCGAGGATTTTATACGCATTGGATGGAGATCGATTAAATAATTGATTAAATAATTCCGCTTTGGCTCGGAAAAGTTTTGTTGGAATTGGATTCAAAGTTGAAAAAGATGTAGCCTAATGATGGAATTTTTAATGTAATTTTAATTCAACTTTTATATTATAACTCTTTAAAAATTCCATCTGAGAATAGAATATCTTGCATGGCATCTATTAAACTTACCGATTAATTTGAGTTTTTTAAAAGATACGAGAAAACGGAGTTCAACTTGAATATCATCCGAAATTTGTTTTCGTCTTGTTAAGGGATTAAATATTAAACGATTTTTTTAACAGAAATTTTTTTTAACCACGCTCGAGCGATAATTTAATTTAAAAAAAATATATATATATTTCACCTTTCGATACAATTTTATGCGTATCAGGCATATTTTAATATTTCAAATTATTTAACCGATGGAAATGAATTTGTACCAATTGCTTTCATGCGCGTGTGTGCGCATGTACGTGTGTGTATATATTTGCACAATTTTTATTTTACCTTTATTTTCAATTGTAATGAAATGTGTAGAATTGTGTAAAACAGCCCTCGCATAAAAATGTAAATATACGAAGGTAAATAGATAAACCTTTGTATTGGAACAACGGTCCAATGCAAAACGACAGCCCGATAACGCAAAACGATTTGACAACTCGACAACGCGAAACTCTCACTCTCGGTTCCATATAACGACCACTCCATTCAATGGCCACCCGACGCATCTTCCGCACAATACACGAATACACGAACACGACAATAGACAACGGGCGAATAAAGGTCCCAACATTTTAATGCGAAATAATTTTTTATTCACCTTCGTTCCCAAACAACGTACGGGCACGAATCCTCGTGTTATATAACTCTTGAAACGGACAACGTACAAACGCGTTAAAATCTATCATCATAGATTATCGTCACCTACGACAACAAATCTGCTTGTAATTACGCTTCCCATTCCGCGCGATGAAACCGCTCTTCTTCGACTCCTCCTCTGTTCCCCCTTATATAACGAACGCTGGAAGAAAACTGGAATGGCTCAACCATCCCCACGGGTATCCTTCCTTTAAACTTATATCAACGGAATATTACGGAGGAGCCGTTCAAACGTTGCGCAAAAAGCTTAGCCCGATGGCCAAGGTTTTCGACTAAGATCGCCCCAACACCAGGGAGGCCATTGTATCGTAATATCGATACAGGTAACGGCAAGAAAGAGGTAACCGAGGCCTCGGGGAGCCATGTTACGGATAGGATCGAGATCCTTAAATTAGCGAGGACGATACCTGGAGAAGAGCCGTGGAAGAACGAGTGGAGGCGGCGCGCAATTTCGCGCATGGACGAATCGTGGAGCGTGCGAGGAGGGGGAGGGGAGGCCGCAGCGCTACCGCATATAGCTCGATATCGAAAAAATATAAACCAGCGGATATGCAAATGCCCGGCGGAAGCGCCCGTTGTTTCGCTTGCATGGACGTACGTAGTTGCAACTCCTCCGCGCTTCCCTGGACGCGAGTGGCTCGTAACGTTGGTTCGAGAGCGTACCTCCGAAATCCTATCTCCCCAAATTGCGAGACACTTCGTTTCTCCCGTATCTCGTGTAACCGTGATAAGTATGCATAAGTCGATTCGCCTTAGCTGATACTCGTCTCTCCTCAGTTTTGGAATAATTAAAATTAATTGGAATTAATTGTCCAAAGTGGAGATAACGAGGGAGATTTATTTACGCGTGAAATGTGTATATTTATTCGAAGTTAGAGGTAAAAGAATTCTATTTGGGGGAAAGAAGAAACGGAAATCGAGAGTATTTAAATGTAAATGAATGGTACCCTTTAATTTTGTAATTCTTGCGCAAAATTATTTTCCATTCGTCCACTATTCTATGATATATCGTCATTTTACTTGCAATATTATTATTATTGCAATACTCCCCTCCGTTCAAAACACTTATTACAACATATATATATATATATATATATATATATATATATATATATATATATCGACGCCTTTCGAGATGCCTCGTTTCTGAGTAGCCGCATCCCGAGATTGGCCGCATTAGCATAGAGCGCAATTTTCGTTAAAACGAGTTTCATTAGCCCGAAGGGAGCGTCTTTTCCGCACACCTTCGTTTTCCAGCTTTTCGCTGTTCCACCAAACTCCACCACGTTTACCCGCTGCTGTAAGGCGGTCCCCGTCATGAAGCAGCGCGCCCGCTAGTAAAGTGTATCCCGTCGACGATAATTAGCCGGCCCAGGCATGCGCGGTGGAAACGTAGAAAAGGAGAGAGGATCGCTCGTATTCGGACACACGTCGCCTCCATATGCCGCCTAACAGCGCGCTTACCTCGGCCTCGGTGAGAAGAGGGGCCTCCGTTTATTAAATTCATTTATCTTCCACGAAAATCATGTTTGTAACATGCACCTCTCTAATTGGCCGCATTAAAAATAATTTTCCGCGAACGCGCCTTAATATGCGAGCACACGCGCGGCGCATACCTGCCACTCCAACGTTGCCCACTCCTGTTCGAGCTCCATCTACACCTCTCGGATGGACGAGGCATGTTCTCAAAGCGAACGTTTCGTAAAAAGACAAAAGAGAACCGCGTGAAAAAACCTTGGATGATTCTTTTTAGTTAAGGAATATTACTTTTTCTTTTCTTCGCTTTGATGACGTTTCTTGGCAAAAGAAAAACAAAAGAATTCGCTGGATCTTTGCGCAATCAACAAGTACATTTGTACAATTTTGGCGAATTACTTATTGAAAATTACTTGTTCTTATTATTCTCACTCATTACGAATTATCCAACTAGGACTAGAAATGATTCAACGAATTTAACCGGGAGGAAATTAGACGAGAAGAATAACATAACACGACTTGTTTATCTCTCTTCGTAAGAAAATTATTAGATTACCTTACCATATTGTACGTACCAAAATGTCCAGATACCACGTACACGTGGACACGAGCTTGTACTCGCCCTTTCCAGGCTAATGTATCCTCGCGTGGATCCCGTGGATACGAAAACGGGCGTACAAGCAACGCGACCGATTACGCTTACACCCCGCTGTACGCCCCGTGTTCCTGTGTGTACTTAGATACGTAGCTACACCCAGATGATACATATTTATGATGGAACGTGTGCTGGCTGGCTGAATGTGTGCAACTAAACACCGAGGGAGGCGGGATGGAATGGATTATTTGCATAGTAAATAGCGAGACGCGGTTCTAAGTGGAAACACCAGACACGTACGCGACTAATCTCGTCCTTTTGAATTTCTCGCCCCTGTTTACGGGGCCGTCTCTCCAAGGCGATGCGTTGTCTTCGAGCGTGGGAATCGGGCCCCTTATCTTCAACCCGTTCAGTTTGTTCACACTTACATTTCGCGGTGTTCAAACATCCCTCCAAGGTTGCACATATACGAGTGCGATTTGGGTTAATTGTCGTTCGCCATTGGTAGATCCAGCCATGTTTTTGTCTTATATTTAATAAGGGCTTCGTGATGTAAGTCAGTTTGTTGATGTCAAAGGATTTTAATCCTTTGCGGCCGAGCGTTCTCGACTCTTTGACTCTCGGATATTTTTTATGTATGAAACGAGATTATGGTACAAATATTGGAACAAAGAAGATGGTAACTTTCGGCTTGTGCAGCAAAGGGTTAACACATTCGGAAAACGCGATGCAACGTATCGTAGAGATTTTCTATTCTACGACGCAGAGTTTTTCGTGTATTTTTTATAGCTGTTTGATGCGAATGTTGTTGTTCGCTATGCACAGCCACTTTGAGTTTCGTTGTATTTTTTCCCTGATTTACAATTGTTTTTTGTACTTATCTAGATGTATAAAATGACAGCTGTTGGATTTTTGATACGAACACGTTGAGGAGAGAATTCTAAAAATTTTGACGATTTATATAATTTATATTTTATTAATGCGTTTCCATGGAAGAATAATTGAAAGTTGGAAAAAGAGAAAAGCACAATCTCACGGCTCTTTCTTCGAAAACTGGAATACAAATATTCCGTATTTTGCTCCGACATATTTTGTATCGAAAGTAAACTTTGCATAAATATTCCGTATCAATAAACGGAGCCAGTACTGAAAGTAAAATATTCACACAGCCGGAACAAATATACATGTTTAACATACCTTTCTTTAGAAAGATATGCAACAGGTTGGTAGATACTTAAAATATGTAACCATAAAGTACATTTCAAGAAGCACTTGTCGCACCGCTAAAGCGGCGTTGTTGTATACACTTTGCCGTGAGGTGACGTTACTATTACAATTAACGATATTCGTAACTTTTAATTGCATCCTAATATAATAATTTACCATCCCGTGACGCGTTAAGAGATCAACGACAACAGTCGATTCATATTTTTTGTAATATGTCTTCACTTTGCACGAATTTTAAATCGAAAATATCATTTAATCGTCGTCCATCATTTTCTTATTGTTTGAGAATACTAGAAATGTTACGACAAATAGATATCATTACGATGCGAAAAGATCAAAATACACGATGTTCCGAGTCTTTATTATTTTTAAAATAATTTCTAACGTGATCGTCTCCTTAATCATCTCTTTATTACGGAGAATAATATCTGGCATATGTTTGTATCATCGACAAATGCGCGGATGTAATATTTGTCTTTCAAATTTGTTTCAAAAAATACACAAAGATATTTCATATATTTATATATGGTAGATATATTTCTGAATGTATCTTTCATTTTCGATATTGTTTCCAAATGTTTCCGTTCTCCTCTATGCAATATTATTTTTAATTCGAAAAACGTGATTCAAATTATTTATAATATTGTACCCGCGCATATCTATCCTTCTATATGTACATGTATATACAATTGTGCGTACAATAATACATCATATAGATACGAGGAGGAAAATTTGTAATTTAAAATTAGTAATACGCAGAATTATGGATAACACGCGATTATCTTCCGTAAATGCACTTCTATGATATTTACATATGCACATGTGCATATTTTCTGATCAAATAGACTGTATACGAATTATGATTATAAACATATCAACACGTATTACATTTGTTCCTTTATAAATACGCCAACGTGCTCTCCAATTAGGTACAAAATTTTGATTTTGTATCAAGAAAGAAAGAAAAGCCTTGCAAAAAATTTTCAGAAATAATACTATAACAGTCGAACGATAAATATCGTTATGGAAACGTTAACTACATTTTTTCCATTTTCCCCCGAAAAGGAAAACAAAGGAACAAAAGAAAAAGAGAAAAAGGGTGGGAAATATACCTCGACGTAAGTTTAAATTCGAAAATAACGCTACGGCTACAAATGTTGTGGCGATTCCCGGGGAATTTGTCATCGCGCCGCGAATTCTCGATGAATGATAATGCGCAGGTTTAATGGAATTACCAGGTCCTGAAATTTTCTGGTCGCGTCGGCAACGAGGGGTGACGAGCGAGAATACAGAACAACGGCAAACAAAAATATGCAACGACAGTGCACAATTTGCAACACAGATATGGGCGAAACCTTTTAAAAATGTATGGTCGCTAAATCGCGAGTGATAACGGGTAATGCACGCCATTTCGAACCAAGTTCGTGATACGATAGCTTTTAATAATATTCGACAGCAATGGACGAAAAATGGTTGATGAGGGAGTAATCGTCAAATGTGCGAGACGAGGGAGTGGAAGGGAGGCGTGGACTCGGTTTTATCGAGAAAGACGAAGAAAAAAATCGTTAATTTTTATATATAACTCGATGTTTCGTGCGCTACGGTCAATAATTAGAATCGTCTATCTATGAAATATCGAAATTCCTCATGTCGAATTCAGTTTTAATCATCCCTTGGAATTATCCACGTCCATGGGCTTGATTCCGTTAGATTATTCCGGTTTCGACCCGGTTAACGAAGTTATCAACTTCGATATAAATATATTCGAAACACGGGGTTAAATATTAAAAAACGACGGTTATTTCCACGGGGATTAACACGGGGAGCAACTTCCCTTTCAACTTCCCTAAACATTGTAGAAAATTATGTAATTTTAATTTATATACAAATTCGCAACATCTTTTCTATTGTTATATTTATATAAAAAAGCTTTAGTAATATATATTTTTAATAATCTTAAGATAAGAATGAGAATCAACTACAAAAAATTGGAAAATGAAAAAAAATATTTAAAATAATATTTAAAATGCACAGAATTATAACGCATGCAATAGAAAATATACTTGATAATAACAATATAAATAAAAAAAAATAGAAAAATAATATTCACAAGTTGACAAAGTTTATGATATTGTAAAATTTATTATTAAAAAATAAAAAAAGAAGATTAGTGTTCTGCATTTCAACAAATCATCCATCGAATCCGTCGTAAATATTCCAACCTTTTAAAACCTCTCCTCCTTTGTTCGATCGGTCAACGAGATTGCAGATCGAATTTAAGTGTCTGAAAGCTGTTGTTACATCGTGTATCCGCAACTACTACTACACCAGAATGCAAAAACGGAATCGCGCGCGAATACGTACGTAATCCAATGTCTAATAACGGACATTGTGTCGATCAGTGAATCAATCCGAAGTTAATTCGTTGATTAAAATCGATCACGGCTGTCTGTCCGCTAGCCCGTCATTCGATATCGCTTAGTGATAAAAAGGTACTTCCGACTAACGATTATTAGACGGCAATACGATGTGCGACGACTCTCATCCACCTCTCCTATATACGAGAAAAAAGGCATCATCCGAGAGAAGAAAGGTTGCAACAGTTTTATTCTCGACCGATCTCCATCCACCAGGGAAAGATAACTCTGTCGAATGAACGTTTCTCTCTCGACAGAGAGATACTTCGCACACTCTCGCAGCTTTCAGTCAGGAAACACCTGAGACACGAACGGATACGTGATACGGAAGAAAGGGAGGGCGTTGTTGGGTGGTGGCTTTTAGCCACCCCTCTCGTAACATTCGTCCCGATTCTTGCCAGATTCGAAATTCGGCCGATAGTTTGGGATTTTGATAGAAGAAGGGAGAGGAGGAGGGATGGCGAGAAAGAGAAATTGTTGGTGAGAGAAGATGGTCAGGCGAGATATAGACGTGGAAAGACGTGGGGGCGAGGGGAGGAAGTAGATAGGGGCCATCCTGCGGCACCCGTTTGCGCTCGTCGCACGGTATTTAGAGCTTTAATGCGAGCAGACTGAAATGCGGACCGGACTCGTGTACACGGGGTCGATGGAGTGAGCAGGGTAATGAATAGGGTGTTAGCGAAACACGATGTAACTACTAACGTTGAACCGGCCACGCGGCTGTATAACGCGGGCTTGGATATCGTGGCTGAAGTACGGCCACGCTTGGCCGGGCGTGTGTTGTGCTCGGTGACGTCAACACGTATCATCTGCTAGTTGTCTCGAAACGGAACGAAATCGTTCTTTCTTTCCTTTTTCTTTTCGCTTTTCTTCCTCTCCCCTTCCCTTTTTTTTGTTTCTTTAGCCACGTGCCCGGGTGAAATTGGAATCGAGGAGAGTGGAAATGGGTTGCTGGGACGACACGTGGGGAGCTTTACTTTTAAAGACACGTAGCGGATGGAGCAAATAAAATGTTGCGATAAAAAAAAGAAGAAGAAAGGGAAAGAAACGTACGGTCGCGCTACTGCAGTCTACCACGTATCACGATATGCTAATCCGACGTGGAAAAGTTGTTTCCGAGTAAGGTTTCCCTTTCCTTAGTTTCCTTCGTTTTATATATATATATATGTATAAAACGGTTGCATTATACTCGATCATCATTCCGTATTATACGATTTTAAATATAAAATTTTAAAGCATTTAAAAGATTTCAATTAATTCCGGGAAACAAACTATCCGTTACCGCGATCGAAACCTTTTCATAAATGTAGAACTCAAATTTCTGGACATATATATATACATACACATAATATATATATAATAGACAAATAAAAAAAGACAACTGCTTGTAAAATGGAGTTAATGGAAAACGTTGCATAACGTTTTTAGTTCCGTAATATGTGCCTATAAAACAAGATAAATATAAAGCCTGGAAAACGGTAACGGATATTAAATAACACCGCATGTATCTGATTGCTTGAAAACGGGAATACGACGTAGCTTGCGTGGATGTTTTGCTTGCCGATTGGTGAAACAAATGGTAATTTTTTTTTTTTGTTTTCGTCCACATTCGCGAAACTTTGTTATTCTTCAGTTATTATTTATAGGAAGGCACATTTCTGGTACACATCTCGTGCATACATGATTTTTGCGCGGCCTAGGTCAGGCTTGTGCACGTGTGTGCGAGTGAACACACGCACAGCGGGAGAATACATTGCTCTTGTCTTATCGCGTATGCACGATGCTCGGTCTCTGTGGCGCACCGGTTCTCAACAAAGTCGGCATAAATTATTCAACAATCGGAGCGGCCCGATGAGCTTATGTAACCGGCTGCCCCGAAATCTCCAACTAAATCCACCAGGAAAGATTACAGTTACAATTACGGGGGCTCGTATGCGACTCGTTTAATTGCCTCTCCGTCTTCCCCGCGACGATTATGCGCGCCTGCGAGACGAACGACGGTTTATGTCGTTGATACGCGATGATACACGCACGCATACAGTTTAATAAAAATGCAGGGAAATCGTTGTATCGAAAAACACGCTCGACGAAACGATCCGATCGTTCGGGTTAATACTTGTAACGAATGACAAAAAAAAAAAAAGTAAAGGCTAGTATAAAACTACAAATTCATAGGAGTGGGGAATGCAAAAAAAAAAAAAAAGAAAAAAAATACATTTATTGACGTCGAAGGATAATAAAAATTCTGTCAAACTTTATCAAATATTTTAAACGATTGATTTCAATAGAAACGATAGCGCGGGGGACCGAATTCACACGCGCGTATCGAGAACGCTTTTTAATAATTCCTGCTCCATAAATCAATTTCAACCTTTTATTCCGATAATCCAATCATAATGCCATAAGGTTAACAAACCGCGATTTCGAACGAATTTCGTCATCATCGAGCGAACGTTATCGAGCGATTTGCGGTTGGCGCAACCAAGTTATACAAGAAATTCCGTGTAACTCGGACGTAAAATTGCAAAAGTTTTTCGAATACTCTCCCCGGGTATCGTCTTATGCCCGATGGGGATACACGATGAAAATTCACGCACAGAGAAAATGAGGAAATCTCGTTAAATTCGGGAGGAAAAACAGAGAGAAAGAGAGAGAAAGAGAAAGAGAAGAAGGAGGAGAGAGAAGTTGCGAGGAAAAGTTGGAAAGGGAAAAAGGCGTTTAACGAGGCAACGAACAATGACGATAGCTTGTCAGCCATAGGACAGATATGCGGAGCCACGCTCTCTCCGCCTCTGTGGATGGGAGAAAAATGGGGAACGGAGTTTTCGAGGTTGAACCCTAGCTACGGAAAAATTTGTCGTGGTTTCTCGTGCGCCGGCGTAAAAAGCTATGATAATAGAAGCGTAAAGAGGGTCCAGGGTTATTTCATAATTACAGACTGTACTTAGACGAGCGTGCATTACGCCCCCTCTTCTCCTCCCTTGCCCACGGTACGTGCATATATTCGTATTACGGAATTAAGGGCAGAGGGGTTGTCCCGTTAGCCACGCGAAATCCGGGAAGCAAAGCACTTACCTCTATTCTTTTGCGGTGCCTACGTTCTTTTTCGGCGACACCGTTACGCCCATTAGCGGGTTATGGGATTTTTTCTTAATTAAACATACAACGGGGTCTTGCAACCTTATCCAGGGGCTCCTCTGATAATCAGACACCCCCTCCCCGTTTCCTGCCCTGAACCACCTCGTTTGTTTTTCCTTCTTTAATCTTGCCAGACGCGATCTCGCCGAGGAAAACTTCCCCTTTCATCCAACCACCGTTAATTAACCTTTAACAACCGATGAATATCCTTTTTCCTAATTAATGTGTTCGATAAGCGGTTCGAAAAGGATATTCGTTGCGAACTTTGGTTACTTATCTTGAAAAGACCAGTTATATAGTTATCGTGTATAATATATACCGGGATAAAGTTTATAACGATAAATAATTAAGCTACTTCTTCAACCGATACGAAGTCTTGGATATTTTAATTGCAATGTGTGTTTCGGCGGTTAGAATGGAATAATAATTGCTCATTATTATTAGGTCAGTGGATAGAGACGTGATGTATAGAGACGGCGTAGGAGCAGCGGCTACGTAGCTATAGATCACGTCAAACGTCACCGCGTGTCACGAACGAGTTCCTCTGACGTCGTTGTAGTCGATCTCTCGAGTTCCTTGATTTGATGTATGCATGCTCCCTCCCCTCCCTCCCGCGACCACGCATAATCTCTCACCGACTGCTCGATGACGTTTGCGCCAAGGTTCCCCTCGTTGACGCAGGTCACGGTGGATAAGCATTTCTATAAGCAACGGTATTGTGTGCTCCCTTATGAACGAGCGAGTAGTATACCTCGAATGTTTGCGGTAGTACGCATGTATATATGTACTTTGGCTCGTCTGAAACATCGCCTCACGGTCTCTCATCCTTGTTCGAGTTTTATTTCTATTCTTTACATTCTTCTTCTTCTTCTTTTTCTGGTTCTATCAGTTTTTCCTTTCTTTTTTTTTTTACACCCTGCCCCTTATGGCTCTTCTTCTTTATCGTTTAGAGAAGAATTGGCGTACAATATCCATAAGAAAGTTTTTCGAGTATCTCGTTGTCTAGTGTTCTCCCGGGGAAGTTTAAAATTTCTTCAGTGTCACCGTGAAACACTCGACTCTCGTTCGATGTGTCGAGATTCTGGCCAGATTCCTCCGCTCTTAATATTTTGCCAGGGCTTCCGCATCTGTTGTACCGAATTTTGTCTATCGTTTCAAATGTTTTTACTGACTGAGGCTCGAACTCCTGTATTTCCTTTTAAGAATCATTCTAACGTATTCAGTATTATTCGTGAGTGAGAAATCGTGCAATTAATCGTGAAAATTAGATTTTCAATCTTCTTTATTCTATACCTTTTTGTCTTTGAAAGGGCGAGCAACTTTTTGATATTTTTTTCCCTTCGATCCATTTGTAAAAATTTAAAAACAATTCTTCCCCGCCGCCAAAGTTTCCACTAAAATTATTACTTACGATCTAACTTCGGTTCCAATTTCGGCACAGCAACTAACTCTATAAATTTCCCAATGTACATTTACCGTACGTTATACCAAAGATCATTAATCAAGCAATTTCAATTTCTTAGCCCATCTCCTCGTGATCGCCGCCAACTGTCCAAATTTCTTGACCGTTCCTTGCCGTAACTCGATAACTTTCTCGTCTCCCGGTTGCGTCGAGGAACCAGGCCGATCGGAGGTAGACCAACACTCGTATTAAATCGAATAACTCATTAAACTCGCGCCTTTCCCTCGTCACAAACAGCTCGCTCGATCGATCGACCGCGAGAGAGAGAGAGAGAGAGGTTAAAGAGGTTCAAGTACGCTTTGAAAATCGATGCCACGTAGGAGGTTAGAAGCGGTGTGAACGGTTCCTCGTTTATTAGGCGGCCTCCCTCCCCAGGTCTCGTCGAGAGATTTTCTCCCGGAATTCGAATCGAGCAACGTCGTGCACTTTGTGAATCCAAGGCAAAATAATTATACGTTGGTTGAAATTATTCGATTCGATCGGAGCACGTTTCGAGATATGACTATTTATTATCGTAGAAAATTGTGCTTGTTAAGTGATTAAATTGGACAGATTTCGTTGTACAAGGAATAGACGAGAAAATGTGTAAATATGGCTTTGCGAAGGAGAAAAATTTAGAAGAAAATTAGAAAACTTAAAGTAATTTTATCTATCATTTATCATCAAAATTGAATATATTTCTACCAATTTCGAATCAACGATTATCTTTAATCTTCGAATATCATTTCCATCCCTAATCTATCGCGGTGCACGAAAATGAAAATTTCCCGACAATCCAATTAATATGAAGGCATATATAAAATTTGGAAAATATATATGTTTTCCATTTCATCGAGCAAAGTTATATACGCGGGTTTAACGAGTTTATTCTGTAGGCATTTGTGGTTGTTGGCCCAAATATCGCTTTGATCATTTCACAACATTAAACACAGCATAATTTGACTGGTAATTTAATTAATCGCTTTGTTGTAGCGGGCATTAATTAACTAACAAATTTATCTCTAATCGCAATACGGCGTACTACAACGCGGGCGCAACGCTGTTTACAAATTCGCGATACACACATGAGCGGGCCACCGGTGGTAATGCAATTCTCTAAACGTTATCCCATAGGGCTCGAAATAGATACGTACCTACTCCGAGAAAATTGCTGCGAAACCGGAATTGTCCGCTTGACCGTAAGGCCATGAAAATGTCTTTCGAGGAAATTTCAAAGCGAAATAACGTCCCGGATGGGCGCTTCTATCACCCTGCAAATATTTTCTTATCTCGTCAACTTTTTATACTTTTTATCTCGCGTTCGTTTCATTCTCGCGTAAGAAAATTTTTCTCCTTCCTCGTTCGAGTAATTTTTCTTCCCTCATCCGTTTTTTTTCTTTTTTTTTTTTTTTACTTTTTCACTTTATCGTCATGATCAATCTCGATTACACCCGTGTTATTCCGTGTCAAAAGTACGTATTCGTTTCGAGGAGATTAATTACGATATGATACAGTCTGAAGAGGGAGAAACGACACGGATAATCTTTAATCGCAAGGACGATTCTCTGGACGGATCATTGAACAATTTCAAACTGAGACGGAAGTTAAAGTGAGCGACGCGAATCTGATGCAAAGTTCTTCAAACTGTCGTCTTCCTCGCTCCAACTATTTGTCTAATTCCATAGAAAAAGGAAAAACTGTCCTCTCTCAGGTTAATTCTCAGTCAGGCATTTTATTTCTTATCTCGTTAAAGAAAATCGATTTGTAGAAGCGCAATCGCTCGAATCACGCGTTTCAAAATGATCATTTCTTACCGTTTTTAAAATAAATATTTTATCGGATCAAATTTATAATTCATTATTCATCACAAATGTCAAATTGTCCTCAGTTATGCCTAAATTATACGAATAGTAATGTATTCACATGATAATTAATTATCCCAAAGATAGTTCTCTTAGCGATCTTTCAATCGCTTCCATCTCGATAAATCTTTCCTCTAAGATAAAGAAAATTTGAAAATCATATTTTGGGGATGGATTACGTAAAATGGATTCGTGTCCACCTTCATTCAAAATTCAAAAGGCCCGCTTGAATTTCGATCACGGATCGGGGAGGAGGAGCGTTGCAACGACGAAAAACACATCTCTGCACACGCGGAGATTCCCCTCTATATCTAACGGCCGAAAAACTTGAGTGACGTCGTAGCACGTGTGACAATTATCTTTGACATAAATTTCATTCCCGCCGCCTGCATGCATTTATCTCGCAGCAGGTGTCCACGAATTCGAATCAGGATGATTCGTGCGAATATATATATATATACACATATATCGTTAAAAAGTACGGATGAGTGATTGCGTATCACGTTCGCGTGTTAAGGACGTCGATAGGACGTGCGCCATCAAAAATGCTCGCCTCGTTACGCCATTGTTCGGTGAGGGATGACCGATAAGAGATAAGCCTCTTACTGCGCGCCGTGTCTCAGATAATTTACGCTCGTCAAAAAAATCCATTTAATCAAACGATCCACCACCACCACCACCACCACCACCACCACCACGTATCGCGTATCGCGAGATCCGCGAGATTCGATCAATCACTGTACGCGCCGTTGTCGCTCGTTGTAAAGTCTCGAATGGATTTACTTAATTTATTTCTTTCGATCGTTCGCGCACGATTCGTAATGTAAACGTACCCGAATTATGGAAATATCGTCCAAGTTATTGGGCGCGTTATAGTTTCGTATCCGTATAAAAACGGTTTGCGTCGCGTTTACGCTTCTTCTCGGTTCGCGATGATAATTTATTATTCCGAGTTTGATTAAATTTTACACGGGGCCATTTGGTCTCTAAGGATGAAGTAACTATTTTTATTGGAGCAGACAGTTTGAAAGGATTGAATCGATCAAAATTTTATATTCGATTTCTAAGAGGAATTTCGAAGGATTATATTGTTTAATTTTTGTTGAATTACCTTATCCTGAGCCATCGATTCCTCGCCTTTTCATCGCGGTATCGTATCTCGCGTGTAAAGGAATATAAAGTTACGTTTATAGAATCGTAAAAGAAAATTTTGAAATGGAATTAATCGAAACCAAATCATTCTCGTGATTTCGTTTTGTTCGAGGAAAAGATTTTCCTTCGCCCGATTTTCGATCGAGCGGCAACCCACCCCAATCGAACTCGAACAAATCACGAACTCAAGAATCTTGAAGAACTTGTGTAGCGAAAAAAAAAAAACGAACTCCAACTTTCTCTCAGAAAAGTCACTTTGATCGCCTTTCGACCACCCTTTTCCTTCCTTCCTTCCTTCCATTTCCCAGGCAAATGATACTCCACCGCCTCGATGTTTCTCCGGTCGATTCGACGTCTCTGAAAAGACGGCGGCGCCTCTTGTTCCACGGATATAACAGTAAAATAGAAAAATAATGGGGCTGGAAAGGGCGCGTGGCAGAAGCGAGTGAAATTTAATTGCGTGGAAACTCGCAACGTTAGCTATTGTTAGACCCAGGTATATAGAGGGGTTGACGCCACGCAAGCCTTGCAGTTTCATAGGGGGTTTACTTGAGTCAACCCGGGTAATTAGCATAGGCATAAGGGAGTGAGAGATGGAGGTAGAGGTGGAGGGGAACGAGAGATCGCGAAGGAAGACAGAAATTCCGAACACCGTTGAAACGTTGGCGGTGGAGAGGGATAGGTAGGGTTAGGTAGGGTTACGCAGCCTGTTTGTTCATTTGTCGTCGGATAATCCTTTCGTACACATCGTATAAAGATGTTACATATGCGTCCGCGCGTGGCTCTCTCTCTCTCTCTCTCTCTTCCTCTGTCGCCATTATTACTCGAGCCGCGTAAATAAGGAACGGATATTAATTCGAAAAATCCACAGATTATACGGAGGAGGGGCCGAGTTTCGTGAGGGACGAGAAGCGCGACTGTTAACGAGAGAGAGAGTCTAGCCGAGAGAATTATCCGTAATGAGAGAGCGTTGTTATTCTTCGCGCCGGCTCATTACGAGATTAATCTTAACGCCCCCTCTTTCAGATATATATCTCTCGCTTTACGCGACACGACGCGTTCAACGCGAATTAAAGCCTCGCGCGTTTATTGTTGTTGAACTATTCTCGAACTATAATCGTTTCTAACTTTCTTTCTTCCCCCGCCGTGTATATTCGCATCGTATACATATACGTTTGAATTTTAAATACGATATCGATGGACGTCCAACGAAAAGCGCATACGACAATTCACACGGTATGCAAAGTAATTTAGTCGATTCGATCGGCCAGAAATTAGGATACAACGCACAATTGCTGGCAACGATTCCATTCGAACGGCTCATAATTAAATTTAAGTAAGTCGTAACGGATGCACGCGGTTTGATTCAACTTCTCTCCTTCCCCAACGATATATATATATACAACGTTATACGTCATAGCGGGATTCGGGGAGAGAAAGGGTTGCGAGTCGAGGGGAAGGTTGCGTTTCATATTCATTACATCGGTAGCTATTTGTCACAGACTGGTATCGCGCTGAAATACTGGCCGAGATAGCCGAGGTCCCCTGTTGCATCGTTAAAATGTCCCGAGGAAAAAAAGGGAAGCTCCTCTCAAGTCAAGGGGGGAGGAGGCGAGAGAAGAGAAAGAAAAAAGGGAAATATTCATCCCCGTTCTCACACTCATCGATCATGCGTCTATTATTGCCTCTTGACGCGATCCATGCGAAATGAATTTCCATCGTGTCGGCTAATAAGAATAAGTGGCCACTTCGATTCGAAGTGAAATTCCATTCGGGCGGTTTATCTTCTTTCATGGCTGGGGGGCGAGCTGATGAATCGAGCTCGTTATCAGTTCGCGTCAGTTGATCTGTTTAAATGGGATGATCGATAAATGAGGATAGGATCGAAGTAAATGATTATATTTTGAATTTTTGTGGAGGAAATGAGTAATGATATACTGTTTTTTTTTTTAAATCGTTGCTTGAAATTTTCCTTATATGGTTGGTAATAATAAATTTTTATTGATTCCGAGGCCGAGAACCGATTATCCCCTATTTCGTTATAGAAAAAGTTGATTTCTCGAGATTAATGACGAGTATAGACGTGCCAAGTAGATATGAATCCTTCACCAAGCAAGGAAGAAAATAGTATCTTACTAGAAATTAGCTCTCCACGAAACAAATCTTTTGTAATAGATTCGATATACAGTTTTATAACTGAAATCATGGACGAGCAAAAATTTAATTCAGATTACGAATAAAGTTTCTTCGATAAACAACGACAATTTAAATGTTCAAAACAATAATGTAGCGCCTAACAGTCGAGGCTATACGAAGAAGTGTCATTCGATCATATTAACGAGTACTTATTTAACGTAATATTCGAAATTCGCAACTTTAAGTCGACCAAATAATTTTAACTTGATCAAAATTTGCGTGTTTAAACCCTTCGCTACCCGATAACCCTTCCCCATACCACCAAGTCAGCTTTTCGAGACGAGAACGCGGTAAACAGCGGAACGATTTCATCCGCGGTTTCGTCGAGTGTGTAACAATTTCGTGTACGGCAATTAATCGTGGAAAGTAGCAATCGATCCCGCTAATTGACGCGCTCACAGTTTTACCACCCGTACGCGTTATTCAATCATTCGTCTCGATACGATTGAGAAAAGGGAGAGGAGTCGAAGAGAGAGAATCTTACCGCGCGTAATGACGCATAAGAATCGATAGACGTTACCCTCGCGAGGTCTTAATGCTTTCAAATTCGTTCCTTTTCACTGTCCGTTCGTTCGCGTATAAGAATAACCGATGTTGACACTTTCCGCGAGATTAACAAGCCTGATTTATATTCATACATTCATCAATTACATACATATCTAGGCCTCCGTCCTCTCCCCTCCCCCTCTTCTTGCACGTGAGTCTCTAGATATTCTAAGAAGATATATTTATACATGCACGGAAGGAGGAAAGTATAGGCTTTGAGGCCGGTGCATACGCGAAACATTCTCTTTAACGGTGTGATTGCCGGCCCCCCGGCTCGGTACATATTTATTTCGCCACCATTTGCATATCCCCGTTCTAATACCCCGTTCAATTACCAAAGCAAATAATTGGGGATAGAACGAGCGTATCGCATGAGACGTGGGGAGGGGAGGGGATATTAAGAGTCATCGATAAAAACGAATTATCATCTGGAGGGGGCGAGAGTGGGGAAGGAAGAGGAATTTGATCGAACGTACACGTTCGCGAATATTCTTTGCTGTTCGAAAAAATAAAATAACGTTTCTCCATAGATTTATGATACCCCCCGTAATCAGTTTTTTTTCAAATGTGAAAATGAAGAGAGGGGGAGTTGTAAACGTTGGTTTTTATCCTTATCCGTAACAATTTGTTCAAGTAATAATTATGTTAATATATGTGCATACGACCCTGTATTATTACACAAGGGTAAACCAGGGTTTCTCTTTTAATAAGTCGCATACATAATAATCACGCGTTATAAAATTTCTCGAGTTGTGTTCTTATCGTTACGTGTAAAGAAACACGGGACAGCTACATCGCTTTCTCCAAATTTAAAACCACGTGCCGAGCGTTAATTAAACATCTTCTAAAAACATTTCTCTCCCGGTGAATTGTCCTTTCCAAAAAACCATAAAAAAAAAAAAAAAAAGAAGAAGAAATAAAAAGGATTCATCGAATTGAACAAAATTCCTCTTCGTATCGTATCCTCCTCCCTCCCCCCTCTCCCCGTTCTCCGATTCGAATCGAATCGAAACGAAACGAAACGAAACGAAACGAAAACGAGCGCCTCGAACGAGGATCTCTCGTCTCGAAAATCGCGTGCCGTTTCGGACGCGAGTCCGAAAGATAAATTTCGCGGGAACCATTTTATAACGTTGGCACGCCACGCGTTAGTTAATAAAACGCGAAAATACAGACGCGGTGCAACGCGGTTGACACGGGGGAGAAGAGGGTGAGGTGACGCGAATGGACGCGCGCGCAACGCGTGTGGTTGTTCCACGCTCGAAAAGAGAAAGAGCGCGGGGGAGGAGGAGGGGTAGGGGGGAAAAAAAAGAAAGAAATAATTTGGAAAACCGCGGACACGCGATACACACGCGGTATCTGCAGGGAACCACTCGCACTATGTCACGCTGGCTGGTTCGGGGGGAGGGGAGGGGAGCCACGCGAAAGAGGGGTTGGGCCACACTCCGAGCGCGGGTGTTAAACGCAACATTTTTCAGCAGATAAGTCACGTATGTTTAATTATGTATATTACTGGCTGCGGGGCTGAAAACCGGAGCACACGACTGTCGCCGTTCCCCCCTGCCGCTCCTCTCCCTCCACGCTCGTGTCGCGGCCGAAAGAGGGGCTTCGCCGGCTGTATTTTATTTTAATTATTAATTCCTCCGGGTGCGTGGCCCATAGCAATTAGGAGGAGCTAGCCGGGAATGCCAAATTCCACGCGGCACCCCCTCCCCTCCACCCTCTCCTCCGCCTCCTCGTGGCCGGCTGTCCACTTGCCGCGTTGCGGAATCGCATTAACCCCCCTGCCCTTCCCTCGTAATTTCCAGGACACTCTCTTAAACCGGCTCGATTCCTGTATAAGAAAGGGAGACGGAAAATTGGCGCTTCCAGTTGGCCGGGCGTAATTACGCCGTTGCTCATTAGCATCGGGGTGTCGCGCTTATAAAAGCCGGCATTTACCGGCACCGCTCTATCGACGAGACAGTTTTTAAAAAAAAAAGGAAAGAAAACTTCTCTCCGCAAATTATTCCTCGATACGCACGTTTTTTTTCTTCTTCTTCTTTTAACGTTTCGAGAAATGGAGAAATTAATTTTTTTCATCCCCCGTCCGATATCCTGAATTCGATGGAACAATAAAGAAAAATGGATCGGGTGGATTTCTAGTTTCATAATTCGGAGCGGAGAGTTACGACATTTTTGACGTTCGTTTCCCAAGTTGTTAGTGATAACAGCGACGAATTTAACCGATATTACCGATATCGGCAGAGCGCGACGAAATGGAGATTAATCGCGGTTGGATTCGCAGGGTGCAAGAGATTTTAGCCGGACTCGAGAAAACAATACGCGCGCGCGCGATCCTCGTTATCAACAAGCGGGGTATCCGCCCGACACGAATTGCAGGGAAGGAAGTCGGTGTTATTAAGAACTTTCTTCTTCTTCTTGTGGGGGGCGGCCGTCTGAAGGGTTGAACTTTTTTCCGGGGAAAATTTTGGAGAATGGCAATTAGCTCCACTCCGCTCCCGTTCTTGATATCTCCTTTTCACCTGGATTTAATAACCGACGCGTGGGAAGAGATGAAGGGAGGGAAAAGAAGGGCGGATGAGAGACGCCGCGAGGAAATAAAATATCGCGGATGATCTAATCCGGAGAAGTTGGAGGCGCCATCGTTTGCGCTTTTATCGGTTGTTGTCGCTCCGCTTTTAATAATTAATATCATATTACACACGGTCGAACGGTCAGAAGCAAAGCGCGCACATCTACGTTACGTTATCTTGGGTAGGTGTGCTGTTTATTACTATTTAGCCGAGGTCACGTGATAGATAGGTGGATAATATAGTGAATAGTACGCGTGCATGCATGCATCGCATGTATTTCGATTTCTCTCCCCTTTTTATCCTCGTACGATCGACAATTATTGGGGACAAGAATACACGCGTACACTTATCCCGAAATTTCTCAAAACTCTTGGAACAATAAGTTTAAGTTCGAACACCTTGAATAATATTTATTTTCAAAATAAACTGATAGACGGTTAACCCTCCGCGCAATAAAATCAGGAAAAAAAAGAAAAAAAAGTGAACGGTGAAACATTAATTGCGCGATCCGTTTTTTTTTCTTTTTTCTTTTTTTATATATGAGCACCAACGGAATGAATTTAAATTGGGGGAAATTCAACTTCAACGGACGATGTATTTTCGTTATTTACGAATTACGAAGCTTCGTGGCGCGACCCGTTGGTTCAAAAGTTGTTGAAACATATTTTTCATAAGCCCGATCCCACCACCGGCGGCGCTCACGTATCGGCCATTTCGAATTAATTTTGATTTCCAGCGATCACGAGGCGCCCTCTTAAAATGCAACGATACGCGGTTGAATTATAGAACGGAAACACGCAGGCGGGTCGACACCGGTTACCTATTACCCCCGTTAATTTATATACCTTGTTGCCACCGATTTACGCAATGCGTAAGGCCAGCTTAGAAATAACAATATATATATATATGTATATCTAGCCGAGAAACTGGAGCCGTTCGATGGTTTAATTCAAATTCTCTTTATCGTCCGATCATACACAGCCGAGAATGGCCGTGGGCTAATTAAAAATTAAAATGAAAGGTTGGATAAGGCAAATGATCGATCACGAGCGTGTTTTTTTGCTTGTTATTATGCGTCCAAACGGGGTCTCTGATAATCCTATTGCGTATTAGTCCCCCGCGCCATGACACAAATAAAGGAAAGGCTCGAACCTGAAAGCCTAGTTTTGCGCGCAACACGATTGCACGTGGAGCGCAGGCCTCGTTCACTCGACCAACGAGTTCAATATATAGACGTAGCTTCGTTAAGAACTATGAAAGCGGACCTCATTCCTGTAATTATGGATTCTTAATTAGAGAAAATTCGTGTAATTCGTCGATTTTTATATCATTCGCTACGACTCCACTTTCTTCCCTTTATTTACCCACGAAACGATAATTAATAACGACGTGTTTGAAATAATCGTCAGATTCGTTTAAAAAAAGCGACGAGAATACGAATATTCCATTTAACACGACACCGTTTGTAGCAATGACTCGTCGTCCAATTTGCAAAGAAAAAAAAAAAAAGAAAAATAATCGCGGTATTTTGCCAATTATGAAATCTGGGGGAAAAACACTCGCGCGGTGGAAAATCTATATTCAACCGGCGAATTTGTCGCGCGAAATTGTACTACGCTTTTTCCTCCTCCTCCCCTTTCTCCTCTTTCGGTCCAACCCTAACCCGAGGGCGTAGCGGCGGAAATGCGTTGTGAAATATTTAACCCGGTCCCCTCCTCCTCCCCCTAGATCACCCCTAGCAACAAACCTCCCTCTCGCTTATTCTCGCTCTCTTTAGTCTTCCCTCCCGCACAGATTCGATGCCAAGCTCCGAACATCCGGTATACTGCATTATTAAGTAGGCGACACCGGCCTCTAGTTACTCTGATTTTATGGGATATCCGTGAACGAAATAACTCGTCGCTTTTCCTTTCTTTCTTCGTCCTCACCTGTCAATAACTTCCCCCCCGCCCCTATCTTCCCTCTGCTTTTCTAGAAATATCTACACTTTATGAAAAATTCTGATCGGCTCGAGGCGGTTTTCTTTTTCCCCAAGGCGGTGAGTTTATGTGCGTAAACGTGCGACTCGTATATTTACGAATCGGGTGTCGTTGTTTTGATTTCGTTTTCGAACCGGTCTACGTAAAGAGGGCAGTGTGGAAGAGATGGAAGAGAGCATAGTTCGTTAAATATATTCTTTCTTATTGTACATTTATTTTAATCAAATCGTTCGATCAAATCGACCCTACAATGCATTGTGTTGTGATAAATTTAGTGATCAATTCTTGTTTCATTTATCTCTATTTATAGATTCCGCGTTTCTTCCTGGAGAGACGTGCCACTGCTTTAAGAATCGCAACTGTTATTTGTTTGGAGCTTGGAATAAAGGTCGGTGAGGCGTTTTAAAGGCGCTTCTAACGATCCCTCGTTCGTCGTCGATCGAAAATTTTTCCAATTTTAATACAATTTAAATTCATCTTTTCACGACTTGTACATTAAACAAATGTTTACCACCATTTTCCGACTACATGTCTCGTTAAGAACATCCCATCCGTGCTTTTTGTCCATGACTCTCAGTCAGAGGGACGAAGTAGTTGCGGATAACCTCTAATACCATCAAAGAGAAGAAATCCGTGGACCTCGAACAAGTTAGACGAGCGTCATCGAGAGAAATAAACTACGTTTCAACCGAAGGTATCTACGCAACGTAGTCTATTCCCATTTTCCTTGATTAAACGTTTTTATTATTCTCTCTTAGCGTATATTCTTTATTTTAATCGTTTCATTCCCGAGGAATAGGAAGGGATAAATAGTAGGAAATATATCGGTTTACGCACGCTCAGAGCCAGGAGAACCCTGTTGATCGGCGAGCAATATCGCGTTAATGCCCCTTAACCTTAAGGGACGGTTAGTTGGATCGCGTCGGGGGTGCTTTGTTGCGCTATGGCTCGTAATAAACGCGATCCGTTAACCGGCAGTTGCTCACGTGCACGAATAACTTTGTAGATCTCGTCGCAAAGCGATGACAGACTCATCTCGTTGCTACTTTATACACTCGATCCGCACGCTATCCGCTTCAGTAGTACGAACCGAAACGAAAAGGATCGGCACGATCGCCCGGCTCTTTGCGCCTCGTCCCTCCTCCTCCTCCTCCTCGATCGTCGATACGCGTCCTTTTATAATGTGTGATCCGTTGCAACGTTGATGGACAACGTTGCTCCTACTTTTTTTATTTATTTTCTAACGGCACGATGGAGCTCGAGCTTTCTAAGAATTCCCTTCAATTTACGTTTTACCGGGAAGTATTAGATCTGATGTTATTCGCACCAACTTTTTCATTTATAATCATCGATTGAAAGATATTCAGAAGTTTTTTCGTTCACTTTTTTTTTTCATTCCTGTTGCAACGATAGTTGAATCGTAACGTACGCGTTAAAATATAAATTTTGTAATTCGTCTTTTTGTAATTTTAATTACGCTTCATCGTTAATTAGATGCTCAACGACGATTCAATTATATTTCGTATCAAAATGTAGGATCTTTTTAAATTGTCCGTGACAAAATGATAAAACAACGTGTATATAAATAACGTGTTGGAGAAGTTGTACAAATTTTTCATAATTCGAGAATTCGATATATGTAACGACGTAACAAAACTTTCTACGGGAAATAATAAAGGTATTCGCAATTATTACATTCTCAACTTTCAAACAATGACCAACGCGTTTAACTCGATGAGAGTGGTTTTACGTTAAATTTTACGAGCGCTCTCCCTCTCTTAATGATAAACAGAGCGCTACGTTCAATTTCGTGCGTCAAATTTACCGTCCCCTCCCTCCCCCGTGTCCGCATCGAAGCAAAGTTTCGAAAGTAATTTAAAATCGTAAACGTAAATGAAACATTTAATTGTAACTTCTGCGTAGGACACGCGATTTCACTTTGCGCGAATCTCGTTGCAGACAATTTTTATTCGTCCCTCTTTTTTTTCTTTTTTTTCTTTCTTTCAGGTTACCCGTGTCAACGCGACTCGCACCGGGTTCGAGTTAATTTATTTTCCAAGAGTTTAAGAGCTCGCGATTCGCGGCCCGACGTTTCGTGTAACGGATCGCGATCTAATTTGCCATCGTGCATTTACGAACCGGCTAAATATCATACTCCCCTCCCCTCCCCGCCGTGCAATTTGATTTTGATACTCGTCGATTCCGAGCTGCGATTGTAAACGAGGGATTCATCAACCCTCGCCAAGTTATTACGTGAATTACGTTCCATCCAAGGGATTCAAATCTTGCCAACAACTTATCGTTGCTTACGTTATTTTCTCAAACGTCTTATCTTGTCTCCGTGATTTTTAAAATTATCAATTATCTCGATAAACAAATTGGAAATGTCGAATCGATCAGAATTGCTTTTCCGCTTTTATCAAGCTGCAATCGACTCGAGCAACAAATATTTATTTCGAGATATCGTGGGCGAGGTGATTCTTCGATAGAAGAAAAATGAATTTTCAGAACAAATTCAGGATAAAAAGTTACTACTACGTGACGTTATTTACTTAAAATTTGTTTGATTTTAAAAATTAACAATTATCTCGATGAAATTAGAAATATTTATTACTTTTCCGCTTTCATTGACTGCAAGCAACAAATATTTATTTCGAGGGTAGTCGAGGTATCGTAAGATAAGATGGTTTCTTCGATCACGCGTGTAAAATATCGATATCTACAGTCGGTGTTGGAAGGAAAATGAATTTTCAGAGAAAATTATTACTACGTGATCGTAGTATGATTAGTTCCAAGGAATTCAATTTTGTAAACAACTTATTATTTCCTTAAACGCATCCTGCTTCCGTGATTTTTAAAATTATTAATTATCTCGATAAAATTAGAAATATTTATTACTTTTCCTATCATCAATCAACTCGAGCAAGAAATATTTATTTCGAAGGTAGATGAGATATTCTTCTTCGTGCAAAATATCGATACATTCGGTAGAAGGAAAATGAATTTTCAGGAAAAATTCAGGATAAAAAGTTACTACTACCTGATCGTAGTATAATTATGTTCCATCCAAGCGAACAACTTATCATTAATACGTTACTTACTTAAATGTATTTTGTTTCCGTGATTTTTAAAATTAACAATTTTAAAAATCTCGATAAAATTAGAAATATTTATTACTTTTCATCAGTCGATTGGAATCAACTCGAGCAACAAATATTTATTTCGAGGGTAGATGAGGTATTCTTCTTCTACGCGTGTAAAATATCTCGAGTCGGTGCTGTAGAAGGAAAATGAATTTTCAGAGAAAGGCTGTTGGCGACTTGGACGATCGGGATGCGCATTCCATTTCGGCCCGATTCGAAAGATCGCGGAACCGGATGGTTCTTCCTTTTCTTCTAGATGCACGGGGCGCAGCGGTGGGTCCGACCGAGCGATCGATAAATCCCCACGAAACGAAGAGGTTGGTCATATGAAAAATCTGGAAATCCACTTTGTTATTTATGCGTCCGCTTGCTCGCCAAGATGCGGGGATACTCGTGCATGTGGGACAAGATTATCATTTTTCCTCGGGTGAATCCCGGCGAGGCTGCCATTACTTTTCGAGTTCCTCCCATGTTCCTCCCCTCCCCCACATTCTCCCTCCCTCGACCTGATTCTACGTCATGAAAGGGAAAAGAACTATCATATTTTTTTCAGCCACTAAGTGCATCCTCCGTTACGACTTCGCGATTCACGTCGAACGAGTGTATTTCTACTCGGACGAAAAACCATTTGGATTGTTCGAAAAGATTAATTATGATTATGAAGTTAACGTTTATGACTGGACGTATAATTATTCCTCCTTCCCATAACAAAAACGATACGACAGAAATAAACGAAGACGAGAACGAACATTTATACGTTGCATCGCTTCATATTATTTCCTATCCTATCTAATTACGTACGAAATACCATAATCTACGCGTATCGTATCCTTGAAATTAAAAACGAAAATAAACATTTATATATTCCTCGATACGTATAGCTATATATACTTTGAACCATATCCTGTCTAATCATAATAATTCCTACTGACAACTATCCAATCATTATTCCTCACAGTCTTCGTTATAAAAAATACAATCTTTATTTCAACTGCGATTTTAATAATTGATATAACCAAAAAGATGATAGAAAGTAATGTTATTGATCGTATATAATCTACGCGTATCGTGTCCATAAAATTAAAATTTCGCTAGACTTTTCGATGGGATAATATCTTGGAAGATAATCTTGAGACGCTTTGGGGGAAGGAGCGTCTCAAGAGTGTACGTATGATAGTTGGAGGGGGATCAGAGGGATGACGCGCGTTATTTCCATTAGTCGTGAGCCTGTGGCGTTAGCTTTAACCATTAATGAGGCGGACCAAACCCGCACCACACTGGGGGTTAGCAGAGAGAAGCGCGGATGTGTTTTGTCGCGCAGGTCAGCCTTACGTGACAAGCCAAAACGTACGGTTTATCTCGCTCCCTTCGCTCCGTATTTATCTCTCCCTCTCTCTTTCTCCCTCTCGCATCCTCCCCCGTCCATGGCTGCTGAATTAACAAGTAATAAGCGTGTGTATACCGTGACCTCAGCAGTATTATACGATAGCGGATACACGTTAACTGGAAATGATTTGCCAGGATAATGCGATCGTTTTCAAGCGACTTCGATTGTACGATCTCGTAAATAAAAGGTATGTGTGTGTGTGTATATATATATAGGGCATTTATGAATACGAAAGAAAAAAGATTGAATCGTAATTAAAAGGGGGGAAGAGGAGGAGAGAATAAATAAATAAATAAATACCAGAGATAATTTGACGAATAAGTGAATGCATTCTGTCAGACTCTTGTTGCTCTTCCTCTAATTCCTTGCGGCGCGGTTCCATTTGTTTTATACTCATTGTTCGGAGAGGGGGCGGAATTGTATTGCGAAATTCTTGGGTGTAGCGCTTAACACTTCGCAGCGGATTACAAAGCAAAATTCCCGAAAATGTTGCAGTCTCTGGTGGTTTCTGGCGTGGCGAGTGCTGCTATTCGAGAGGGGGAGAAAGAATTAGGGGTAAGGTCGATAAATTTTATCGAGAAATATTGTTGAAAATCAAGGGGGAAGGAAGAGCCATTTCGCGGAAAGAGAGAGAGAGAGAGAGCAAAACTCTTTGTTCGCTCAGTTGTTTGTCGCCCGGTTTGTTTCTTTTCTTTTTTTTTTTCTACTTCTTTTTCCCTCCCCTCATATTTTTCGGAAATACGACCACAAATGTTACGCGAAATGCAACGAGCATAAAGTAGAGGAAAATTAAATAACGAAAGTTAGTCGGATAATTTTTTTCCTTTTTTTTCTTGTTTGTTCTCCCTTCTGTTTTCCCTTCTGAATCAGAAATACGCGTGGAAATACGCGTATAAAATTCGAATATCGAATAAAAATAATCGAGACTCGAGTAACCGTCAAATTTAAGTATTTCGTTGTTCTCTTCTAATTCTTCTAAAACATTGTTATACATCGTCAACGAAGGAACCCTTCTCCCTTTTTCCTTTTTTCAATTAACTTTCCATGAATCGTCGGCAAGAGAGAAAATAGCCAACGATCAATCAAGAGACTGTCAAACTGAAATGGAGCAAGACTACTTCGAAGGAACGAGGTAAACAGGATCTTTTTTTCTCAAAGATCCTTTTAAAAAAATTTCGCTGCTCCATCGACGTCCGTTCCTCGCCGATGGTCGTTGTTTCATCAACGGAGAGAGAAAGAGAGAGAGAAAGGGAAAAAAGGGGGGAAAAATCAGAGGGAAGAACAATGGAATGATTCTCGTGCGGTTTACGGAGAAATTCGAGCCACGGCCCCGGGGCTTGAAATCTGAGAGTCGATCGATGTGTACGGGCGCGAGGGATCCTTTTTCGAATTCGAATTTATTCGAAAATAATACCGGATCCGTAACGGGCGCAAACAATAAGCCCGGCAGCGCTTTGAGCGTGGCGCGCGCCACGAAAAATTCCGCGCCGAACCGCGCGCACAGATGGACGAACGTCGCCCGCTTCGACGTCCGGGCGCAAGAGGTTGCATATTTCCCCAAATGCGTATCTCTTATTCAAATTGCATGGAAAATTCGGTACGTCCTGCCCGGCGCAATTTATGGACGGGCCGCACTTTGCGGCGTGTCACAGCCCGCTACCCTGCGCCATTGCTAGCTGTAATTGGGATTTATGGGTGAGCACCGTCCTTTATGGTGGCCATGCCACCGCATCCTATATACCTGTATTTGTTTGCGCGCGCGTAAATAAAGTGAATTCCATTCGAGGGACGGAGGAATGTGTGTGTGAGCGAAAAGAGAGAGGAGGGGTGAAAGAGTGAATGATGGAAGAGAAGAGGGGTGGAACGAGTCGAAGAGGAAGGAAATGGTACACTTGCTCCAAGCGCCTACTTCCCACGATCGACCTCTATTTTGAACTTGTGTGTGTGTATACGCATTACACGTTGGCCGGTGTAATCGATTTATCGTCTATGATTTCTTCCCCTTGTTTCCTTTCTTCTTTTTCCTTTTTTTTCTATAATCGTTACCCTTACTTTACTCTCGATTATTATCGATTGATTGGGGGAAACGAGTTGAAACGAATAATTAATCTTGTAGAAATATGTTATCGTTCAACGTGGATTAAATTAATAAGGGATGTTATTAATCGTTAGCTTATAGAGTTAGCTTAAATATTAATATACGCGTGATAGATATCTATCGGTATATGTTGGCAAGTATCTGATCTTTGGCGTATACGGATATGCGAAACTGTTCTGATTTAATAAAATAGTAGCCGTAATATCGGTGATCAAACTTTTTGGAGGAGGGGAGAAATTATGCATTAATATTTACTTTGAGGGAAAATTGAAAATTTATATCTTGAAAAAGATTCTTTACAATAGATTACGTTACGATCCGCCTCCGAAGATATTTTATGAGAATCTTCCTCAAGAAGATCCTAAGCTAACAAATTTATTCTGTAACCAGATCCCAACGTACATACATATATATTCGAAAGGATTTAAAACAAAATTGAATCGAAAATTCCATTTTCGAGGTAAATTACAATTAAAATATTATAATGTAAGATTGTATCCGATAATTTATCGAATTAATATTTCATTAATGGATTATTTCGTTAATATTAATCGTGTATCGAAAAGACCCGTGTCTTTTCGCATGATTGTCGTTTAACGTTAACATAAATGACATAAATTTAGTAATCGGGCGAGAAAATTATATACAAGGTGTACGCGTGTTGCCGTGATACTTTCCCCAACTTGGCCAACTTCGCGTGGGCGAGTTCTATATTATTACGGGACAATTCCGTGACCGTCAAATGTAAATTCAAAATTTAGACCCAATTTCGAATGTAAACCGGTAAAGTTTTGTTACCCTCTGTCAGCCTCCGAGTTTCGCTTGTTCTATTATTAGAAAACATGATTTTTGTACAACACAATCGAAATGAGAAAATCAATCCTCCCTTTCTCTCTCCCCCCTCCCCCTTGTAATCTTCATTCGACTTCATTTGAATAAGTGGCAAGGACCACGTGTGACCAAACGATCATCTTAAGCGATTTATAGATAGATTCATTTCCGCCAAGCTGCGAAATAGCATTTCCCCAGAGCGGTTATACGCAGCGCGTTATACGTGGAGGAGGTTCGAGTTATAAAGTTTGGTCGGGATTCGTCGTGAGCCTTGGTGTGCGCTCTCGAGGCATTAAGCTCCCACGGCTCGTCCACGGCTTGGAACATGGAGCTATGTTTGATTTAGCGCGGGAGTATGGCCTGCGGCCAGTGCCACCCAAACCTCTTCCAAATTACGTTTACATAAATGACTAACAGTTACCAACAAGCCGAGGATACAATAAACAAACGGGGTCGGCCCCGCTCGGTCTATCCCGCTTGGCCTAAGTAAAAACTCGTTAATTAATTAACCTCCCCCTTTCTGCAAGCAAGCTTTGCGAGCAAACACAGAGAAACACGGCGCGGTGGAGGAAAAGAGAGGGGGAGGAGGAAAGGGCGCGGTGGTAGAAACCGAGATGACGGTGGTGGGAGGAGGGGAGGTGGCCGGTCCTGCTAAAACTCGCCACGATGTCCAGAGGCCGTCCGCGTGTTGCGGTAACCTGAGAGCTGACTAGAGCTACCCCTTCCTCCCCCAGGTAGCAGTAGGTAGACCTCGTCTAGGTCTGGCCAAGTCGTGCCCAGTTGTTCTAGCCCCTTCGGCCAATCCTGCTCCTCCCGTTTCCCTCCCGTTATCCTTAAACCCACAACCCTGCATACATACACGTTATGTTCTCTCTCCAAGCAAAACATACCTGCCAGCGTTTGCCCTTAGATTCGACTTTGCGGAGGAGGAAGGGTGAAGGCGATCCCTCCTCTCCTCCTCCTCCTCCTTTGCCTCGTCGTTGCCCGGGGAATTATGCGGCGGATTGTCAAAAGCTTGGCAAACTTCTATTTGGAAGCTGGTTACGGATTGATATCCGTGATGTTAGATGGCCGGGGGTAGGCGGTTAGAAACTGATTCCCTTTGATCTACTTGCTATTGTATATCGCTGCTTATTCGTGCGTTTAACGTTTCGATGTAGCGAACGAATGATAAGCGAACATATAACGACGATCTCGATCCTCGTACGTGAGTATTTAAATATTCGGTATCACGTGTCGACCAAGTTTATGAAGATTATTCTCGATGGAAGGTTGATCTTTTTTTTTTTTTGTTCCTTTTTTTTGTTTTTTCAAGCAATATCGCGCCAATATTACCTCCATTGTTAGAGTTTACGACACAATTACGAAATATCGTTGTTTTCGAGTTGATACGCTTTAGTTTTACGCCCGGTGTCCGTTTAGTAACAATGGAGCATGTGTGGTTCCAGGAATTTAATAGCTATAATTCAAACTTGAATACGCTGTTTCGTATAACGGACGGTCTTGTCTATTTTGAAATTTGTAGGGGTCGAAATAATGCTAAAAATAACGTGGCAAAAAATATGTTTTATTTATTTTGTTTTTTTTTCTAAAGAAAATATACGTTTGAAAAATTGATCAATTTTTTTTAAAAATAAGCTAATTCCACCTGCATTCCGGTCGAATTATATATACAGAGACAGTCATAAATATAACGAAATAGTAATAATAATCAATTATGAAGATCGTGCGATTCGATTAATTTTGGCATTATTTTTAAAATGTGCATTAAATTTTGATATTATTATAAGAAACTCTCGTATTTACTTCGTTACAACATAGGATATTCGCTTGATTAAATGACATCCACAGTTAAACGGCCGGCTCGCGTGCAATTAATGTCACGAGCATTATATCAATTGAACGGTTAATTAAGCTTCATAGCAAAGTACAGTAATTAACGCGACACGTGGACAATTACAAAATTCATGCAGCTTTGATTTCACATCGTGCGTTGACCGGTCGTCCAAATTTTCCAAGGAACGAAAATCATAATAATAATAATTCAAAGAAATACCGCGTAGCGGTAGGATCTCTCCCCTTCCTCGCCCTCCCCCTCCTTTCCCGCAACGTCATAGAATATTTCCACGGCGCGTTCCCGTTTACCACGATCCATATATTTATCGAAACAACGCACGATATGTTACTTCGTATGCATAAAACAATTGCCCGAGGGGGAGAGGGAGCGTTATACAAATCATGCAAATTAAGAAACTCTAAATATTTAGCGAATTAAATAGACGGTTTGCGTTGCATCGATTAACCGTACACCTGCTTCATCATATTTACGGTAAACTTCCGACACGTTTAAAACAATCAACGAGCCCGGGGATAATGCGAGGCCGATCGATCTGATAATCAGAGACCCGTTTAACGTACGTGCTCGTAACAAAATTCCACGTATCCACGGGCGTGTACGTCGATTCGTTCGTCCGAAGGAAAAGAATTGACAGAGAGAGAGAGGGAGGGAGGAAGAGAGGAAGAGGAGAAGAGCGAAAGAAAAGACTGATTTCTGGTTCGACGCGACGATTGCGACTAAGGCACGGGACGAAGGGGAAAAGGGACAAGGAAGGAGAGCATTGAAAAACGGAAGACAAAAGAACACGGAGGAGGGAAAGAATCGGCAGAGTTGTAAAGAGGGCAGAAGAGAAGGAGAGGAGTTATTCTCTATAACGTGGCTAGCAGTTCGCGTTTGCGTTGACCCTGGAGGCTTTCGAGAAACGAAGCGCGTAATTACACGCCCAAGGGCGAGTGCAGTTCCAAGCAACCCTCTAACTCACTCCCCAACTCCGCGAGCCGAGCGTCTCTCCTCTCTCTCTCTCTCTCTCTCTCTTTCTCCTTCCTTCTCCCTCGTTGGCCTTTCGCTCCCTATACCTACCCTACCATATTCCGCGTCGTTCTGAATAAACACTCTGGCGAACTGACGGATGGACGGCCCTCTGTACCCGTATATACGCGTAGGATCCCTGCGCGAACCCGTGCGCGACCCGTGCGCTCCCTGCGCGAGCTCGTGTGGGACCCGTGCCGTCCAGAAAAATAACCCGCGTGCTCCCTCCGAATCGGTCGGTTGGCAATTTTTAGTTCGGTTGCGCGGAGAGGAAAAGTGAAATTTAGGGTAAAAAAAGGGGAGAAAACTCGCGCGGAACCGAGAGAGTGTTTTTTTAAATTTTAGGCTTTCTCCAGCTGGGGGAGGAGGGGAAAGGAAGGAGGAAGTTGAACTTGTTGTTGCGTCATTTTTTTAATTATCGGGAGTAGCACGGCAACGCGCTACTTCGATTTTTTACCGGTGAAATTGTTGTTGTAGCGTTGCTCGTTGTTTCGCCAGATGGTCGTTCTTCTTTACACGGCCAGACGACAACAGTGTTTTCGGGTAATGAAATTAGAGACGAGGCAAAATCGCAAAAGAACGGACCTCTCGGTATGATGAGGATCATACTTGTTCGAATGCTCGGTGCAACAATTTTTTAAACGACTGTTACGAAAAATAGGAAATGCAGTAAACTTAACAGATCTTTGAATAAGCAATTGAATAGACAAAATCGAAAATCATCTAAATTAAAAAATTGTTGTAAATGAATGAAATGACGAATGTTGAGTAATAAGAATTTCAATATTTTCGATATCGTTTCAAGACGAGATCTATTTATCGAAAATATTTTGATACTCGACTCGATTCATTTATCTCGGTGATGAATTTTTATTTATTATTATTGAATGAAAAATCATCCGGATGAAAAATATCACAAGTGAAAATATCTGTGCAAAATTCTGCCTTTAGTCATTCCTTAAATTTTTACCGTTAACGTTTCGCATTTATACAAAATGAACTGCTACGTTTGCAACGGCAGCTTGAAATTTCTGATGCTGCGAGTGATCTCGATGCTTTACATTCCTCGACTTCTTCGTTCTTCTAGTCCCTCCGAACGTTGCATATTCTTCATTGTTCCCGTGATAAAGTCATATCTAACGTTCGTAAAAAAAAAATCCCACTTTTCTTTTATAATAATTCGCAACAATATATACGAATATATATATCCATATTCACTTTCCGTATGAACATTTCATTTTTCTCGAAATTGACCCGCACAATTTTCATCTTATTTATCGTTCATGAAGATCGGTTTAACCATTGTTTCCATCCAAATTTTACAGTAGAGTAAAAAAAAAAAACTTCACCGCGATCGATCAATTTCTTAGATAAATAAAAGAAGAAGATAGAAGAAGCTGTCACCTTTCCTTCTGCAATAAACCAAAAAAAGATCAGAAGAGATCTTCGATGTTGTATCACGGGCAATATGTTAAGCGTTGGACGCTCGCTTTTATCATGTTCCGTTTACGCCGTGGGAAGAAAATGAAATTTTCCTCGAGATGCCAGCGATTCGTCTTGCAGGATTAAAAAGCCCTTTAATTTCCCTAGCGGGAGGCCCGGGTGTTGCGCCCGTCTCTTCCTCAATAACAACCCTCTTCCCCCTTGCATCCCCCTCGGAGATCCAGCACACACCTTCGCCTTGCGAATCCCGTCGTCCCGTGTAACCGGTGACGTTCCTGAAGCCCCGAATGGTCACGTTACTTTTTCGAAAGCCAAGCTAATGCGCCCGAATTAAACAGAATTCCCGATGAAGACGGTCCACGGTTGAGCGGTGGAACTGGTACCCTCTGACATGCTAATCACCGAAACGCTCACGGTTCTTTAGAAACTTCTTCTTTTTTTTTTTTTCTTTTTCCTTTCCCAGCCCACGGCCACTATGAATTATGCACACGCTACGTCACTGCTCGTTTCTTCGGATCGACGACGTTTCATACATACATACATGTATATTTGAGTCGAGCACCCGACCAGACCCTCCCCATAAATTCCTAATTACGGACTACGATTTTCTTCCCCCTCCCTCTCTTTCTCCGAATATCCATTTCGCTCGCAATTTGTCACGATCAAATACCAATCGGTGACGCGTAGTTAGCTTCCACCAGTGATATAGGCAAACGGATTACACGGATCGACTATTATCGTAACGCGCTAATAATATGAATAATAAACGTTAATCGAGCGAATTCAGTATCAAGTAGTCGTAAATTTTGGATCCATGGAATTTTTAACCAGCCACCTTTTCAATTTGGATGTTTGGATCGATGCCCAAAAACTCGTTACACGTCGAGATTCGGAATTTTTTTCGAAAAGATGAGGAGGAGGCGAATGTTTGGCCGAGAAAAGAGAGGAGGGGGAGGAACTCTCCGGGCGGGTTGAGTACGCGGGCAGGATTTTCCGCGTCGATTAACAACGGGACAACGGGAGAAGGCAAAGGTTGGCGCAAACAGGAGCACCGAGAATAACCGGGGGTTTCCCATTCGCCGTACTCTCGGCCTCCTCTCGGTTAATTAATAAAGTAGCCGCGTAAACTAACAGTTTTACTGCGGAACCGACAAACTTAATACAAGAGGAACAGCTTTTGTTCCTCCGCGGTAGTGTAACGAAGTCGCCCTGGTGGAAGCGGCCTGGCCTGGCCGGCAACGACGGCCGGCCAGATTACTCGTTGCATACTTAAAACCTTAACAACCTGCCGCTTTGAGAAAATGCCGGATCTTTTTTCACTTGGCCCCGCCACCCTCCTCGTCCGCCCATTCGCCCTACTTCGAAAATTTTTCCGCCCGGCGAAAGAAAGAGGGAGAAGAGGGAGAAGGAAAAAGAAGAAGGAGAGAGAGAGAGAGTTTCGTTGAATGCGCATTTTTTTTACAAATTGCACCGAAACCATTACCGGTTTTAGCAAAAACAGAGACGTCGAACTTCTCCGGAAAGGAGAAGAGGGGGCTGTTCGTTCGTGCGTTCATTTCAGATTCGTTTGACGCGATTCACGGATAACCGGCAACACGTCCCCTCCCGTTTCGTTGCGAAATTATCGATCCCCTCGCCACGATACGTTCCAGGAAGGAGATGAAGTTTAAAAAAGGATACTTAAAGATAGGCTCTCCTCCGTAACTTTGACGAATTCTCAGTGAAAGACAATGAAAAAGAGAATCGATTTATTCGATTTACTTTACACACTTCTGGTAATGTGAAATTTTGAATCGTTCCACCTCCATCTTTCCGAATATTATCAGAGAGCCTTTGGATTTCGTGTCGAATTACGTGATTTCTAGCAGTGCCGTCACTTGGCGCATCTCAACTTTCCCTCTTTATTTTTCTATCGCGGTTTATTTTCACTCCCAATTGAAATTATGTACGATACACGCTTCGATGAAATCGAGTTTCGCGAATAGTTTAAGCGGTGGCTTAGGTTAAGGGTGACTGGAAAATAGTCATCGATTTCTTCCTCTGGTGATAAAAAGATTGCAGATTCTTAACCCTTCGCGCTCGAGAGATGAGTCTCTATCGTCATGGCAGCAATGATTGATCGAATGATTTATACCAGATTTCGTTATTAATCTTCGATTAATAAGAACGCAATATTGTCGAATAGGTTCGTTTTACCTGCAAGACTTACTCGTTCACAAAATCGGCTCGAATTGAAAAAGTCGTCGTTGATATTGCAATGAGAGTTCGAAAAAGAAAAACTTTGGAAATCGTGAGAGATCGATTGGATAAATAATCGATCCACGAAATTTCCACTGAAAGAAAAAAGATAAATAAATAAATAATCGGCGAGCTGTAATGTAACGCGTTGTTTGTTACAACGCGTAAAGCGTTGTTGTTGATCCAATTAATGAATTACTGAAAATGCCGAGCGGTAAATAACAGCGGCGCCGCGACAACAACAACCGGTTCGAACACGTAGGTAGAACGGGGAAAGGCTACAAAGGAAGGCCAATTACTAATTTAACAAACAATAATAACGCTTCGCAAGATTTTGAAGCATGGCCACTACAGATAGAACAATTTCGGTAAAAATTTCTCGTCGAGCTTGTTTACACGGTTCACACGGTAATACCGTTCCCCCTGTTACGCATTATTCATTCCCCTGGGCACGATCATTCCTTTTTCCTAAACCCCTCCCCTCTTTCGGGAGAAACGAGCTTTTCAATTATTAATCGTATTATTTTCGAGGGATAAATTATTCGGAAAAACGGAGATCGATCGGACCCCTCGAAAAAGTTGCGAGCCCCGGAAGAAAGAAAGGATGATACGATGCGATGAAGACACTGAATACCAATGCGCGATGTACATACAGGATATACACGTGTGTGTAACCAGCCTCGATATCGGAATCGAGTCCAGGTGAGAAAATGGAAACACTCTCGGCGACATCGGTGAACAAGAGGCAAAGATACGGAGGAGAGCTATAAGAGAGAAGAAGAAGAGCGGGAGGAAGGAAGGAAGGAAAGTAGTAGCGGTGGAGTAGAAGTATTAAAGGAAAGGAAAGTGGAAGAAGGGTGCTCGTGAATGGGTGCACGTGTGCGACTTGCAGCTGCATCCGCACGGACCTCGCTACAATATTACTCGGAGGGACTATCGGTAAAATATCGTGGAGAAAATAACAAGGAACGAATGAAAAAACCGCATGGAGTGGGAGGGAAAGAGACGGAGAGTTTCGGAAAGAAAAATACGCGTTGGGCGCGGGTTAAGGGTGAAAGGGATGAGGGGAAAAGAGAGGGGGCGGCATTGGATACACAAGTTTCGACGACGCGTTCTTATTTTCTAAACAAACACGGGAGGAGCGTACACGCGCGGCGGCCGTTCCCTTCGGCGACCGGTTTATTTCGAGGATTCGTATAAGTGCGCGTATACGAATTGGCGAGCGCGAGTGAAGGTCGGTATCGTGGCCGTGTACGGGCCGTTTGTTTGTTTGCGATAGAATAGGGTACGGTAGACGGTAGAAGGGGAGAGGGAGGAGTGGGGAGGAGGGGTGTATACACCGGCGTGGAAAACTTTTCGCTATTGGAATTCGAAAACGGGTGTATCGGGTCCAATAATGAATTGTCAACAGATAATGCGGGGAAAGCGACTTTTCCATTTCGCTTTTCCCGCTAGTTGTTTCCCTTTGTTTTCCGTATAACTTTTTTAAAACGTCCCCCGGGATTGCATTTGATGGACTTTTCGTTTGGACTTTTCGTTTCCATCTCTGTTCGTCTCTCGTGATGAGAGAGAGAGAGAGAGGGAGAGGGAGAGAGGGAGGGAGAGTGAAACTTTTCCACGACTTATAAAAATATCCTTTTATGTTTTGCGCGATAGTTTTCCCTCTCTTTCTCTTTTTCTTTCTCTCTCTCTTTCTCTCTCTCTCTCTCCTTAATCGTGCTTTTCCTTTTGAAGAAAGTAAATCCTGTACTGTTTACGATGTCCAGCATATTTTTCCACGCTGTTTCGCGAGTGGAAGCCACGTGGGATGAAAAATGGCGGAAAGTTTATTTAGAACGCTCTCAAAATGTTTTGAACGTTAGGTTTTTTTGCGTGACAATAACATATGGCATTTAGTTATATGAATATTTATTTCTTTTGCCTCTTCCCGTGTTTTCCACGCGAAAATAGAAAAGGAAAATTTCGATTTCATTCGTCGAAGATTCGAGTTTGTTCGTTTTGAAGACATATTAGAAGGCGGTCCGTTCGTATGCATTCTCGTTTCGTTTTCGAGACTGGTACAAGATGTATCAGTGGCGATCGATCGTACTAGAACTTCTCTCATCTTGCAAGTGGTTTAGAATTTCAAGAGCGGAAACATACGCGATAATACACTCGGAGCTGAAAACTCCATGTTCCAGCTGATATTTTAGAGTGGTATCGAGTAGCGGCACAAATAAAATAATGCGGATGAAAGGCTTGTGAGGAAAGAAACAGAACCGAGGGATGGAATGTAATACCATGGAGAAGCATTACTCGCGATAAAAAATGTAATATTCGAGAATTGGTATCGTCAAATTGATATCGTTGGAAAATAAAAATTACCTCGATCCTTATTAAACAAAATCATCGAAGAGCTGCGCGATACAAATTTTCCCGCGTTTCAATTCGACTCGAAGCCAAGCAAGAACTAAATGGAGAACTTTTTTTAAAGAAAAAAAGAAAAAGAAGAAAAAGTATCTTCCTCGTCTGCGCAAATAACTCATTCCTAGTGAGATGAATGCTCGGTAAGCACGATGTTTCGAAGAGGAGTCACACGCGTAGAATCGCGTAGAGTTTCACAGCTCGTAGCACGAACAAAAAAAAAATAAAGCGAAGAGAAGTGCAAGAGAACATCGCGAGCAATTTGTGAGAAAAGGTACAAGCTGACTCGATGTAAATAATCGGGAGTGATAGAGAAAAATAAGCACGAGCGTGTCTGTACGAGCAAGATAAAGAAAGAGTCGAAACTAAAAAAGAGTAAAAAGTTGGAAACTACGACACCCCGTGACACACAATGGAAACAGAGAGAGGAAGTTAGGCAGAGATCAGAAATAAACCCCACTGCAGCGGGCGCATTGCGCAAAACCCCTTTGCTACTCTCTCTCTCTCTCTCTTTCTCATCATCCCCCACACTGGTTACCACACTATCGCTCGCCTTTCGCCTATTGCACCTTCGTGTCTACACTCGATCTGTACTCCATTACCACCGTTAAACATGTACGATCAAACCTCTCTGTAGTTTCTTCACACGTGATGGCAGTTCGCCGTTTATTCGAATCGTCCACTTTCGCTCTCCGTCCCTCGTTTCGTCCCTCGTCCCTCCTCTCAACCACCCTTTATCGCTCGCCTTCGAACCGATTGAAGCTTTCACCTTATCCATCGAGCGCGTGACGAAACTAAATACGAAACTAAATAACGTAAAACCGCATTTCCTTAAAAAAAATTTCTGTTCGAGACACTTCTAAATTTCCAAATTCTTGTTCCTGATTGAACGAACGTACGTACGTAAATTTCGTTTCTCGAGATCGGTCGATCGAAATTTTACACGAACGATCACTTTTCGTTCTCTCCGCTTCACGACGCGCGGATAGCCACCTTCGATTACCCGGGTACACGCGTCGAAATGGAGAGGAAGATCTATTCGGTTCGCGGGCACATCGTTTCGGGCCAACTTTCCTCTCGGCGGCGTAAAGCGGCCGCCTGTAAATTACCTACCGCGATTTCGGGTAAAGGGAGAGATCGGAAATTGGTCGCGCATTCACGCCAAAGAGGCGGACAGATACCGCGCAAATAACCGGCGCCGGCCAAGATTGACCGTGGGCAATAATCGCCAAAGCCCCGCCGTTTTCAGCTAATTTCTCCGCTATCTTCGCCCCTCGATGTATGATCGTCTGTGCACAGCTCTCGTGTCTGCAAGCGTTCGTTAGCATAAAGGAACCAACGGCCAACCCCCTCCCTCTTTCCCCTCACCCGTATCGCGACATTATCGGCCTTCTAGCGCGGTCGTTAACGGGGGTAACTGTAATTGAACCGCCACACCAGTGGCTCTCGCTCCCGCTTGCTTACTTTCCAACCAACCATCCCCGCGCCACCTATGATCCTCTGCCTCCTCTCTCTCTCTCTCTCTCGTTCTTTCTATTCTCGTTCTATCCTCATCTTACGCCTGCCCCGTTGAAGATCGTCTTTAAACTCGAGGAGAAAGGATCATGGCGTGGCTGATCGGCGGTCCCATTACGACTAATCGAAAGGATTAAACGGAATGCAGGGACGCCGATCTAACGTGAACCGACGGGGCCCGGTTTAAACACCTCGGCAATAATCTAGCGTGCGTTTTGTGCGCGGTTTTCCTCGTGCCCTCTCGTCTATCGAGATGCGATTAAAGCAGAGACAATGGCCGCGCTCGAATACTTGGCGATTATTATCTATCTCGATATATAAGTGGATATATAGAATGTAGGACGGGAGAAAGGGGGTAACGTAACAATGGGCGAAGATGGAGATATCGATTTATCAGAAATATAAAATTAACGGGGGCTATTCGTTATAATTGATCGGGAGTGGATCGGTGATCGAGCGATGGTCGAAAGAAGGATGATGGGTTTAGATATACGGGTTCTATTTTGTCGGTTATTTTGTTAGTATGGAAGGAATCGTGGAATCTTGTGCGTGTAACAATTGTAACAAGGTTTAAAAGATGAATGAATCCCGGTCGATCTTTTTCGAGATGAATCGGCGAGTTCGAGATAAATGGAGAGGGGGTGGAAAAGAGGTTGGAAATATATATATATGTACAAGTGTATATTTATACGATTTGTGGATCGAATCGTGGATGTTGCGTTCACGCGTTATCGGTGATAATAAATTTTCTAACGTGAAATGATTTCGTGGCGAATTTTTCTTTCTCGAGAATAACGAGGGATCTTGATGACGACGGGTCGAAAATTCTCTGAAATTAAATCGAATATATTAAATTACTCGCCGACAATGGCGTAACGTTTTGTTTATAAATATTAATAATTTATTCGAGGAAAATTGTAACTGGTCACCGTTCGTTGATTAAATTAAAATTTCATAAACGTGTTTTAAAATGCGCATAACAATGAAACAAAGCGTTTGAATTAATGAATTAATTAAAATCGAGTCCCGATCGAAACACTGGGAGGAAAAGTAAATTTCGGGTAATTTTGTCGGAAAGGATTAAAATTTTTTTTGTTTTAGGGATTTTTAAAGGATTTTTTTATTTATTATCGAGGAAAATAAGAGTAAAGGATGGCACGAGCGATTGCTACGAACGATCAAAGATTCATTCACGGCGGGGAAAATTTTCACGTGCAACCGCTAAAGCAACGGTATTGTTTATGCTGGTGGCGGAAAAAGGTGGCGAAGAGTAAAAAGTGATTACAAAGCGCAAGCGGATGGTAGATATAGTTGAATCAGATATAGTTTTTATTTATGCTCTCTCTCTCCTAAAAGAGACTCCGTTTATTTTGTATATCATTTATAAACATGAATGAAAATACAAAGCGGCGCGTTGCTACAAAGGTAATGCGAGTTTTTTACTCCAACGTATGAAGTTCTGCTTTTAGGAAAAAATGTTTTTTCGTACGGTGCGCGATATATTTTTCGTTTCCAACTGTAAATACAGGCCATTATTATTCCAAGTTAAAAAGTATTAAAAGGTTTTTCCTGAAAACTTTCCCCTACTGTTTCACGGTAACAGAGTTAATTAACCAACATTTTTCACCCACGGTCGATCGAATCTTTCATTATCGTAAAAGTTGGGCAAACTTTCGAGCAAAAAAAAATAATAATAATAATAATAATAATAATAATCACCGAATAAAACGTGATTATTAAAAATTTCGAAAGGCAAAATTTTCCTGACCTTCTCGTGATCGAAACTATAAACGAACTTTTCGCGATTTATAATCGAAACACGAAGCTTTTCCTCGAGAAATGCAGCTCTTTGATGAAAAGAATCTCCTTATCGCGTATCATTTTCGCGTAAATTAATTGGCACGGGAACAGATGACAAGATATTTCTGAAAATTTATTTCCAGTTTGGAAATGAAGGAAGAAAAAGTAAAAGCCCGAGGAAACGTTGATGGAAGTTTATCGTTAATCCATTTAACGTCGTTTTATTCGAGCAAAGAGGTTAACTTCCTTTCGGAAATAAGTCTCTTCCATCATCTCGATTCTTCTTCGGAGGCTTAAGTTACAGGGGTTGATTCCGCAACTTCTACAAGGGGTAAGGGAATTTTCCCCGGAAACGGTAAGGATTACACGACAGTTTTTAATTTTTTCCCATTAACAACTTTTCATTCCTCCACCTCCTTCCATTCTCCTTCAACTCGTTCACTTAACATTCTTCTTCTCCCTCTTCTCTTCTTCTTCTTCTTCCTCCTCCTCCTCTTCTTCTACGTTATTACTTACTCTATTCTCTTCGACCTTTTATATCCGGCCTTCTTCTTCCTCCTCATTTAATTTCGTTATCTTTAATATTTTACCTTTACCTTCACGAGTGATACATATACTATTAAAATCGCTGAACCTATTAATATTAAAAACATTTTCGTTTCTTCGAGTCGATGGTTATGAGAGAGCACCGATATATATATATACACGAATATCCGCGCGACAACTTTGCTCCTCGCTCGTTAAAAATAATTGCGCGGATTTTATCTTCTCTTTCTCTCTCCCTCTCTCTTCCTCTCCCTTTCTCTCTGGCGCGGCGTATATCGGTATATTTCGCGTATCCGATAACGCGCGAAATAAATAATGAAAGCGTAAACATAAGGTAAAATGTCATTTCAGAGAGACTGCACGAATTCATTGCTCAGAGTTTGCTATGCAAATATTGACTGCACCGGGCTACAGAAACAGGAATGTTCACTGCACGGTTACGCCTCGGGTCGCCCCTCCTTCCTCTCCTTATCCACACGATTCATTCACCGTAATTTATACACCTTGTATCAATCCCATTTATACATCGAATTCCTTCCCCTTATAATTCAAAGAATTCCCTTTTCCCTCTCCTGCTCCTCCCCAATTCCAAAATCGTTCGAATCAAAAATCGAGAGCTATCGATCGTAATCCTTTCCACGATATACAGTAACACACACGCGGCAGGGAAAAGAAACATCGCTTCTCCATTAAACGACTCCTGTTGCTCCTGTCCTTCCTTCCCCGTGTCCTTGACTCGAAGGGGGAGGAGGTGCAACTTATATACTTTATCCAGATGTATCCACGCGCGTGGTTTAATGGAGGGCGAGGTCGCGAATAGCTCGAGGAAACTTCTCGAAATATCACTCGGCCTGTCCCTAAACCAACCGACGCAATGGCCGGTATTCCTGGGTTGGAAGCGGAATAATATCAGTTGCAGGGAAGAAGGGGGGGAGGGGTAGCGTAGCAATTTCATTACCGTAACCACCACCGGGTTGGTAGCCAGGCATTCGTGTGCAACCGACAATGCTGTTTCACGTTTATGGAAGGGACCAGAGCCTATACCTAGTGAGATTATACGACTGTTCAAGTATAGCGGGCCGCAACAACCCGGCGGTTGTTGTTAATTCACAGGAGAGGCAGGAACTTGGCTGTGGAACGTTGAAGGGGGTGGTTAAGCGGGCGAACCGTATCGAAGTCGCTTCCGGATGAGTCGACGGTGTATCAGGAGGAGGGGTGCACGCGTCTCGTACGTGGACGCTTCCCCGGGAGAGGTGGTGGAGTGGTGGCTAGGAACCCTTGGCCGGTTCGCTATCCGCGCTACATCCTGAGTGATGGACGGTTGCGAAGGGTCGCTTCTAAAAAGCCGGATGTTTCGATCGATTTCCCGTGATTAAATCCCACTCGAGGAGGGAGGAGATGGAAGCGTATTAATCGAAGGAGGAGGGGGAAAAATTGCGAATCCCTCCCCCTACACTTCCTCTGCCTCCTCGGCGAGAGAGGGATTTTCGTTTCGAGGCCGGTTCCGATTTTCTCCATCCACCTCGAATTTGAGAGACTTCCGCGTCGCTGTCTCGGGAAATTCGAAATGATTTCCCTCCTTACGCGTGTTACGTTATTTTCCAAGGCGAAGAAGATAAAGTTTGAACGTTTAATTCGATGTGGTACTTGGGAAGGAGTATCAGGAGTCGTGGCTTGAACGAGTTAATGAACCGAGTTCGATCGCTCGTCCGATCCGTTTGATGCCGCGGGAACGGCAGAAGGGTGATGATTCGTGGTAATTTCAGGCGAGGGAGGGAGGGAGGAGTGTTGAAATTTAAGGGAGAGGAAGGATGCATGGGGAGGACGGTAATGAAAGAAAAGTGCACGGCTTTAATTAGGTTCACCGGGGCTAGAAACAAGGAGCCGGAGTTGACAAACTACCCTCCATCCACCAACGGTTGCCTCTTCCGCGTCTCTGTTCCGTTAACTTAAGGGAGAGCGTGTTGTTTCCGTGGGAGCGGCATAACATCGCCCCCGACTTCCTCCTCTCCCCATCATCTCCTAATAAGACCTTGGCTCTCTTATTTAGCTGGAACTTTTCTAGGGAGAAAAGGCAGTAAATTGCGTAACGCTACCTCGAAATTGCCGGTTTCCCCGCTTTGTCTCCTTCTTGCCGCCTTCTTTCATCTCCGCAGGAGGAGAGGCAAGAGGAGGGGGAGGGGCAAAAGTACGAACGGGCGATTATACCGACACGGGACGATACTTCACTCGATTCGAGGCGGAAGCCGCGAGGGGATGAATGTTAAATTCGAATTTCATTCATCTTTCAATTTCATCCTCGCTTTTTTTTTAAATGTCTTCTTCTGTTCGAGGATAGAGAACGCTTTTATTCATTTACTTCCTCGATATTTGGACGGAATTCTATTCTCATTCTTGATATTTGCTTGAACCGAAACCATTCGAGTTATTTCTCGATCCTCGTTCGAACGTGAACGATCTACGAACAATGGGAACGATTGGAATAACAGACGTTGGAGGTGTGAAGAGGTGTAAAGAGGCCGAGTGATTACGACCCTATCATTGGTATTGGAAACGGCCGGGCCGAGGCACGATCGCAGTGTCAACACAGTGTTGCGAATCGATATTCGAATATTATGCGGGGACATTAGGGGAAATACACACCGTATAAATAATTCGAAACGGGCGGAAAGAGCAGGATCAAATGCGTTCCGCATGAATATTAAAGTTCCATTGTGTTTGCACGCTGTGTTATTTGTCCGTTTATCCTTTCATCCGTATCGGCCGCCGATACGATTACAACATTTTCACCCTGCCACCGTCATCCGCATTGTTTTCTAACCTCGCGACCGACAGAGAGGGGAGGGAAAGGGCGTTAATTGAATTTCTAGCGCGTTCAAACTCCAAGTCGTGCTTTATACCACGTGTATCAGTTTCTTGGACTTCCGTTATAAAACTTCCTCCAAGAATCGCGTTAACGTGGTTCTTTCGCGCCATAACGATCCAATAACCAGGTAAGCGAATTTCGATTTCGCGCAAAATCGAATGATGACTTTTGTGTTTGAACCGTTATTCACTTTTATTCCTGAAACGAAAATAAACTATTTAATACTTAACCGCTTTAATAATTGCGATCCGTTCTCCGACGTGTTCAATTGAATTTAAGACGAATTTAAAAGCTTCTGACGTTGAATCCCTTGATTCCAACCTGCGCGTAAAATTTCGAAACTTTGCCAGAATCCAATCTCTCTTGATACGCGTCCATAATTTCTCATCTCAAAATCGAGACAAGATATATCCGCTCGAATAAAAAAAAAAACAAACTACTGCGTCTCTCCATCGTGAAGCAAACTTACGAACAAAGCGTGTATATATATCTAAAACACGCGTGTTTCGAGTTAACGAGAGGAGTCGAAACTTGGGCATAAACTTCTCGCTCTTCGTTAATTGTTATTATCGCGTAGCTTAATTAAAAGCATCGAAGAGAGGAGGTGAATCTTAAGAATTTCTAGATTCAGCCGCAGTCATCGTGCGCACCGGATGGCCTGTACACTTCCAGGAGATATATGTATGTATATATATTCCACGACTCGTTGGGAAACTCTCGTTGCAAATCGTGCGGCACGAACCGGAAAACTTCGCTCCGCGCGGGAGTCTAACTTCGTTAAGACAAACGTTTTGAACGGAACTCTGACCGTTTTGCGAAGCGTGTGCGTCATACTCGAAGAGAGAGAGAGAGGGAGAGAGAGGAGGAAGGTAGAAAAACTTCGACACTTAAACGTTGAACATCACCGGGACAAAAGGCCCTCCGGCGATTAATAACATTTATGATGAAACAGAACTCCCGCCGACATTTTAAGAGAAAATAAATTCTCGTTACGTACGTACTTTTGAAACGCAGTCGTGTTTCCACGCCATCGTCTCTCTCCCCCTACAGGGAAACGATCTTACGTTTCTTACAGGGGGAGGGGGAGATAAGAATTCGTTTCTGTTTATACAGCGAAATCAAATTCTTCAACGATCGTTTTTATAATCAAACGCAGAGTGTCCCCTAGTTCTCGATTAAGAATTCGTTATTAAGAGGACGGTGGAATTGGAGATGGGTTGGTCCTTAATCGATTTTTATACGGACGAATTTTAATATAGGATTTCAAGGTGTTCACGATGGTTAAAGTCTGAGTACGAGTGGATACGAGAGTAAACGAAATTGAGGGATGTTGTGAAAGAAAATAGATGTCGTTCGAGACGACGATCGTCCATTCCGCGAGCTTCTTTCGTGAGTTTTTCAGTTGATGTACACCGTCGCTTCGTCCACGGAATTGTGGAATTAAAGAATCCAATAATAGAAATTGTTTCATAAACGTTTCGTACCCGCTCGAACGAAAACGAATTAAATTACGAATTAAAAAGATTCCGTTTTTCCCAACTTCTTAACTAGAATTTTGAATCGAATTATTATCACGCATAAATCACGGCCATCTTTAAACGAGGACGTTACCCAACAAGAGCAAATTATCCTATTAATAACGTTTAACGATCTGTGGAGAAAAAAAGAAAAAAAGGAAAGAAAAAAAAAAGGAAAGGTCAGGAATAGAAATATCCGGTTACGGTATCCCGCTTGGCATTCTCCTCCTCTTCTGTTCCCGACCTGGAAGTCCCCAGGCGTCCTCGGAAAATATTTCATGTTCAGTTAATTAGCGTAAGACAAACAGGCGAAAGTTACGACTTCAATGCGGACAAGCCGTTTCTTTTCTATTTCCCGTTCTTCCCCTCCCTTCTCCCTCCTTACCCTCTTTCACTGTCACTACCAGATAAATAATAGCTGCTAGACATTTTGTTTCTCTCGTTTTCGACATCGCCACTTCGTATCCTAATAGAGTTAGAAATAAACGTTTTCTTCTATTATTATTATTATTATTATTATACGTACGAAACGCTAGCCGCTTTCCTCTCAAACCGACACACGTGAAAATAAATCCTCGTGAAAGTAATCCAGCTTCGTTATACTCGACCCAGAATATCGGAACAAATTATTCAACAGTCGTATGTACCAGGGCGGTTAATACAATAACAGTACAAACGATATCGCGGGGAAACTCGATTCACAGTTGGAATAGATTATCGTCACGCCTCGCGTTGATTAACCGTTGATCCAACGCGACGTTAATGAACCAATAACGTTAAATCATTGGCCCGTTTTCGCAAAACAAAAAGTGGAATGCACGTTCGATCGGCGCCTCTTTCTTCCCCGTAGGACGGGGATGAAAACGACAGAAGAGGGAATCGAGATGATTCGCAATCTAACCCCCTCCAGGTTCCAGCTCGAAACCCGTAGCGTAATGTTTCATCTACACAAGGCTTGGAAATTACCGCGGCTCCCCCAAGATGCGATCGCAGCCAAGAGCTATCCCGTGCGCTCCATTATCATGCAGATATATACGCGCAACAATTCGAGAAGATGTACTACGCACGCAGCGATCCTCCATTTCCTCTCCTCTCTCCGTTTGGTCCGTAAATCGAGCTCAAAGAGACACGCCGCCAGGTTCGAAACTTGGAGAGAGAGAGAGAGAATTGCGATTAGGAGAGGAGAGAACAGTAGGTTCGGAGAAGGGTGATGGTAAGAGTTTGATAAATAAATAGAATTCCAGGGAGCCGAGGAGGTTGGTTACGAATTGGTGCATCGGAGATGGTATAGGGGGATTGGGACGATATCTATCCGCACAATGGTTAGTAAAGCAAACGTAAAGCCGAATTGCCGACCGCACGAGTACGGTAGACCACAGTAGCATAATAACCGAGAGTAATGCGTGAATTATTGACTGCTTCCTATCTTCCTATCCCTCTACGTATACGTACGTATATATATATATATATATAATATATATATATATGCATATATAAGCTCGCTCTCTTCCTCGAGTAGTCGTTGTGCACGCGTGCACGCGTTCCCACTCCACCACCTTTGTCCGTATTAAATGGTTTCGTACACGTAGATTAGCCGCCGCTGTCCACCGCTGTGCACAGGCAGGAACGTACGTTACACGCGACGTGGGCGCGCTGTATGCGCGTGTAGTACGCAGATAGGCAGAGAGAGGGCGTTCGTCGCGTGTTTTCGCGGGACATGTACAGCCTCGCGCGAAAACACGGACGACTCTTGCACACGCGTGCAACTCGTGTTATCGCGGCCGTACGTTAAACGCGTACACGCGCGAGCTGCGTGCTCGGTCGAACGTGAAATGGCGCAAAGGTTCTTCTGGAAACGTGTAGTATGCGTGAACGAATTGAATGTTGCGAAGGAAAAATGTTGCGTGGATGGGCGTGATATGGGTATAACTCGTCGTTGGATTCTTGTTTATTTTATTGGTTTTTGCCCGATGGGTGTTGCAAACCCGTCCTTGCAACAAATACCGATTAAAACGAGTAATGTGGAAATACCAAAGGGGAGCTGTAATTGTTACACCGTGTCTATCCATTACTTTCTGTCGCGACAATTACGGACTCGACCGTAATCGAGCGAAATCGCATATAAAATTTCGATTTTTCCCCTAAAAGTTTTACGCGGAGAAAAATCCCCGTCCCTCTTTTTTTTTTCTGTCTCGATACCTCGATCGATTGTCGAGAATGTAGAGAATCAAAGTTTCCGCGCACTTAAGTATGTAAATCGGCATGGAAATTATGAATTGGACTCGCGACCTACATTTTCTCCTAAAACTTTTGGGAATCGTTTCTCTTGTACGGAACTTGAGACAGATCGGATTGAGACGACATGTCTGAGCGATGAATATAAAACAAATCTTAAGCATCGGATTAAAAAAATTCTCTTTACGCGATATCATCGACGGGAAGTCGTTATTTTCATGGTTGTAACTCTTCAAAATTTTCTTAATATTGATTACAAATTTGATCGAATTTTGTGAAATGAATTATTTTTTGGAAAAACATTTCCATCTACGACAGTCTAAACTTTTATTCGTTATCATCAATCAATCAATAACGATATTCGTTACTTTTCTAAGTGAAAAATTTTTATAAAGCGGACGGAGGAGATCGAATTTGAATTGTGAATTCAATTCAATATTTCTATATAAAATTCTAACTACTCGTGGAAACAAGTAATCGAAACATAGGTAACGCTTTGAGATCGAGTTTGGAAGATTACAAGTACGTATAACGTAACAGCCAGGTACGGGTCTAAATAGCAGAACACGTGTGCATCCACACAGTTTCGATTATAGCGCAAATAGAAATCCATAATTTGGAATGCCTTCGACGCAATTCGGAATCATCTGAATAGACAAATACATTTCCGATGTTGGAAATTTCGATTCGCGCGACAGGCCTTCGAGGGATTCGTTAAATCGAACTTCTCTAAACAACTTCTCCCTTGTTTCTACCGAACTGGAAAATATTTCAAAGGTATTTCACGAGATCGGAACTCGAAAGAAAAGTCGTGAACCTTATATTTATTTCCATCCTATCCTATGATTTGATTTCACAGTTGTATAACGCGTTTCGTGTTTCAATTACAACACGCCGTTATAATACGAATTAGCGTAAATGATTCGATTTAGATGTTCATCGCACGAACGTTCGTAAACTGTTGTTTGACACATTATCTTGCTAACTAGCGATGAACGATCATACGTCAATATTTGACGAGTCGTTTCGAAATAATCTTGAAGCGATATAAAATTTTTGAACGCGGATTCCTTCGGCCAATCTCAACAAAAAGATAAACTCCTCGCGTATACACATTTTCCTAATAAATCAGAATTTTAAGCGAGGCAAAGTGTGAGTTATGAATGTTAAATATCGCAACTTTTGTTTATGCAGTAACGGTCGTGCGTCACTTCTGATCTTTTGTAGGAAAACTCACACGCACGAGGGGCAAGTTATTACAGCCACTTAGGAGATGAGCAACTATATCTTCCCTCTAAATTTTCTTCTCTTTCGTAAACTTTTGATGAGTATTTATAATTCTAGAAGTCGTTTCGCTTGAATAAACTTTAAGTGACAAAAGTTGTACATTTAATTTCACGTACGACGTGAAGCAGTAACAATGGATATTTATGGAAATTCGCACGATCCTTCTCTCTCACATTACACACGGGCGTCAAAAGAGATTTCAGTATTGCGGTAAAAATTCATTCGGTATTGTTAATATTATCCCTTACGTCGTTAAATTAATTATATTATTCCAGTTCGTGGAAAACTGAACGGATTTGTTTGTTTCTTTTTTTCCTTCTTTGTTTTTGCGACATTAGAAGTACTTTTAAATACTTTTAAATTAATTAGTTAGAGTTAATAAATTAATGAATATGAATAAATAAATAAATTATTTTAACGTTCACTTGCCGTTGTGATTAATATTTACGCAACAACGAAAGATATACAAATATTTTTATAAACTTGTTCGCGATATTAAATTTATTTCTAAAAAAAAAACCTTTATTAAAATATAAAACTTCTCGTAATTTTATTTGTCACCAAAAAAACCCATTACTTTTATATCAAATTAATAAAAAACGCTAGAATGGAAACAGGCTGCAAAAAACTGTTAATTATTTTGAATTTGGTCTACATTTCAAGGTACATAGGACGTGACATCAAAGAACGTGTATCTATTTTTTTTTTTTTTTTTTTTTACTATCTTTCAAAACTGAAATATTTTCAATTTACAAAAACGCAAATACGTCGGTAAAATTAATACACTCGAGAACGTAACGTGTTGCTCGATTTCTAAACGACTTATGTCTAAATTTTCATCGCAAAAATAAAAAAAGTAGAAAAAAATGCGAATTAAAATTTTATTATTCGAGGCAACGAATATAGAGAAAATAGTACCATAATTTTTGACTTTTCGACTACTTCGTCTCCTCAAATTTAAAAATCCCCAATTTACGAATCTTCAATAGGGGGATTTTTACAAACTGCTGATGCGTAAAACGATCGTACAATTGTTTATCTGGTCGAGTGATTCAGCATGAGCCAGACTTTCTGGATAAACGATACAAAATACAGAGTGATAAAAAAACCAAACACGCAATACAGGTACACATTTTGTGCAATCGAATTGGGTGTAAAAACAGGAGGAAGAAAATGGAAAAAAAAAAAAAGAAAAAAAGAATGAAATTAAAAACCAAAAATAAAATTGCCAAAAATAAAAAAAAAAAAAGAGGAACGCAAAAATACAATGTTGTCGAAACAAGAATAGAAAAGCGTCGAAAACGAAAATATTTTGAAATACAATCCTCGATTTCGAGGTTATTTTATTTAAAAAAAAAAAAAAAAGAATATCTCCTTTTTTTTTAGAATTTTATCTCGCAATTTCCTCGCGAACAAATTATCGAATTTACTCGAAAGTGGAGAAGACCTCGTCATTTTTCCTCCCGTAACTGAAAAATGTAATTTAATGGTCTACTATAAATTCTTATATACATCATTGCGGCTCGTACAGTCACGCGTCGTACAACGCTCTGTCCCCGTTAGTCTCGTGCTTGGCATACACGTATATACGCGATAGAGGCATGAACTTCGTACACCGCACACCGGTACAAGCTTGGTTGCAGCCGATGTCGCCTATCAGCTCGATGGAGGAGTCATCGATCAAACCTAAGCGAGCGTGGTAACGACGGTGAAACTTGGGAGACAATATCCTGCTTCAAGGTGGATAACTCGTTAAAGGAGCACGCTAATGGACAGAGCATCTGGCTGCCAATATAATTGGCCAAAGATTCACTGCCTGGATCCATTCACCGTATTATGAATTCCACCCTTTGATGTTTGTAAACGAAACAAAGCGAGTAACTATCTCTGCTTTCGTTTCTATAATCGCAAAATTACACTTGAAATTGGGGGAATAATTAAAACGTTGGCTAAGAAACTTCGTCTTTCGAGATTCGAATATCGAAATTATAGACGATGGAGAAACATTTGTTTCGAGTTTTAGAATCTTGTGACGTATGATGTATTGTGGAAAGAAGCGAAGGGGAATACGGGTCTGATTGGTTAGTTTGGAAGGAAATTTTTCACACATTTTTCCTTCCACCATGATATTTGTCATATACACTAATCCAAAACTACGAAACCTGTATCGAAACCTCGATCCATTGGCATAGAATCCAGAAAGTTGTAACGTATCGATGTAAAAATTTATTTATCTTTTATATGTGCAGGTTAATTATGATTTGTAATCATGATAATTTATAAATATAATTTTATATTCGAGTAGCGTTAGATAATAACGTAAGATAACAACGTGTATGAATAAGTTCATACGTGATCAAAAAAATTATTTCGAATCACTTGTACCAATTTAAGAGTACAAATACTAAGGAAACGTTTGCATTCTTTTCTGTAGCTGATACTATATACGAATTATTGTACTTTATGTACATTCAGCAGTTTGAATAACAGAAGTAATAGATGTATATTAATATTACATCAAAATAATTAACAGTTTCGAAGATATTCCAATCTTATATATATATATATAATAATTTTTACGAATGTTTGAATATTCAAATTATACCTCTTCTATTACTACATATAGCACTGCGTGTGAAATAAAGAATAAACAGACTTCCAAAACCTCTCTGCACCCCTCTATGCCGTAAGAATCTTACGATCTCGCGACTCGAGGAAACTTTTTCGCCCGATTTCGAAAAAAAAAAGAAAGGAAACGATATACGGTCGTCCAGTAAAAAAAATGGCGACGGTATTGGTTGATCCAGCGAGGAAAGAAAGTGTCCCGAAACATTTCTAACGCACACCAATGTAACGTTCGACCTATATGAGACTCTAAGACTCTAAGGGAGGAGAAGGATTCATGAAAAGACATGGACAGACGGACGTCCCATCTTCCTTGCATGGAAGAAGATGCCGCGAGTGTGGTCTCCCTGTACATTTACTCTCACAGAGAGGCTTTAAAGGGAGGGAAGGAGGTGGAAGAACGAGGTAGAAGGAGAAAGAGGGAGGAAAGCGGTAAGGAGGGAATTCGAGCTCTTAATTAGCTACAATTACCGCAACATAGCAATGTCGAGGCAGATCGCCTCAGGCTTATCCGCCTTCTCTCCGTCCTTCCATTCCTACCTGTACACCCTCCCTCCCCTCCCTTTCCCTCCTCTTACTCCTTTTTCCGTTATCCTCGCCATCGTCCCGTCCTACGATTCCCTTCCATCCCCCCCGTACCCCCTTTTTCGAAACCCCATCTCCGGGCTATTTCCCGTAAAACAGCCAATTTACCAAGCCAATTTAAACTAATATGCGGGGAGGGGGGGAAGGGAGAGGGAATAAAAATTCGCTGTTCGCTCTTTTGGAATTTTCCAACTTAATAATAACGATTGCGGATCCCTTTCCTCTCCCCCTCCATTCCATCCCCTTATTTTTCTTGTTTATTATAATTGTTGTTGTTGTTGTTGTTATCGTTGTTATTATTATATTATTTGTTATTCCTGATCGAGATGAGAATTCGAAAAACAGGTGATCGGGACGAGTAGCGATGGTGGTGGTGGTGGTGGTGGTGGTGGTGCGCACTCTCGTCATCGTATTTCCCTGTTGTTCCCTGGGATTTTAGTTGAGGATAATGAGGAATCTTATCTAATATAATGGGTACAACCTGGCCTGTATCGATATCTTTGAGAGGAAACTTTTGTTGCTCGTTCTCCAACTGTTCTTATCTCCCCTCCTCCGTCGGTCGTCTTCTTGTTCTTCCTCTTCTTCTTCCTCCCCTTTGATGGAACCTTGTTGTATCGCTTTTCGATTGCGTTTCATCATTCCGTGAAATTCACAATTCAATTAGCCGTGACTGGGGAGGGAGGGGTATAAGCGAGCGGTATGAAAGAAATGGACGTATACAGCGTGCGTTTTCTTATGCTTATGGGGGAGGGGAGGGTGTGTGCGCATCGAGTATGGGAATATCGCGTTAAAACCGGTTAACGATTTCGTTGATTCGATTCTTGTTTTAATTCTCGGCGAATTGGAAATTAATTAACGGGGAGGGGGTGGTTAACTCGCGGCCAATGCTTGATTTACGATTTTCAGGGGAAAAAGTTGCGCGATCGCACGTCATCGTTCATATATTTATATTATATCTGTATATGGGATTGGTGCGTTTATGAATTCGTACATCGATATTTTATTATTTCGATATAATCTATAAAATATATTTTTATCGATCCATTTAATCCAGTATATTAAATTATCTTTCTTCGATTTCGATTTTATTTATATAAATAAAATTTCGAAAGATTGATTCGAAGAGGCGAGGGAAAAATCGGTCGAAAAAATTAAATCGTTAACTCGAGAATTACCTTAAATTATCGATTATTGCATAGATTCAAATTTGCTTAAAAAGCTAATTTATCTTCCATTCTATTCTCGATCGTATTCGAAAAACGAGCAATAAAATACGGTGGGACGGTAATTGATTGACCTTATTCTGATCCGAATCGAATCCTGATTCTGATTCCAGCTGACTAGAAACTTGATTGGTTTTCGCTCAGAGTAGAATCTAGATTGCCTCTAGCTCAAACTAAGCCTGATTGTTCACCGATCGCTAACTGCCAATCTCTATCCGATCGAATAAACCGAGTATGGATGGTATTTCCTACTCTTCCTCCACTTACACCACGTCGCGTATCGAACCTACGATGCGCTCCAGCCCACCTTATCGTTAACGAATGCAAATGAAAAAGCTTCGAAAGCTTCGAAAACGATTCCAAATCCCGTGCCCTAATGTAAAATTTGATTTTCGCCACCGAATAAATTCCGTGGAAGGGGGGAAGAGTTAAGAGTTCGCGAGGCGGATTATAGTATTTTGGCAGGCCGTTGCCAATAGCTGGCGGATTCCGCGGGGGTACGTACGCGTCACCACGTGTACGTACCCGCATCTCGGTTTGCCTCCTCCTTCCATCCGAGTCGACAACTGCTACGCCCACGATCACAAACGGAATTATTTATGAGTTTGAACATGAGCCAGAGCTTCTCCTCCGCAAGCCACTAAGACGGCGCTCCCCGACGCTGGTCGCATTCCCCGAATATCGGGACCAAGGCGTTGGGACCGAGGATGATCTTGCCACATTCTGGAATTTCATCATGATTCGACTTAAATTAAAGATGCATAACGATGCACACGGTTCGCATAACAACGGGGATAACCCCGTAAACGCTTCCTCGCTTTTACCCACCTCCCCTCCCTCCTTCTCCTACGCGTCTGTTTATACATTCCGAACGAATTATCTCTCCGTGCATCGTTTCTCTTTGGTCGTTTCTTTGGCCGACCGATAAATTAATCGTATGTACGATTTCGATGAATTCAAGTTTGCACGGGATATCGAGGATGGGTCAAGTAATTAAGATTAAAATTATTATCAAGTTAGTCGGATTCATTCAATCCTCCTCTCTCTCTCTCTCTCTCTCTCTCTCGCTATTCGTGGTTTCAATATTATATTACGTACGTATAGAAGAAATTCTTCGTTGAAATCAAGTTCTCGTCCTCCTTCGCGCAGGAGAATATATTTACAACGCGTTTAATGAATTATTTTTTTGCTTTCACATAAAATTTTATTTCTTGTTTCAACGCAACTACTCCACTCATCTGCATTTTGCGGTACAAACGCTGTAATAATTAAATACACGGTAAGAATATTTCAACATTTTCTCCCTCCTCCCTTATGTTTAATTCGTTCTACCGTTTCTCACGTTTGCATCATCATCCAGAAGTTCTACATATCTACAAAAAAATGTGGAGAACATAATTTATAGAAAAATCTTTGATAAAGTAAGCTGTTTCTAAAAAAGCGTGTATTTTAAATAACGTAAAACGGATATTCGAATCCTCCGCAAAAGAGGTGCATGCAAAGCCCTTTCGATGCTTTTGTAAATCCATTCTTTGAGAACGTTCGATCGCCAATTTTTCACTTTGTTATAAAAATTAATTTGCTCGAGCCGAGCAATTTTGCAAAATCACGGTGCGCAGCGGGACGGGTGGCGAAATATCTTCCTTGGTGGATTCCTTCCGGAAATATTACTATGCGGATTTTTCTTCGGCTGTTTTGAAGAGGAATGAAACGACGCGTTCCAATATAAAATTTCAACTATTAGTCGCACACGTGAATCGAAATCAGAGTAAACTTACGAAAGACTATTACATTTCCACGCAATTCATTCCTAACATTAAGCTCGAAACACGCCCTCGGATGAATTGCACGAAATTAAGCTTGCATCGGAAGAAGAAATAGTAATTGTAATCGAATATTTACTAGTATTACGATTACGACGTGGTTTCCGTGAGAAAATTTTATAACCGTTTTCGCGGTTAATAAAAGCTTCTTTGTTTGCATTATCCACGCTTCCTTTTTCCTGGAATGGAATACGATTGTTACGATTAGTATCGGGGTTTCGAACGATGGATTTTATACCCGGCGCTGTTTAATTCTTTCTTTTTCATCCCTTCAATTTCCTTTTAAAAACAGTAAAGAGGTAACGCAGTTGTAAGATGAGATGAGAGTTAAAATATTCATGAAATTTCTCATCGCAATTCAAGTTTCTCACCCCCTTTTTTTTTATTAAAAATTCGTAAAACATAGAACATTTTTTTAATTTTCAACCGTACGATTAATAAACCGTAAGAAATTCGAAAATATTGGACTTGAGAATCTTTGTAGAAGAGATCAACGAAAAAAAATTCTAATAATTTTATTCAAATACAAAGGGATAATTTTTACGTACGTTGAAACTGGGTTGGATTGCAATCCCATGATTTTTCGAATCAAAATTCCAAAGGAAAACTTAATTCAGAGCTTCTTTCCTTGCCCTGCATCAATGTTACCGAAAACAGGGGTGAAGTCCTTTCGGTATTCGAGCGGGGAGTAGCATTGCAATCACCCTAGTTCGATCTGCCACCAGTGAGCGGCGCCACTTAATGGATAAGTAGATACGGATAGTATTAGGTCAGACATGCCGCTCTCGACGAGAACTCATACGTCTGATTGGTTGTCCCGAAATCTCCATATCAAATCTAAATACGCGCACGACGAATAATTTGAAAAATTATGTAGATGTACATTTTACAAATTTTAGATTTCATGAAAAGCGCGAACAGTACTAGTATCGGGAAAAAAATAATAGTACGAAATTTTATATTTTAAACATAAACGATATTAAATATTGGAAATAATATCGAAGGTCGATAAAAATATTAAAATACGTAAATATCGAAATATTAAAAAAGTGTGGAAGAAATACGTATATATTTATATAAATTAAACTCACGCATTCAGAAATATGTTGCGTACGAGTGAAAAAATAATACGCGTGTCGTTGATAATAAAGCTTCGATTTTCAAGAGACTGAAAATTGCTTTCTATAATTAATTATTATACACATTCGTTAATGAATCGAGGTTATTAATAGAAGATAATAACGTTAATTACGGATTGCAGAATATAAAGGCTAATTAATCGAATATTTATACTACGCGTAAAAAACAATAAAACTAATGATTTTAATATTAATTGCTTCAAATTCTTCGTTAAATGTATTCATTGCTTATCGTTCAATGTTCGCATAGGAAAATATCCGAGGTATTTGATATATCGAGCTTTTGTTCCGTTTAAATGTTCGTTAATTTTTCGATGCACGGAAAAAATTATTTCCTCTTTTATACATTTGTATTAAATTTATGCGTTATAATCGGGGATTGGCCGAGTAATTAGAAAGAAATAAACGCGTTTCAACCATTTTTTATTAAAACTCTTTGTCAACCATGCACCTCCGAAATTTCCAAGTAATTTTTTTTCATGAAAATTTGTAACGTAATAAATTTGATAAATTAATTATATCGTTGCACGAAATATATATATATATATGCACCTATATAAAATACACATATACATATAGAAAGAAGTACCGAATATATTCTAATTTATCTGTTGTTTTATGTATTTCATGCATCTACACACGATTTCATTTAAATATGCATGCCGCTGTCTTAAATGGACGCGGAAGAATCCGACATTCCTTCTTGGCATACGATTGTAAGAAAGCCATTTGTTTCAAGGGTAGAGGTAGAGATCTCTCCCTTTGAAAGTAAATTTATTCTGGTAACAATATCCTCGGTCGAAAATTCTTGAAGAATATCGAAGATCCGACGATAAGATATTTTCCGCACAAAGGCAAACAGCTACAAACACTTGGAACGAGTGTCTGCCATCCTTAAAGGGGTAGATTGCTCGAGGATTCGGTAGCAGATTTCGCCACGGATCCGCGAAATCATCGTCGCTACGTAATCGTTTATACTTAAACTTCGGCCCTCGGGGTTCAAAGAATCTCCGACGGTTCTATCACTTATGCGGCAAACTTTTTAGACCGTATGCTTTACGAGACACTCGGTGCATAATTACTTTCCAAGAAACCAGAATCCTCCCTTTCAGAATCCTGAAAAACTCGAGGAATTATGAAAATTTCGTTACATCGCTGCCACGCTTGAAAGTTCATCGCAACTTGAATTCACAATCTCTCCCTCCCTCTCACCCTCTCTCTCTTTTGTATAATCGCTACCGTAATTAACGCGTTATCAAATTATTCGAACCAAGTATTCGAATAATACTCGCGAGAACGGAACGGTTATTAAATCCATTTTACAATGATTCCGTGGTGACGATACGTTTCTATTGAAAAGGCAAATAAATCGTCGCCAGTTGTGTATTTTCTTTTACCAAGAAGAACGTTCGCAAGCCCAAAAGTAATAGTCGATGCAACCATCAGATATGGAAATAGCGGTGCCAATCGCCGAAAGTTCAAACATCTATAGGGCGAATTCTCGTGTAGGAGCGAAGTGAATATTTTCAGGACATAATGCGAAATGTTTGCACAGCAGATGGCACTAAGCGAAACGTACTTCCTTCCAAGTCAAAACTCGAAAACTTTCCTGTACAGACGGTATCGATCATCATCGGCGATACGATAATTAACATGGCACAATTTACAGGTTCAAATGATTTTTCACCGTTCGATTAAAATTTCGCTACATTATAGATCGATAACGATCGCGTCATTTCGCATCAAGTTGTATCGTTGGCCGACACACGATATAATTCAATACCGTAAAATAAATATAATTTATCGGCTGTATCAATAGCAAATGTAGGTTACGTTAATTAGGGATTTATTAGAACAATAACGATCTTCGTGATAATCAATTTGCGGTTTAATGCGTGACGTTTATCGATACGACGCGATTTACGCGTGTCCCACGCGCTTCATTAAAATTTTACATCGCGTTACATCTTCCTTTATTTCGATTCGTCGAACAAAAAGTATCAAAAAAAAAAAAAAAAAACAATTACAAATTACATCTGTTTTATTCATCGTATATGTATATGAAAAGAATTAATTACAATAATCCAAACGAACTAAACTCAAGAGCAAAAGTACAACCGGTACTTAACTCCGCTTCGAAAAAGACGAAACGGAGGAAAAGAAAGAAAAAGAAAAAGAAAGGAAAAGAAAAATATTAAAATCCGGTAAAAATTGAAACGATCGAGTAACAAAAACGGCGAGGTTTCGTTTATTCGGGTTAGAGAGGGGCGAAGGAAACAATAAACGGAAGGTAAACGAGCGTGAAACGGGAGATGGAGAGGGAGTGCGGATAGAGAAGTGGTGCATGGGCCGGCGCATCGAGCCAACCCTTTCAGGTTGGCGGCGGCCGAGCGACTGGTGGCTCGCGTCTTAACTCGTGCGATTCCGCGGACGCTCGGGAACGCCGGCGCCTCTGGGCGTCGCGACGGCGGGCGTTCAGGGCTGGCAGGCTGGCAGGCAGGCAAAGGCAGGCGTCCCTTCGCGCTCTCCCCGCCAGACGAGTTCCGACTCTACGCTCGGCCGGACGTGACGTAACGCGCGCAGCGTGGAGAGCGTAGAGAACGTCGTCGCCGTCGTTCTAGTCCTCGTCGTCGTCGTCGTCGTCGTCCACGTAGCCCGTCGTCGTCGTGGTCGTCCTAGTCGTCGTTCTAGTCGCCGTTTACGTTGTCGTCCTTCTCGTTCCTATCTTGATCCCCTCTCTCTCTCTCTCTCTCTCTCTCCTCCACACGCAAACAGATATATACACTCACGCACATATATATATATATATACACACACAATATACACACGCCACCTTTCTCTCTTTCTCTCTTCCTCTCTCCTTCTCTCTCTCTCTCTCTTTCTCTCTCTCCCTCCGCGACGCAAACACCTGTGTTGTATCGTGCACGCCGCGATATCGAGGCCCGTCGTGACGTTCCCTCGTCGGGGATCAGTCGAGTGACAACGATAACAGCAGGACAATCTCCGCCGTCTCGTGTGGCACAGACGCGCCAGCACACCGCGTGTGCCGTTCACGCACCCGACACACTCTCCTCTCCTGCTTGTGAACGTAACAACAGTGCTCGCGGTTTTCTTGATTGGCACACTCTTGGCGGCGATTATTAGACGGGGCGGAGAGGAGGAAAGTGTGAGAAGTGAAGGGGAAGAGAAGGGGGAGGAGGAGAAGAAGAAGAAACTTGTTCGAGTGAGTGAGACGAGAAGAGGGAGGGGAAGTTGTTGGTGGCTCTTGATGTGGTGATTGATTCGTCGATCGAATCGTGGAATCGTAGAAGAATCGTAAGAGGAGAAAAGGAAACCTGGAGCCACGTGTGATTTTTTTCATTTTTTGGTCGCGTCGCTTCGGATGACCGGTACTCTCTTGGAGAGAGAAATTGCGCGAGGCGGACAGATAGATAGTTAGATAGACAGAGGATAAAGGAAGAGAGAGAGAGAGATTTTGGTGTCTCGAAGCGTCGTCGGAGATTGAACGGAGTATAAACGGAGAAGGTGAGAGGAGGTGGGAGAAAGTTTTCGAGGAAGATCGCGAGAGAGGAAGCAGATGTGAGGAGAGATATCGAGGCGAGGTAGCGTCGCGCGAGGCGAGGATGGTAAAGTAATGTGGCGAGGGGGAGGAGTTAGCGCGATCTTGGTGACGTCGCGATAAATAGACGCCGCGTAGACGGATGGTACGCGGTGACTTCTCCGAATTCTCCGTCCCCGTCCACGGCGATACACGGCGCGAAACACGGTGTTGACACCAGTTGGTTTCAAAATATTATTGCCGATCGAGGTAACAACATGCCACTCTCGACACGGGCCATAAGCGATTGATCCACGCTTAACCGCGATCACGCTTTCTCGGCCGTCTAAACGTGCGCGCAGCCTGCAACGTTTTCAATCGTCCGAAGACACGATATCGTCCCCTCGATCGAGAGCCGGGGAAGGAGGAGGAGGAGAAGGAGGAGGAGAAGGAGAAGGAGGTGGAGGAGGAAGAGGAGAAAGAAGGGGAAGCAGGAGGGTCGTAACGCCGTGGAAAATTCGGCGTAGCAGTGATCGTCGTTGAACGGATCATCACGTGACGGAACGGTAAGGAGGGACAACACGTTCGCCGTTCGGCGAAACGAGAACGGCCCGAAGATGCTGACCATGTCGACCTTGATGATGCCCACCACCATGACCACCATGACGAATCCCGGCCCTATACCGGCGCACAGCATGCCGCAGAAGATAGAACCGCCTAAGCTGACCGCAGCAGCTACGCTCACCCACACGGCAACAGCCGGCAACAAATCAGGTACCGCTTTATACTACAGATTTATGGCTTTGCACTATCGTTCGAGCCCGGCTCTAAGATAAATTTAACCGGTACATTGTGCCGCTCCGAGTATATGCTTCGTTGCCTCCTGTCAATCCGTGAACGATATACGTCGTTAAACTTACACCCCCTCCCCCTTCTACCCCTCCTGCTCCATTCGATTGCTCTTTTAAATCGCCAATTAACCAAATTATCCTATCCTTGATACGTACGACGAAGGGAAGGTTTCGCTCAACGTTTCGCCGACCCGAATCGTCACACATTCCGTGTCCTCTTTTCGTCCTTCCTATTGTCCAAAAATTGACAAGTTGGTGTGGGGAAGGGAAAAGAAGTACGAAGCGTTGTCGAGTGTCGTTCAACGACGAATTTCCACCAAGCGATTTCCCTTCGATCGATGTTTGATACACGCGAATTTACGTATTTCTCGTCAAGAAAATAAACGTAAACAGAAGGTCGAATTAATTTTCCGATCTACGAAGTTTCACATTTTGTGGAAATATTTCGTGGCGAGAATTTTCGTTCGAACGCGTTACCGGATCGAAGTCTATCGTACGACGAATACAACGTTTTCTAATCGTCTTTGTTTCTCTCGATGCGATACGATTCCTCTCTCTCTCTCTCTCTCTCTTCAATAATTTCCTCGACGCGGCTTTATAAGTATCGCGCGAAAGCAACGTGGTTGGACGATTTTTATTTCCGTTTTATCTCATACGTAACATTCCGATACTTTTGCCGCGAAACTACCGCAATTCTGTGTTCCAATTCCGGCGTCCATAAAAGAAGTGCTAACTTCTTGTAGGGTGCGCGAGGGGGCGGAAAGTTACGGGAGGGAGGATCGCAAGGCCGGCTGATCTGGATGTGACCCGCATAGAAATTGGAATATATATATATATATATATATATATATATGTGTGCCGGCTTTCTAAGATGCTCGTGAAAGTAATAACGTTGATCGCCAGGAATTAATTGCTCCCATTACGGATGTCGACTTTTCTCGATTAGCGTTCGTGACCGGCGCGCGACTCCGTCCCTCGACTGCTCGAGATCTACCACCAGCCCCGAGCAATTATCCCCCAGTAATTACCGGCTAATAAACATTTACCGTGAGCCTCGACGAAACGTTATAGCTCAATTAAAAATTTATAACTCGGCCACCGGCTTGACAAAAGCCGTGGAAAAACGGGGGGAGAGGGAGGGAAGAGAAAAAAAAAAAGGAAAAGAGGGAAAGAAGAAGAAAAAAGAAACGACATTGGCGCACAGCCAGGACTTTGTAGTCCCTACTCGAACGACATTCCTGCCAGAATCTTTCTTCGTTCCCCAGCGAAATCTCCTCGGCATCGTGCTTTAACGTTTGCGTATCGAAACCGTATCGCGTTCCATCGTGTCACGAGTGCCCTCTATTCCGTGCGGGAGGACCCCGTCTCGTATACGCGTGTGGACCCCGTTTCTCCCCTCGCGCAACGACGGCGGAACCCTCTCTCGTTCCAGAGAGATCGTTTCGTTTCGTGAACGCGTGTGTATCTCCTTTCCATCCGTCGAGGCGAGTAAACCGAATCCGTGGAGTGGATGTATCCGCGGATAGAGGGACACTTAACTTAGCACGTACCGGTGCTGTATCTGGATTACAATGGAAACCGTGGCTGTACGCAACACGATTGTTCCGTTTTCGATACGGATGCCTATCGAAGGTTGAATTCTCGTCGAATAGACGAGAAGAGTTGAAAAGTTGGTGGGATGGATCCTTTGGGATGGTAGATATTCAAGGGGTACACTCGAACCTTTATCCGTCGATTGGCTATGTACGTTTCTCTCTCTCTTTCGCTCGTTCATTGGATTTCTTTTTTCGAACGGTGTTTACTGTCGCACAGCCGCTCCAATTTTCTCGTTGTTGCTGTAAGTCGAGTACGGCAATTTCATCCGTGCGATCGCGACGAGGCTCTGATTACAAATTGCTCTCGCATTGATTTCGCATCGTGAAATTCACCTCGTTCCTTGACGGTTATTCGAAGTTGCTCGTTAAACCATACGATATATTTCTCTTATTTTTCTCCTTTTTCCTCTTTCTTTCTTTTTTCTTTCTTTCTTCTTTTTTAATCATGAAAAAAGGTTAAAATTATCGCGTACAGTGATTTCGAAAAATTAATCATTTTCTGATTCGTTTGTCAACCGCCTATCTCTCGCGACTCTCTTCGATACGATCGAGAATATTATGAAATTTCTCTGTAAGAAAATCGGAACCAACTTTCGAGATCGTATTTGATTATGTAATTTTGAAGTTTGAATACGCAAAGTTATCCCCGAAGCAATTTCCAGTTATTGACTATCTTTTATCCAAGATACATGATAATCGTTAAAGTTGTGCACCGTAACTAAAAATAGCCTCGATATTGTTGCAGCGAGGTAAAGGATCATTTGTCCGACATGATGTACAATAAAAGTTTAGAAAAGATACCGAGAAAAATCGGGGGAGACAATATATATATATATATATAGAAAGAGAGAAAAAGAGAGCTGGAGATTCGCAGTAAGAGGATATTCACTGGCTCCCTTTTTAAATTTACTTTCCTGTAAACGTTTGTTTACGTTTTCGAACGGAAGCATTAAACAATTCTGCCTGCTCTTCCAGAATCGACTGTTTCGAAAAGAAGCACCGGTACTTATTTGCCGATAATTTCTTTACAGATTTAAATTCCCTGTCTTCTTTATCAAACGTGTAACTTCGACGAAAAGATGTCCGTGCGATCGTCGATTCCATCACTTCTGTCACATCGTAGCGATCAATTTCTACGAATCATCGTGCCATCCCTTATCCGTACGAGCCAAGAAAAAAGAAATCAAACCAAAAAACCTAAAAAAAAAAAACGGAAAGAAGGGAGGAAAGGAAGAATAAATCGGCGAATAATGCGTGGCGCGACAAGCCGTTCAAAGGCGTGTTTATCCACGTATGTGTAATCCAGAGCGGCGGAATACGTAGAACTGCCAATAGGGCAATCCCTAGCCGTGCACACTTAGCACGTACTAACTGTAGTTACCGTTACATCGCGAGTGTACGTGTCGTGGGAGCGTAACAAGGGCGCAAGTCCCGGCATCGTGCCACTTCGCCACGTATACTACCTGCGTGGCATGCACGTTACCTACCTAGTACAAGTGGATGCGTGGAATTTATCGAAGACCACACCAGACGTCACGGCATTTGGCCTCGTATCGGGGACCCGACGTGGATCAATCCCGTTAATTACTTAAGGATTAGACACCAACTCGTCGACACCCTTCCAAATTCGAGCTTAACAAAATTCGCTCGACAACGCCGCTTCAATCGATTCGATTGTTTGGAATGTGTTGCCGATAATTTACACTTCAATGATATATATATATATATAGTTTATTAATCATATTTGAAGTCAAACATTTGAATAAAATATTTGATTACTAAAATATTCGAAGCTACTAAGATGAAGAGCGAACGGTGTCGAGAATTACGTGGATATAAAAGCGTTAAAGCCATTTACTCCTTTCCTTTTTTTTTTTTCTTTTCCGTTCACGAGATCGACCATTTAACGTGGCAGCGCACGCAACGTGCCGGATACGTGGACCAGCTTAGGAACAGGAATTTTCTTTCTTCGCTTCAGAGGTGTTGAGGCTACCTGTTTCCGCGGTAAAACGACTCGTGTCGGGATAACGAAGAGTGGTCCCAGAGTAGCGACGACACGGCGACGAGATGGGATTGTTCAATTATTTACAACCGATGGAGAGAGGAATATCAGAGAGGACTGAAGGTGTCTCTCTCTCCTTCTCTGATAGAAGAAGAAAATTAATTCTGTTTACCGGGCGTTTTGCCGGTTAAGGGAGAAGGAGGGAAAGTGTAAAGGATTCGTGTAAGCGCAAATTATTCCCTTTAGGTGGGTAGGAAATTTCGTTAAAACGCGACCTTCGCCAAAGAGTTTGTTATGGAACGCTTTCTTTCCTTCTTTCGCGAGGACACGCTAAGAATAAAGAATTTTATTATCTTTATTAATTTTAAACATCGACACAACGATCAGTATTGATCGAGCTCGATCGTTATATGGGGAAAGAGATGGAGACTCTTGTAAACTTGTAAGTTCGATCATTATTGTGTAATGCCGGCGAGGAGGAGTTGAAACGCGATCGAGGAACGTGGTAATGGTAATCGTGAATTTTGTTCCATTGTTGGAATTTTTGAATTTTATCTCGATCCCATAGAGAGAATAATTGGATTCAAGGGGGCGTGGTAATAACGTTAATAACGAGAGCAATAGAGACAGGGAGCGAAATTAAATCGAGAAATATCGCGAGTCACGAGTCGCGGGACACTGCAATGTACCAAGTATTATACCACCCCCGCGAAAGAAACCTATTTCAAGTTATTGATCCCATAAACTCTTGAAATTTATGAACGAGCCGCATTAACGATTCCTGCTAAAGTATCACTATCTACGGCTCTTAAACTCTGCAACGAGATTAACGAGCAACAAAGTTCGGACCAATCGTTTCGTTCGAACCAAGACACGGAGGAATTCGAGAAATTCGACTCCTCCTCCCTCCCTTCCCCTATTAACCCCTTCGATTTATCATTGTACGTACACGAGGGCCGTAGCATCTCGATGGCGTCTCGATTTTCGTTTCAGAAAAATTCGCCCCTTTTTGGGCAATTTTCTAAGATGGGGCAGAAGCCGGGAATGGAGGGAGGGGGTGGACGACGACGACGACGAGGACTACGACGAGGACGAAAGGACGGAGGCGATGGATGGCTTTAGCTTCGGTTTCCTGACGAGGTTACCGAAGTTTCGTCCGCAGATTCAATTTTAGTTGGCGCGCCAGGCCGCGCCACCGCCATCCGCGCCGCTGAACGCCACGTAGCTACCTCGTAAGGGGTGGTAACCAGCCAGTCTTTCTATATTCACCCTTCCATCCCCTCGGCCGTCGCCGGCCTCTTGCCAACGAGCCGCTTCGAGGCCACTTTATTCACCTCCGCGCTCAAGTTTCCGCGTTTTCCGCGCCTCCCTCCCCCTTCTAAACTACCACCCTATGCGTGCGTGCGCGTACCGCGGCCGCTTGGAACAGTGGCGTTCGCCAGTATAATAACGTAGCGACCCCCTCCTCCTCTCCTGTCAGATTTAAAAAGAGAAAAAGAAGAGGGAAGGAATTTTCTCTTGGAGAAAAGGCAGGAAGGGAATTGTATTATACGTATTCGATGATCGAAGAAAAAAGGGAATTCCGTTTGTACTCGACGCACGATTTGATACCTTCCAGTTACGGGTTCGCTCGTACGAATTTGATTATTAATTAATTACACCGGCCGTGTATAAAGTAACGTTCAATATTGAGCGTTGTGCGATCAGTGCCGGCGTTGTGTCGTAACAACTGTTGGCATTGTTAATTCTATGGATAATTGCCATTATTAATTGGTAGAAATTGCGCCGCTGTGCGGCGGCGGTATCGGATCGGGATCGGGAGAGCGCGTTTCGAAACGCGCTCTGTTATTTTCGTTCCGGCCAGAATATACGTACTTTCGAATTAATTGAACCTCGCGCTCCCGTTTATGATGAAATTTTTTTCCCCTCCCCATTTTCTCCCTCCACCTGTTTTTAGAATTATTCCTGGAACGCTTTTATCGAGATATTATTATACACAGAAGTGACAACGGTTTCACAACTTCCCCGGACCCATTTATGCTCGCCATTATTGCGTTTCATTCGTTGTAAAATTGATTTAACATTTATGAAATTTGAACGCGCGCGAAATATCCGATTCCGTAACCTCCGCAGATAGATGGATCGTTGGTCGAAAATTTTTCCACCAGGGAGAAATCCATCTTGACTCGACTATTAATTTCGAATATTTTTAAATAAATTATCGCGGCGGATGAAATCGGCAACCGGGATGAAACGTTGGAATCATTGATCAGGAAGCCAGAAAAAAAAGAGTGACCTTGTTGTAGTTATCACGATAATATCTAAAAATATCGTGACTACGTACTGTCGAGCTATAGTCGCAGGTGAGATTGTCAATATCCGCATACCACCAAGTAAAATCTTTAATACGACGTATAAGCGTAGCACAGTTACGGATAATAATAAAAAAAAAGAAGAGAAAAGGAGAAAGAAGAAAAACGAAATTGAACGATTTGCGCGTAAATTTCGAGGAATATTATAAAATATCCAAAAATACGGACATTTGTTTATTTATTTCGATGTAATTAAACAACTGTTAAATTATTTCGTTCCGAAGAAATTTTTGAACGCTTTTAATTATACGCGCGTATTATGTAACCCGATTTTTAAATCGATTTTAATTTGTTCGATTTACATTTCATTTCAACGTGCAAGAATTTCCCCTCCCCTCCCTCCCCGGGAAGGGAAGGGAGGCAAATTACGTCGAAAGTGAAACGAGATTGCAGATGGGATTTATAAAAATTTAAATGAGAAGAATCGTGACACGAGTAGTTGGAAAAGTATCCAGTTTCATTCAGAAATTATTATTTTGCGCACGCGTCGCGAACAAGACACCGTTTCAACACTTAAATACGTAACTTTCCAAGTACGGCCCTTCGTTGGAGCTGAAGGATTCTCTTCGTTACAACTTTTTACCCAAATGTAATAACCGATGTTTGAAATTTGAAATTTCGTATTAAGAAAATCTCCTTCTTCTTAAACACATGTTATTTCCGACTATCGTCAAATATATAAGGGGCAGGGGAAAACACTTTTGCATAAGTTTTCGCAAGAATTGTAAACACGAGGGAAACACATCGAACAAACATTTTCCAACGTTTTCCGCTCCTACCGTAGAATTCCGGTTACAACAATGCCAAACAAAAACACGCAAACACGAGCATTGTATCATGGCAACGGGGGGAGGAAAAAAAAAAATAGTAAAAAAGCAAACAATACACGAAACGCAGAAACGGAGTGGAATTCGGCGCAACAACAAATCTCGATCGAAATCGATGGGGGTCGAAAAAGGGAAAAACCGAAAAAAAAAAAAGGAAAACCGATTTACAACTAATTAACGATATTAACCGTAAGCTAGCATCGCGAACGAATTGTAAATCCATCTGCAAAATTGATTATCCGTATGTATATACAGAGGGTATGGAGAGAGCTGTATAGGTTGGAGAGTAGAGTCACTTGTTCGGGAACAACATTTACCGAGCTCGCGTAACGACTGATCCGTCTATTCCCAGCGGCAACGAAAACTCGTAAAACGGTACTTGGAAATTCGCTGCGCCAAGTTAAACTTGATGGAGACGAAGGGGTATGGCATGGCCGATATACCAATGTTGCAGCCCGGCCGCTGTTGTAACCCAGCCAGTCGTACCGGCTCCCTCCCCCCGTATTGGCGGACCCAGAGGACCGAACGAGCTGCCGTTCGTAGGCGAGCGTGGTCGGTCCGTCGGTTAACCGGCTGGGTTGCAGGGCGAGGAGCGGACCCTCTTTCTCTCTCTGTGCGTGTGTGTGTGTGCGAGGAAGCGAGGGGACACCTAGGTGGGTACGCGAGAGAGGGTGAAACGATATTGTTTTGGCCGAGAATGAGCCCTCGGTCGATGCTTAGGACAGCATTTCCGTGGTAAAAACCGTACGAGCGTATCAAACGGTCACGTACATACCTCCCCTGTCGCTCTTCCAATACGGTGCGCGCCATACGGACGGATAGGATAGGAGAAAGGGAGGGGGACGAGAAAGGGGATGGGGAGATGGCGAGATGCGGCACAGAGGGGAGGGCACAAAGATATTCGGCTGCGGACAGAAATATTGGGACGATATCTAAGAGGTTGGGTGGGCAGGATATAAGGGTGGGTGCACCGACGACGACGACGACTACGACTACGGCTACGACGACGCCAAGATACGTCGAGGGAACGAAACATCACGGAAGTGGACGACGCACGAGGATCCGAGAGATCCTCCTCGAATACCAACCAGCCCCCTTCCGTTCTTCTTCTATCTTATGCTTTCGCATAGGGGTATGGAGGAAGGGGGGAGAGGGCGATGGAAGTCTGGTGGTGGATTACACGTGGAAAACCGCATGGATTTGCGTGCAGTTGGCCGGCTGCCTTGACTGGCGGAGAGCAAAATCTGACCCCCTTTCGGGGGCGACGGATAAATCTAAAATTTGGCATGAGAAGGAGTCAGCCATGAAAGACGATTCCGTAAGAAAAAGTCCCTAACCCGTTAGTTCCCGATCGACAACAGACGTGGGATCGCTTTTCCGATGAGGAGGAAGGGGGAGGGGGGAAAGGAAGAGAGGAAAAAAAGGGGGGGAAAAAATGTCTGCTCGTTGCTCGCAAATTTTCTTTCCTCTCCTCTCCACTCGTCGTTGCTTCCGATCCGAGATAATGGAAGCTTCTTGCGCATTGTGTATTATATATTTCAAACGGGGCACGATGAATTGCGTGCCCGACGCGAAATACACGAGAATCGTGTATCAAAACGAATGATCGCGAGACGATATATCTCGGGAAAATTGTTATTTCACACTTGGGGAAATTATTGAAATTTTTATTTTCACTTCGCTGTGGGAGTTGACCATGGGACGGGAAGGGGAAGTTTTGGCTTGGAAAGTTTTCCGATCGTGGAAATAATATGTAATAGATAAAAGATGGTTTGAAAGACGCTCTCTTTAGCCCTATTTCACTTTAAATTTAGCATATATAACGGTAATTAAATCATTTGATCCATTTATAAGGTCGTATTAAAAATTCTGATACCTTAAACTTTGTTATTGTTCAAAGCTAAAAGTGCATTAAGCTAGTAATCGGATTCTTAATGGTGAGGTCACACAAGGGGTTTCTCTTCTGTTTAACTTTATGAATGGGCGAAAAACGCTGAATAGAAAAAAGGGATATTATTCTTCCTTCTTCTTTTTCTCTTCCTCCTTTTTTCTTTCACGTTTCTCTTTTTTTTTATTCCGATCTATATTAATATATATATTTATCGAGAAGAAAAAAAATTTAATCGCTACGTAACTATTCGCTGAATAATTAACATGGAATTTATGGAGCGAACGACCGAGGAAATTATCGTAAGATAAATTAATCATTAAGTTGAAACAATATTATTTCCCATGATACACGGTGTAAATATTTTATTTTGAAACATCATCGCGCGTTGAAAAACTACGCGAATCGCTCGCAAGAAAAAAATAACAATGGGGCGACGTTTCAAATCCATTATTTATCTTTCCACCTGCAAATGCTGGCTGAAAGCTTTCTCGCCGAATATAAATTTAAATTAAAATTATCCCGTCGAGATAAAGAAAAAAAAAAAAATTATCGCGAAATACCCGATTCGCGCCTCGCTTTTAACATTCCTCGAATCGAGTCCCGATTTTCCTCGTGCCGATGCTTCCCCTCTTTCAACCCTCGAACAAATTTTAGAACAAATCGTAAACGCAAGAGCCCAAATCAATCGACGATATAATTCAGCAAGCGGCAAATGTCAAAACGTTGTAGCGCGCCGTCCAAATAGAGATGTCAACCGTTCGGTCGGCCGACTGACGATGTATCCGGCTCTATACCGATCTATCTATACTCCATCCATCCTACCTCCTACCTCTATAAAGTAGCAGTTGTAAGCCGGATGCGGAAATCGTGTTCCCTTACTGGGTCGAGTTCTCGCGCCTCGAGATGCACGATCCATCGTAAATCGTGCCGGTTCGACACCGGTTACAGGGATGATATAGAGTAATAATAAAGTTGGCCAATGTTAATTTATTAGAAATCACGCGAGATATGGCCGAGTTCCCCTGTTCCCCTGAATTATGGAAAAAGGTGTCGTATACGTGATCGATCGATGCGACGTAATAAACGCGATTCCGCGTTAAATTTTGTTTTTTTTTTTTTCTTTTGTTTCGTTTCGAGATCACGGTCGTTGCGTTGTGGAATCGATGTAATTCGAAAGCGATAGCTAATTCACGGTTTAGCATGTAAATTAGGATTCCCTGTTAATTTTATCGGGAATTTGCGAAAGATTCGCTTAATGGAATTTCGTTACTGCTCGATCGAAAACATTAATAATTATCAGGTTGGCCAGGTTCATTAAAACCGCGTTTCTATTAATCGATCGGCGTCGAATCGCGCGTCGCAATCGAAATAAGCGTTTAATAACGCAGGGACGGGGCTCGCTCGGGAAACGGAATTTAATTCGACGCTTTTGTTACAAGCGTCGTCAAGCGATTTTGTCATAGCGTCGCGTCGGCCGCCCGAACGTCTGAAACTTTGGCCGTCTATATTATTTTCAGACTTTTCAAGGGTTTTATACATAGAACGAATTCTATTATGGGCTCGAAAATTACTTGTACCGTGAAATTCGCCTTAATCAGATCGTGTCGCGTGGCGAGAGAGGGTCGTTTGAAAAGACAAGCGTGGACACCGTTCCTCTCCTCCGAGCACATTGCTCCCCCTCCTTCCCCAAGTTCAAATTTGCGGTCATTAGGCACGCTCACGTGTCACCGTTTTTCGTCTTCGTTACAAACCGTCCGTTATTTCGACGGAATAACAGAGGAAAATCAGGTTTTCGCTCGTAAAAATCTCGTAAAAATCAATGAAAATTTCTCTTCGACCTCTCCCCCCCTTAATACAATATCGATATAAAAATGAATTCTCCTCCTCTTCGTTCGTTCGTATTCTAAAAAGTTGCACCCTTTCGAGCCAATCTCATTAGACCAACGATCGAATAATAAGAGAGGGGACTTTCTTTTTCTTTTCTTTTTCCTTTTTTTTCCTTCGCTTTTTAACCTCGTATCAACCACGTATACGAGGTATATCGGGCTCATCGACGTAATTTTCTTTCTTTCGCCAACTTTTTCTTTTTTTTTTTTTTTTGTATCGAGTACAAAGATCGAGTACAATATGGATGATCGCAACAGGCGACGGATATTGCACTCGCTGTAGCAACGGCCAAAGTGGTTGCTCGCATTAAGTGCGTTTCACGCTTGTGGATTTAAGAGAGCAGCGGGAGGAAGGGGGAGAGAGGGGGAGGGATAGGTAGGCTGATCAATATGCTAATATTTTGATGCTTCCACTCCGCTCCGTGAATTGAATTACGGCCGAACGAACGAAGATAGATGGAGGGGCGCGCGCGAACAGGGAGGCACGAAGAAAAGGGACGAGAGGGGACGGTTTCTTTCGGGATTAGCTGTTGTTGTACACGATTGGAAGAAGGGGGCGTAATTAACGTCCCTGTGTAACGCGAGCAACCACGAATGAATTCGTACGCGTCATCGTTGACCGATATCCTCTCCAAATTAATTCGATGAAATTTGTTATTAAGACGCAACCAATGCGCTTTCCTCCCGTTTCTTCGAGAGAGACGACTCTATTTCGAGAAGAGTCTCGTGTAAAAATTTTACCACGAAATTTCGAGATTCTTCTTCAAACATTTGGGCTTGATTTTAAACATTTAGAAAGGGAATAAAGCCCTCCGTTCAAGCGACTTTTACGTACATGGTATGGTTACGTTACATCGGTGCAATTGTCGCTGAAATTAACAGCGAAATGATTCAAAAAGATTTCGAAGGTGTTTAATGGAACCTTGGCTTGGAATTATCAATTTTTTTGCGCGTTTAGGCTCGTTGCGCGTGTGATAGATTATTTTTTATCCGACTTATTCAAAACAAGCGGCGAGGAGGCGGAATTCTGTCGAATTCGCCGATAGGTTAACGAGGAAAGTTTGTTCGCGTATTTATTACTCTCCCCGGGCTACTATCTTAATGCCACGTCATGCGGCGGATCCTGCCGCGTGAAACAGTACCCTTCTCCCAATCTCACCCCTTTCGTCCAGTTTATCCGCGTACTTTTTCGTACGACTCTATCGAGAAACTTCCTGTCTCGTTCAACTTCCGCCCATTTACCGTCAGACCGGGGAGAAAAAATTTATGCGTTTTAAAGGAACGGACGATCGACGAAAGAAAAGGTAAAAAACAAAAAATGAAATCGCAAATGTAAATTAAGAAAGGACGAGATTGTGTATCTTAAGTAGCTGGTGGAATTGTATTAATTACACGATGTATAAGAATTATGTAATTTATACGGATGAAACTAGTGCGAAGAAAAGGATGGAGCTATGTATCGCGTACGTGATTCCTTTGTCTCGAAGGACCCGTGTCGACCATTACTTACAACAGTGTAGCCGGTGCTGTTGCACTTGCCACGTGTAACCAAGGTTTTTTTCCTCGACACGTGTCTCCTCGCTCTTATTACACATATATTTTCCTCGTCACGCGAAATCTTTTCTAAATATTAGCAAAATTAAAACTATCTAAACAACGGTACGAGTCCATTTATCGGTATCTTCGTATCATACTTTCCGACCGCTTTAAAGCTGAAAATACCAATCTTAATGCGATGTCCTCGAATGATCGAGAGATCAGAAAGGATTACAACCGCTCTGCAGAATTCGAATTTCAAGGTTTCGCTCGGTTATCAGACTTTGGCTCCCCGAAAACAATAACCGTAATAATGTAACCGGATGTTCCGGATAATTTCGATCTGCCGATCGGGAAAGGCGGGTTAGTAAGGTTAGTTGAGGGGAACAGTGAAACGAGAGTTGTGCCGCGTTCCTATCCAGATATCTTCTGGTTTCCGCGAAGCTGGCGGAATGTCGCCGTGAAAGATAATTCCCTCCTGCGAGAACTCGTGTCACCACTTGTTCGCCTCTCCTCTTTTCAATTAGAGATTCTTTTCTTACCGTTGCCGACTTCCTCTCGACATTCTTCCCCTGTATTTATTTCTCTCCTCCTTTGATATCCGATCCTGGAGGCTAGTTCGAATGCAAAAGAAAAAGAAAGAAAAGGAAAAGAGGATCGTTTACAAAGAATACAAGTTCTTTACGACGCTTTCACTCAGTGCCCGACACTAGCTTATCCAAAAATATTGCGTCGTTCGACGCCTGCCGATCGAGGGCTCGGATATCGAAAATCGGATATTCTTTTTCGCAAGAAACGAATTAATCGGAGCGCTTCCTTTCAAAGGGGACGTTAAACGCTTTAAACGCTTAAATCGGTGTGTATAAATCGGGGCGTGGCGAAACGTCGAAACGAAGGGGGCTTCTCGCGATAAGGAGGGAGGGGGTGGACGATCCTCGTCCGCTTTTTACCAGGGTTTTACCACTTTTCCATTACTGGCCGGTCGAGGAGCGTCAAGTTGGAAAGGGGGTGACGGTGACTAATTGTCGCAAAGGCGATCATGATATGCCCCCGCTCGTAAATCTGATTGGCTTCGCTCCCCGACTTCCAATGCAATCTCTCCTCCACGATCTCTCCTCCTTGCTTCCCTCCCCACGCCCGATTTTTAGATTTCTCTCTAGGAATGGCGCGCGGTTTCTGCGAACCACCGGTCCGCCGATGGTGATATGAACGGGGGCAGCTTTGCGAAAGCGGATCCCGATCCCGAGATTTTTATCGTCCCTACTCGAGGAATTGGGAAGAAGAACGAAAGAAACGAACGAGTGGAGGTGATGCGATTTTTCGATCGCGATGCGGTGACCATGATCCGACGAAATAACGGGGTTGAAAATTATCAGTCGTCATCTCCCTTCCCCGTGCAACGATTTTTCCGGCTGCGCCCCGCCTTTTTTAACGCCCTATACGTACACGCGCTCGTTACACTGAAATGCCGAGGTTCGATTTTTGCGCGCCTCGTGCAATTTCCAATTACTCGCACGTTACTCGTGCTTGAGAAAGCACGCTGATCGTTGTCGATTGCTGTTCATTCCGCTCGTGTTATTCCCTCTCGCCCTTCTTTTCTCTTCTCTCTCGTGCACGGACCCTTGCACGCGTCCTTTGTTTCGTCGAGTCGAGATAGGGATAGGGAATGTATCGAGCGTTACGCGTCCTCTCGCGTATAAATATATCCGGCAGAGTACATCGGCAGATTCGAGGAGGAGGAAGCTCGAACAGTTTTCGTTTCTTTCTTTCTCCTTTCCCTTTCTTTTTTCTTTCTTTTTTTTTTTTTATAAATAAATAGATACAGATGGTAGATGGAGAGGGGAAGGCAGGGAATTTTCGGGTTTTCCCAAGTATCGAAGGTCAACGCGCCTGGAAAATAAGAATTTACCCTTTTTCCCGGGGAAATAGAAAGGTGTATACGGGGGAAGGAGGATGGGAGTAGTGGCGTGTTGTAAGTGACGTTTTCGTTTAAAACTTTCATCCGTTCGCCGGTGACAAATCGATTTCCAGGCTTCGCGTATGATTTGCCTCGAGCCACGACGAATACGGATCTCTCCCCTCCCCCTCCCCCTCCCCGTATAGCCTACGGATTTATCGCGCTCCGATAAATATTACCGAAAACAATAGAGCGAAAGTATAAACGTGTGTGTTCGTCGCACACGTTTTTTGTCGCGTCACGGGATAACGGATCAGCGGTTAACAAGGGGTGGAAACGTCCACCGAAGTAATAATAATAATAATAATAATAATAATAAAACTTGACCGCGATCGAACGAAATTGCGCGTAAATCGCGGTTTAATTGGCCGCGTGTTAAGGGGCTGGTGATAATAGAGAGGTCTTTCGATCGGAGAGAGGGGGGAGGAGAGAGAGGAAAAAAGGGAGGAAAAATGCGGTACGCTCTTTCAATTACGGCCACGCGGAAACGAGTGGCGCATTAACAAATCCACTGATTTCAATGGGTAATCATTTTTCCAAGGGGTGAAAACCCCTGCTATTCACGCATGCGCCCCCCGATATCCGTTGGCCGAGCTTGCCCGCATTTCACGATCCGCCGTTTTCCACCATAGACGGATGAATTCCCATGCGTTTTTGCTCTGACCAACTCGAACGAACGAACGAACGAACGAAGCCGGCTACCCAACCGAGCTCTGGAATAGTGGTGGGTGATGGGCGAGAACGGGATGGGCGGTGGAGGATAGTGAGCCGGGATCGATGGAGATAATGCCCATTACCCTTAATACGAACTCGCTCTTCTTCCATCTCTTCTCTTCTCCCTTCAACCTTTAACCACCCCTCACGCTCCCCTCCTTCGCCCGAGCCATTCCATTCTCGTGGCTCTTCGCAATCTGTAACCGATGCTTTTTATCGTCTCCGCTGACTCGATTCGAGAGAGAGAGCGAGAGAGAGAGAGAGACCTCACCCCTTCGCCGAGCTCTCGTCGTCGTTATCATCATTGATCAAAATTTTGAAATCTCGAATGGAGAGCGTAATACCGCTTCCTTCGCCCTCCCTCCTAAGCGCCCTAACTCGCGCAAACGAGCTGTTCCCAAAGCTTCTCGATCTCACACCTCCTCCATCCCTCTCCCTGGAATTCTGTCGCCCAAGGATACGATGGATCGACCGTTAGATACCTCTTCGCGTATAATACAGCGAATAATAATTTCTAAAAGTGATGCGCAAGTACCTATAAATCACGATTGATTAAAATCGTACGATTCGATTCGAATTTTAAATTTTTCCAAATAAAAATATATATATATACGAACTTGGATTATCAAGTTGAATCGAGCTATTAGATTATTAGATATATTGAACTTTAACGAGGCATCGGGAGAGAAGAGAAAATGAGGGGGCGGAAGGGAGAAAATTCGTATTCTTAAAACGGCGTGCACTTTAAACACAGGCTTATTCGAATCTTCGATCGTTTAACGATTGCTTACGTAATGCGCATCTTTCTATCTCGCTGAATTTATTCTCCCCTCCCCCCGTCCCTCCTCTCCCCGTCGATCGCATTACGGAGCAATTTTTCGCGAATGCGCAATCACCGATGCGGAAGAGATTCATTGCTCGGCGAGGTTGAACCGTACCAGCTTATACACGAGTGCGGTATATACACCACTTAACCGAAGTGGAGAGCGGCCCGCGCAACGAGGTCTCTCGTTGAAGGGCTACTCTCTTGTGACTCGTGCGCGCCGCGACACACAACTTCTTCGTTACCGATTTAATTGTTTTGCTTTACCTTTCGAAAACCCTCCCTCTCTCTCTCTCTCTCTCTCTCTATGAAAACAAAACGGTTCTCTGTGTGTAAAGTTGCGTGCACGTGTGTGTGTGTGTGTGTGTGTGTGGGCGAGCGAACCTGTTGAGTGGGTATATTGCTCGCGTAGGTGGCGAGCGACGAGCACGTACACAGGCGAGGGGATGAAGTTTCTGGGAGGAAATACACGCGAGACACGGTGCTCGTGAGAATTGTACGCACGAACAATGAAGAATACATCGGCGCGAAAAGCTCGGCTGATAATGCTGTCTCCGCGGTGATACAGGCGGGGCTATTCTTTCGGGCAAAGTTTTTGGGGAAAAAAGAGTGGAAGGTTTTGACGCGAAATAACTGCTTCGTATTTTTCTTTCTCTTTTTCGTTTCCTTCTTTTTTCCTTCTTTTCTTTTAATTGGTTTGAGATTAGATTCGCGTGGATGCGATATAAATTTTCGAGTCGTGGGGAAGGGGAGGAAGGAATTGGTGTGGAGAATTCGAAGATTGAAAATTTTACGAAATTCGTCCAAGATCACTTCGTGATACAATTTGAAGCAAAGTCTTTGCTAAGTAGACGGTAGAAGGGAAGTGTAAAGAAAAATTTAATTTCAAAAGAAAACTTGCTCTTTAAATAGCGAGCTCGCTATTAAACGGGTACGGAATTCAAAGTTTGATAAAGTAGAAAATATCCTAATATGACTTCCACTCGAACGTTTATTTAAATCGACCCTACTTTCTCTTAAAATAGATTCTTATTTGTTGCGCCAAAGATTATTTCGAGAATAAGAAAATACGTAAACGATACGTTCGATTAGAATATTTTGGTTAGAATATCATAACATATCATTTCTTAGAATTTAAAATTCCAGCTAAATTCGAAACGTAGCGCAGACGAAACAAAATATTTTGATTATTCGCGGATACGATCGAGGTGTAGAGTCACATTCGAGCGCGAATTGCGTGCTCCCAGTCGAACTCGAGGCTCGGTCGAGTGTGCTTCGTTTATTGCGTTCCCTATCAGGATTTTAAGATCGCCTCGACGGTACGTTGGGGTAAGGGGGGCGAGCAATCGACTTTAACCGCTTATTATAGTATTTCTCGACCAATGTAATATGAATTCCCGACCTCCCGCCCCTTCTTACACTTGTTTATAACAAAGTTGAAGGATCAAGTCCACGTGGAACGATAGAGGGCCGACGATATTGGACGATTATACGATTGTACGTTAGGTTCCCTGTGTTGGAAAATAAATGAATACGTATAAAACGCCGTTAATCTTTAGTTTCATGGTCTTTCCAACAATCGTTTGGCAATTAAATGCACCATAACGGAAGTGATTCTGAAAGTTCAGAGATGTTGAACTGATACCAACTCCGGATAACCGATATTAAAGATTGTTTTATAGCCGGGCTTCTCTATGGACCATGTAAATGAGTTGCACAGTTTAAATCGTTCGCCAGTTTCCTATGGAACAAATTCAAACCGAACCAATTCCGCCATTTAATTCCGCCTCCGTTCGGCAACGAGCGGGAATAAAAATAAAATTTATTAGAAATATTTCCGACCGCGATCTTTATCTCCCGAAAAAAAAAAGAACGCGAGTTTTTTTTTAACCGGGCATAGGCTATTTTCAAAATCTCCGAGCCCCTGGAAATTCGAAAAATTTCGAAATTTACATACATTTCCCCTCCCCTCGCCTCTCCCTCCATGGCGGACGTTGAATCGCGGAAATCGCGTTCCCTCCCGTTTTTTCCCTCAATTTTCGCGCGGGGAAATCGTCGGCGCGTCGAAAGATTGCATACGTGGTGTTCGGCTGTGTGTTCCGCGTCGCATTTGCGCATATTACGTCATCAACTGGTTTGCGCCACGCTTTGAAATTAGCGGCGTAACGCGTGTCGAGTGTCTCGCCGAGGACTAACAATGTCTGTCGCGTGCGCGTTCGTGCCCGACTATTCATTTACGTCCGCGACAATTTCAAACCGGCGTTTGATGCCACCTCCATTTTCAATTAATCCTTTAACGAGCACGCGCAATATCCCGGCAATGGATCCTGAGAATTACGCGTTTCGTTTAAGTTGATTCGTCAAGAACGCCCTCTTTTCCTCTCGACTCGACTCTCGATCGAGTTGAATTGGGTTTTCCCGGAAGAGGAGAATCTTTCGAGGGGAAGGAAAGAATTTACGCGCGTTTGCGAAAAGAAAGAGAGAGAGAAAAACAATTGCACAAATATTCTTCGAGCGATTATTTATCGAGAACCGTGTCGTTCCAACTCGCGAGTTATCAATAAAGATTAGCTCTTTTTTTTTTTTTTCTTACGTTCAAAAGGCAAGGTTTTGAGAAATGAATGTTTTCGCGATGCGATAACATTTGGTACGGTGGATTGATAAAAACCGAAGGTGAAAAACGAAACTCGTCGAGCCGACTTACGATCGAAGCAACGACTCGGAAAGGAACGGCGATAATTTTCCACCGGTTGCTCGAAACGAAGCACTGGACGGAGCTTTCGATATAATAATAGAACGAACTAATTAACGAGCGTGGCACGAGCACGGTTGTCTTGTGAAAGTGCAACATTGCCGGTTATTCCGCATATACAATAGCCATTACTCCCGCACTGCTCTTTCACGCGTTATTCACGCCTACCTACATCTTCGATCTCTCTCTCTCTCTCTCTGTGGCAATCGCAGTAACGATGACATTTCCATTTTCAATTAATCCTCTGATGGCCGCATAAAATATTTTCCCATCGAAAATTAGATATTCCGATTGTTATCTTTTCGCGTGCAGCATTAACATGGCGGTATCGTGTGTTTTTATCGTGAGTAAAGCGGGTAAAGAGCGGTAGAAAGATACGTAATTAGGTCTCGAAGAAACCTTGTTTGTCTCGATGTTTCTCGTTGATATATTTTTCTTCGAAAAAGTAGGGAGATTTGTACGCGCGTGTGTAACAATTTGCTAATTACTTTTCTTCTTCTTCTTCTTCTTCTTCTTCCTTTTACGCAACGCGGAGGAATTTTCCCCTTGGCCCTGTGAAAAAAAATTCGATCGTGAAATTCGTTTTTCTTCGTCGACCGTTCCGTTTCCCTTTCCAGGAGGGAGAGAGAGAGAGAGAGAATTTTTCTCCTCCGCACGGTTTCAATTTAAATTCATCGGTAAATTATTTAATTTGCCAGTCACGGGGCGCTCATTTGCACGGAATGTAAGTCCGGTTTTGCGGTGTGTTTGCAAAATCAACCTTGTAACGCGGCCGAGTATTTCGCTATGGTATAACAATGTTTCTGGCGTGCCGGTTCGTTTACTCACATACGTTTATACCCGGCGTTCCGTTAATCCACATTCCCAGTAATTTTCAAGCGGCGACAATGTCATCTCCATTTTCAATTAATCCTTTGATGACAACGCGAAATATTCCGCACCCTGTCCCCGGGTTTACCCAATTTTCCATGGTTACCATTCAACTTGTTGGCGAGCGAGAGAGAGAGAACCGCTCGAAAAAGTTTATGAAGAGTACATCTAAAAGTTTGAAGAATAGATTTAACTTTCTTAATGGAATTCGAATTCATTTGCATAATTCGTTATTTTACCCAACCATTCGTTTCCTCTTTGCCCCCTCGTCGAACGGATTTCGATCGACCGATACTTTGGGGATCCATTCGATTTTTCCACTCGCCGAAATATTACATCCCTCTTGTCATTTTATCACGCTCCGTATCCGTTCGAATTAACCCACCACTGAAGCTCTCCGGGCCGTCAAGTTTCTTCGAGTGCGTTTATTAAGACAATTAAGGCATCGATGATCGACGAGTCCGCGAGCGGATATCTTTATCATCCGCGGCGACGTAACAAACGTTTTTCGTAACAGCGCGTTCCTCCAAAGTTAACAGAACGCTCGAAACCAAACAGAAAGAGCAATTAACAACGTACACGTAATTAACTACTTTCAATATTTCCCGACGAGAAAAGAGTAGCTTCCCGATTGAAACCTAACAACGGCACAAATTAAATATTCAACCGCGCCCCGATCCACGCGCTCCCTGTTTCGAACATTAGTGATACGCTCGGATGACTCGATGACAATAACGATCGATGCATATTCACCGTACGATCATTATCCGTCGTTTTGCATCGATACGCTGCCCGAATCGCCCCCCTCGTTTCCAACGGGTTATATCGATGCTCCTCTGTCATTATATATATATATATATATATATATATATATATATATATATATATATGTGTGTATTTTTAAAAAATATCCGGTCCGTTTTCGAACGCCTCGAGGATCGGTAAAGAAAGAATCGATTCTATCTTCGAGTGGAATTAAACGAAAATACGAAATGACAGGGAACGAGAAAAAGCACCTTACTCTTACACTTTAGATTAAACTCTACTTCGAAATAACGTTGATCGTACTTGCGATATATTATTCAAGCTCTCTAATCAAGTACAATTTTAATTCTCATCCCCATTTTCTATTTTGAATGAACGCAGAAGATAAAACTCGATTGCGCTCCGACTATCGAAACAGGAAAAACGAGGAGAAACGAGTCCTGCATACGCATTGTATTTATCGGAATATGCGGCGAGCAAAGAAACCTCGATTAATTGGCCAGGCGCGATGGATGAAGAAAAGGGAGAGAGAGAGAGAGGGAAGAAGGGACACTGGAATTAAATATTCAACCTCTCCTTTGCACGCGGTTGATATCATAACGTGGTCAAATATTTCGCTTCGCATATGACAACGTGTGCCGGCATACTCCGGCTCACGTTCGCGAGCGCAGCTGCACGCCTCTTTCCCTCTCTCTCTCTTTCTCTCTCTCTCCGTATACGTGTGCCATTGTGTCGACTGTTAAGCATTTGATACGGCCGCCTTCCTGTCGCGCGTCCATTGTCGTCGCCCCGCTCGCGACGTAACCGAGCCACCCGTGTTCTCGGTGTGCGCTACGAATCACCCAGCGATACGATATGACGATGCTCGCTTCTGTGACAGCGTTTCCCAAACTAATTTACCCCGCCTCGTGTTCGTGTTCGGCCTTCGAGAAATGGACGCCAGGAATATGTATGTATATATATATGTATCGCTATCGTCGAGAGTTGCGTATGTATAAGTGAATAGAAAATCGAGAATTTTTCGGATCAGAAAGTTGATAACGGTTATTTGTTAATATCAAGGAGCATCTTGTGCAATTTTTGAGGATGATCGAGAATCGAGGAGGAGGATCGATTCGATGGATTAAGAAAAACGTTGAGGGAAAATGATACCATCACGGGAATGTTTCTTTATTGTTTAAATAAGTGAGCGAGTGTGCATTGGATTACGAGAGGAGACATTGGGAAACGCTGGGCGTATAGGTGTATTCGCCATCCAGTTTGACGTTGTCGGTGTACGCACCTGTGCACACAATGCACACGGTCGACCACTGTTGCGCGCTTTACAATAACACGAGAATGTGTTTGTAAGCGCTTCTTCCTTAAGCTAGGCGGTCGAGTGGTTTCCAGTGCAACTCCGGCCGCTTCGGCAATGGCTGCGATTATTCGGACAATTTTTGCGCCGCTTCCTCGCCCGTGATCACTCGCTTTCTCGCCCACTGCACTGTAGTGTGGCTGCGTGCGCGTGTTGCGTGCGTGTGTGTATACATGTGCGCGTGTGCGTGTGCCACCAACGGCCCGTGTTGATAGACGATCGATCGATTTCAGTGATAATATTAAACGCCCTGGCTGCTCTCTCTCTCCTTAACGAACCAATACCGCACGTGTACTCCTTTATTGGTGTCGATAATCGATTATTCCGAGGCTCTTTGCCAATTATGCTCCGAAAATAATTGTAGTGAGTGATAAAATACGGCTAGGTCTCCTCCTCCGTCTCATTCAGAAATAACGAAATTAGAATTGAGTAATTTTTTTCGAAAGCGAAAGTGAAGGAAAGCGTATCTTTCTCCCCTTTCTTTCTCTCTCTCTCCTTTTGCGATTCCCTCGCGATTTCGCTCGTTTCGACTCGTTAACTTTAACGACACGTCGCGTAAAAAATGATACACGATTTGTATCATTGAACAATCTTCCAAACGCGTGTATCTTCGTGTCGTGATGATATTCGTGTGAAGAAAGAAAGAAAAAGAGGAGAGGAAAGAAAGAAAGAAAGAGAGAGAGAAAGAGAAAGAAAGGTCGGCGCACAATGACACATTGTTAGCGTGACGGTTAATTACCGTGTCGTGGAGCAATCGACGAGAAATCATTGTGCGGCAACGAGGTTTCGAAAGCAAACACGGGCTCGCGATTAATAGACGGACCTACGTCCAAGTCAACAAATCACTGGAATATCTACCGGCTCGTAATCACACTGTTCAGGGGATACAAATTGACCGGTCCGCGGTTATAGGTCGATTTTATTTGCCGTACGTGTAAAATACGCAATGCCCTCCCCATTCCCATCGTGCTGGAATATTAATCTTCGTTGCTGTTGTCCGCTCGCCGTTTTTATCGCCGTTCCAATTTGACGTGAATCGTGAAATTTCTTTCTTTCGCTCTCTTGCGCTTTCAGAGGGAGAGGGAAGAAGCGATGGATCGATGTTTTCTTTCTTTTTAAATAAAAATCTTCGTATTCGTGTATCGCACGGGGAGAGATGTTTAAACGTCTACGGGGATGGAGACGAACGTTTTGGAAAAATGAATTTTGAATTTCTTTCGATAGGGGAGGGAATAATGATAATAAAGAAAAATATGTACTCGCGTACAAATATATATAGCGCGTATATATATACAAAAATCATAGAGGGACGAAGCACACGATGCAACGACGATGCGAAGGAACGTAGTAGGAATGATACCTATATATTTGATGATACTATAAAAATTGAATGACTCGTAAGAAATTTATATTGGCCATAAAAGCTTTTATCGCGGGCCAGGATATTCATTCCTTAACATTATTAATTTTTCTCGCTCGACAGTAAAATAGAGAGAGAGAGAGAGAGAGAGAGAGAGAAATGTGCACTCGAACGTGTACAACGTTACACGCAATAATGTTTAAAAAAAAATGGAATAGCGAGTATGAGTATCTTAACGATGCGCTTATCGAGTCGAATTCTTGGTCTTACTTGTTGCATTTTTGATGACGCATTCCCTGCTTCGATATGCTCACGGTCGCGTATTGTATCGTATATCCTTTCATGGTTCACACTGTTCACGGCTCGAAATGGCATGTAATCGATTCCGGCGATAATTATACGCGTCAATAGTCGGAGCGTGACCATGTGACGTTCATTGTTTCTCAGCATGATGATTTCTGCCGGTAATGATCAATAATATGGAGAAGGATGTGGAACGCGTCCGACGTTTCGAGTGTAGATACAGATGAAATGCGATCGGACGTGAAACTGTCAATTACCAAAAACGCGATCAAGACTGATGGCGCTTCGAGTAAAAATTTTCCAAGTAAAAAGTTTCGTTGCGAAGGGATATATTTTTCCTCCAATAATTTCGAGTCGTGTCGTTGGCCGACATGTATACCTTTGCAATATTGTCATCTTGGTATATATATCTGAGCAATAATTTCGAAGAAATTCTCGGAATGGTGGAACGTAAAAGTAATTATCTCCTAGTAAAGGGAATATACTAAAATTCACAATACCACCTTCTGACCACGTTCTTATTCACTAGGAACCTCGATATCTATCCTCGTCGATAACTGCGAAACTACGTTTGACACGCTTGAACGTAATCATTGTTTCCGATAAAAAAAAATCGAATAATTAAAAGTTAAAAATATCAACGCTCACGAACTCTAAAAGATTTAGAAAAAGATCCATACCGATCCACAACGAACTAAGATATAACTTAAAAAAAAATAGAAGCAATCTCGTGAAAACTTTTCCCGAACGATCATACGTGGAAACGAAACGGAGGAATGGAGCATTCTCCACAGAAGATTCTCTTAGACTTTTTTTACAACTTCATCCCTCCCCATCCCCTCCCCCTTCCAAAACTAGGGAAAACCGTTTAAAGTGGAACCCTAAAAGCTATCGAGCCGTAAAGGAAGGACAACGTAATCAAATGGAGAGAACACGTAAGCGGTCAGCGATCGTTTTTATCTATCCGAGTTTGCGGCATGCAATCAGCGAGGCGCCCGTTGACTCGTGACGCTTCCGGTCCAGGCTTCCGCTCCGTGGAACCGCACCGTTTCCGTTCGGCTGCCCAGCCCACCACCACCGCCGCCGCCGCCGCCGCCGTCGATCTGCCCCTCCCTCCTCCCCCATTCGTCGTACATCCCGTCGAATCCACGGAGAATCCACTATCGAAATCTCAGTGCCAGCGTCTCGTCACCGTAACAACACGCATCGCCGTTTCATCCACCCGTCGTCCACGGATAATCGGGTCGAGTGATTTTCGTGATCGTTGCTCCAGAAGGAAAACCGGGCGGCGCCTCGTTCCCTCTGTCGATCGAGGATCGAACGTCTCATGTGTGTGTGTATATGTATATATACGATCTTCGAAATTGATCGGTCAATAGTCGCCACGACCGTTGTTACATCGGATAATGTTTATATATATATATATATATATAGATGTGATATTGGGTGATTATCGTAGGATTCTTCCTTACCGATCGTTACGGAACAAGAAGGCTCCTTCGTGTTAGTTATTTGCCAAAAGTTGTCGGTTGGAAAGTGTTGGAAGGAGGATGATGGAAATGGATCGTTTTATATAGGGGGTGCGATTTTTACATCGCTCTAGAAAGTTACATACAATAGGAATACGAATCGCGTGTGACCGATATTAGTCGGACTCCTTCGAGAGAGGGAGGGGGGAAAATGGACGAAATGCCTGGTATTGTCGAAGATCGTCCAACAGCATCGATTATCGTCCCTTTATCCTCGTCGTCGCCTTTGTATCGAATATCGGTAGACGTTATCCCGTCGGGGAAATATCTCGAAAGTTGGCGGCGAAAGTTTCGAGAAAATAATTTCTATTAATTGTCATTTCACAACGGCGTCGTTTAAAAGAGTCGATCGTAGTTTAGAGATATCAGAACCTCGTTATCGATATCGACTTATACTTTTCACGATCATCGATCGCTCGAGTGATTCTATCCTCCCGATACACAAATACAAAGAACAAGAGTATTGTAACGAGCGAAAAGAAGAATCCCGAGATGATAAAATGACGATAACGGAATATCGTAGCGCGCGTTCCCTATTCCTAGTTGAGTAATTTGAATCGATTTTCGAGACGACGAAACCGATTTCAATAATTCGTTGCAAACAGGTTCCATCATTCTCGAAATCTCGCGCTTGTTGATCGACGAGGAGCCGTAAACAAGCGGTATGCGCGTTCCTTCCGAGAGAAAGAAAGAGAGAAAGAGAGAGAGAGGGGAGGGAGAAGCGACGAGCCGCATGGTACATGAACATACGTACACCTAAAGTTTGGACATCGCGATGGCCGGCCGGTGGTTTTTAATCCGAGCTGGTGGATAATCAGGCTCGATCATCGTCGACCGAGAAAAAGTACAAGTGATCGGTGGAACGAAAGGCAAAACACGTTGTGCACGTTTGTGTTACGCTTAATTGTGGTGTGTATCCAGCTCGGTGTGCCCTTGGTTTGGACGTGGTGAAAATGGCTGTGGTGCCGGTGGGTAAGAATAAATTGAAAATAGGCAGCGCCGGCCGATACTACAGCGCCTATCTCATCTACGACGTGGCGAACTCGTGTCTGGCCGCGTTGCACGCCAAGATGCCTCCTCCGGTTGTCGTCACGCGAACCAACCCTCCGTCTCCTGTGCACGTCCAGAACCCCCGTAAGTTTTCTTCGCTTTGTTTTTCTATTTTTCGCCCAGGCCGAAAAAACTTAGCGAGCCCAGCCACGCGCTTTCGCTTCCCAATCCATTTCCCGCGCCCCGCTCCTCGATCATTCGCGATGCGGCCGAGTATCGAGCGAAAGAAGTGATCTCGCGAGAAAATGAGAGAACATTTCTCTCGTATCTCGACGGGAAACAGATTATTTATTATCTGAATAATATAACGTGGAAACGTGAATCGTGTCGTATTATATCGCTGTATAAGTAGGCAAAACGCTCCGCCCATTCTCCCTTCTCCCAGCTTTTTACGTGTCACTTTATAGGCATCTTTTAAGGGAGTATCTATAAGATTAAAAATTCACCGC